>NC_141689.1:41227428-41827428 GCF_964263255.1 Lissotriton vulgaris
AAAAAGGGTGGCGTCATATTCAACAGCCGCCTCTTACAGGCGCGGGTGAGGGGGCGCTTTCCGGATACAGGCGCTGCCGTGATCTTTACCAACCTGCAGCCGGCCTCTGGCTGCCCCGGAGCTGCCAGGGTTTATGATACAAAATACATGACTGACTCTGACCCAGCCCTGCCCTCTCTACAAACTCTCCAGCCAGTCCTGGCAGCCCCAGGGCTACCAGTCTGTCATGGTCCCAGGCCTAACGTGGTTGTGACTGACTCTGCCCCAGCCCTGCCTTGTCACCAAGGCTCATACAACCCCAGTGCTAGCAGCCTCTCGTGTCACGGGCCTGACGTGGATGTGACTGACTCTGCCCCAGCCCTACCTCGTCACCAAGGCTCATACAACCCCAGTGCTACCAGTCTGTCATGGTCCCAGGCCTGACGTGGATGTGACTGACTCTGCCCCAGCCCTGCCTCTTCACCAAGGCTCATACAACCCCAGTGCTAGCAATCTGTCATGGTCCCAGGCCTGACGTGGATGTGACTGACTCTGTCCCAGCCCTATCCTCTTTACTAAAGCTTCTGACAGTCTTTACAACCCCAGGGCTAGCAGTCTCTCGTGATCACGGGCCTGATATGGATGCATGTGACTCTGACCCAGCCCAACCCTCTTTGAAAAGACTCCAGCCAGTTGTTCACGGCCCCGGTGCTGCCAGCCTCTCACTGGATGTGACTGACTCTGACCCAGCCCTTTCACCTTTACAAAGGTTCCTGTCAGTCCTTGAAGACTCCTGTGCTACCTGTCTTTTATGGTCCCGGGTCTGACGTGGATGTGAGTGACTCCGACCCAGCCCTCCTGGCTCCCCTTGCCGAGTGGCAGGGCCTCCGAAACCTGAGACAGGATTTCCTCAAACAGGATTCCTCGTTGACAGCGGCGCGTGCTCACACCCTTCACCCCGGGCCGGGGCGGGACACAGAGAACAACAGAAAGAGGCCTGTGTCTGAAATGGAATGTTAACTGGGGGCCTGGATTATAGCGCCTGGTATTTGAGCACCGACAGAGAGCGCTGGGGCGGCTCTGTGCGCTGTGTATTCTGAAGCACACTGTGTGACACGGACACAAGGAAACAACAAGAATCGTGTCAACCTTGAGCGTGAAGGTTTATTGGCCACAGTCTCAGAAGTTCCAGCAGCAACTGAACTGAGTCACAGAACTTTCCTCACAACAAACTCCTCACACCACCTTCCACGCTCCAGGGAGGGTGGTGTGGACTGTGGAATGTAGTGACAAGACATCACCACAATATCTCCCTTCTTCACAAACAACAAAATATACAAACTCGAACTTTATACAAATTGCATGCAGGGCCGGCTTTAGGGCAGTGCGACTGGTGCGGCCGCACTGGGCGCTGACCTGTGGAGGGGGCGCTGATCTCAGGGGGGGTAGGGAGGAGCTGTGTTTAGCAATATCTTATGATTGGAGAGATGAGGGGAACTTTTGCCTGATGGTAGTGAGAGAATCTGAGGAGGCGGTCATTGGGCGTGTGGGGCGCCAAAAGTGATTGTCGCACTGGGCGCCACCAGCGCTAAAGACGGCCCTGATTGCATGACGTAGAAAAAATAAAAGAGTGGTAACAAAATAGTTTTTCATAAGTAAAACATACCATATAGAATTGACTCTTTGCTTTATGAATAAAATGTGAATAATTTGCACTTTACAATAGCTAATCACTGTATCTAACAGGCTTCGTGATAATATGTTCACTCCTTTGTTTGACAGGATGAGACCCTCGTTGAGATATCACTCAAACTGGGTTAAGACTCGAACCCCCAGCAGCAAACCTGTCACCAGAGAGACCCCGTCATTCCTTTTTTCACATGAACCGTTGTCCTGCTTCACTTTCGCCACCCTACTCTTGTTCCACCATTCGCGTCTTCCTGTGCAGACAGCGTTTCCGGAAGCAGCCTCCACTCTAACAGGTGCTCTCACTTCAGACTCGCCTTCACTTCACTTCACTTCAGACAAGTAATTCCCCACCCCTCCTCAAGCGCCTTGAGACCCTCTGGGTATGTAGCGCGCTATATAAATTCTTTGACTTGACTTGACTTGGCGACATCAGTGCGATCTTTCACCCGCACCAATCACCAGCTTGAATAATGTCTCTACTTCTTTGGACTCATACTCAGCTTTCACTTTGGCTTGAAGCATTTCAACTCTTAAGTCTTAGAATCTTATGTATGGTAACCCTCCGTTGACACTCTCTCAACCATGCGGGACATAACCTTGACACAGGCACGCACCCCTCATGATTTCAAAAGGAGATGATCCAGTAAAATCATTTGGACTGGACCGGTGACCAACGCATACATCGACAGCCTCACACAACTCCACCCTGTTCTGTACAGCCCGCTGAATGTACTCCTCAGTGTGTGGTTCATTATTTCTACAAGTCCATTAGCCTGGGGGTGATAAAAGGCTGTACGCCTGTGTTTTATATCATTGGTGTCCAAGAAAACCCTAATTTCTCTGGACACAAATTGCACTCCGTTGACAGAAATGATTTCCTTGGGACAACCCTCTCTCAAAAACAAATTCTTCAAAAACTTGATAATCCCTAAGGTGTTGGTTTCCTCCATGAATTTAAATTCCCAACATTTGCTATAATAATCTTCAACCACAATGGCGAATTTAAACTTCTGTGAAAGGGTACTGAAAGGACCAATGAAATGAACAGCAAGCTTAGACCGTACACTCTCGGGAAGACAGATAGCCTGGAGAGGAACAGCTTCAGTTTTCAAACCTTTATCGCTGGTGGCACATATAACACATGCACGTACACCTGCAGTAATTTAAGCATCCATCCCGGACCACCAGTAACTGTCTCTAATCTTCCTCTTGGTGATCATCTGACCCAAGTGTCCTTCATGCACATACAAAATAATCTTATCTCTTAAACCAGTCGAAGGTACGAATTTGTCACCTTGGACCAACATTCCTTTTTTTTCGATAGAAAATTCATCAGCCACCTTCAAATAAGCTTGCAACCTTACTCGCAATGCTTTTTCTTTAGGCTATCCCCCCATAACAACTCTCCTCACACTCTCAAGTTTCTCATCTTTCACTGTCTCATTAGTCCACTCATCTTCTGTGAAGGTCTTGTCTTGACACACCTCTATTGTCGCAGTTAAACACTCCTCATCACCTTCATCTCCGTTCACTGAACACTCAGCCACATTAAATGGTGATCATGATAAATTGTCTGCTCTCTTGTTCTTCCCCCCTGGGATGTACTCTACATTGAAATTGTATTGCAATAGTTTTGAACTGGGCCTAGCCAACCTTGGTGTGTGATCCTTGATGGCGGTGCCCCCAAGAATACTGACTAAAGGCGTGTGATCAGTCCTGAGAGTAAATCTCCTTCCCCAAGTAAAACATTTGAAGCCTTCCACCGCCCAGCAACAACCCAAGAAATCTTTTTCTATGACCAAAAATACCTTTTCGTTGTCTCGCAAAGACCTGGATGCAAAACCCAGTCATTTTGTGGTTCCTTTCTCCTGAGCAATGGTGGCACGCTAACCATCCTTGCTAGCATCCACAGTGATGATACATTCCCTGGAAGGATAAAATTGGGCCAAAATACCAGCGGAAAGAAGGTCATCTTTGAGTACTGGAAATTCACCTTGGCACACATCGCTCCAATCAAATGTATTGTTCTTCTTTAAAAGTTCCCTCAAAAGAACTGTTTTTGCAGCAAGGTTTTTGTTAAAGTTTGCATAAAATTTGTATAAGCTTAAGAAAGATGCCACATGTTCCTCATTCTTTGGCACAGGGGCTTTTCTAATCGCATCAACCAATCGAGGCCTGGGTTCAACTCTTTGCTCAGAGTTTACATGTCCTAAGTATTCAATGTTCTCCTTTGCAAACTCACATTTTGGAAGATTGGCTACAGCTCTAAATTTTTGTAAATTTCTCAACACTTCATGCGTACCTCTGTCATGACGAACGTCATTTTCACCAACCACGAGTATATCGTACTGAAAAGTTACTACCCCTTTGATCACTTTTAGTACATTCTCTAACACTCTTTGAAAAACAGAAGCGGCTGATGCCAAGCCAAAAGGCATCCTATTAAACAGAAACGTTCCGACAGGCGGACCAAAAGCTGACAGGTGTGAAGATGCCTCATCAAGTTCAATCTAATGGTATGAGGGCGGTAGGTCGATCTTTGAAAATACCTTAGCACCTGCAAACGTACTGATGAAGTCATCAATGCAGGGTAGGGGATGGAATCTACCCAAATTGCCTTGTTCAGACTCCTAAGTTCTTATGCAAACTCTTAACTGACCATTTTTCTTCCTTTCTATCACCAAAGGGGACAAACAAAGCGGTGATTCGATGGGTTCAATGATACCATTTCTTTGAGTATTTCTGCTAGTTTTGCACAAACAGTGAAAGGTACATTTCTTAGTTTATGCTTGGCAGGGGTGATTCCACTTTGGACTTTGATCTTATGCATAAAACTGTCAATCCTTCCCAACTTCTCACAGAAAACTGACTTGAACAAACCAGTCAATTTGGCCTTGGGATCAATATCACCACAAACTTGTTCAGTCGACACTATCTCCATGACCAAAGAGACTTGAACGTTCCTTCCAGGCCTTCGTGCCATACCGAACAAAACCTGATGATACCACCCAAGAATGTTTAAACCTTTTTTAGAAACATATAGCTTACCAAAAATAGTTCTAGTTATAAACCTCAAGTGATATTCAAAATATCCAGACAGTTCAATTTTCCTCCAATTGGGTGGGAGTAGTTTCCTGTCACCCCATGTTATGAAACAGGAAATAACAAGGACAAATAGAGATATCTGATACACGGAAACATGCATACACCACCTAACACGCAGAGTTAACGGAAGGTAGCGCATTGCAATGTGCTACATTTCTCCAGGTTACCAACCAACGCAAACCAGAGCAGAGCTGGGGCTTATATAAAAGCCCTGTGAGCCACTGGAACATCACTTTATTTGATGTTGCAGCGTCGCTGAGTGTAGATCCATATCTACGAGGCCATGGAAAGCCTCCCTGAGTGGCATGTCATGGACGGGTAGATATGGTGTAAGGCAACGCAGCTCAAGTCACCTCGGTGCCTAACACTGTGTCGGGGAGGCGTGTCATGGGAGTTGTGGAGGGTGTTCCCGCTCAACGCCTATGGAGTTTGACATATTCCCAGAGTTACAACATAGCATACATCTGGGAATGCATCAAAATCTTGCGCCTACCCAGGGGTGGTGTAATGAGTAGAGAGAACTTTTTTTCTCCTTGTTTTTTCCTCCTTCCATGTGCACTGCATTCATCAGCACACCTTGTAACAGAAAAACACCTCCACACATTTTCTTTATGCAGGACAGAGTTTCTGGGATTCAGGGAAATCTACAATCTGACACCCTTTCAATAATTCAAGTTCAGATTCCAATTTAACAAATGCAATATCCAGATGGCTTCAAGGGTGCTGGGGGCTAATCCTGCACCTGGTGTATTTATGTCTGTGTGTTCTACCTCTGGATTTCCGTCATTTGCTTCTTAAAACCCTCTTATTAATCCAGCTGCCTCAGGTCTCTTTACTTTCCGGAACTGACTGAACAAACCTCTCTTGCCATCAAATGAAGTGCAACCATTTTGTTTGTGCTTTATTATACCTTTTCCCTCGAATCGTTCTGTTTTTGTAAAGTGCGTTGGATGAAGGTGCTTACATAAATAAATAGTTAAGGGACGATGTGCAAAGAAATCCTTCTCCTCAGAGCAAAACAAATAAAGATCAAGGCCATAGCTCTGGGAGAGGGGGGAGGAGGGGTGTTTGGGGTGGGAAACACCCCTAAAATAAATTGTATTCTATATCAAATAGTTAGGTACAAGTGCTTTTTCTCGGGTATTTTGAGTTGTATGTCATATTTTACTTACAATTTCTACATATTCACAGACTCTGTTTAGAAGTTTTCAAAAAATGTTGACAAGTTTTTTAAAAATATTGGTTAATTTGAAAAATATTGTGTTTTAAGAACTTCTAACAATATACATTATGTCCCATGAGCCCCCTCACTGCCTGCTTCTCATATAATGTATATGAACAAGATATGATTGTTGGGGAATCTGAGGTTCACGCCGCCCCCCAATCTTACTTACCACGCTACGCCCCTGTTAAAAAGGCATGGGGCCCTATTACATAAAGAGTGCCCTTTCTATGTTTGCACCACGGTGCACCTTCAAACAGGTGTGCCGTGCCCAAACAGGGAACGTGCGCCCAAATATGCTGTATGCGCTTCCCTCCGGGCAGCTGCGAACTCGTGTTGCCCCGGGGGCAGAGCATTCAAGTGAAATACAGAGCGGCTGCGTCGAAGCTGCAGCATCGCGCCTGCATTTCCAACAGGAGAGAGGGAAACCCTTGGAGGCGGGGTGAGTAACCTGGCTTCACATTTCCAAAATAAAGTACATCTTATCTATGATGACCTTCTATGTTTGTGCCTCAGATTCCAAATATGAGAAGTACAACTTTCTATGCTGCTGCCCTTTACTAACCCAGGGGCCTGCGCTCCCCCAACACATCCTGGTTCCTGGTAAATTTGAACTCAAGTAGGCATCATACATAGTGGTGTCATGCAAAATGTGGGCAGGGGCCCTTGAGACTCTCATAGCTCACAGATGTTCATAGGCATTCGGGCGAGTGGGAGGCCACTGCACCTACCACCACCCCAAACCCACTCACACCTCAGGGTCTGCAGGGACCTTTGTTCCACACTTGCCCATATATCATATTGTCCCATAGAATCTTGTCTGAAATGTATTTATGTACATGTTCTGTAAAGTGCTTTGCTGCTCCTTTGAGGTAGGAAGGCACTATATCAAAATTCATAAACAAAAATCAATCCCCTCCAAAGCCTAGCACTGCAGTTGTTGCATTCTGACAAGAAATCCAGAACATAGCAGCAAGACACCGGGGTCTGTCTGAGTTTGTGTTGGTAGAAGTGTGGGAGTGTGGGAGTGTGGTGGATGACAAGTGTTTATTATGCACTTATCAGCAAAGCACTTGCTTGAGTCAGTCTCAGGTAGAAAGTGTGCACTGGTCCCCAGAAGCAGTGGCATAACGAAACTTGAGGGGACCCCCTGCAAAGCAAAATGAGGGCCCCCCCTCCGTGGCCTGGCCCACCACTTTGCCCCACCGACAAAAATATGCAGTCACCTAAGTCATATTTTTAGTACTTATCTGTGCCTACTTCGAAAAGGAAATATAAATAGAATGCACTTTAATTGTGTTATAGGGCTGACTGAATGATGAGATCCATGGCTGATAATTAAAGGGAACAAAGAAACAAAAGTCACATTACAAATGAATACATCGTTTTTTATTTATAACCCTATTAAGTGCCAAGACGAGGTCTTTCCAGGCTCTCTAAACACATGGCTGGCATGTTTCTTTATGCAACCCTACTTTATATTCCTTTTCATGAAGTGCATTCTCAGACTACAGCAGTAAATGCATATTTCAAATGCAAGGAATAGGCAGAGTGGGGGCCCAGGGGGTACTGGAACGAGACAAAAACTAAGCCTAGGTAACCAGTTTACAAAGGTATGTTGACTGTGCACCTCAGATAGAGCGTACAGCGGACTGTTGCGGTGCACTGTAGCACCCAACAACACTTTTCAATAATGTACATCCCACGCAGGCATGTAATAGTGCTCACTGGGTAGAGCTTATATGGCACATAGCTCAGAAATACCATATAGATAGATGGCACGCATCTCCCAAGAGCATTGTAAGTAGTTTAAAAGACATGCAAGCATCGAACAGAATGCTCTGGACAGACCTTGCATACACACCATATAGCCCAGATATACTATACAGCTGGCAGTAATGTGACCCTGAAGAGCACTTTTCAATAGCATGGAAAGCACACACACGTCCAACACAACACATTAAACAGAACATTTTGCTTACATCTAACTAAGCACAGACATGACATTTGGGCTGTGGGACATATTTTCCATAGAATGCATTAAATAAACATAAATGATGTACCATAACATATAATTGCTGCCCATTTAGTAGTGTAGCTCTATCTATAACTTGGTCATCAGAATGTGCAACAACAAAGACGATGATGCTGGGCTGGCAAACAGGAGGGAGGGCCAACCCATCTTCACTATTGAGAGGCTCAGAAGCGCACCGTTTAATGTATGAGGCAGGCCGCCTGGCCGCAGGACTGATATGAGGCAACTGGTGAACCCATGCTGCAGCTGCGTGCTACGACTAGTGCGCTGATGGCCCGAACTCTACGCCACTCTACTCTATGCCACTGCACTCTTGGGTAGGGGTGCATCAGTGAGTGAGGTGCCCCAGAACTGCGCTAGAAGTGCCAGCTGCAGATCAGAAATGAATGTGCACATACGCAACTCTGAGTGGGTCTCTGTACTGGAATTGCAGAAGGGGCTGTTCTATAGGCCAGACACATGCTGGGAGAGTGGCCAACCAGACGCGGAGCACAGGGGTCATCCCCAGAGTGCACGTGTCACGGCCCAGCACATGCACAACGTTTTGACTTTGGTCCTCACAGTGCTGGATTGTGTGCGTGAGTTGACAATATATCAGTGGGCTTCAAGGACAGGTCCTCATACCAGTAACAAACTGTTGTTAGTGTTTAGAAGAGCTGCTTTTTTCCCTTATGTTTCAGTCCACAAATGTTCACTTTGGTCCTTTGTATGACATTCAAGGCTTCCCTAGTGGACTAGAAGTCTGGAACAGAAAATGCACAATTGATAGAAGCCATAGCATGAAAGAGAGGAGTTGAAGGCAAAGGAACTGAAAGTGGTGAAGGGAACCCCTGGGTGCAGAGGGAATGGAGTGTGGACTCACTTGGATGATGCAAGGCCATGGGATCCCAGGCTTGTCAAAAGATAATGTGGGACCCAGGTGGAAAAAAAACTAGATATAGGGCCCTCTTTCCTTCATTTATGCCAGGTGGCACAGGAATCCAATTCAAAGTATTGAAAAACCTGCGCTATACAAATACACAGTATGTTATGTTATTTTATGTTATGCGCAATTGCCACAATACCCGGGCACAATAATTAGTGCCTTGAAGGGTCACTTCTCATTGTGCACTGAGGATGAAAACGTACTCGTATCAGTGCTAGACTTGCTTTTCTCAGGAGTGTCCAGTTTGTGTCCACGAGGGCTAGACCGATGCCAGATTTTCGAGCACAACTTTTTCTTTGCAATGACCATCAGGCAGTCCCCTCCGGGGGAAGGCGGCCCCGGAACCCATTGAAAGAAGTTAAAGCTAACATGGGAGCCAAAAAAGGGGTAGGTGCAATTTGTACACTTCGCCAAGCCTAGACAATTTGAGACTTCTTATTTCCAGGCTAATCACTTACAATTCAAATTATTCCTGTTTACATGGAATACTCAGAAATGTTTTTAATGTGTACATACTTTGAAAATCTGACAAAGCCCTCCCCACACCCAGCATGGATCATTGTTTGGTATGCATGTCCCCTGCTGTCTTGCATACTATACTATGCGATGCACCATTTAATTGGAGGGATATCACACTTTCTGCCTGTGGCCTTACACTCCCTGCCCCCAGGCACCTTTTGCTATCACAACTTCTCTCTGCTTCTAGAGTGCCAGCAAATAAACAGCACATGAAGGAAGTCAAGGGTCTGTGGGGGGAGGGGGTGATATCACACTTGATGGAAAAGGAATGGCACCCAGAGAAAGTGGAAGATGTACTGACAGGCTGTGCATTTGGAAGGCCGCCCCAGAAGCTGTGTTCCCCTTGCGAATGGACATCCCAGCATTACAGCCATTTCAAACGCACCAGACTGTCAGGAAATGCCACACTTTCACATGGGACAGGCAGAAAGACTGTTGAAAAGCCTAAAAAAACAAGGCGGCCAGAAGCAACAGAAGAGGGCTGTTAAGCACACACCCTGCTAACAAGTGATTTCCTGAGCCCCTCTGGTGATTTGAAAGTGAGGGTATCCTGCCAATGGCGACGGCCGTTCCCTGTGCCCCTGGGCTCAGTCACCTGGAGCGCCCGCATGGCCCACCTTTGGAGCCTGACCCGTGCCTCCCCTGGCAGCAGGCACCGGACTCTTATCTGCTTTTATACAAATACACACACACATTCCACTTAAAAAATGGAGGTTGAAAATGATACCATGTGAGACAACTTTTCGAACTTGGGAATGTGAAGGTGACAGACTGACTCCCCTGCGGCCTGGCCTGCAGCTTCAGTGGCAGGCGCCAGAAGCCCGGGCAAGGTTAGCATTGGCAATAATTAAATTAAGGCCGCACCGTCCGTCCTGGGGCGTAAGCAGTTAGAGCTGTATTTTAGAAAATAGAAGACACCGCAGGAAAGCAAATCAATCCCCTAAATATATAAATTCGCTGCTTTCCGAGAAGAAAGTGCTTTCTGATTTGAATTGACTGCACTTAATGTTACTCACCCAGTAAAAATAAAGTAATTTGGGGGGACTATCTGGGTTTGCTATTCCCTTTTTGAATTTTGCTAAAATCTGAAATGATTCTAAGGTGCTTAACTGTCTCCTTCCACGTGCGCGGTTGTTCAAACAAGCAGCTATCGCATGATTTGCATACCCAGTTGATGATATGAACCAAAATGAAGTGAACCCCAAAATGAGTTTTGGGCCTCCAGTTTCCGCACCCGGGAGAGCATTTGGCATTGATGCTGGCCCACCGGCGTTCCTGGTGTGGCATGGAGTGGAGTGGTGTGGCTCACTGGTTAGAGGCGGCAGACCCGGAAGCAGAAGATGGCCCGGGACCAGGGTTCAATTCCCGACGCGGCAGGGTCGTGAACCAGGGTCAGCGGACTTGATAATTCTCGCCTCGGTGCCTACTCTAACCAGAGATCACACTCGGCAACTCTGGGCATCAGCTTGCATCATCTCCACAACGGGCCCCCACAAACGCCAGGGATGCCTGGTTTCACCTTGGAGATACCCAGGAGGGAACATCTCACAGGGAAAGCCAGGACGGGTTCCCCAGCGGTCTATAGCGCGAGGACGCCTCCGGGTAGCAGTGCGCTTTACAAGACACACACATTTACATTTACATGGCACAGCTGGCTAATTTTGCTCGCGAAAATTAAAGGAGAGGTGAGCTGGAGATCGAGTTCACACCTCATCATGTCCCACAAAAGTGAATTTGTTAAAGTTACCATTTGGAGAAATGCTTGGGCGAGCTTTTAGCTAGAGAACTGGCACCTTCTCGTGAAGCAGCTGCAACATGCTGGCTGATTGCATATAATTAAACTACATTTATTGGTCTTCTGCCTGCCCTCCGTGTATCTATCTATCTGTTGCTATCTATCTGCCTACGTGTGTATCCGTGCCAATCTGTAGTTTGAGCATCTATTTGTGTGTCCATCTGTATCTCCTCTGCCTGTATGCCTATGTGTCTATCTTTTTATGTCTTCCCATCTATCTTTCCATATGCATTTCGTTATCAGCCTGTCTTTGCATATTGTTTTACTGTTATCCAGTGTCCTTATGCAGTAGTAGAGACCAAACCCTTCTGATCCTGAAATTGCGCCACAAAGTGGCAGCCAGCAGTGGTACTGTGGGATATTCAAATATTCCACTTCCCCTCTTTCTTGCTTCATTTTGCCCCTCTTGCCTTTCCAAAAAGTATAAGGAATGTTCATGCGCGTTTTAAGATGTACGTGAATATGTGTATACCATCGCCTAACTTAAAAAAACAAACTAATTGCTGCACCTATAAACTAATTCTGGAACCAGGGCGCCAATTCATTAGTGAAGCTGCCGTCTGCTGCCAGCGACCCCTGCCCCTGCGCTGCTGGCTAGCGCGGCTGGAAGCAAGGACTCTTAGCGCTTGCTGTAAGGCAGCTGGGGGCCGAGGCGCCTTCCAGCGCTGCGGTTCATCGATACCGGGCCTGACGCGCTCAGGGGGCACCGGGACAAGGCCGCAAAGCTCTCTTGTTAAAATAAATATTGATTCAATTCCTTTGCTATTATTAATGGACTGCTTTGCATGTCCTCAGTACTCTAAAAGACTCGTCCTCTCTCGCCCTGCGCCTCCTGACTCGCCGGGCCGCGCGGCCCTCTCAGCCGCCTCGCCCCATGCCGCCACGCGCACCTTAAAGTGCGCACAGTGGCGCATATGCGCATGCGCATGAGAATCAATAACCAGCCCAACCATGGAAGACAGGGCGGACGCGGCTGCGCGTGCAACTATGGCGAGCGTGAAGTAGCTCAAGTCACGTGACTCCCAGCATCCGAGAAGGATCGGATCATGTCTGGAGGGCTGAGTGATTGCTGACTGTGCAGCCACGGAGGGGGCCCCTGGAGGAGCGCGGGCCCCCTGGAGCGCGGGCCCCAGCACCGCAGGGGCTGAGGGGGGGGCCTGTGTTACGCCCCTGCCCAGAAGGGACCGCTGCCGACGTGCTAGGTGCACCCTATGTGGAGAGCGTTGGGGACCGTTGGGTGTCGATGTGTGAAAGCCAGGAGGGTGCTCTTGACTTGAGCTGATTCCAATCAGTGACAGAGAAGGATGTGAGGTAGTGAGCGCTGCACTTGAACGTCCACATCACGAGCCGCTACTCTCCCTTGTTTATATGCATCCTTTGGCAACAATTGTGAAATCATTTGGTGTACAAATTATAACTTACGCCGATGATACCCAACTAATTGTATCCCTTAATCAATTAGGAGAAGGCGTAAACAATCTTTCAAGATGCCTTGAGGAAGTCTCAGCCTGGAGGAAATGTTTCTTACAATTGAACAGAGAAAAAACGGACCTAATGATACTGGGCAAAACTTTGCAATCTAGCACTATGATTAGACGGCCCAATTGTATGGGGAGTTTGCCCACGCCCAAAGACCATATAGAGAGCCTAGGTGTTTGGCTTGATGACAAACTCAATATGAAGTTTCAGGCAAGGAAAGTTGCAGGGTGCTGCTTCGGAGTGCTAAGAATGGTTAGGAAAATCTTCCCCCTTCTACCATTCCATGCAAAGAAGCTGCTCCTCCAGGCCCTGTTATTATCACGCCTGGACTACGCAAACGCGCTTTATCTTGGAGTCCCTCAATTCACGATAAATATTCTTCAGAAATTACAGAACTGTGCCGCACGTATGCTTCTTCATATTCCACGGAGAGAATCAGCAAGAGGTGCATTAAATTATCTTCATTGGTTACCAATTGCTGAAAGAGTTCAGTTTAAATCCCTCTGCATTACGCACAAAATCCTGACTTTCAAGGGGCCGGCACTACTGCAGCTGATGGTTTGCCATATTGTCCCAAAAGAGCTCTTCGCTCTGGGAGTAAACGCATGGCTATGGTACCAAAAATAAAGAAGGCCAGGAGTGGAGGCCGACGTTTTTCTTATGTTGCCTTCAAAAAATGGAATGAAATTCCAGAACATATTCGTCTGGAAGAAGATCATTTTGCCTTTCGGAAAAAGCTGAAGACCCACCTATTTTTCAGTCAGATAATCAGTTTATATTTGTTTGCTCTCTTCCTAGCGCTGGGAGGCCTTCGGGTAGCCATGCGCTTTATAAATGTCTTTTTCATTTCATTCATCCTCTCCCCAAACCCATGCCATAAGTGCTCAACTGCACTATTGTCTGGACTCCTAATGCTGATTTTTGCTTTCATAGACAAACGCAGATCATGTGTGTGCCCCGTGACAGAAGCCTGTCTCACAGATTGTAGTCTTGTTGTACCGGGAGGGACACCCAAAGCACCACCCTCTTAGTGGTGGAAGGTTACTACCTTCACCAGAGTTAAGCAGCACGAGCACAGTGGTGGCAGCATACCGCGTAGTGATCAGTACTAGTGAGCAGGTCCTTTTTTATGAATCTGTGTCACTAAAATGAGGCCAACAGGCTCATTCACTTTTGAAAAGTTCCGCTGCTGTGAGCTTAACTCGCCCTTGGCCCACATCTGGTAGATGGAAAGTGGTGCACAGCGCAGGAATGGTGATTCTGTATTGGATGTATGTGTGCCTGGGAAGAGTGCAGTACTGGGAGGGGTACAGTAAAGGGATTGGGCAGTACTGTGCAGTACATACATGGTGAGTGCATGTACTGGGTATATATATATACTTATGGGGGATACATTACATGAGAGATGAAGTTTTATGCAGTGCAAGCATGTGCTGGATGTATGTGTGCTTCTCGAGAAGTACAATACATGAAGGGTGAAGTGTTGTGCAGCATGCACATGGTGAGTGCGTGTGCTGGCAGTGTTTGCAAATAGAACACCATGACACACTACAGAAAAGATACACTACTGACCGGTGCACACAGAGTGCTTGTGTGTGCTGAATGTGTGTGCCTGAGGTGGCACAATACAAGGAGGTGACTGTACTGGACAGTGTACGCACCATGGCATATACTGAGTGCAACTGTGCCTGTAATGGTACATTACATGCAGGACCCTTGGTTGCATTTTAGGAACCCCAGGCCTGCCTGGTGTAGACATGAGGAGGAGAGGAAACTCCCCGACACTTGCATTCCCGTGAGCTGTGTGGAAACATAATGGAGGAAGAGAGAGAGAGGAGAGAGAGAGGAGAGAGACCCCTGTACACCACCAAATGGTGCTCTCTGATTTAGTGATACATCACAAGGAAAGGGCATGGATACATATCAGGAAGGAGATGAAGTCGATAAGGGAATCATAAAGAGTTGGGCCTGGGATTAACCTTTTGATGCACACATCACTGTGACTGACATCCCGGTGTGAACTCTAGTCACTCCATGGCGTGTGTTCTTGTACAATCAGCTTCGGAGTCTCTCCTGCTGTAATAAACCGCCTATTGAAGAGGAAGAAGACAGAGAAGAGTGGACACTTCAAAAGAAGCGGAACCTGAACACAAAACTTCAAAGACTCAGACACCAAATCACATTTTGTGTCTGGAAATGGACTATAAGAAGGGGAGGGTGAGACCCTAAATTTGTCATCTGCCAAGCAGCCAGATGGACTGAGTGAGGAAGGGAAGCTCTACAAAACCTCTGCCTGTGACAAGGCCTGCTCGTCTCCTTTCTGGGTGAGGGGAAATCACCCAGGGAAACCAACACCACCTGCTCTGGAGCCTGGAGCACCAGCGCCTGCCAAGGACAGTGTGCCCTATGAGGAAGAGAAGAGCGCTGGAGGGAGCCAAGTCCAGTGGGGAGCCCTGCTGAGAAGATTTTCAATTCAAGATTTGAGGAGACAGCTGTGCACTGAATGGGTTGTTGCCCAGGTTCAAGATTGAATCAGTGACCCACCATATGATAGGAGAGGGCGGCTATGGACTGAGTCGTGAATCGAGTTCCATGCGGGGATCGATGCCCACACCACCTCATTGCGGTGACCCCATATAACAGTGGGGGGCCACCAGAGAAGTGACTGGGCCAACAAAGAGCCAAGACTTGTGCATCTTAGCAGCAACCCTGTGTACCTGGAGGGGCTGCCGTTGTATAGGTGGCTGCACCGGAGGATTTGATACTTTGCCAGCTGGTACAGTGGCAGCCCCTAATGCCAGGAGGGGCTGCAGGTACCAAATATTGCCATGTTCAGGCCATCACCTGTGAAAACTGAAGTTGTGACGTATGGGTCGAAGTTGAGCTCCTATGTCATCACGTGTGACAACTGAAGCTGTGACTTATGGGTCGAAGTTGAGCTCCCAGATCTGCCCCAAGAGGACTTCACTCTGCTGATGCGGTCGGTGCACTTGGTGAAATGCTGAGCGCTTCTGTGCTACTGGATTGGGTAAGACTTGATAAAGGCCTGTCGGACCCTGTGGGACTTGCTGCTAAAGGTGCTGAGGCACCATAGACACTTTTGATTCTTTCCTAAGAGTCAGAGTGGACTCTTGAGTAAGGCCTACTAATGAGCATTCCCTGGATGTGGCCACCAGTGAATGGCTAACAACCCCGACCACATTACAAGGAAGAGGGCGGGACAGGGATTTGCCAGATAAATACTAGAGCAATGACCTCAAGGTGATTGTGTTATTGCTTATGAATGTCATAATAGTTCTTTTAATGCGTAGACTTAGAAATAAAATACTAATTTTTAACATAAAAACAAGTATATGACTGAGCATACATTTGCATTACTGAGTGCACTTTGAATTAAGAGTCATGTTCACTAATCTGCATTGCCGCTTCCCCCCCCCCTCCCCCCCTCCCCAAGGGAGCCTTTGACTGCTCGTGCACACCTACCACTGAGAGTCAAGTGCTGAGGGGGTAATTGGCTCAGTTGAGCGGGATGCATACTAAGTCGGGCTCCCAGACATCAGTAGTAAAAGGCCTCAATCACCACAGTTGGCCCAGTAGCCCCTGCGTGCTCATGGCCCTGTGAAAGGGGTTCTGACAAGGGGTTAAAGATGCAGTGCCTGAGTCCCAAAGGTAACTTACCCTTTTTGAGTAATGCTACACTTTTGAGTAAATTTACTACTTTTCTGTATTCAAGAACTACACTTTTGTAGTAACTTACTATTTTGTAGTACGTCCAGCACTGCATATGGCCAATCTATGGTACTGCAAAACCCTCTCATGGAAAATAATGCCGGTAGGGACTTACCTCAAAAGTGTAACTTGCTACCAAAGTCTAAGATACTACAAAATTGTAGTTTCTGGATAGCACATTCTAGTACACTTTGTAGTATTTCTGTCAGTACCAAAATGTTTGCCTCTTGAGTTTGGAAAATTGGGGAACTTTTCATCAAGGAATTTGAGTTAACTTTTACAACTCTGCTGATGTGGAGCTTCCCTGCTCAAAAACTAAACAGCAGCGCAGTTTCCTAGCCACAGATGGGTCAGGACATCCGGCAGCTGGAAGCAGCTCCCAGTGTGTTGCATGAAGAGTGAGTGAGGGGGAGGGGGCTAGAGGAAAAGGTTGTGGAGGAGGCAGGGAGCATCTGCAACCATGGGGCAGTCTGGAGATTTGGGTGGTCTGAAGCCCTGCAGTGATGAGTTAGGAACATGTAGAGCGCCACTCGGCCTCTACCAGTGAGAAAGGTAAGCCTCAATCCTGAAGGCCAGGCACGATCGATAGGTATAAATATTCGGGCAGTGTACGGCTTGTGGCTACACCCAGAAAGTATACTACTGGTTGCATGTGTGTGTCTTGTGGTTCCATGGGGACCAAGGCCCTGTGTTATGGGCTTGGGCCACTACATTGGCAGCGAGGATGGGATTCTGCTGAGATGCTCCCGGATGGTGATAACTAGGAGTCTTTAGACGTTAGTCATTGGCATGGTGCATCAGGCTGAGGAGATGAGCCTGGTTCCACGGATGTACGAGATGGTGGATGACGTGGTCAGCATTTGTTTTCCCTGCTAAGTCACTGGGTGTGATTCCTCTGGCACCACTCACCAAGAAAGACAATCCCCCAACGCCAGTGGACCCACCTCAGCATGGATTTGGAAGCTTCGCAGAAGAGAAGTTTACTGCTGTGATTATGGGTGATTACTCCAAGTACTCAGGGGTGGGGGTGACCCAGTCCAAAGCATTCAAAGTGATGCATTTACTGCTTGAGAAGATGTTTGCACTGTTTGGACTGCCTGAAGTGATCAGGGCAGATAACCGACCTCCATTCCAGATCCTAGGGTTTGAAAACTACCTCCACAACCTCGGGATGAAGGACAGGAAGATCATGCCTGTCCGGCCCTAGGCCAAGGGAGAGGGCTTCATGAGAACCCTCAACAAAACAGTTGGGAGTGGAATTGATCAAGGTGAAGGCCTGGAATCAAGCCTGCACTGGTTCCTTTGGGTCTATTGACAATCTCCTCACAGCACAACCAGATGCGCCCCTGTGGATCTCCTACTTAAGCAACCCGCAAAAGACACCATCCCTGCCAGCAGCCTTTGGCCCAGAACGAGATGATGCAAGAACATACACAGGAAGAGGTGACTGACGCTGGAATCTGGGGCTCACGGTTCGATCCGCGGCACCGCCGGCGAGTCAGCCCAGCACCATGTGACTCTGGCCAATAGCTTGCTTAGTCTTCCCGGCGGCCCCCAGTGCCGGGATGCCTCCGGGTAGAGCATTACAAATACTGGATTTACAAAATTCTGGATGCAGGAACTGTGTGGCGAGACATGCAAATGGCAAGTGACGAGTGCCATTCGAGGAGAAGCAGCCATGGCCATGGATGTTTACATCAAATTGAGTAGATTTGAAAGGCTCCATAAAAATTAAATTTCAAATTGTTGGAAATGTAAGTCTCTTATCAAGTATCTAGAGGTGGGACGAATCCCAAGAGGCTTGCGTGTCCTAATCACGCCACGTATGAAAATCGGAACCTAGATATCCTCCGGGAGTGAGTGGAGAATAATACAAAGACATCTCGAAGCATGATGACAACACTCGTAAAGTATGCTGAACTCGATCGGAACAAACTGTTTGAAGAAATAGAGGCACTAAGACAAGATCTGAGTACCAGTGCGGATAAAAAGACTTTGGAGAAATTCGATAAGGAGATGAATATGTGTTTGATTAAACATGAGCAGGTCATCAAGTAAAGTCAATACAAAGTTTATTGTGTAGATTACTTAAAACCATAACAATAGAAAACATTTAAGAATAGAAAACATAATTATACAAAAACAGAAGAGAATACTGGTTCCTGACAAGAGCATATAGTGTGGATGGCTTGTTATGCCGGAAGGGAGGAAACTCTTGGTGTACAGGCTTTCTCTCTTCCTTCTTCCCTTTCCCTTGTCTAGTATGGAAATAATGAATAAAGGTAAGTTAAAAGATCCTCCATAAAATGCATAAAAAGTTTCAGCTAAAAAGAGAACTCAATTATGGCCTGGTCAAACTCTACTGTGCATCAGTGTCCGTGATCCAAGAGCTAAGAGTTAACAGTTCATGATCATCTCAGTGCTTTGTTTAGAGTTTTTAAGGAAGTCCTGCACTGCTTTAAAACATTTACCTATCCTTGCCAATTTAAGGGGGACCATTGTGCTAAAAATCCAGTTAATTGCTTGGTGGCATGTTCTTATACAGTGAATTAAGAAGAGTGGCTTTAATAAGGTTCGGCCACAGTCGTGCAACGTCGGACAGCTACACAGTAGATGTAAACGAGTTTCTGATTTGTAGCTGCAGAGTCTACACTTGACTACTTTAGAGAACAGCGGCCAGTTGGGATTCGAGTCTTTAATGCGCAATGCCAGCATCTTTACTGCCAAGATTTTACTCAGGCAAGCTTTCCCTATCGTGCAGTTACGGTAAGGTTGTGCCCTAATACTGACTTGACTTTCATTGTTGTATGACGCTGCCAGGGCCCTTGATGGTGATTTAGTATTAATGTTTTGCAGGTCTGTGGTCTTAGAAAGTAGTTTAATCTGTTTTTTCATTATACTTTTTATTGCAGTGGGAGTAAGTAAAGAAGTATTTAGAGTGGTAAGATCGATTTGTAGAGTTTCTTGCTGTCCTTAATTAAGTAGGCCATGGATTGATTTTATGTTTGAAAATGTCTAGTAAAATGAATTTCAGGGTACCCGGCATTGTCGTGATGCATCGGTGGTAGTACTTTGTAAAATACCCCATACTAGACCATATGATGCCCTCCAAGCCACATTCAAGTCTCACCAAGGGTCCCCTGGTATAATGGGGCAATTTAAACACTCTTTTATATATTTGTAGCTAGTCATCAGAGGTAGAAACGCTGTAACTTTTACACAAGACAAGCAAGATTATTTAAAAGGACAAATCTACACATTTGTGAGGCGTTTTGACATCATACTAAGACAGAAGTTGTCGGAGAAGGCATTAAGCAGCGTCCAGCTCCAGGTACACTGAAACCAGTTCAGAATTCAGCTCTGAGGTCTACACTGATCCGGAGAAAGGAAGTACAATAGGGGTGTGCAATAAGGGCATTCCTATAGTTATAGAAGTACTCCGTTTCTTATGGCTAGACAGAAATCTGAGAACACGACCGAACCACAGAAAATAATTCAGCAGGAAAAGATTTATGGATATATATTCGGAAAATGAAGTTGCGGAAATATTTTTTGAAGAAACAAATTATGTCAGGAACATCCATGGAAAGAAGAAATGAGAGAGCCTCTAATATTTAAGTATCAGATGCTTCAATAATGATTCAACTTGATCAATTAAAGCTTAAGATTCTTGGGCAAAATTAACTAACAATGGAGCAAGAAATAATTGATGCACAGTGCTTTGATATATATGATATTACACCAAAGCCTTTCAAACTCAAGTCTATGTTTATGCCTAAGCTGCCAAGATACTCTGTCGATTTTTTATCTGAACTGATTGTTCACGCCCTATAAAATCTATGGCATGAGGAGGTTGCCAGCAGAGAAAAATTTAGGGACAACTGCATTATTAAGTATAACAAGCTTATGGAGAAATTACGCAAGACAAGATGTGGTGATTAGAAAGTCTGATAAGGCAGGGTACATTGTTCTCTGGTCACTCGCCATGTACAAAGATGAAACTGAAAAATGAAGTATTTGGCCAACAGTGATTGTTTTCGTATAGCGACTATGTGTGTTATCATGGGAGTGTGTGTGTCTTACACTGCAGAGTTATCGTGTTGGCATGGGTTTGGTCTAATCACTCAAGAAAAGAATATATTTTTAAAAGTGTAATGCCCAACCTCACCAGTGCTATTCCTCATAACAAAGTCCACAAAAACATCAATAAACCATCGGGTAGGCCAATTATTTTGGCCATCGGTAGAATTTTTTAAATTACGTCCAAATTTATTGAATGGTTTTTGCAGGATCATGCACAAAATCTATCCTCCTTTATACAGGACACTGTGGATTTTTTTAGAAGAATATATGATGTTAATTGGGAGGAGTCTTATGTTCAAATCACACTGGTTGGTACATCACTCTATACAAGTATTTCCAACAGTGATGGTCTTAAAGCTATTGAGTACTATTTGAGCAACAAACCGATTGACCTTCTACAACACTCCAAAATAATATTGTCAATAATACATTAGTGTCTGCATAACAATTCCTTTCTATTTGATGAGGTGATTTACAGGAAGAAGAGGGGAGCAGCTATGGCGCCTGCTTTGCCCCTAGCTATGCTAATTTGCGTATGGGCTGGTGAGAAGAGCAGGTGCTCTCTAATGACTGCTTTGGAATAGTCCAAAATCGTGTTCCTTTGGACACGTTTTATTGACGATCTTCTAGTCATTTGGAGGGGGACAGAAGTAACAGCGAAGCATTTTGTTGTGAGACTTAACAATAATTATTTGAATTTGCATTTTACCACCACTATAAGTAAGAGCAAGGTTCTTTTTTTTTTATCCAACCCAGTTTTGTAAAGATGGCAAAATCCACACTAAAACATATAGAAAGCCAACTGCGGGCAATTCTTTATTACACGCGCACAACTTTCACCCTAACAAACGTAAGCTTAATATCCCCTATGCATAGAATTTAATAAGGATGCATAATGAAGTGATAAATAACTGCTAGGAGAGGTGCAAAGATAATTAAAAGACAGACTTTTAGCATGAGGATACAGCAGTGAAGTAGTGGATAATGCCATATACAGGGCCAATAAAAAGTATTGTGAGAATGTCCTCTTTCGGAGGTGGGATACTTCTTTTTTTGTGTTCAAAATAATTTTATTGAGTTTCAAAATACAAGACAAAAATAGACAGTACAAAAACATAGGTCACATAATCCAAAACACCTTATGAAAAGAAGAGCAATACAAATAAAAAAAATATCAGTTTATTATACAAAGGTAGCAAGAATTTCTATATTCAATAATAGGATGAAAGGAGAAAAGAAAAATTAGAGAGGGGAAGAGGGAGAGGGAGCACAGATTATTTCAACTTAAATATATAATAGTTACTGTTAACATAGAAATAATGCAAAATTATAACAATATAATGTAGAGTAGATTAATAAATACATTTCTAATAACAAATAAGTATCTACAGGTGACCAAAATAAATGATAAAAATGGGAATTATGATTAATCCCGGAAAGAGATAATTGTGCACGTCTTCTTGTAAAAACAACCCATGACCACCAAGCATGGATTTAAAGAGTGGAAGCATCTTTCCAACAATAAGTAATAGATTTTAAAGCAGCTGAGATTAAAAAAGTAAACAATTTTCCTTCTAAATCAGTGAGATTATGCATAAAACCAACTGATTTACAAATTAGTAATTTGTAAGAAAGGACATCCTGAATAGGTAGAATCTGTAATATAATACCCCAAACATCAGACCAAAATTTAGAAATAAAAGGGCAATCAAATAACATATGTTGTAATGAACCAGTATGCAGTGCCAACACACATCAGATTGTAGCAATTTAGCACGGAATAAACGTAGAGGAATCCATAAACAATTAAATAAAATGTAAGAGTTGGTCTGGTAAAGCGATTCAGGAAGCCATCCCGAAATACTATTAAGCCAGATAATTTTCCAAGTGTCAGTAGATAAAGAAAGAGAAAGTTCACTATTCCAAAATGGCGAAATTACATGTAAATTATTGCCTACTGAGTCAGCCATTTTCTTATACAAAATAGAAACTGTATGTGAGGATAAAGACACAGCTTGAATATAAATTAGTAAATCCTTAGAGATAATAGAAGGAATACCATGAGGAAAGGAGTCTAAAATTGAATTACACAAAGATTCATACTTAACAAAATCAGAATTAGAGAGCTGAAATTTGGATTGTAAAACATCAAAAGGAACGAAGGCATTATTACAATATAAGTCTTTAAGATAATAAATACCAGCATTAATCCATGAATTCCAAAAATGAGTATTTCTATTCAATTTAATAAAATTATTATGCCATAATGACAAATCCACAGTATTACCAATATGAGATGCAAAATTAGCATCTAAATCATAAAGAATTAGTTTCGAAGATTTTATAATAACTGAATGACGCAAAACTGTAGATGTATTAGACAGTAAGCAGGGTAAGAAATGGAAATGGGTTAATAATAGATTTCTCTATACAATACCAAATAGGAGGATTAATTACGGGGGTAGGAAGAAGCCATGCAGAGCTTTGTTTCAGTATAAATGCCTTATGATACAGGTGAAAGTCAGGTAAACCAAAACCAGCATTACATTTAGGTACTTTTAATTTCTTATAACCAATTCGAGATGATTTATTATTCCATAAAAATTTAGATAAAAGTCTGTCAACATCGTTGTAAAATTTTATCTGAAATTGTGTAGGGAGCATAGCAAGGGTATACAAATTTTTAGGAGCTATAGTCATTTCAATGGAGTCCATTCTACCCCACCATGAGAGATGGAGTGATGACCATTTAGACGTTTTATCTCTAATATAAGCAAGAATAAAGTCACTATTCATTGCCAAAGTAGCTTTAACAGAGGAGGAAAATAATACACCCAAATATTTCAATTTATCTCTTCGCCAAATGATGTCAATCATAGGCAACATATCAGGAGTACAAAAAACATTTAGGGGAAAAAATTCAGTTTTATTAATATTAAGTTTGTAACCAGAAATTAATGAATGTTGTGTAATGATTTCTAAGAGGGAAGGGAGTGAAGAGAGAGGATCACTAATAAATAATAACACTTCATCAGCATAAGATAAAGTTTTGATAGTAACATTGGCTATTGTAATGCCTTTAATATCATCACATTGTCTAATATGATGAAGGAAAGGTTCAATTCCAAGCAAACATAAAAGTGGGGAAAGGGGACAACCTTGTGTTGTACCTCTAAAAAGTGAAAATGTAGGTGATATTTGCCCATTGATAAATAACCTAGCCGTAGGAGCAGAATATAAAGCAGAAATCATCCGGATAAACAAAGGGCCAAATTTAAATGATAATACGGCGCTAAATAAATATTGCCAATGGATTTTATCAAATGCTTTTTCTGCATCTAAAGCCATAATTCCTGAGGGGGCAGTTAGAGTAGACCTTTGTTCAATTACATGCAATAGGGTTCTGGTGTTATTTGCAGCATATCTATTCTTCATAAAACCTGATTGATCAGGATGAATAATAGAGTCAAGTATAGGGGATCATCTAGAGGCAAGAATTTTAGCATACAATTTACAATCCTGATTAATTAAAGATATAGGGCGATAATTTGAAACAAGGGTGGGATCTTTATCAGGTTTGGGAAGAACAACAATTAAAGCATCAGTAAAAGAACCTGAAGTAGTTCCCGAAGAACCAAAAAAAGAAAAAGTTGAAATAAGTAAGGTAAGAGTTGGGTTTGAAAATCCTTATCAAATTCTGCCGGAATGCCATCAGGGCCCGGAGATTTATTTTTTGGAAGAGACTTAATGGCTGTCAAAATTTCATCCATAGTAATAGGAAGATCTAATGGAGACCTATCAGATAGTGACATTTTGGGCAAATCATACGTATTTAAGAAAGAGTCAATTAAGGAGGTATCATGAACATCTGGTTTATTATGTAAATTAGAGTAAAAGTCCAAAAACTCAGTAGCAATATCATTATGAGATAGAGCAATTTTGCCATTAGGACCATGAATGGAAGTGAGCAGCATCTTATCTTTTTTTATACGCAAATAATTCGCTAAAAGCTTTCCAGATCGATTGGCATTAAAACGAAATTTAGCATTGGATTTGGAGATTTGAATACCAGCTCTTTTACTGAGAATCAAATTAAATTCATATCGAAGCTTTTGCAACTTAACTCTGTATTGGGGATCATTGGACGTAATAAAGATTCTTTCAAAGTGAGCAATTTGTTTACCTAGCTGATTGATATGAGCATTAAAAGTTTTATCCTCATAGGCCATGGTAGAAATAGTAACACCCCTAATAAAGGCCTTAAAGGCATCCCATCTAGTGACCATAGAAGTAGAGTCTTCTGGGTTAAATAAAAAATAATCTTGAATGGCCTGTAAAAGTTTCGGTTTGTTATGTTCATTAAGAACAATGTCAGTATTCATGCGCCATCTAGTATGTTTTGCAAAAGTGGAGGGTAGATTAAAAACAAAAGAAATCAAAGCATGGTCAGATATATCAATATTACCAATCATAGGATTAGTTGCAGATTAAAGGAGTTGATTGGAAATTTAAAAAGAATCAATTCTAGAATGCGAATTATGGGGATTAGAAAAGAAAGTAAAACATTTGTCAGTAGGAAAATGAAACCGCCAAATGTCAGCCAACTTCGTGGTATGCAGAAAGGACTTGAAAACATAAAAAACCTTAGGGGGACAAAATTTAGTACTAGATAATCTATCTAAAAGAGGATTTGCAATAACATTAAATCACCACCAACAATCAACTGAACTTTACCCAACTTTAAAACTTCTGTGGTAATATTAGCCCAGAACAAAGGGTCATCAGCAGTAGTACCATAAATATTAAGTAAAAACAATACTGAATCACAAATTTTAATTTTAACCATAATAAATCTCCCATCTGTGTCTGAGGTTTTACTTAAAACTTGACAATGCAATTTTTTAGCAAAGAAAATAGCAACACCATTTTTTTACCATTAGCTGGAGAAGAAACATAGTATCAACCCACTTTTTTCATGTAATTCAATATTTTATCATCAATATGAGTCTCCTGAGCAAAACAAATATCAGCTTTACAACTGCCTAAATATTCTAAAATTTTGGTACGCTTAACTGGGTAGCGCAAGCCTTTAACATTTAAAGAAACAACCTTAATATTATGAGTATGAGCCATAAGTAAAAAATGAAAGAAGGAATAAAAGTAAGAAAATAAGAAGAGGCGAGCAGAATAGAAATAGAGAATAGAAAGAAAACAGTAACTCTAGATGAAGAAGCAGGACAGGGAAAAAAGAAAGCAAGGAGAAAGGGACAAACAAAACACATTAAATTGAAGAAAGAAACGCACATGCGCTCCACAGAAATGACTGACACGGTAGGAGCCCAAAGATAATATCAGTAGACATCATGTCAGGACAAACGAGTTTGGTTAGGATCAAGTGTTAGAGTCATGGGTATCCATGGAATGATGGAATTGTTGATCCAAAAAATGGCGTACATCATCAGGACGCTGAAAAGATTTTGTAGAATTGTCTTTCCAAATACGCATAGTAGAAGGGTCAAAAAGTCCATATTGGAAGCCAAGACTTCTCAATTGAGGACATAGGGCAGAAAATTATTTGTGTATTGCAACAGTTTCTTTTGTGAAATCCTGGTGAATGAAAATGTTATTTCCATTAACCATCAAAGAAGGAATCTCTCTCGCAGCCTTCCGAATCAAGACTAAATGATGATGTCGAAGAACTTTAAAAATCATTTGACGAGGTTTAGACTGCTTAGGATTGCGATGGGAAGGAATCCTGTGGGCCTTGTTAATCTCAAATTGTTCTAAAAATTTAATTTGCAACAGGCCTGGAATCAAATTCTCTAAATACAATCTGGCGTTGTCACCCTCCACTTCTTCTGGCAAATTAAAAATGCGCAGATTGTATTGCCTGTTACGATTTTTCATGTCCAAGAAGTGAGAATACATAGGAACTATTTTTGCAACAAGTGGAGTAAAAGAGTCAAGCTTAGATTTATTATCCTGAATTTTAATGGCATTATCAGAGATCTATATTGATAAACCCACCATTTCTTTACGGACATTTTTAATTTCTGAAGCAATTGTATCAGTATTAATACGAAGTGCTTGAATTTCCTCCAAAATTAGAGATAATGAAGGTTCTGCAGACTCAATTGCCTTGGATTTATTTGGTGGAGGTGAAACATGTTGCCTTCTTTTGGAATTAAGTGGAGCCTTATTTTCCATGTTGAATAAATGACTAAAATCAAAAGGAATAAACAAAACTAGAAGGCTGCAAAAAGAAATCCTGTAGAAAGCTGGTGCAGCAGCTATAATACGCTGTGGGAGTGGCTAGGCCCAGACCAGGCCCTTTCCTGAGGAGTAGCTCCGCCCCTCTGACAGACTGACCTGGGTACTGCAGAGAGCAAGCTGGGAGCAAGAAGCACAACGAAGAAAAAACCAGCCCACCGCACCAAAAACGCTGAAAACCTCACACCCTGGAGGTAAGACCTACTGCTGCCATGCGCCCTTGTTTTCGCCGATTTCCTGACAAAAAAATCAGCGTTATGGATAAAAACCGGCCCGTCGCGTCGCAGCTCACTCGGCGGCGGCTACCTTGCGGTGCGCGATCACGCGTCTATACCGAGGTGGGATACTTCTAAGTGAAAAGAGAATATGTGTGGAACTCAACATGAGTGAAGAATGATCATGGACATCAGAGCGTTCAAATAATTGTTTCTAGACATTGGCATCTTGTAGAGTGATCCTCTTATAGGGCATACTGTACCAAGCAGGCCACTAATACCTTTCTGTTGTGCTAAATCAATGCAACAGGAGTTAGTAGTCAACTGTCCTGAAATTCAGGCCTCAGAGAACTGGTTGACAGGGAGCCAGGGTTTAAACACTGCTATAAATGTAAGTCTGCCTATAAGGGGTCAACACTAAAGAAGTAGTGTCTCCACTAACTCATAAAAGTTATATGATCCAAGAGGCATTTCATGTAAAAGCGAGTATGTGGTGTATGTCCTTAAGTGCACATGCCCAAAAATCTATGTTGGTAGCACGATTTTGAAAGTGCATTTAAGCATTCTACAGCATATTAGGGCACTCAATAATAGAGACCAAATTTAGCCTGTAGCTCGTCATTTTGAAGAAGTCCAAAATGGTAATGTGTCTAAGTTGAGTTAATTTGTGATTGACTCGGTACCTCCTAGTATAAGAGAAGGTGACCGGGAGCAGCAGCTGAGGAAACTCGAGTTCAGATATATTGAATTTCAACAGTAAGATACACACAGGAGTTAACACTGAAGAAGAGCTTTATGTACACCAATGATTATTAATTATCTCAGTGTCTCCTCTTCTGTGTCCTTAGCTAGCTAGTGAAATTTGCAGTAATAAATTGTGTATGTTTAGAATTATGTTTCGCGTGTTGTAGCCATTTTTGGTTAATGTTTAGTAGAGACTATCAGGAGGGTACATATTGAGAATTATGGAGAAAATTGATTGTGGACATTGTAACAAAATGATTATGTTTTTTTACATTTTAGAGGTGGTATAACATCCTGATGAGTTCAATTTACTTGGCTGCATGGAGGATATTTATAGGTTGGAACCTCTGGAACAAATATGTATTGTATATATTATTATTTGTGCAATTTTACTTGCAGCGTTTGGCCCACTGGGGCAAAACTTTACTATGCAGACTGTGGACTTTACAAGATACATTATTGAACAGTCCCTAATATGAATTATTTATGGATTTTGTGAAGGTGGAATCATCTTTCCAACAAAAAGTAATAGATTTTAAAGCAGCTGAGATTAAAAAAGTAAACAATTTTCCTTCTAAATCTGTGAGATTATGCATAAAATCAACGGATTTACAGATTAGTAATTTGTCAGAAAGGACATCCTGAATAGGTAGAATCTGTAATATAATACCCCAAACATCAGACCAAAATTTAAAAATAAAAGGGCAATCAAAGAACATATGTTATATTGAACCAGTATGCAATTTACAGTGCCAACACACATCAGATTGTAGCAATTTAGCACGGAATAAACAATCAAATAAAATGTAAGAGTTGGTCTGGTAAAGCGATACAGGAAGCCATCCCGAAATACTATTAAGCCAGATAATTTTCCAAGTGTCATTAGATAAAGAAAGATAAAGTTCACTATTCCAAAATGTCAAAATTACATGTAAATTATTGCCTATTGAGTCAGCCATTTTCTTATACAAAATAGAAACTGTATGTGAGGTTGAAGACACAGCTTGAATATAAATTAGTAAATCCTTAGAGATAATAGAAGGAATACCATGAGGAAAGGAGTCTAAAATTGAATTACACAAAGATTCATACTTAACAAAATCAGAATTACAGAGCTGAAATTCGGATTGCAAAACATCAAAAGGAACAAAGGCATTATTACAATATACGTCTTTAAGATAATAAATACCAGCATTAATCCATGAATTCCAAAAATTGGTATTTCTATTCAATTTAATAACATTATATTGCCATAATGACAAATCCACAGTATTACCAACAGGAGATGAAAAATTAGCATCTAAATCATTAAGAATTAGTTTCGAAGATTTTATAATAACTGAATGATGCAAAACTGTAGATTTATTAGACATAGTAAGCAGGGTAAGAAATGGAAATGGGTTAATAATAGATTTCTCTATACAATACCAAATAGGAGGATTAATTACGGGGGTAAGAAGAAGCCATGCAGAGCTTTGTTTCAGTATAAATGCCTTATGATACAGGTGAAAGTCAGGTAAACCAAAACCAGCATTACATTTAGGTACGTTTAATTTATTATAACCAATTCGAGATGATTTATCATTCTAAAAGTCTGTCAACATCTTTGTAAAATTTTATCGGAAACTATGTAGGGAGTATAGCAAGGGTATAACATTTTTTAGGAGCTATAGTCATTTTAATGGAGTCCATTCTACCCCACCATGAGAGATAGAGTGATGACCATTTAGACGTTTTATCTCTAATATAAGCAAGAATAAAGTCACTATTCATTGCCAAAGTAGCTTTAACAGAGGAGGAAAATAATACACCCAGGGCCAGATGTAGGTAGCCCTTTATCGATCGGAATCGGCCGAAAATACCGATTTTCGGCCGTTTCCAATCGGTAAAGGGCTATGGAGGTGTAGGTGCACATATTCGGTAATTTTACCGAATCGGTATTATTACCGAATCGGTAAATTTACCGATTCGGTAATATTTACCGATTCGGTAAAATTACCGAAAATGCTAGATTGAAATGTGGGTAGCCAATTTTCCATTGGCACATGGCTTTCAGAATCGGTATTTTACCATGGAATACAAATCCATGGTAAAATACCGATTCCTGTGTACATGCACATCTGTGCATGTACACATATGCCATGTGACAGAAAGACGTGCCCTTGGGCATGTCTGTGTGCCACATTGCACACATGCCCGTTTTGGGGGTGCTAGAGGGTGTCAAAGTGACACCCCCAGCACCCTTGACAAACTCGGTATTTACCAATTCGGTAAATACCAAATCGGTATTTGCATTGAATCCTATGGGCTTCAAGGGCCATAGGATGCTATAGCAAATACCGAGTTTTAAGGTATCGGTAAAAAATCCAGATGTTGGTACCTACATCCCATTTACCGATTTTGAAATACCGAATCGCTAATATTATGTATTTCAAAATCGGTAAATGTGATTTACCTACATCTGGCCCCCAGATATTTCAATTTATCTCTTCGCCAAATGATGTCAATCATAGGCAACATATCAGGAGTATAGAAAACATTTAAGGGAAAAAATTAAGTTTTATTAATATAAAGTTTATAACCAGAAATTATGGAATGTTGTGTAATGATTTCTAAGAGGGAAGGGAGTGAAGAGAGAGGATCACTAATAAATAATAACACTTCATCAGCATAAGATAAAGTTTTGATAGTAACATTGGCTATTGTAATGCCTTTAATATCATCACATTGTCTAATATGATGAAGGAAAGGTTCAATTCCAAGCAAACATAAAAGTGGGGAAAGGGGACAACCTTGCCTTGTACCTCTAAAAAGTGAAAATGTAGGTGATATTTGCCCATTGATAAATAACCTAGCCGTAGGAGCAGAATATAAAGCAGAAATCATCCGGATAAACAAAGGTCCAAATTTAAATGATAATAGGGTCCAAAATAAATATTGCCAATGGATTTTATCAAATGCTTTTTCTGCATCTAAAGCCATAATTCCTGAAGGGGCAGTTAGAGTAGAACTTTGTTCAATTACGTGCAATAGGGTTCTGGTGTTATTTGCAGAATATCTATTCTTCATAAAACCTGATTGATCAGGATGAATAATAGAGTCAAGTATAGGGGATCATCTAGAGGCAAGAATTTTAGCATACAATTTACAATCCCGATTAATTAAAGATATAGGGCGATAATTTGAAACAAGGGTGGGATCTTTATCAGGTTTGGGAAGAACAACAATTAAAGCATCAGTAAAAGAACCTGAAGTAGTTCCCGAAGAACCAAAAAAAGAAAAAGTTGAAATAAGTAAGGTAAGAGTTGGGTTTGAAAATCCTTATCAAATTCTGCCGGAATGCCATCAGGGCCCGGAGATTTATTTTTTGGAAGAGACTTAATGGCTGTCAAAATTTCATCCATACTAATAGGAAGATCTAATGGAGACCTATCAGATAGTGAAATTTTGGGCAAATCATACGTATTTAAGAAAGAGTCAATTAAGGAGGTATCATGAACATCTGGTTTATTATATAAATTAGAGTAAAAGTCCAAAAACTCAGTAGCAATATCATTATGAGATAGAGCAATTTTGCCATTAGGACCATGAATAGAAGTGAGCAGCATCTTATCTTTTTTTATACGCAAATAATTTGCTAAAAGCTTTCCAGATCGATTGGCATTAAAACGAAATTTAGCATTGGATTTGGAGATTTGAATACCAGCTCTTTTACTGAGAATCAAATTAAATTCATATCGAAGCTTTTGCAACTTAACTCTGTATTGGGGATCATTGGACGTAATAAAGATTCTTTCAAAGTGAGCAATTTGTTTACCTAGCTGATTGATATGAGCATTAAAAGTTTTATCCTCATAGGCCATGATAGAAATAGTAACACCCCTAATAAAGGCCTTAAAGGCATCCCATCTAGTGACCATAGAAGTAGAGTCTTCTGGGTTAAATAAAAAATAATCTTGAATGGCCTGTAAAAGTTTCGGTTTGTTATGTTCATTAAGAACAATGTCAGTATTCATGCGCCATCTAGTATGTTTTGCAAAAGTGGAGGGTAGATTAAAAACAAAAGAAATCAAAGCACGGTCAGATATATCAATATTACCAATCATAGGATTAGTTGCAGATTAAAGGAGTTGATTGGAAATTTAAAAAGAATCAATTCTAGAATGCGAATTATGGGGATTAGAAAAGAAAGTAAAACATTTGTCAGTAGGAAAATGAAACCGCCAAATGTCAGCCAACTTCGTGGTATGCAGAAAGGACTTGAAAGCATAAAAAACCTTAGGGGGACAAAATGTAGTACTAGATAATCTATCTAAAAGAGGATTTGCAATAACATTAAATCACCACCAACAATCAACTGAACTTTACCCAACTTTAAAACTTCTGTGGTAATATTAGCCCAGAACAAAGGGTCATCAGCAGTAGTACCATAAATATTAAGTAAAAACAATACTGAATCACAAATTTTAATTTTAACCATAATAAATCTCCCATCTGTGTCTGAGGTTTTACTTAAAACTTGACAATGCAATTTTTTAGCAAAGAAAATAGCAACACCATTTTTTTACCATTAGCTGGAGAAGAAACATAGTATCAACCCACTTTTTTCATGTAATTCAATATTTTATCATCAATATGAGTCTCCTGAGCAAAACAAATATCAGCTTTACAACTGCCTAAATAATCTAAAATTTTGGTACGCTTAACTGGGTAGCGCAAGCCTTTAACATTTAAAGAAACAACCTTAATATTATGAGTATGAGCCATAAGTAAAAAATGAAAGAAGGAATAAAAGTAAGAAAATAAGAAGAGGCGAGCAGAATAGAAATAGAGAATAGAAAGAAAACAGTAACTCTAGATGAAGAAGCAGGACAGGGAAAAAAGAAAGCAAGGAGAAAGGGACAAACAAAACACATTAAATTGAAGAAAGAAACGCACATGTGCTCCACAGAAATGACCGACACGGTAGGAGCCCAAAGATAATATCAGCAGACATCATGTCAGGACAAACGAGTTTGGTTAGGATCAAGTGTTAGAGTCATGGGTATCCATGGAATGATGGAATTGTTGATCCAAAAAATGGCGTACATCATCAGGACGCTGAAAAGATTTTGTAGAATTGTCTTTCCAAATACGCATAGTAGAAGGGTCAAAAAGTCCATATTGGAAGCCAAGACTTCTCAATTGAGGACGTAGGGCAGAAAATTATTTGTGTATTGCAACAGTTTCTTTTGTGAAATCCTGGTGAATGAAAATTTTATTTCCATTAACCATCAAAGAAGGAATCTCTCTCGCAGCCTTCCGAATCAAGACTAAATGATGATGTCGAAGAACTTTAAAAATCATTTGACGAGGTTTAGACTGCTTAGGATTGCGATGGGAAGGAATCCTGTGGGCCTTGTTAATCTCAAATTGTTCTAAAAATTTAATTTGCAACAGGCCTGGAATCAAATTCTCTAAATACAATCTGGCGTTGTCACCCTCCACTTCTTCTGGCAAATTAAAAATGCGCAGATTGTATTGCCTGTTACGATTTTTCATGTCCAAGAAGTGAGAATACATAGGAACTATTTTTGCAACAAGTGGAGTAAAAGAGTCAAGCTTAGATTTATTATCCTGAATTTTAATGGCATTATCAGAGATCTATATTGATAAACCCACCATTTCTTTACGGACATTTTTAATTTCTGAAGCAATTGTATCAGTATTAATACGAAGTGCTTGAATTTCCTCCAAAATTAGAGATAATGAAGGTTCTGCAGACTCAATTGCCTTGGATTTATTTGGTGGAGGTGAAACATGTTGCCTTCTTTTGGAATTAAGTGGAGCCTTATTTTCCATGTTGAATAAATGACTAAAATCAAAAGGAATAAACAAAACTAGAAGGCTGCAAAAAGAAATCCTGTAGAAAGCTGGTGCAGCAGCTATAATACGCTGTGGGAGTGGCTAGGCCCAGACAGGCCCTTTCCTGAGGAGTAGCACCGCCTCTCTGACAGACTGACCTGGGTACTGCAGAGAGCAAGCTGGGAGCAAGAAGCACAACGAAGAAAAAACCAGCCCACCGCACCAAAAACGCTGAAAACCTCACACCCTGGAGGTAAGACCTACTGCTGCCATGCGCCCTTGTTTTCGCCGATTTCCTGACAAAAAAATCAGCGTTATGGATAAAAACCGGCCCGTCGCGTCGCAGCTCACTCGGCGGCGGCTACCTTGCGGTGCGCGATCACGCGTCTATACCGAGGTGGGATACTTCTAAGTGAAAAGAGAATATGTGTGGAACTCAACATGAGTGAAGAATGATCATGGACATCAGAGCGTTCAAATAATTGTTTCTAGACATTGGCATCTTGTAGAGTGATCCTCTTATAGGGCATACTGTACCAAGCAGGCCACTAATACCTTTCTGTTGTGCTAAATCAATGCAACAGGAGTTAGTAGTCAACTGTCCTGAAATTCAGGCCTCAGAGAACTGGTTGACAGGGAGCCAGGGTTTAAACACTGCTATAAATGTAAGTCTGCCTATAAGGGGTCAACACTAAAGAAGTAGTGTCTCCACTAACTCATAAAAGTTATATGATCCAAGAGGCATTTCATGTAAAAGCGAGTATGTGGTGTATGTCCTTAAGTGCACATGCCCAAAAATCTATGTTGGTAGCACGATTTTGAAAGTGCATTTAAGCATTCTACAGCATATTAGGGCACTCAATAATAGAGACCAAATTTAGCCTGTAGCTCGTCATTTTGAAGAAGTCCAAACTGGTGATGTGTCTAAGTTGAGTTAATTTGTGATTTACTCGATACCTCCTAGTATAAGAGAAGGTCACTGGGAGCAGCAGCTGAGGAAACTCGAGTTCAGATATATTGAATTTCAACAGTAAGATACACACAGGAGTTAACACTGAAGAAGAGCTTTATGTACACCAATGATTATTAATTATCTCAGTGTCTCCTCTTCTGTGTCCTTAGCTAGCTAGTGAAATTTGCAGTAATAAATTGGGTATGTTTAGAATTATGTTTCGCGTGTTGTAGCCATTTTTGGTTAATGTTTAGTAGAGACTATCAGGAGGGTACATATTGAGAATTATGGAGAAAATTGATTGTGGACATTGTAACAAAATGATTATGTTTTTTACATTTTAGAGGTGGTATAACATCCTGATGAGTTCAATTTACTTGGCTGTATGGAGGATATTTATAGGTCGGAACCTCTGGAACAAATATGTATTGTATATATTATTATTTGTGCAATTTTACTTGCAGCGTTTGACCCACTGGGGCAAAACTTTACTATGCAGACTGTGGACTTTACAAGATACATTATTGAACAGTCCCTAATATGAATTATTTATGGATTTTGTGAAGGTGGAATTGTGCTTAATAAATGTATTGCAAAAGGCGGAGGATGTAATTCACATTTGGAACAGAAGGATTTGTGTTCTAAAGGAGGTTTTGCTCTTTTGCACTTCAGTTTGGAATAACTGTGTAGAAACGTTTTGAATGAATTTGCCTATTTATGAGAATATTTTGAGGAAGAATTGTTTATGAAATTTGTAATGACATTTTATAAGGAATTTTTAATGAAATTATCATGTGTCAAAATGTTAGGACTATTTTTTTTTTTTATTGATGTAATGTAATGCACTTTATTTTCGAGGCTTCTGTACTGTGATGACAGATGAATTGAGTGTCCCTTTTCTGTCTATTCTAAATGTGGAACACGTTGCACGTATTTATATGCATTCAAAATGGCGTTTCGCTAGCTTGAGAAAGGCTGGGGAGCCAGCCGAAAAGTGTTACCTGTGGCAAGACTGATTAAAAGGATTAAAACTATATATATATATTCACTAAAAAACCATAGGTTTCAGGGATGTTGTAGTCAGTTGGATATTTGACTCATATAAAAACAAAGAATTTCGCCCGCCCGCAATGCACTGCTGATGACATGATATATTACATCACTCATGACGTAGCGCAAGTGACGAGTGCACGCCACCAGGCCCTGTGTTACGTCATATACGTACAGTGTCGCGCCGGGTTCACCATTCCCTCATTTTTTTTTTCATGTCTCAAAATTATATCTAAATAAGTTTAAAGTGTATACGAGAGCAAGCGATAATCTAAAATATTTTAAACATTTATATATTTCTAACTGTAATAAACTTATATTATGATATATCCAGTCTTGATTATATCAAGACTGGATTATAGCAATGCTATTTACCTGGGTGCCCCTGAGGCAACTTTGAATAAATTACAACAAATTCAAAATGCTGCAGCACGATTGCTTAAAAACATCCCCATGTCACGGTCGGCCAAACCCGCACTGAGGGCACTGCATTGGTTACCGGTGCGGGAAAGGGTGACATTTAAATCCCTCTGCCTTGCGCACAAAATTTTGCAGGGCAAAGGCCCTCCTGTCCTGCAGAGTCTGGTTACACCTTACAAGGCCTGCAGATCCCTACGATCAAATCAAAAACACCTGCTTAAGACCCCTAGGGTTAAAAAGGCCCGCACAGGGGGAAGAAGATTTTCTGTGAATATTGCGGTACTCTGGAATTCACTCCCCTTAAGCTTGCGCTCCGAGACTTGTCTCCTTCGTTTTCGCAAGCATTTGAAAACATATCTTTTATGATAACTGCTGACCCTGAACACACGTGATTGTTACCTCCGTTCTGAAAAGCGCAGGGATGCTCCAGGGTAACTACGCGCTATATAAGACTTCAGAAATAATAAATATATTTCAAAATCACGTTGAGTGTGGCCTTCTTGCGCGCTCGAATCGCGATTGCCATGTGACCTTAAAAAAAAGCATTTGATTAGTTCATAACATTTCCCATTGTAACAGTTGGAGGACCCCACCCATTTTAGTCATTCTCTCTGCAGCGATTGATGAGACACACCCCTTCTGCTTAGAGAGCTTTTTTGAAAAGTTTTTTGCTGTGTACACATATCTTATACTACACACTGTACATTAGCCTTCCACGTGTGATGGCAATGCATCTGAAACGTTACATCAAAAAACAAATGTGTGTTACACGATGCCCCTGGTGTGTGTGTGCGCATTATTGTGCTGCCTTTCGGCCTGGGTATTGGTGGCTCGAAGGGGTATCATCAGCCACGGGCAGAGTGCCGTTCCTAGATCACATGTGACAAACAGTAAAGAGTAATGTGTAGATTTGTGTTGCAGTATGCTCTGTTGTCAGGCTTTACCAGTATAGTAGTATGCCATATGTGAGACTTTCAGATTCATGTTTGACATGCTTTGCTTCACTGTAATGAGCGTTATCACTATGTATGACGTAGCCTCACGGCTGATCCTCCCTCCATCCGAGCACATTCACATGTATGCGCTTCGCTAGAGCAACACTTTCAATAATACCGCACACCATTGACATGCGTGTCTATGCATATTCAGAAGCTTTACAACGACATGTTTTCGAACAGCATCTCATTAGCGATAGTTGCCGCCCTCCCGGTACATGCTACAATATGTAAATTGTGCATTCTGCAACGTCAAAACTGCAACAGAAACACACATAAGTACACTTCTTGGTCAGGCAGGAACTAAACAACTCCCAGGTCCCTGGAATAATTATTCACATCCCTACGCTGGCCTCGCGTTAGCAAGCTCAGCCCACTTTGCGTACGTATAAATAGGATAACGACAACGCCACATGTCCCAGTTCTTCCACACTGCCTCGGGTGATATGGCAGCGTTCACCTCGCATATCACAATGCACAATTTAAAAAAAGGGATCCATGAGGTGTACACCATCCTGGCAATCCCAGTATCTCCTGCAACGCTTGCAGGTGGTGCCGAACGCGGCCGCGCAGGATATCTTTGGCCTCCACAGACGTGCCAGAGTATCCAGCCTATTGCAGTCGCTCCATTGGCTGTCCATCCGGAAGCGGATAGAGTTTAAGGCCTTGACACTGGCCCATAAGGCCCTGCATGCCACGGGAGCTCAGTATCTCCAAAGGAGACTTGCCTTTTACCACCCGGCTCGCTCGCTGAGATCTGAGTCTCTGTCCTTAGCTGTAATCCCCCGTGTAAAAAAGGCTTGCATTGGAGGCCGCTCTTTCAGGCTGCGAGCACCGCAGCTTTGGAACTCTCTTCCACTGTCACTGCGCAGTACATCCAATCTACTGGCCTTCAGGAAGGGCCTTAAAACATGGCTCTTTGCCCGATAGTGTCCTTTCTTCTCTCTACTCTCTGCAGTAGTTCTGTTTTATGTTGTAGATGTCTGTCTTTTCCGGTCACTAATTAAAGCGCCGGGACACTCCTTTGGAGTAGCCGTGCGCTATAAAAGACCAACCTAAAAAAGAAAAAAAAGAAAAAAAAAAAGAATCAACACTGGATATGAATTGTAAACCCTACTGGCCGTCGTGTTTGGAAAGGGATCCATGAGGTGTACACCATCCTGGCAATCAACACTGCATATGAATTGTGAACACTGCTACCCGTCGTGTTTAGACACACAACAATGACAGCAGGTGAGCAGTGGGGCCTGGGTGCACAGGGGCTGCAATTGAGCGCACTGCTGCGGGAGGGGTGGGGTACATCAGCCTGGGTGCGCAGATGCAAACAAGCAATGTTTCCGTGTGCAATGATGTGATCTCTGACCTCATTCAGTCACAAGTATGTCTCATTTTAAGGACCTGCTGGACCGTACTGTAAGCCTGAGCCAGCGGGCACCGCTGCCCTACAGGCACTTGGTTTTGGCTTTTGGAACACTGCAGTGAGCTAATTACTAAGTGTACATGCACACAGGCTTGCGCCACTGCATTACACGCGCACATTATGCTTCTAGCATGCGCTCCGTTCCTTTGTATGTAAACATTGGCATAACATTTTATTATTTAACCTTGTGTATTCTTGTGCACTCCAACTCTTCTTTGAACCATGATTACCACTAACAGTTGGTAGATCGTACTTCAAAAAGGAAGGATGCACTCAACTGGTGTTCTCCATTAAGCTTGAAATAAACCTTCATTTACCTCAAGACGTTTCCAGCATTATATTATTTCTCCCTTTTCAGACACTGAGTTGCTTGCGCCAAATCGGGCGGAGCGGGTGCTCACCCCGTGACGATGCCCTGGGTATTCTGACGCCTTCCATTGTGGTAGCAAGACACCGTCCCACACCGGAGACCTGCTGTGCCACGCTGAGGGAGGCACCCCAGAGTCGGAGCTTTCACCGGCACGTCGTCGGACCCACCAGTTGTGGCAGGTAGCAGTGAAGCCTCAGTGCAGAAGAGCTGCACTGCACAGTGCAGGGGAAGGGGCTGAGGTGCAGCAGCCTGGGTGCACAGATGCAGGCAAGCGATGTTGCTGTAGATAATAATGTAATCTCTGGCCTCATTCATATCTGTTTCATTTTAAGGACTTGCTGGACCGCACTCTTTCTCGCGGACCCCAGAGTCCTAGACACACGGGTGACAGGCGGTAAACAATGAGGGCTGGGTGCAGTAGTCCGACGCTCTGTCTCCTGCTCCCTCTCTTCTTTTGATTCTCCCTCCCCCTCTCCCTTCTACCCACTCCCTCTATGTCCCATTCTCACTATCTTCCTTTCATTCTGACTACCTTTCTTTTTCTCTTGGACATGGCAGACATACTTATGTTTCTTTTTTGTCTTGCAGGTTTTGTACGCTGCTTCCGGAGGAGTCCCAGACACTTATTTCATGTTATACTGTTGTTTGTTTGAATAAAGTTGCATTTCCATTTATTTGTTTTCTTTTAATAAAGGTTATTTTTTTTACCAATAAATAAGTGAGTGTATGGGTCTTCTTTTTCTGATGACACTTGTCTGTAGTTTATTGTGAAAATCGGCTGTTTATGAGAGGTTATGAGGGAAAACATTTGTAATGTAGCGGTGCACCTACCAAATATAAACCAACAGACTATTTCATAAATGAAGCCTGTGTAATTCTACAACTGCAAGGGTTCTATGAGTGTATCCTTTATAACACCATGAGTACTGCCTGTGTGATTACAGAACCAATATTTGTAAATGTATAGGCATTTATATAGCGCACTACTTACCCGGAGGGTCCCAAGGCGCTTCGACTGCTGCGAAACCCTTCCTGGCTTCCCTGAGAGATGGTCCCTTAATGGGTATCTCCAGGGTGAGACCAGGCATCCCCGGCGGTCTGGTGGGGCCGTTAGTGAAGATGAGGCAAGCTAATGCCCAGAGTTGCCGAGTGTGATCACTGATTAGAGTGGGCACCGAGGCGAGAGAATTATCGAGTCCGCTGACCCTGGTCCAGAAACCTGCCGCGCCGGGAATCGAACCCTGGTCCCGGGCCGTCCTCTGCTCTCGGGTCTGCCGCCTCTAACCAGTGAGCCACACTACTTCAGGCCACCAAGGCTTCAGGAACTGGCGAGGCCCACCCTGCATATTTAAGTAAAGCCCCGGAAGGTGGCAATCCCGAACTTGAATTGGCCTCGAAGCCCCCCGAACAATTAGTAAACAATACCCGGGGACGTGGCGATCCCCTGGGCTGCGAGTACATCTCTGTGCCTCTCCCGCGCCTAATTTACATGTGAGATTAAGGTCCCCAGTGCTGCAGAGACCCAGCAATATAATAATAAGATTGGCCCCAGAACATTACCCACCAGGGGGCTCATTTAAATGAACGGGTGAGACCCGCGTAATTTTTTTTCTCCATTTTTACCATCCGGATTTGATTTGATTTTAAAACGTATAAAGTGCAACGAATGCCCGGAGGAGTCTTGGCGCTAACACTTAAAAATCGAAGTCAGAGCAGAGGCAGGTGCATTAGATGTCTGTTTGAAAAAGCCAGGTTTTTAAAGATTTCCTGAACATAATGAGGTTCGGACTGTTTTTGATCGTAATGGGTAGGCTGTTCCAGAGTTTAGTCATTCTTACCAAAAATCACCTGCCACCCCAGCGAACCTGTTTGAATCTGGGTGCTTGCAGCAGCTTCTGATGAACCAATCTAAGATTCCTAGAAGGAGCATAGTACTTTATTCTGGAGGTCAGGTAGAGGGGACCTCTGCCATGAAGAGCATTAAAGGTGATGCAAAGCGCCTTAAAAGCTAATTTTTTTCCGGACAGGTAGCCAGTGGAGTGCCACCAGTTGCTGGGCCACTGATTCATGCCTAGGAATGTTCAAGATTAATTTGGCAGCCGCATTCTGCAAACGTTGCAGCTTGCTCAAATGTTGATTTTGGATCCCAAGGTACAGCGCATTGCCATAGTCCAACCTTGATTTTGCGAGGGCGATTACCACTGTTTTCAAGGTCTCAGGGGCAATAAAAGCTCGGAACTTTCTAATCAGCTTAAGTATGGCCCAGAACCTTGCTGTGAGGACATTAATCTGATTGTCAAAAGTTAACCGATCATCAAAGATCACCCCGAGATTTCTGACTTTAGAGACCGGTTGGGGGCACTCACCCAGCTCAGTAGGCCACCATTTAGGCGACCAGCCCAGAGGATTAGTTCCCAAAAGTAAAACCTCTGTTTTGCTGCCGTTTCATTTCAAACAGTTAGATTGCATCCAGCTATTTACATGTGCCATGCAGGTGTTGAAGCAATCTGCCACCCCGCTTTCATTGTTGGTAATTGACACCACAATTTGTGTGTCATTCGCATAGCTAATTACTGAGAAACCATACTGTCTAATCAAAGCAGCTAGAAGGGCCACATAGACATTGAAAAGCGTAGGGCTCAAGGAGGAGCCGTGAGGCACTCCACGATGCAGATTAAAAATGTGTGAACTGGTACCTCCTTCTTCTACCCTAAAAGATCGTTCAGCAAGATAGGATAGAAGGGCCTTAATGATAGGCTGTGAACACCCAGTTCAGATAGTCTTGAGATTAAGATATTGTGGTTGACAGTATCAAAGGCCGCCGATAAGTCAAACAATATCAAGGCGGCCTTTCCGTCTCCATCGAGAGATTGCCTAAACTCTTCACTTGCTGTGATTAGGGCAGATTCAGTCCCATGTCCTTCTCTAAATCCGTTCTGAGAATGGTCCAACAAATTGTTTGAGGAGATAAAGGTGGAAAGTTGGGTATTAAGAAGTTTCTCCAGGACCTTTGAACAGAACGGAATTCTAGAAATTGGACGATAATTGTTGGCATCATTGGGGTTCAAGTGGGTTTTTTTAGCAGGGGAAGCACCGATGCTCCTTTCCATGCCATTGGAAACTTTCCAGGATGTATAATTCCCCTGAACAAATCCGCACTATTAAAGTGATACGAGGTTTTCCTCCTCTCGCTTCAACAAGGTAAACAAGGATTTGCTATCACAGGGTGGAAGCCATGCACCCGCCCTGTAATAGCAAACATAAATGCCCCGCAGATGCTCACCCCGGGACATTGTATGAGCTGCGCCTGGGAGGTGGCGCTCCCTAGGACCATGATGCATTGGTTACTGCATAACTATAGAATTAGTATAAACGCATATTAACACTACTTACACACGTGTAGTACAGCGACTAGAGTGTAGCGAAGAGGCAGGAGAAGCCCAAAATCTAAAAATATAAATCCTACCAGAGGTTGGATGACATAGTTCAATGAGCCGATGACCCGGGGATGAGTAAAAACAGCTTCACGAAGAAAACGGGTCTTCAGCAGAAAGCAAGTAAGCTCGAAATATTGGGGAGTGCTGCCTTCTTTTTACCTTCTCCCGCTCGTCGCCAAATTTATGTAGTGAAGAGGCAGACAGCAGTGGATCCAAAAAGTAGATTTATTGCAGGAAAACAAGACAGCTTAAACAGCCACCAACAGGAGCGGACAGCAAGGCAACTGTCTTCTCCAGCACAGTGTACAAACTCCCCAAGGTTCACCTCATGACAGCCCTACATTCTAGCATTACATACTTACATTCTACTAGCATTACATACTAATATTTTACTATGACTTACATTGGAATACTACACAGAGCACATGACTTTACAGCAATGAGCTCATGGTTTCATCCACGAGTCCTGAGACCGGTAGGATTGAGTAGTTCGCTTACCACTCCCTGTATTGTATAAACGCAAAGTAACACTACTTCCACAGGTATGCTACAGCGCCCAGAGTACATCACTTTACAGCAATGGGCTCACGATTTAGGCTCACAGTTTAATCCCCGAGTCTTCAGACCAGTAGGGGTGAGTAGTTCGCTTCACACTCCCTGTATAGTATAAACGCATACTAACACTACTTACACAGTTATACTACAGCGGCCAGTAAGCTTTAGCGCCCAGAGCCCATCACTTTACAGCAATCAGCTTGGTTTGATCCTCGAGTCTTCACACCGGTAGGCGTGAGTACTTCACTTCCGGTATAGTGTAAACACACGGTAGGGGTCAGTAGTTTGCTTCCCACTCCCTGTATGGTATAAACGCCTACTAACACTACTTGCACACATATGCTACAAAGACCAGAGCACATCACTTTACAGCAATGAGCTCACGGTTTAGGCTCTCGGTTTCATACTCGAGTGTAGCAGCATCCCATCTCAGCACCATGTCACTCTGAGCAACACCGCACTTTCACACCGGTAGGAGTGACTACTTCGCTTCGCACTCCCCCACAGAGATTACAGTGCTCCTATCGTCCTCTTTCCGACTCTTTTCGCCCTTTTTTCCCATTACTCATTTCAACGGAATCACAAAATGGCTGCCAAATCTTCCTAGTTGCAACCACTCGCAGCCAATAAGCAGCAAGCTCGTGCTCAGCCAATCAGATGGCAGAATTCCCAAATATTGGTATCTGTAAATTTTTATATTTCTCCAAACTACTGAACAGATTTACACCAAATAAACAAAAGTGCGCTTTCTAGGCCAAGACCCTTGTCCCTGCCAAATTTAGGGTAATTGGTAATTAGGGTAATTCTCACCGCTCCCAGCTATGAGAACCCTAATCCAGACTTAATGAGGGAATGGGCGGACAGTAACCTGGAGGCTTCCAGGCGACTAGTACTTATATTGATAAAGTACGCTGATATAGACCGCGCCAAGATCCTTGAAGAAATTTCAGCCCTATATGAGGAATTGGAATCCATGGGTCCGGATGATGAGAAGGAAAAACTATTAAAAGAAATGAAAATAAGGTTAAAAAAGGAGGAAGAAAAAATAATAGACCGGAAGACATAAGTTCCAAAGAGACCGAAAGGACTATGAGCTTGGACAGATCTTTACATTTTCAAAAAGGTATGACTCATTGCACACAGTAATGTCGGGAAAAGTACAACCAGCAATGCGGGGAAGGGGGGATCAAACGGACTCAACATTGTCTGATTTCAGCTCGGAAGCAGGAAGCAGGTCCGAGTCTGAACAAAGGGGCGCAACATCAAATGCAACAAAGAAAAAGCCCTCCCCTGGTGAAGAAATCAGTTTTTATGCCAGGACCGACTTCAGTCCCTAAGACCGGGGACGCGAAAAAACTACAGCGAAAATGGAAGAACTACACCGCAAGGAAGAGGCAGAGGGCAAGGCAACGGAGGTCAGCCCAAATGGAGAGGTCGGGGCCAGTGGTCAAAAAAAATAGCAACAACGACAGGGAAGACCATAATCAACCTCACCCCAATAATACTAACGGATAGGGAAGAGGAAATTTTGAAATTGGGACTTTCGTTTGCACTAAAAACTAATTTAAACTATGTGGCAGCTCGAACTAATATTTACAGGGCCATGATTAATTCTACAGGATTAAAAATGCGAGTAGGCGGACTGCCAACAGCGGTTTAAGCCAAGAGGACCAGGCAATGACCCTCTCACAGGAATTGGTGGGACTATGGGATACAGAAGGGGCAGAACCGATGGCACTGGAGGAAAACAGCCCTACATCGGAAAGCAACAATTCGAATAAAATGCCTCTAGCAGCATTCAAGCCCCCATCGACATTTTGCCCAACAATGCGGCGCGATGGGTTAGACATTTTTCATGAGAATGTTACCATGGATTTAAAAGAACTACATAAAAAGACATGTAAAGGGCATTACAGAAACAACCAACTCACAGTGGACTATGAGCAACTTGTGGCCAAACTTAATAAAGATAAGAATATCATTGTACGTCCTAGTGATAAAGGTGGAAATGTGGTTTTATTGACAAAGGCGCAATATGATAAGGAGGCATATGCACAGCTTAATGATCGTAATCATTATGAAAGGGCAAATGCGATTGTGGTCAAGGGAATGCAGAATGAATATCACTTGCTTTTAACTAGATGGAAGGGCATGAAATTATTATCTGATTGTGAGTATCAATACCTGAAAACTGATTGCCCCGTAATGCCCTCGATGTACTTCATTCCTAAGGTGCACAAGGACCTCATAAATCCCCCGGGCAGGCCCATAATAAGTGCAGGGGGGGGACTGCTTGAGAGTACATCAGTGTACATAGATTACTTTGTGCAAACCCATGTCCAATCCCTGGATTCTTACATTCAGGATTCAGGGGATTTTCTGTGCAAGTTAAGGAATATCCAGTGGCAGCCGGGTGATTGGATGCTAGCCATGGATGTCAGGGCCTTATATACGAGCATTCGTCATCAGGATGGGATCAATGCTGTCAAATATTATCTTGAAAGAAGGGTTGCCACATTCAAAGATCACAATGTTATGTTGATCAAAATGCTTACATACTGCCTGGAACATAATGTGTTTATGTATAACAATCTACTATACAGACAGCGGCTGGGAGTGGCGATGGGGGCCAGTTTTTCCCCTAGCTTCGCATGTTTGCACATGGGGGCTTGGGAGGAACTGGTCCTCAGGACTGACTTTGAGCACGAAATGAAAGAGAATGTCATTGCATGGTACCGCTTTATTGATGACTTGTTTGTGGTGTGGAGGGCAGTTGTGAGGAAGCAGTGAAATTTGTGGAGGACATCAATGAGAATGCATATAACATCAAGTTCACTGTCACGATGAGTCAGGAGCAGGTCCCCTTCTTGGACATTGATGTATATGTCCACAGGAATAAGCTGGAAAGCAGATTAGTCCGAAAAAGCACGGCAGGCAACACTACACTGCATGCCAGTACCACCCACCCTGCACATTTAATACAGAGCATCCCGTACGGGGAGATGTTCCGTCTAAGAAGACTATGCAGTGAGGATGGGGAGTTAGTGAAAGCTCAGAAAGCAAGCACAAACAGGTTTTTGGAAAGAGGTTACCACATAAATACTAGTTCAAGTTCAAAAGTACTTTATTCGGTTAAAAACAGAGAATAACCATGAAAGTAGCATGTAAAATACAATTTACAAAGGGTAGGATGACCATTATTTAAAATCACAGCAAAAAGACATATTAAAGACATAAATACATCATAAGAATGAATTCATACGAAGGGTTTTTAAGAAATTCGGAGAGTGACGCTACCATAAAAACAGTTTCCATTTTTTGAAACTCTAAAAACGCTAGGCGGCATCTATATACATTTAAATCTTTAAGAATTGGGATGATAAGTTTTCTGCGATAATAAATATAAAATTTACAAAAAAATAAAATGTGAATGTTGGATTGCGGAGACACATCATCACATGGACAGGGACACAAGTCGTCCAGCCAACAATTCATCTCAGGGAAAGATAGTAACCTAAAAACAATGTTGAGTCTAAACCGGGTTAAAAGGAAACGTTCATGGTTGGACATGTATAGAGATAAATATGGCTGTAGTTTCTCTCCAGTTATGATCGCCTGGTGGGCAAAGACAGTCTTTTTTTTCACCTCCTCTAACCGTCTTTTTTCCATGAGGTGGTCGATACACAAGTTTTTTTGTCCACTTCTTGAAATGTGTACCATAGATAATGGGTCCTCAAAATATTGAACACAGCCCAGTTCTTCAAGACAATTTCTAACATAACATATCCATTTAAAATTATTAATATTATCAAGTACTAGAACGTCCTTTAAGATAGCCCGGTTGACCACACAATCATCACTTGTCCAAACCCTGTGCCAAAGGAGAATCGGCTGGATCTTAATTGTGTCAGTAATGTACACCAAACCCAATTCAGCATGGCATACAAAAGTCGCAGTGCTTTCTGGAATGGACAAGATGTGCCGTAAAAACTTATTTTCCACGGTTTGAATCGTACTGACATTAGAATAACCCCATAATCCAGAACCGTATATAGCTACCGCTATACACGTGGCATTGTAAATGGTTAAAATTTCCCTTATGGGTTTTTTCCCCAACTTTTTTATAAAACACTTTAGGGCCATAACAGTTTTAGAAAACAACAGGGTTCTAGCATTAATTGCACTAGTCCATGAGCCACTTTCATGAAACAAGATGCCCAGATACGGGAAAGTAGAGGTCTTCTCTAGGGGATTGGAGTTTATAAAAATAGGCTTCAAATGCCTGCTTGTTCTTGTCCCACAGTACATAGAAAATATCTTGGAGCAATTGATTTTCAGGTCCAAGCTAAGCATGAAACTATTAAAAGATGTAACCAAAGTTTGAAGTTCCATTGGGGGTGCGTGCCATCAGGACTGCATCGTCCGCGTACAGTAGTGCAGGGACAGGTCTCCTTCCCACCATAGGCATATCCCTGCCCTCCTGCACGAGGCGAAGCTCCAGACCATTTATATACACTAAAAATAAAAAGGGCGCTAAAACGCACCCTTGGCGTACACCGCGACCAATCCCAAAGTGTCTGCTACATTCACCCTCTTTCCCGTACCGGACCGTTGCAGTGGCCCCAGAATATAAATCTCTCAGGAAGCATATAATAGCATTATCTACCCCCAGTTCAGCCATTATTTCCCACAGCTTATTATGGGACACACAATCAAAGGCCGACGATAAGTCGACAAAAGTGAGGTATAGGCGTTGTTTTTTAACCCTTATATACTTCTGTTGCAAAATAAATAAGTTTAACTCCTGCTCTATAGTCCCTAAACCCCTTTAAAATCCGTATTGAAAATCGCTTATCACCCCATTTTCTTCTGCCCAGCTTTGCAGCTTAACTAAAACCACTCTCCCAAGAATTTTTATGGAGGAATCTAATAGAGATATTGGCCTATAACATGTGCAATTCTGCCTATCTCCTTTCTTGAAAATCGGGACAATGATTGACGTAAACCAGGTAGGGATTAGGCCTTTTGCCAAAGCAACATTAAAAAGCTGGACCAGCATTGGCCCCCATAAATCAGTATTAGCCTTATAAAGGTCAGCTGGTATGCCATCGGGTCCAGCCACCTTACCCCCCTTAGTTGCCTTCAGACTCGCAAGGACTTCGGGAAGGGTTACAACCAAATCTTTTGGTAGATCCATATTTACCAACATGGAATCAGGGCCTGTATCGGGCACTACTTCAGCAGTCATATAGAGGGAGGAAAAATGAGCCACCCACTCATCTTCTGTAATGGCAATTTCCATGCGTGCTTTATTGTCATAAAGGAGCGGAGTATTTATAACCCTCCAGAAAGCAGCCTGATCCTTCGATTGTGACGCCGAACAAAGTTCGTCCCATGCCTCCCTTTTTATCAGATCCTTCCTGTCTTTCAGTACTGTGTTGTAGTTCTTCCTTAATTCTCTACTTAGAGTTACATCCCGAGGTCTCTGATGAATTGCATGTTTAAGATTGGTTAAGGCTTTAGTACACTTCTTATCAAACCATTTCTTATTAGTCTTTAGGCAATGTTTATGTGTAACCCACAAAACCCACTTAATTGTAGTAGCAATAATTTTAAAATGAGCTAAAATATCATTACTCTCTGCGTGTTCATCCAGGCAGATCAAAAAGCTATTCATACACTTATTCACCACTTTGGACAAAAAATCATCCGGGACCACTTTACTGCATTTAAGAGTATAACCATTTTGGGTACCTAACTTCACATCCTGCGCCATATACTTAGAGCTTGGTACATTTTGGGATGAGACAAATAGGTTCTCCATTTCTACTACCTGTGGAAAGTGATCACTTAATGCTAAGTCGATTAAGCTAGAGCTAGTCAATCTTCCAGCAGAGCTATTTGTACAGACGCTAAAATCAATGATAGTCGAGGCCCCCCGACCCAGTTAAGTTGGAGCAAATGACGTTGGGTGGTGGGCTATCTCATTCGTAAACCCAAAATCATAGTTAAAAATCATCTCATTGACTAAATCTCCAAATAGGGTATGTTCAAAATGCGTTAAATTAATATCCTGTTCCAACATCAGGCCGCATATACCCTTTTGGCCCTTTTTGCACAATGAGCAGTTAAAGTCACCCCCCCAAAATATCATTACTTCACCCCTTTTTTTATCCATTTCAGATTGTATATCTTCAGTTAACATAACTAGTACTTCCTTAATCATGCTACTTGGAAGGTTATTATAGAAATTTAAAAAGACAATCCTAAGACCCTTCCTTGTATCTATCACTATTTTCTGGTAATAACTGGATCCAGGGGAGAAAGAAATCTTATCATATACTAACAAGTAAGTTATATACGTTATCAATCCTCCCTTAGGTCTTCCATATGAACCCCCCACCGCAGGAGTAAAATAGGTTTTGTAGCCATTTAAATGTATCGGTGCAATGGCCCAAGTTTCTTGTAGGGCTAAAATGGCTACACCAGTAATTACATCATCCCAGGATGGATTAAGGACTTTTTGTTTAATGCCTGCCACATTCCAAAAGACCACCTTACAAAATTCTTCTTTAGGCAACACCTCTACAGCATCCCCTGCTTGGCCACCCAGCATCCCTTGTGTTATCATGGGCTCCACTCGAGTTTCATGTGACACATCATGCCCTGGTGAGTTAATCTCCCCCAGGCTTACAGGAATAGGTGGCTTAGATACCTCTTCAGCCTCTGGGGGTCAATCCACCATTTCAAGACAATCAAAACGATTATGGCATGGAGTAAATGGGGGAGGAAATTGCTGATGTCCAAACCATCCTGGATCCTGCCTTTGCGGGAAGAAATGAGGAATCCTCTCCCTACGTTTCACCACGGTCCACCCATCTTCATTAACCCCTCCCCATTGTGTATTATGCTGATTCCTATCATAATCCACACCATTTCCGCCCCTTGGATAACGGCTGTCCCTAGTCCAGCTCCATCTGTTATCCGGATGTTCCCCTTGAGAGTAGAAATAGGGTAATGCCCTGGCCACAATGGACAGGCCATAGTTTCTAGGGGCCCTCGTTGTGATGTACTCCACGGTGCGGGGATTTTCAAAAGTTATCACCACACAGTCACCCTGTGCCCTTTTTCTGTTATACCCAATCCACGGTACCCTTTCTACCATCAAAATGTTGCTGCTAGTAGCTGGCGGGAGAGGGTAGTTATTGTTAAGCCAATGGATAACCTTGTTTAAGAGTGCCCCATTGGTTTCAGTGGATTGTGCTCCCGGTTCCGGGACCCCAGTTAGAACCACACCATATGGTGATGCTCTTGGAGGTAGATTTATACTTCTACGCACATCAGTTTTAGCTGGTTGGCCTTTATCAGGTAATTGGAGAGGAGTTTGTGGAACTAATACTTTCTTGGCAGGTGGGGCTGAGCTTTTAAGAACTGATTGAGTTTTTGATAGCTGTTTACTAGGGAGTTTACCTTTTTCAGGATTAGTTGTACTTGATGAGGTGCTATTTGGGACACCCTTTGCCAATATAGGGCCAGAATTATTAGATGTCGTTGCTATGGCTTTGGCCTTGGGCGCACTTGAATCGGCTATCCGTTTGGCCAGAGTCTCATACTGCATATGTGTGTCTCTCTTCAATTCTTGAATTTGTTTCTCAATCTCCTGGAAAATTTCTGTCAGTGGGGTTAATAAAGTTTTCTTTACAGTCTGCAGCATATATAGCATTGTACTCTCTTTTCCCCTGCTAGTATTAACGCTTCCCTCTGGGGAACCATTTCTAGAGCTATTGGAGATTAAATCAGCCATTGAGTCGTCCAATATGGTGTCATCTAGAATAGCTAAGGGCAGTATGTTGGGGGGCAGGCCGTCTTCTCCGTGTATATCAGTATCGTTAGCAATAAGTGCATTACTTGTATCTTTGGATAGATCTTTACCACGAGATTTAATAGGCATATTTTGATTTGTTTTCTTTTTAGGAATTGCCCCTTCCTTTACCCCCTGTAACACGACATTTTTATCTTTAGGTGAGGCTGCTATATGTATCAAGACACTAGTAGATGCCTGGGGGGATGGTAAGGTATGAACTAGGGGAGTCTAAGTAGGATTAGGGGTTTGAGAAACAGCTGTACTAATCACATCCATAGGTAATATATCACTCTCTGGTCTGTTAGGGCTCCGTACATTGGCAAAATGGCCCATAGAGGACCGTTTTGCAGAAGCCAGATCCTGCGATACCCTTCTTTCCATCAAAGAAATCCCCTCGTCTATCAGTGTATTTGTTCTTACAATAAAATGGTCTAGGGTGCCTGTTAATTTCTTCCCCCCCGCTGCTGCCCTGCTACTTGTCTCACGCATCTCCATGCTATTTATAAAGTATCTCTTGAGATGACCGTCTCAGTAGATGTAGCCGCCTTTGTAGGACAGAAAACCCTGCTCAATGAGTACAATAAAATAAGCGAGATCTTGGTCACGCTACCCACCCTTTGGTGGCTTACAGATAGTCAAATGGCAGATATGTGTACCTCGACAAATTTTGGTCAGGATTACTGGCCCAGTCCAGTCTCTTCTGGCCGATGAGGGCCCGCCCTTTGCCCAGGCTTAGCCCGGCGACTGCCCGCGCGCGTCCCGCGAGGCGGGAGATGTGACGCCTTTTTCAAGCGCCTCCCGTCGCGTTTGGAGGCGTGTCCCAGCTGAAGCCTCCTGGGTAGTGTAGTCCACGGTCCCCCCCATTCTGCGGCAGCGCCTGGTGACCAGCGACGCTAGCGGCGGAGGGGAACGGCAGCTGGGCAGCAAAGTGTGGTGGCATCAGTCGAAATCCCGGCAAGGGAAAGTAATGCGGCGAAACAAAGGGTTCAGCGTATCCGGTAAGTGGCAAATATTCTCCTTGCTGCTGGCAAATACTATTAACCAGGCAAAACAGAAATCCATGGCTATGGATAGATCCAAGCTACTTGCCAAATATGATGTCTCGGCTGAGACACAGAATCAGCAAGCTATGGCAAGTAAGGGCGAGATGGAGAAAGCTGATCCTTTTCAGATAATTACAGGCTACTGTAATCAACACAGAGAGATTCATAAAATAATAGATAAAAATTGGCCAATAGTATGTAAAGATCCAGTCATTGGCCACGACCTCCCCAAAAAAGCATCCATCACTTTTAGTAAAGCTCCTAACATGAGAGAGAGAGCGGTTGTCACATGCCCAGAGACACTGGACAATTCATTATGGTTCAAAAACAATAGAGGGTTCTTCTTAAGTGTAAAGCCTGCAAAGCCTGTACCCATGGTGTAAATAAGCTGTCATACAAGGATGGATTTAGTGATCGTGAACATCAAATCACTAAAGTATTAACTTGTAAAACGGAATATTCCGTTTACATCCTGGAATGCCCATGTGGGCTCAGATATGTGGGGAGCACTAAGCTCCCCGTCCACAAAAAAATACTTCAACATATCAGGGCAATAACATCACAGGACAATACCTATCCGGTGGCACGCCCCTTTAAATTAGGACACCAGAGCAATAGTAAGGATCTCACATATTACGTGGTGGATGCTGTCCTTGCCAGTAGAAGGGGAGGAAACAGGGAGGCCAAGTTGCATAAACTTGAAACCAATTACATTCTGAAATTAAATAGCAAGCCGCCAGGGGGGTTGAACCTCACAGAGGATTTATATACGTGTTTACATTAGGATGTACAGGCTCATTAATTGTTACCCGCAGGCACCCGGTGAACAGGAACACATATATGGGTGCGATCCAATGAATGCATTATTTTCTCTTGTATAATAGCATTTTTAGAGATTTTAGTATTTATTGTTTTAAATCTGTAATATCAAGTTTACCAACAGGCATTTAAGTACGGGTAACTGAAATGAATACCCGCGACTGTAACATCATTTGAATTTCACCTCATAACTGGAGCCATTAATTCTTGGTAGAGACTGTGTAATTGGACACCCGTTTGTAATCACTCTGCTGTTAGGAAGGACAGTAAACCTAAAGTAGTCATTATGCATTAGTGTATGATGTGGCACTTAAAAGACGAAATGATATAGAGGGAAAGATTGATTTATGTTCGGATTTAAAACCTTCTACCTCCTTTTATCTGGAAATATGGGTACCCATAGCTTTATTGTGGTCCAACAGGGAGCTGTATGGGCATAGAATGAATACAAGCAGTGGGGGACGTCGGTAGGAGCAGCAACCATTTAGATGATTGAAGAGACTGGGCTCAGTCATATTCAATCGCAAATATTAACAAGACAAGTTTTATATTTATTCAATAATACTTTTTGCACTTTTTTGCACATCTGCACAGTATGTTTTAGCTTAGCTGGTCTGGTAAGGGTCATCAGTTTGTATAGTATGAGTTTAATGGGATTTAACCCATCATTTGAACAAGTCTTAGGATAAAAGTTTTTTCGGGATATATCCTGGTATTTTTAAACATGAAATGTTTTTTAACAATGGTTTTATACAAACATGACTATATATTTATATATATGTACCTTGTACTGATTCCGGGTGTTAAAAAATGTACAGGAATCAATGATAGTCTTTTTTCATTGTTTATTCGAGTGGTGACCCAATCAGAGAGTAGCACTTTGCACTTTAAATATTCACTACAAACGATGATGATGATGATGATGTGATCAAGGCTTTGTGCCGAAACGTTATGGCGACAGCTGAATAAAAAACAACAGCATCTGAATTACCTGGTCCGTGTCTGCTTCAGAGGGAGTTAGCGTGGGAGGACGATCGCACAAGGGAGACTGAGGTCATATATATATATATATATGGAGGAAGAGTTTTTGCATGAGTATCCTGTGCCTGCCAGCGGCACAGTTCAGGAGCACCGCCACAACAGGGAACTGGGCAATTGCTGGCGCACGCTCCACGGAGCCTTCAATTTCCTGGGAAGGATAGCCCAGCTCCCGCTTCGCGCACAAGGGACTGTTAGCAGTGAGGTATTTTGCCTCGTTTGGACGTTGTGCAGTGCACTTTCGATCCCTGTGAATGGAAGTCTGTGCGTGGGGCTGTGGCGTCATGAGGGGACAGGAGGACGGATTGCTCGGCATTGGGACAATAAAAGCCTGGTCTCCGTCTGCCCTGTGGCCGCGGTGGAGACTACACTCCACGTCTTCCCCACTCCACCAGCCCGACTTGCTCTGAACATATGGCTTGCTGGGAGCTGTAGTCCTTGGATGTTACTGGACTGCTGCAGGTGGGCTCGACAATCAGCAGGGGGAGGAGCGGTCCACGTCAAGATATATTTAAGAGGAAGCGGACATTACACACATGAAGGACTTTGGTGCAGGGTATTGAGAAAGGCGTTTTTGCCGAAATGCATTTGCCGCCACCAAGTTGCCCTGAATGCTGAATAAACCCGCCTTACCTGACCCCTCGAGGCTCCTGCTTCTTTTGTTATGGAGGAAGAGTTTTTGCATATATATATATATATATATATATATATATATATATATATATATATATATATATATTACCTACTGGCGGTCGCCAGTAGGTAGTTATAGTTAGGATTTTTTTCAATGTTAAATCTCAAAATTCAATTTGGAATAAATTTGGCGCCGGTTGAGGAATCTGCCTGAAAATTTCCTCAAAATGGCCTCGTCGAGCTCCGGTCCTTCCCTGAAAGTTTGGGGGGATGCGTCAAGCGGGGGCCGAGATGAAATGGGGGTCCCAAAACGAGTTTTCCCCATGTTAATTTCCATAGGGCGGTCGACCTCACTTTTAGCCCGAACGGCTGAATTGATTTCCACCAAACTTGGCAAAATTGTAGGGACTGGTAGCCCGATGTGCCTTTGCTATGTCTCAAGATATGTGTTCCAGTGGATTTTGAGTAATTTAGGTTCAAAAAAATATATATATCTATAAGCGCGCCCCGGTACGCGCACCGGGGAGCGCTCCGGGCGCGCCACGTGACTTGCGCACGGAAAGCTGATTGGCTCTCGGGTGTCGGTAAACATTCCAAACGGTCCGGAGCAGCCGCCATCTTGTGTCTCGGTAGGATCGAGACACAAGAGGTGGCCAAAACAAAGGGGGAAAAGACCATTAGGGGGCAGAGTAGGCCCCCCTGACCTCCTAGGTTTCATGTGGGGGCTATAAAAGGGCCCAGCGGGGCAAAAAAAAATATTTATTTTTTTCGATTTGCGCGGGGGGGGGCGCCCGGTACGCGCACCGGGGAGCGCACCGGGGAGAAAAGAGAATGGCAGAGTTTAAAAATGTAAGTCATTTTATATAAATGGGAGGTAGTTCTGAAAAGAACTGTTTTTTTTTCTTTTTGTTGTTTTATATTTTTTTATTGTTTTTGTGAACATTTTTTACTTTTTATGGCTTTTCTGAACAGTTTTATATATTTTTTGTATTTTCTTGGTAGAGAAACAAAAAACAGGGAATTGTAAATGGCTCAACTGGAGCAAAAAAAATTCTGCAAAAAATTAGGGTTTTTTCTGGCACTTATGGTTATCCCCAGCACAGATGATAAGTTTAACACTTTGCTCACCATAGCAAATTAACTTACCACAATATTTGCACATGATTTTAAAATCGTTAAATTTTGGTTGTATGATAGGCATTGTCTCTGTTGCCTCTGAACCCGATGGAGTTGGTTCTTTTGATGTTGAGGGTCTAGATGATTATGGGGGTAGCTTACTGCAGAGGTCCCTTACGTCTGCAGCAGAATTGATTGGGTGCCAACCGATCATGTGCCGAATCATGGTATGATTCCCGAAGGAATATTTTTTGTTAGGGTTCCCCCTGGACAGCTCAGCATCACAAATCAAACAAGTCACCTCCGCAGCGTTGACTTTTTTGAAACCCCTTGGGATTTTGTAGAACTGCCATACGAAGTGCTCTTTTGGTTTGCAGGGCTGATGAACTTCTTGCAGGAACTGCCTTGAGCTTCCCTCCTCTTCCTCCTCCTCCTCCTCTTCTTCTTGACCACCAATGTGATCTTCTGGTGGTCTTTTTGATGATGGTGGTGGTGGTGGTGGGGCAGATGCTCCAGCTGCTGCTGCTACTGTAGCCATTTTTAATTAGAATATATCAGAGACAGATCTCCAAACAGGTCTTCCTCAGTCAAAGGACAAAGTCAGAATAAAGAAACAAGCATTTACAATGCAATGGTTTCGCCTTTGGAAAAGTTAGAGCTATTGGCATTGTAAATAACAAAATTTGTATTTATGTGTTGGTTTTGAAAACAGATAAATAAATGGCATTGTCATTTACATTGCCATTAGCCTCGGCAGTCACTCAGCAGTCCCTAACACTCCATAGCACTCCCTAGTCACTCTGCACTCCCTAGTCACTCTGCACTCCCTAGTCACTCTGCACTCCCTAGTCACTCTGCAGTCACTCTGCACTCCCTAGTCACTCTGCAGTCACTCTGCACTCCCTAGTCACTCTGCAGTCACTCTGCACTCCCTAGCACTCTGCAGTCACTCTGCACTCCCTAGCACTCTGCAGTCACTCTGCACTCCCTAGCACTCCCTAGCATTCTGCAGTCACTCTGCATTCCCTAGAACTCTGCAGTCACTCTGCACTCCCTAGCACACCCTAGCACTCTGCACTCCCTAGTCACTCTGCACTCCCTAGCTCTCCCTAGTCACTCTGCACTCCCTAGCACTGCCTAGTCACTCTCACTTCCTAGCACTCATTATTTGCATATTGTGTGCTTCAATATAAAAGATGGTTCCCACTCCTGGCAAAATGTTGTACCGGGCATATTGATTGGAATTCTTAGCGTATTGATGGTTCCCACCTTTGGTATTGGTGGCCATGGCATACAGGTGGAAATGCTTTGCATAATGTGAGAATCATGTTCATGATGGCAACGGCTGGCAAATGCCACCTCTGACATATTGATGTCAATTTTTGAAATATTGGTTTCCACCACTGAATGATATTGCTCAACCTAGTATAGTGGTGGTCAAGGTATAACCGTGGCAATTACTTGCTTCTTGTTGTTGGCACACACGGCATCAGGATTCCCACCCTTGGTCTAATGTTGATCCAAGCATGATGATTCTTGGCATATTGTAGACCTCCATGGCATGAGATCGTGATACATGGCATTCATGTGTGGCAGTGATGGCTGTGAGTATGTGATGAAAATGACAAATTGAAGTTTGATTGTCAAATGTGTATTTACGAAAAATGAAAAGATATTTGTGGCAAAACAGGTTTCATTTTATTTTATTTTTTCTTAATAAGCTTTTGTCATTTTGTTTGCTCTTTTCAAAAAGAAAATGTGTATTTGATAGCAACATATGGCTATTTTCAAAAATTGATCAGCTGATGTTTGGGGATAACATGTCTGTTAGCCAGCTAGTTGAGTAAGAATCAGTAACACTCTGTATTGCTTGGGCCAGGGAGACACCCAATTTGGATCCCGCACCCTCCAACTCAGCTGAGTCACTGACAATACTGAATATCTCTAATTTGGATTCATCACACAGGTTGTGTTTATTCAAACATTATTATCGAAAATCAGCTCTTAGCAAACAATACAATATCTGTACAAGATTTAAACCCAAAAAAATAATATTGCATCTTAAATCCTATACCAAACACAACACTGCAGTATTTACACCTAAAGCGCCTCTACAGGAACAGAAAGTCACTAGCTCCCTCTCATTGCTGTATGCCCAAGTCTGTTTACAGCATTCTAGCCCAGCTGTGTGCAGCGCCCACGTGCACAGCTGTATCGTGTCACGGGATGCACTCCTGTCTCAGGTCCATAGGCCTTTTCTACCACAGCTGCACCTCTCCTCCCACACAGGGCCCGCCTTTTAAAATAACACACTGGTTGCATGCATCACTTTGTGGATGTTTGCACTGCCTGCACAACTGCATGGATTGGTTCCTGCACCTCTACTTCCTCGCAGGGCCTCAATTTAAAACGAAACACTGTTTGCATCACTTTATGGCGGCTTGCATTACCTGCACAACTGCATGCAGTGATTCCTGCATCTCTCCTGCCTCGAAGGACTGCCTTCTGAAAACAATGCCTTGGTTGCATCACTTTGTGGCGGCTTGCACTGCCTGCACAACTGCATGGATTAGTTCCTGCAGAATACCCCCCTTACTTTTCTTTCATGCGCACGTGCATCCCGCCCTCCACCCAGATGGTGCTGTTTGTATGTAGGGTGGAGACGTGTCCTGCAGAGAGGACACTGAGGCAGGAAGTGTTCCTGTAGGGAAAGAAGTCCTGGGGGAGGCATGCTGGGGAGGGGAGGCATGCTGGGGAGGGGAGGCATGCATGCTGGGGACGGGAGGCATGCATGCTGGGGACGGGAGGCCTGCATGCTGGGGACGGGAGGCATGCATGCTGGGGACGGGAGGCATGGATGCTGGGGACGGGAGGCATGCATGCTGGGGACGGGAGCATGCTGGGGAGAGGGGCATGCTGGGGAGAGGGGCATGCTGGGGAGAGGGGCATGCTGGGGAGAGGGGGCATGCTGGGGAGAGGGGGCATGCTGGGGAGAGGGGGCATGCTGGGGAGAGGGGGCATGCTGGGGAGAGGGGGCATGCTGGGGAGGGGGGGCGTACAGGGGAGAAGGGGAAATACAGCGTCTGAATGTGTGCATGGATAGGGGGGGGAAGTGTGTCCTGAGGGAGAGGAGGCAGAGGGAGTGTAAGAGACAAGGGGCGACACAGTGTCTGGGTGCGTGCATGGATAGCGAGGTGTGCCCCGAGGGGGTGTAAGGGAGGGGGTGTCACACCACCTGAATGTTTACATTCATGGGAAGCAGTACCTGGAGGGAGAGGGGAAAGAAGGGGTGATGTGCTGTCTGAATGCGTGCGTGATGTGGGGGGTGGGGTACCCGGAGGGGCTGGGGAGATGAAAGGAGGAGGGCGAGGGCAGAGCTGCGGACAATGTGTGTGCGTCGACAGTGTGCCCCCCCAAAAGAATGTGCACCTAGCACATAGGCGTGTTGTGCGAGTACTGGGGGGAGGGGGGTGGGGTAGGACTGCGCAGGAAGTTCTCCACCGGCATAGTACTTGGGGTCAGAGGGGGGCTTTATTAGGATGTAGTAAGGGGCTGTGACGACAGAATGTGAAGGATGCACGTGCACTAACACTAACGGCACTGTGCTACCTGCGCAGACACGAAGATCGTGGGGGGGGGTGGAGACGGGACGTAGTCAACGAAAGGGCTGCACTGGCGGCGAATGGAAGGTGCACAGGACTGCGTAAAGTTTTGCCGGGCCAGGCTCCGCAGACAGAGGACAGACAGTGTGCGGGGGGGGGGGTCTGCTGTGGGTGTGCTCAGGAGGGTGCTGCTGAGTCTGTGCAGACCGTGCATTGAAGTGCTGTGTCTGTCTCTGCAGACAGGGCTCGGGAGGGTGCAGTGTCTGTGCACGGGAGGGGGCTGTCTGTCTACAAGACGTGTACTGGGGTGCTGTGTCTCTGCAGACCTGAAAGGCTTTAGTTCTGAAATGGTGAGACTCTGGGAGTCCCATGTCGAGTCTCTGTGAAGTTACATCAAAGGAAGTTAAGGGAAATACGGTTGCAGAGTTCAGATTCAAATTTTTTCATCCTGAGGGTGAGGGGAAATATTGGGAGCCCGATAAGGACCCATTTCAGCGCCTTCTTTATGGAACTGTCCGAGCTGCGCGAGACCCGGCCCACTTAAAGCCCTGATTGTACCCTTAAAATCTTCAAATCAGAAAGGGACATTTGCTCACTGCATTCTGGAAGTACCTCGCTTAGATTATGTCTTAAAATGAATAGCTCAGTCTCTCACGAGTTTGATAGAAGCAGACAAAGTACGTAAATGATATGGCATAGAGATCCACCCCACAAGCGCAGCCAGCAGTGATCAACTGAAAGTAGTGGAAACAGGAAATGGGAAATATCTCTCAATCGTAAATGATAGACACAGATGCAAATCTGCGAAGTAGGAATACGCAAAATCGGAGCATCTGAATGTTGAACGTTGTACCAAATACGTAATGGTTGCACCATAGCAATTGTGAGTGCACAATTGATATGAGGTACCTACTCTCACTTCTATTTTACAGACAACCTTAGACCTCATTTTGAAACAATCTGGGAAATCACAGTCAATAAAAGAAATACTCTTCAGCTAACTACTATAACAAGCAATGGAGAGTGAAAGGGGAGGGGGCGGAACGGACACACGGGGAGGGGGCGGAACGGACACACGGGGAGGAACGGACAGCGGGGGGGGGTCGGGGGGGAGAACGGGGCACAGGACAGCGAGGGGGGGCGGGAACAGCACACGGTCAGCGGGAGGGGGGCGGGAAGGCAAGGAAAAGGAAAAACAAGCACTCACCCACCTGGACTTCCTCCAACGTCGGTCGGCCGCAGAATGAGAGCATCATGGCGCCGAAAAAAAGAAAAACAACTCCGCCCACCGCCGCATGACTACACAGAGGGAACGCACAGCCGGGAGGGGGCGGGAACGGGCACAGGACAGCCGGGAAAGGTGGGGGGGGGACATTGCGTGTGACGTTCCACCATTTCCATCTCTGGAGAGTTCTTATCGGCTAGCAGGTGTGCGTCATCAGGCGCTCACCATGTTACCGCTTTGCTCTCTTCTGGGAGGCTTCCGTTGTTTGGCACTTGTCGGCTGTAGTTCCACAAACTTCAGTGGTGCAGCTCCCAAGTGAGGCGCCGACGCGGTCTATCCCTCGGCCTCGCTCCTACACATACAGCCTACGGGCCGTCTCCCCCATGCTTGCTCTTGCAGGTATGCCACTTCGGGAGGTGGGTGGCGTGAGAAGGTCTCTAGACTCCCTTCTTCCCTCGCTCGGGTTTGAATGCCTGCCTGTGCGCTCTCCTTCAGCGTTGCAGGAATGTGTAGAAACCCGAGACGACCGATGAGACATGGAAAACCCGGACTGGAGTCCCACTGTATCACTGCCACATACGGACGGGATCCTACGCCCACATTAAACCTGTATGCTGGGCGAGTCGGGCTTCCCTCCTCCGCTCTCGGGGGGCGGGCGGGAGAGGACGAGGGGGGCGGGAAAGGTCACGGACGTCGGGAGGGAGGCGGGAAACGTGGGGACGGCGGGAGGAGGGACACAAGGCAGGACAGCAGCAAGCACTCTCGGGGGCGGGCGGGAGAGGACGAGGGGGGCGGGAAAGGACACGGACGTCGGGAGGGAGGCGGGAAACGTGGGGACGGCGGGAGGAGGGACACAAGGCAGGACAGCAGCAAGCACGGCTCGGCCGGACCAGACTCGGGGGCGTTCCCGGCGTCGCGTGACGTCGCCAAAGCCAAAGAATCTCGGGAACGCCCCCGTGTCTGGTCCGGCATTGATGGACAGGCCCCTCGTCCAATGGCTAGGCTCCATTTATGGAGCTAGCCAATGGGACGGGGGGCGTGTTCCATAGTGCTTACTGTACTCAATAGATTTCTCTGGAGGAGGAGCCTAACGGCTCCTTTCCCCAGCGAAACCTAAAAAGGAGGGGGCTTTCATCATTTGGGAAAAAAAACTGTTCTGGACCAATGAGAAGTGTTATTTTCAAGTCACATGACCAGGGCTTTCATCATTTTGAAACCAAAAGTGTTGTGACCCAATGAAAAGTGTAATTTTCAAGTCACATGAGCAGGACTTTCATCATTTTGAAACCAAAAGTGTTGTGAACCAATGAAAAGTGTTATTTTCAGGTCACATGACCCGACGCGCTTACGCTACGCGCCCCGGGGCGCGCCCCGGGGCGCGTAGCGTAAGCACGTCAGAACGTTTTGCGATCGTATGCGCATGCGTGCTTCCGGGTGCGCTTACGCTGTGCGTCATATGACGCATCACGCGGCTACGCGATACGTCTCAATGTTGTTTTTCGTTCGCGGCAATAGCGCTAACGGGACGCTCACCGGCACGCGCCCCGGGTCGCGCCATAGCACTGCGCTTACCGGTGAGCGCATCGGTACGCGCCCCGGGAGCGCACCGGGGCAAACAAATTAAAAAAATATATATATATATTACATTTCATACCTATAGAGATTTGAAATTTGAAATTCACTGAAAAAAAAATAGGGTTGAGGCCCTATATATAGTTAGGAATTAGCATTTAAAAAACCTTTGAAATTCACTGAAAAAACCATAGGTTTCACACCAGTTATAGTTATGAATTAGCATTTAAAAAACCTATCAAATTCACTGAAAAAACCATAGGTTTCACACCAGTTATAGTTAGGAATTAGCATTTAAAAAACCTATCAAATTCACTGAAAAACCATAGGTTTCACACCAGTTATAGTTACCTGGAAATTTTACTGACATAAAACCATTGAAATTCCCACATTATAGTTAGTTGGACTCACTATAACTTGCGCGTGTAATGCACTGCTGATGACATCACATATTACATCACTCATGACATGGTCAGTGACATCACTCATGACATCACTGATGACACCATCTTTGTGACAGAGAGACTGACCTCTTTTCACTGTAAAGTAACCCTTGAAACACATATTGAAAAATAAAAACTAACATTTTTAAAAAAGTGGACATACCTATACCAGTTACAACAACCAATTCAGTAATTCCACCATTTATATACACATCCACTCATTCACCAACACTTCTATATAGTCACTCATACATATACTCACTCATCATATGTAGTGAGACACCTATACATCCGTTAACACACCGACAGTCTTCCAAAAGTTGCTCACACACATACTCACACATGCAAATAAACTATTGAACATCCATTTATTTGCATATACAGCTATACATACACTACCACCTTACTTCTAAAGAAACTTACACATACTTACTCTCTTAAACAATCACTTATAGAAACACATACTTATTAAAACAAGAACTCTTTCAATCTCTCACTCTCACATATACTCACTTATATACACCAATACTCACATATACTAGATTAAAACATATGTAGTTACTGATAAAGACAGTAGTGAGACAGTCATTCACTTACTAACACACACATATACACACTCATACAGTCTGGCACATATGCTGTCTTCAAAACACATACAAACAGTGAGTCAGTCATTGATGCATCAGTGTGCTAAGTAACACCCCCACCAAATCATACAGACATTTATACTGATACAAAAAAAACATCTAATAAGCCATAGAAACACACATGTAGCTACTCACAACCCATGCACCCACTTATATACAAAGTGAAACACTGATACAAACATTTAAATATTGAAACAATACTCGCTAATATATGTATTTACTATGATATTTATGTATTTATTTATTTTTAATATTTATAAAGCGCAGCATATACCCTTGGGCGTCTTGGCGCTAATAAATCATTTGTTTACATACGGAGCATGATGCTTTGGACCGGATGAAGAAGCAAACTGGCAAGGTGATATAGTTATTGAATAAACAACCAGGTCTTCAGGAGTTTACGGAACTGAAGGAGGGTGGTGCTTTGCCTGATGTTGAGAGGCAAGGTGTTCCAGAGTCTGGGGGCCGCCACCAGAAACCGACGGTCTCCCCAGGTAACGGTTTTGGTGCGAGGTACAACCAGTTGATGAAGAGTGGCTGATCGTAAAGCTCTGGTGGGTTTGTGGAGTTGCAATTGTTCCTTGAGAAAATGTGGTCCTTGATTGTTGAGAGCTTTAAACACAATGCAGAGGGATTTAAAGTGAATTCTTTTTTGTACAGTGAGCCAGTGAAAGTCTGTTATATTTTTGGAGATGGATTCGAACTTTGTTTTGCCTGAGAGCAGGCGTGCCGCTGCGTTTTGTATTGTTTGTAGCTTTGTGATTACTCTGGTTTGAGCATTAAGAAATAGCCCATTGCAATAGTCCAGGGATGAAAGGACAAGGGCAGTGACTAGTGTCTTAATGGCAGAATCAGGGAGAAAAGGACGTATCTTCCTGATCATTTTTAATTTCAGGTGTGCCGTAGACACTGTTTTATTAGCATGGTCCAGGAAGATAAGACCGTCATCAAAGATGACTCCGAGGTTCCTAACCTTGGTGGTAGGTGTGGGAGGGGTACCAAAGGTTTCAGGCCACCAACTGGTTGGCCAGGCTGGTGACAGGGGTCCAAAAATGAGTACCTCGGTCTTTTCTGAATTTAACTTTAGGCAGTTGGTAGCCATCCATTCGCCTATGTCTAGGAGCCCCTTCTTAAATTTATCGGCTATTTGTTCTCCGTTCCCTTTGATTGCCAACACTAGTTGGGTGTCGTCGGCATAGGAAGTTATAAGCCAGTTAACCAATCATTTTTTTTTTTTAAACATCCATTAAGACACTTATTTAAACATTCATTCTTCCATCGACCTTTACATATACATATATAAAACATATTTATTTTTCAGAAAGGCAAACATTCACTGGATGGTGTCATCAGTGATGTCATGAGTGATGTCACTGACCATGTCATGAGTGATGTAATATGTGATGTCATCAGCAGTGCATTACACGCGCAAGTTATAGTGAGTCCAACTAACTATAACGTAGGAATTTCAATGGTTTTATGTCAGTAAAATTTCCAGGTAACTATAACTGGTGTGAAACCTATGGTTTTTTCAGTGAATATATTATATATATATATATATATATATATATATATATTTTCATTCAAAGGCTCTGCAACAAAGAAAGCACACAGCAGCAGAGAAGTCGGTGAAAACTTCATTTATTGCATGAGGATGTCCCAGCTTCCGTCCTTCATTCTTGTTAGCCCGACGCGTTTCAGTGCTATCCTGCACTTTCCTCTGGGGCTGGATGGTAGTGCGTTTCAAATATGGGAGGCTTGTGCAATTACCAGTTCCCGTTTGGCTTGAATAGATCCGCTTGGGAGGCGCCATAGTAGCATGTGACTATTAGTGTCTGCTGGGAATTGTAGTTTGTATCGCCTTGATTTACTACCCGTAGTGGGTTCCACACTGGCAATCAATTACTTCAAGTCGAAGTGGTTTTGTAACACTCCACTGCGTTATGCAGGCATTCCAGTATGCCCCGGTTAGCTCGAACATCCACATCAGTGTTGCGCTCTGCTGCGCCGTTATATGTCTAGGTCAGTCCTCGCACAACGGCCCGTTTCTCCACGGCTCCTTCCTGCGTGTCCAGGCTGCTTTTTACCTGAATAAATAACATCTTGCTTTATATTTGGATTCGTGCTGGCTTTCTGTTCCTGGGAGACCGGAGTTGCAGTTTGCATTTTGCGTGTATATAAATATATACATATATATTTATTTCGAGCAATTCAAAAAGAACACAGCACTCTTCTCGGATGATTAAAGCAGTTTAATCCATCTCAGTAAAACTTCCTCACCTACGCGTTTTGAACAATGAATGTTCTTGATCACGGTAGTAACAAGTCCGTCTTTACTTTTTGTTATTTATACCCTGCTGCCCACTTAACAATTAGGATGCATTGTGGGAGGGGTAGTTTGTGCTTGGCTCTGATAAATCCCTTTGTCAATTTCCTTTTACAAATTAACAAGCCGCAAGTTATATGACAAGTTTAAAGCTTGAGTCAGGCTTAGTTGGTCTTAAGAGGGCTGAGTGCCCTTTAAAACCGAAGAATTAGTTTAAGTTCTTCTAGGTTGCGTATATATAGTTCTATTTTTGTGTCTGCCCGTAATTTAAAAATGTGTATCTCATTGTCAATTACCTATACTTAGATACAAGCCACAGAACTGACAAGAGTGAGAAGCACTTAGCTGACACTAGAGCATATATAAATAGAAATATATATATACGCAACCTAGAAGAACTTAAACTAATTCTTCTGTTTTAAAGGGCACTCAGCCCTCTCAAGACCAACTAAGCCTGACTCAAGCTTTAAACTTGTCATATAACTTGCGGCTTGTTAATTTGTAAAAGGAAATTGACAAAGGGATTTATCAGAACCAAGCACAAACTACCCCTCCCACAATGCATCCTAATTGTTAAGTGGGCAGCAGGGTATAAATAACAAAAAGTAAAGACGGACTTGTTACTACCGTGATCAAGAACATTCATTGTTCAAAACGCGTAGGTGAGGAAGTTTTACTGAGATGGGTTAAACTGCTTTAATCATCCGAGAAGAGTGCAAAGTTTTACAAAATAAATCCGTCTCGTTTTTTCACCTCTGCACATCCCTACAGGGTTCCTGTGAGCACAGAAGACTTGCACCTAACATTTCAAACTCTAAAGAGAACTGTAAAAGGAAATATAGCAGTGAATTTAGCAGACGGTGCTGGCTCATTGCTTCTAACGAGGTATTGGAATGGCGGCTGAGTGGGGGGGGGGGGGGGGGGGTAACCTTCCTTTTCAAATTAAAACAATCTGCACCAAGTGCCACTCAGGACTGGTGTGGGAGCAATGGCAGGTGAGACTCGGGCTCCTCCCTCTGCAGAGGACGGCTGGGGGAGGGGAGTGCAAGGGGAGAGGAAGAGACCACATACTGCCTCGAGAGCCATCAGGTAAACAAACAGATCTGCATTTCACTGAGAGTGCAGGTGGAAAGAAATCTTGGCGGCAGATTCGATCTTTTTGTTCTCGGTGAAACGAATGTACCTCAATGTTTCCTGGAATTCCTCAGATCACACGGTGCATCACGAAGAGAGAGGAAAGACTGGCGAAGAATGGCGGGCACGGGCCAGGATCCGGGCACTGTTACAGACAGACAGTGCCCATAAAACACAGAGTCAGAATCCAGGCACTTGCTGTATGTGACACACAGATGCACACGCCATAACTCATGTGCAGGAGCTCAGTGTGCACATGAAACACAGATACAGGTGTATGCACCTACGGTGTCCATGAAACGTCAATACATGTCAGAAGTCAGGTGTATGCATTTACTGAGGCCTTGAAACAAAACACAAGTCGGAATGCACGTGCAAGTACATGCTGTGACCGAGAAAAAGGACAAATCACATAATTCATGTTCAGGCATTCACTGTGCACATGAAAAACATACAGTGCAGATTTTAGGTGCGAGTGCTCACTGTGGTCATGAAACACAGGTGTACGTCAGAACTCAGGTGCCGCCACCACCCATAACACAAACTATTTCCATTGCACGTGAATACAGTGCATAAAACATCCAAACAGAGGAGCATATGCTTACTATGCCGTAGAACACAGTTTCACACTCCAGAAATGAGGTGCATACCCTTACTATGCTGTAAAACACAGCCTTACTCCAGAATTGAGGTGCATACCCTTACTATGCGGTAAAACACATCTTCACACTCCAGAATTGAGGTGTACTCTTACTATGCCGTAAAACACAGCTTTACACTCCAGAATTGAGGTGTACTCTAACTATGCCGTAAAACACAGCTTTACACTCCAGAATTGAGGTGTACTCTTACTATCCCGAAAAACACAGCCTCACTACCAAATTGAGGTGCATACTCTTACTATGCCGTAAAACACAGCTTCACACTCCAGAATTGGGCTGCATACTCTTACTATGCCGTAAAACACAGCTTTACACTTCAGAATTGAGGTGCACACTCTTACTATGCTGTAAAACACAACCTCACGCTCCAGAATTGGGGTGCACACTCTTACTATGCCGTAAAACACAGCTTTACACTCCAGAATTGAGGTGTACTCTAACTATGCCGTAAAACACAGCTTTACACTCCAGAATTGAGGTGTACTCTTACTATACCGAAAAACACAGCCTCACTACCGAATTGAGGTGCATACTCTTACTATGCCGTAAAACACAGCTTTACACTTCAGAATTGAGGTGCACACTCTTACTATGCTGTAAAACACAACCTCACACTCCAGAATTGGGGTGCACACTCTTACTATGCCGTAAAACACAGCTTTACACTTCAAAATTGAGGTGCACACACTTACTATGCTGTAAAGCACAAATTCACACTCCAGAATTGAGGTGTACTCTTACTATGCAGTAAAACACAGCTTCACACTCCAGAATTGGGCTGCACACTCTTACTATGCTGTAAAACACAACCTCACACTCCAGAATTGAGGTGTACTCTTACTATGCCGTAAAACACAGCTTTACACTCCAGAATTGAGGTGTACTCTTACTATGCAGTAAAACACAGCTTCACACTCCAGAATTGAGGTGTACACTCTTACTATGCTGTAAAACACAAATTCACACTCCAGAATTGAGTACTCTTACTATGCAGTAAAATACAGCTTCACACTCCAGAATTGAGGTGTACACTCTTACTATGCTGTAAAACACAACCTCACACTCCAGAATTGGGGTGCACACTCTTACTATGCCGTAAAACACAGCTTTACACTTCAGAATTGAGGTGCACACACTTACTATGCTGTAAAGCACAAATTCACACTCCAGAATTGAGGTGCACACTCTTACTATGCCGTAAAACACAGCTTTACACTTCAGAATTGAGGTGCACACACTTACTATGCTGTAAAGCACAAATTCACACTCCAGAATTGAGGTGCACACTCTTACTATGCCGTAAAACACAGCTTTACACTTCAGAATTGAGGTGCACACACTTACTATGCTGTAAAGCACAAATTCACACTCCAGAATTGAGGTGTACTCTTACTATGCAGTAAAACATCAACATGTATGATGCTGATCCGCATGCTGCGTAAGGTCCTTCCTCTCCTCCCTGCGCAAGCCAGACCAGAAGTAGTGCGTTGTACCATCCTAAGTCGACTTGACTATTGTAACGCACTACTTCTGGAGGCCCCGGTAACACTTCTGGGCAAGTTGCAAAGGGTGCAAAATATTGCTGCTAAACTCGCCCTTTCTCGCCCCTACCACAGCTCTTCTACGGCAGCACTGCAAGAACTTCATTGGCTGCCAGTTCATCTACGGGTGCGCTACAAAGCAGCGTGTATTGTGTTTAGGGCTGTTCATGGCCTGGGCCCCATTCCTTTGCGGCGAATGTTTGCCTGGTATTGTCCAGCTAGAGCTTTACGCTCCTCGTCATCCAGGCTACTGGTAGTCCCGCGATTCCAGAGAGTGAGGATGGGGGGCCGCTCCTTCAGAGTAGCGGCATCCAAACTCTGGAACTCTCTGCCTATATCCTTGAGAAGCCTTGGAGATCTCTTATCTTTCAGAAAGGCTCTAAAAACTCATCTTTTTCCCAGGATAGGCTGAGCTACTGTTTTCATTGAGTACGGGTCAAAGCGCCAGGATGCCCTTTGTGGTGACAGGTTGCGCTATACAAGTATGCCACAATACAATACAATACAATAAAACACAGCTTCACACTCCAGAATTGAGGTGTACACTCTTACTATGCTGTAAAACACAAATTCACACTCCAGAATTGAGTACTCTTACTATGCAGTAAAATACAGCTTCACACTCCAGAATTGAGGTGTACACTCTTACTATGCTGTAAAACACAGCTTCACACTCCAGGATTGAGGTGCATACTCTTACTATGCCTTAAAACAAAGCTTCACACTCCAGAATTGAGGTGTACTCTTACTATGCCGTAAAACACAGCCTCACTCCAGAATTGAGGTGCATACGCTTACTATGCCTTAAAACACAGCTTCACACTCTAGAATTGAAGTACATATTCTTACTGTGCTGTAGAACACTGTATCACACTCCAGAATTGAGGTGCATACTCTTACTATGCCATAAAACACAGCTTCACACTCTAGAATTGAGGTACATACCCTTACTGTGCCTTAGTACATTGCATCACACTCCAGAATTGAGGTGTATACTCTTAATATGCCATAAAAATACAGGTTCACACTCCAGAATTGAGGTGCATACTCTTACTATGCCTTAAAACACAGTTTCACACTCCAGAATAGAGGTACATACGCTTACTGTGCCTTAGTACAGTGCATCACACTCCAGAATTGAGGTGCATACTCTTACTATGCCTTAAAACACAGTTTCACACTCCAGAATAGAGGTACATACGCTTACTGTGCCTTAGTACAGTGCATCACACTCCAGAATTGAGGTGTATACTCTTAATAAGCCGTAACACACAGCTTCACATTCCATAATGGAGGTGCTCGCTCTTACTGTGCCATAAAAAAGAACTTCATATTCCAAAATTCATGTACAGTTGCATAGAGTGCCCATGAAAATCCAGAGCTCTGGCGCCTACACTTACTATGCCACAAGACACAGCTTCACACTTGAGAATTCAGGTGCATTCTACTACTGTGTCATAAAACACAGATTCACAAAACACAATTCTGGTTCATACTCTTAAAATGCTGTTGCAAAGTCATCCTGTGTGTTCTGCGCACTCCCATGTTATGCTGGTTGGTACTGGTGGTAACTGACTCCGTCCCTGGGCTCTGGTTCACCAGGCCCAGGGCCAGTGCTGTGTATATAACACAGTTAAAACACACACATACATCAGGGTACACTATATATTAGGGTACACTTATAATTGGCACGACCTCCCTATAAGTCCCTAGTACATAATAGGACAGGAAGATTAAAACTACCTTTAAGTCCCTAGTATATAATAGGTCTGGCAGCTTAGAGGCCGGCGTGTGTGCACCGCTGAGCGTCTGAGGTAATCTTAAAATCATCTCTGTGTTGAAACACTTCTTTTCAATGTAAATTGTGCCCAAACTCGACGTTGGACTTAAAAAGTGATAAACTACATTATTTGGCATATCTGGGCTCCCCTTTGTGTTCCAGGGTTGGGGGGGAGGGGAGGCCTCTGAGGCTATAAGGAGGAGGCTATACGGAGGACCCTTATAAAAGAGGTTTTACATGCCTTGGGGATCGAGAAATTGCACATATAATTTCCTCCATTGTAGTAAAGTGCTTCCCAAATTCGACTTTTGTGCTAGGAGCCTTGCGGAGTGAGGATCTGCACTATTGCTGCATATTCAGGGCCCCTAACGTCTCCCCTTGGGATCCCAGGGACACTCCGAAGGACACTCAAACTAATATAGAACGATAACAGACTAGTTGAATGCTAATAAACAGCGCGTTCATAGTTCCAGACCCTTGAAAGAGAATCAATACAATTCATTTTTCAGGTAAAAGCTGTTTATTTCCAATTGTATGTGTTCTACTGTGACTTCTAGGCACCTCCATTGGTTACAGTGCACTGCAGCTTGCAAGCACATAGTAGGCACCTTGAGGTCCATGCTAACGAGTTGTGGCTTATGACTATATATGATTGCGACCAAGAATGGTCTTTCTTTACTGAACGACTTGAAACGAATGGCCCTATGCTTGTCCGTTGTTTCCGTTCAGGGACCTCAGCACGTCGCTACTCTTTTCAGTTGGGTCCACCATGTTGCTAGTTGGGAAATCTCAGACTCACACCCCCTAAGGTTTTTGACTAAGCTACACCCCTGGGTGTCCTTGAACGTATACAGTGCTCTGCTGAGCCTGGGCTGGTGCGGGTTTTTGGGGGTAGTACGTGTGTGCACTTCAACAGGGGCGTAACACAGGCCCCTGCAGCCCCGGCGGTGCGGGGGGGGGGCCCTCACCCTCCATGGGGCCCCGTCAGCACCACACTTCTGCTGGGGAGCTCTAGATTGAGTCCGGAGGGGGCACCTTCACGTACCCTGCAGGGGGGGGGAGGGCCCTCATGGTTCGTTACGCCACTGCACTTCAACGTATACAGTGCTCTGCTGAGCCTGGGCTGGTGCGGGTTTTTGGGGGTAGTACGTGTGTGCACTTCAACAGGGGCGTAACACAGGCCCCTGCAGCCCCGGCGGTGCGGGGGGGCCCTCACCCTCCATGGGGCCCCGTCAGCACCACACTTCTGCTGGGGAGCTCTAGATTGAGTCCGGAGGGGGCCCCTTCACGTACCCTGCAGGGGGGAGGGGGGCCCTCATGGTTCGTTACGCCACTGCACTTCAACGTATACAGTGCTCTGCTGAGCCTGGGCTGGTGCGGGTTTTTGGGGGTAGTACGTGTGTGCACTTCAACAGGGGCCCCTGCAGCCCCCGCAGTGCTGGGGGGCCCTCACCCTCCAGGGGGCTCGTTCAGCACCGCACTTCTGCTGGGGAACTCTAGATTGAGTCCGGAGGGGGCACCTTCACGTACCCTGCAGGGGGGAGGGGGGCCCTCATGGTTCGTTACGCCACTGCACTTCAACGTATACAGTGCTCTGCTGAGCCTGGGCTGGTGCGGGTTTTTGGGGGTAGTACGTGTGTGCACTTCAACAGGGGTGTAACACAGGCCCCTGCAGCCCCGGCGGTGCGGGGGGGCCCTCACCCTCCAGGGGGCCCCATCAGCACCGCACTTCTGCTGGGGAGCTCTAGATTGAGTCCGGAGGGGGCCCCTTCACGTACCCTGCAGGGGGGGGCCCTCATGGTACGTTACGCCACTGCACTTCAACGTATACACTGCTCTGCTCAGCCAGGACTGCCTCCTTGTTATAACAGGGTCCCTCAGCTTTTACCATGTTTGCAGGTAAAGAACAAGAAGCACAGGAAGACAACACAACTTCTGCAAGACTGGATGACGTGGCCAAGGCGGAGGGCAGGTTTATAGCTCACCATTGAAGAGGGAGCTCTTGCACTACAGTCTATCCCCTGGATGAGGTAAGCCCTCAGCACCCAGGAGACGCGTACCCTGCACCCGCATGGCTCTCAGAAGGAACCTGAAACCAACCTCTCCCAACCTTCACGCGCCACACTGTGTGGCGGTAAGCCTCTAGTACAGTTCCCTCCCCATTCATTCATCTTCCAATGCTTACCCAGGGGTGGTCGCTGCAGACTCGCGTCGAGTTGCATCGCCAGCTCTTCTCTCAAGCTCGCTTGGTAAGAAGGCGGGAACGGGGAGGTGAACATTCACAAACAGCTCCAGGTGGTGCGAAACCGGAGCTGGCCAGAGCCTGCCCAGCAGAGGCGTAAACAAGAGTCCCAACAGCTCTGGGGCTGAGGTTTCCCTCATGGACCTCACTCAGGTCATTCCCAGAGTGTCAGAGAGGTGCACCCTGTGCCCAGCATGCCTGGAGGACAGCCTGTGCAGACAAGAGTCGAACCAGAGGAACCGGTTCCACCACCAGACATTCTACGAAAGAGGAACCCAACACCAACTGAAGCAAACCCGCGACAGACAAATTCAGAGCATGCCTCGCCTTCACTTTAAACCTGAAACCAAAAGATATAAAGAAGCATTTATCACCCAATTTCTTATAAATGTATTTAATTATTCCGCGTTTTGTATCGCGCGAACTTGACCCCATAGGGTATCAGAGCGCTTTACTGATCATGATATGTTTCCTTTTGCGTTGACAGTACAAAGTTCTGTATAGCATTTAATATAACAAAGTCCAGTACAATGTTGTCCCTGTTCCTTCTTTTGAAAACTACTTTAGCACCTTCGCAGAATGTAAGACTCGAGGAGCTCAGTCTTCCCGGGAAGTAAGAACCTGTAAATAACTAAAGACACCAATCTTTAGCCACATTCGCTTGAGCCTGTAGGCGAGAGTATCCAGGCGAGACCCGTGTGGGCGCTCTGCAAAGATTACGGGAGGAACTTGCTCATTAGGAAAATCTTGGTTTCTTTCTTGAATCTTGTGAACGAGGAGTTACTTTCTTTAATGATTCATTTAGATGTTGATTCATGTTGTTGTTTGTGAAGCACGTGCTGCAGAAATATCAAAACAAGATATGCGTGGCTTGCACAGTTAGGGGTGTCAGCTACAACCATCAGATGCCATGTGTGGTCTGTGCCGCTGGGCTCTGGAGGCTGAAAGCATGTCTTTCATTCATTCACATGTCTGAATTCTATCCGATGTGAAGAGCATGTTCCTTATTATGCAAAGTAAACCAAACTACCAGTTAGGCATTTTGCGATTGTAGCCTGAAGAAGACTTGGATATTTTATATGATCGAAACAAGTCACATAAATCAGTCTGTACATAATAATGAAACTGCAGCGTGGCAGAGACTAACAGAAGCAGGCTGGGAATGACTCTCTTTCCTTTCTTTAAGTTTTTCAAAAACAATCCTTTCACTCAGAAACGCTCACACAAACACACAAATCTAAAATAGGTTAACATTAATATTAAATATTAAATCTGTACCTAGGCATCCTCATCAATGCCAAGACATCCAAAAACAAGCATTTGCAATGCAATAGGTCTCGCATTATTAAAGTTGAGCTATTGGTGTTGCATTATTTAGCAATGCCAATAGCTCAAACTTTAATAATGCGAGACCTATTGCATTGCGAGGTGCAGAAGGCCGAGTTTTGACTGTGAGTCTCATTTCGGCGTGTCCCTCTTACTCGTGCTGGTTCTTTTCCACCCCTTCTGTCTCCTTTTGGTGTTTTCCTTCCCTTCCTCGCTCCACTTTTCCCCCTTCTGTTGCTCTGGGGCAAAGTCTGATGATACAAAGTGAGTCCAGACACCCTCCCATCCCCCACGAGAGTGTTGGTGCCGACAACCCACAACCACTGACAGCACTGACACCAATTAAGCGCTGGTCAGATTACTAAATTAATACATGTGGCGTCCTTGACTTTTTCAAAAGTTACTTACTAAGAAATGGTGATGCCATGTAGCTTCTAAGGATTTCTCAACTGGCTAATGCACCATCAACTGCGGAGCGCTGGATGCAAGCCGTAGGTGCCGCCCCCACTAGGCTACCAGTAATGGTTCTTCTCATGAGATTGAGTGCAGGCATCCCTTTGCCTGTGGGTGACACTGTAGTTGTTCCTCAGCGCTGGCACTGAGGTACTTATAGGTTTGATATTCAGTGGTACAATCCGTGGCGTTAACCACAATATGAGGCATTAGCCAGAAGCCATCACTTGGGAGTCATGCTGGTGCCAGGACACTGCAATGTGCTCTTGATTGGCACAGATGGTTTAAGGACCTTTACCTGAAGAGTGACTGAGGTACCCGGAGGTCTGGAGTCCTTAGGACTGACCACAGACGACAGCAGGTGCAACGCCAGAGACCATGTACCTTCTGGGGTAGTACGGACATGGGTTCAAGTGGGGATATCTCTACACTAAGTTAGCCTGAAGATGTGGCAAGGGTTGCGGGCTCAAGTCGACGCCATTAACTGTGTCTGAGTCCTCTGCCCAGGGGGGAAGTTAAGGTAATCCTCAAGACCCCTGGACGTAATTGTAAGGCTCAAAGAGGCTTTCCAAGCATGGACAGGACCAGGCTAACCCTTTTCAGAGGCAAAAGGCCGGCACTTTCCCTCTGCTGACCGTCGACTCTTCGTATAATATGAAAAACTGCAGTGGATGCGCTGTTTCAACGGCACTAAAGAAGCGTATGGGAGAGAGACAGCTCTGACAAACTGCACAGGCGTTTCCATGCCAACCAACCACGGCACTGTTGCGTCTTCTGGGAGCATGTAAATGAACACGTCAGACACATGGAGCTCTGTAACAGGCGTCTTTATTCCTCTACATGCGATCACACTTTGCGCGCATTGCGTCATAACTTTTATAACCACACCTTAACACCTCCAAGCAGATTAAGAAAATTCCTGATTAGAGTCCACCCAGAATAACAAGGGTCCTGGCACACATAATATCACGTATCTGAAAAGGATATGCAGTTCCTGGGGGAGTGAACAGGTCTCTTATGGCTGGCCCCCACACACTCTGAAGGAAGTCAAGCTTCATCATTGGGCGTTGCTCCTCGTCGGGCCGGCGCTGCAATGCCCAACAGGCTCCCGCGAGAGGTCTCTTTGCCGGAGATCTTTTAAGAGACAGCCGTAAGGTGCGTGAGGGTAAGTGGTCAAGGTAGTAAAGTGAGTGTGAGTCAGTGAATTAAAATAGGTTTAGTACTGCCCTATATGGAACAAATGTTATTCTATGGGTGCACTAACCTAACTAAAAACGGTGGGTCCTATTTGGTATTAATGATCCTATAGGGTCTAGTCAGTGTATATGGTTCCCATACAGGTATAAATTACCGCCACACTCATGTACTTGTCTGAGGAATCAAAGTTTCAGTTAGCCATCCAGAGAATACAATTTAGGAAAAGGTGTTTATATTTGTATGCACTGGTACATTGTAATATTTTTGGACATGTTATTGAATATGGAAATACAACATCCTTGAATATATTAACTATACGGAAAAAGATCTTTCCTTTTTTATTCTTTTCTAGTTTTTCTCATGAGAAGTTTTGTTCTTTGAACGGTTCATGTCACTCCCCCCTCGCTTGCTAGTGGACATTTGTCTGCACTGCCCTGTGACAGCATTACCAGCCGCCCAGACCTCTGTGCAGGCTCCAGTTTATTATTTAACTCCACCGAATACTTTCTCCTTGATCTCAGTCACCATGGGAAACAAGCATTTGCAATGCAATAGGTCTCGCAGTTGCATTGTCATTTACAATGCCAATAGCTTAAACTCTCGCAAATGCGAGACCTATTGCATTGCTAAATGCTTGTTTTTCCAACACGCCTTTTCCGACGCTTTTGTCGTTTCGAAGCCATGTAAGCATGAGGTGTTACTATTTCTCGGCTGTTTGTGCAGGCACCAGAGGATACATTATTTATCACACCTTCCCTCGCCCCTGCACCGACCTGAGGACGAACATATGTAGGTGACGAAATGAACAGACTAGACAACACCTTTCACGCTGGGCAGAGTTCTGCTCTAATTCATCTGTTTGCAACACCTTTTCACCGGGTTCACCATCCCTTTTTTCTGTTAGTTGAAAAAGTCAATCCAAACCCCCGAGCACTCATGCACTAGGAAGAACCTCGTTTTAAAATCGAAGTGGTTTAAAAAATGTTTTTCTTTATCACTCCTTTGTAATCCATGTAGCTGAGTTGCATTAATATATCATCAAAGCACTCATGTTTGTGGTGGGTTATTTGCACGAGCGTTTTGCTCCTTTTTTTGCTGCTCAGCTTCCTGATGGAAGAGCTCGCCATGCAGAAGGCTACCGTGGGCCTCACTGGAAGGCACCCGGGTCAGACCAAGCTTCTGATCCGGTTTCATAGCCAGGAAGGAAGCCAACCGGTGGCAACCCCCCCCTCCCCCCCCCCCCCCCCCCCCCTGCTGAAACACCGCTGCCCTGGACTCTGATGCGAGCCAAGATACTGTAAAGCCTGGACCCGATCCCTGCCAGACCCTGTTCAAGCACATCTGTCTAAATGTTAACTTTCAGCATCGTTCTTACCACTCCCACACTGTCAGAGGACATCTCTATCTCGGTGCTGTCAATCGAAAGAACCGCTTTCCACTATCTGAGCTATTTTGGTTCAATGGCTGCGGCATAACAGTTCAAACGTACATGCTGAACATCTCACACTGTTTCCTGTTTTTGCAATAAAAGAGTTTGAGTAAAGGGCGTGGCGGTCAGGATTAAAACATGGTGCTCAGTTCACCATCTGCTCATGTCACAGTTCGACTGCACGTCACCGGATGTACGTGCAACTCTAATTGTTAAGTTGTTGTTTGCTGGCATCTTTAAAAGCAGTGTTTTACGTAGCGCTACATAGGGAAGAGTGTTTTTTTAAGTGCTGCAAATAAATTACAAACTGCGAAGTTCCTCCATGTATTTCCACCAGGCGGTTGGAAGGTAACCAGCCTTGCTAGGCTTCGAACCTGCAGCCACTGCATGTCTTAGGGCCGGCGTTCAAGTCACTGATCTTTCCTGATGGCGAAACACTATGACAATATGCAAAAAAAAACACAAACAGTAAAAAATCAAAAGGGAATATTGTTCTTATTATTGTGTTCCATTTCTCCATCTGAAGTAGACAGCTATCGGCGCACGGCCCAATTTAATGAAATAGTTTAGGTCCAGTTGGTTCTCAGCCTTGCCAGGTGTAGATTAATTGAATCAACTCCTAGAGGAAGAACATTTTATAAAGCTAGGTATTTTATTTATTTATTTTGAAGGTTTTATATAGCGCTAGCTCCACCCGAGGGTATCGGAGCGCTTTGCATTTGCATGGTTATAAACAGGAAAGAGCAACAATTGTTATGAGAGAACCAAATTATACAAGGTGGTCTAAAAGAGTAAAATGAAAAATGTAGAGTACATAGTGAGAGAGAGAAGGAGATGATAGTGAAACCCATTTAAAAGAATAAATATGTCGTTACATAATAACAATTTTACAGTATACCAAGGGAGGGCTCGGGGGACATAGTAGGGGGGGAATTGGGTAGGTGAAGAGGGGTGGGATGGGAAAAATGGGCTGGTAAGGGAGGGGAGAGGAGTGTGGAGGGTGTCAGGAGGGGGGTGTGTAGGTGCGGGAGGTAGAAGGGTTTGCATAAGGAAGGAGGAAGAAAGTAGTCGGTACGGAGAGCAAGGGATGGTTAAACAAAAGCTGTTCATCGGACTATTTTTCTATTAAGTGGCGGACAATTAATTCTTCAGGGAAAATACTAATTCAAACAATTTGTGAGACCTATTAAACTAGGCTGGGAAGAAGTCGTCAACAACAGGGAGTAAAAGGCAAATGAAACTAATGCCAAGAGCCCCAATCTGAGTTACACAGACAAAAAGATGTATCGTCTTTAAACTTCATTTACCTTTAGAAAATAAACAGATATGTAAAACCACAGCTCAGACTAGCACACAAAATGCAGTGTTTTACAGACTGGGTTCTTTCTCTCCGCCTGCCTAAATTCAAAGGCAACCGGTCTGGGGTCATCCGTGGAAAACAAAGATTTTTAAAAAGTAGCGTAAAAATAACCATCTTGTCACACAATTCCATTGCCGAAATCACAAATTCTGTCCATCTGCGCCAACTAGATTAGTTTTGACACAAAGGGCATTCTGCACACCGGTTGTGTTTTATCATTAACACTCCCCTTAAGGAGCAGGGCGGGGTGAGACCTGCCTGTGCCTGTCGCATCCAACTGGCTCATTTCTTCTTCCGAACGCCTTTTATCAGAACTTGGGCACGTGATAAAATGCAGGTCTCCTACTACCAGATAACAAGAAAGGGAACTTGGCCAACAAGAAGAGAGAAAACAGGTGCTGATAACGGAGGACAGGAAGTCGTGGTAACGGCGACCGTCATGGGTGCACATTTAGGTTCAGAGAGAGGAAGGAGTAAAGAAAGGGAAGGGAGCAGAGGACAAGATGGGATCAAGAGCTCATCAGACATTGATAGGGCATCCAACGAGCAGAGAGACGAAGATGGCAGTGCAGCCTTTGGGAGAAAAGGTGTAAGGAGAAAGGCGTGCGCATGTTGTGCTGAAATTTTGGGGGGAGGGAGGGAAAGCGAAAGAGTGCCATGCGCGCTTTGATGAAACAAGCCGTGCGCGTGCACATCTCCTGTCCCCCTTCTGACGAAAAATCAACGACAATAGATCTCGTCCAGCAAACAGCACATGAGCTGGGTCGCTAGGCGAGACCTAATAAGAGTCTGCAGGCTGCTGCCTTCAGTGTTTTTAAACTATTTCACTGCTCACTTGGCTGCTCTCACTGGTGCTTCTGTGAGTGACATCTCCAGCTCCCTTCATCTCTGCAACCAGTGCCAGGACCCTGGGATCTACCTTCACAGACCTCTGCTCGGACCTGCTCATTCTCAATAGTGCGTCTGTGGGTGACATCCGGGAGCTACAACGGAGGCTGGGCCGGTCCAGTACTCTCACTTGGTGGCACTTGAACCTAGAGGTGGGCGAGTCAACACATGATCAGGGAGGGCCAAGGGTTTGCTCTAGCTCTAAGAACCTGTCCACGAGCCGAGGCCTGACTGACACTGTTTGCCAAGTAAATCATGCAACAAACATTGTAGCTCTGTATTGTGAAGTCGAGGTCGTGTGCACCCTATTTGTGCACAGATTCCAATCATAGATGGAGCAACATATTAGGATATTAAGTCAGAAGAGGGTTTTGTGCAGTAGCCAGCCTGAACTCCAGCATTTGAACATTTTCCCTAATGAACAAAACAGTAGGCTTGGTTACAAGAAGTTTTAGCCTAGGATCACATAGCTTGGTCAAGCAGGGAAGCCAGGATTGCTCCCAGGTTTTCTGATTTCACACTGTGTAAGAGAGTGATAACGACCTAATGGCTACATTGCACAAAGGTGAATGCTTTGGGGCAGATTTATGAGGCCCTTGCGCCACGTTTACGCCGCTGTTGCATCACGCAAGGGGGCGTAAACGTGGCGCATCCCTACGAACGATTTACAACGTGATGCATCTAGGCAGATGCGTCACGTTGTAAAGTCCTGCGCCGCTTGTGGGCGTTCCAGCACAGGGTGGGCGTTCCGGGGCAGGTGCGCCTCGCAAAAGTGGCTGAGTGAAATCTATGAGATTTCACTCAGTCACTTTTAAGCCAATGCTGCGTCAAAAGCCTGCGCCTGCTTGAAACAGGCGTAGGTCTTAACGCAGTATTGTTAAAATGGGGCACCCCCGAGCCTTGCTGGAGCTGCGTCGCGCTTGCGACGCAACTCCAGCAATGCGCCACATTTCCGGCACAGATGCGTAACGTATCTGTGCCGTTTTTGCACTATGGTGCGCCGCATTATAAATGCGGCGCACCATGGCTGGCGGAGCTGTGGCGCACTGTGGCGCATGTTAACTGGCGCATCCCTGGGGATGCGCCAGTTAACATAAATCTGCCCCTTTGTCTTTAATTCTTGGCTTATGAGATGGGAGCTTGGCTGAGGTGCAGCAGCCACATTTTATAGCAGTTTTAAGTACACAAACCGTAACCTAGGAGACCATTAAAGTGCTTAACAACAGACACAAACTAGGTCAGGTTTTTTAGGGCAGGGAGATTGGCCCGGATCGATAGGCTGCTGAGCCAAGATTGGATTAGAATCTGGGTCCCCAAGAAGCAGGGTCGGCAGCTCTAGCCACTTAGGTGAAACTATATTGTTAAGAATGGTAGGAAACGCTTCCCTTTTATTCCTGTAAAACGGCGCCATCTGGTGGGCACGGCTTTAGTTTCCTCTCGACTCGACCACTGCAATGTTCTTTATTTGAATATTGAGACATCTTCATGGGCTAAGCTGCAAGTTATCCAAAACGTGCTGCACGCACTATTCCTGATATCCCGAAGCATCGTCAGCTAGAGAGGGCGTCAAGGCGCTGCACGCACTTTTCTTGATATACCGAAGCATCCTCGGCTAGAGAGGGCCTCAAGGCGCTGCACGCACTATTCTTGATATCCCGAAGCATCATCAGCTGGGGAGGGCATCAAGGCGCTGCACGCACTTTTCTTGATATTCCGAAGCGTCCTCGGTTAGAGAAAGCATCAAGGCGCTGCACGCACTATTCTTGATATCCCGCAGCGTCCTCGACTAGAGAGGGCATCAATGCGCTCTACGCATTATCCTTGATATCCCGAGGCGTCGTCGGCTAGAGGGACATCAAGGCGCTGCATACACTATTCTTGATATACCGAAGCGTCCTCGGCTAGAGAGGGCCTCAAGGCGAAGCACGCACTATTCTTGATATCCCGAAGCATTGTCAGCTAGAGAGGGCGTTAAGGCGCTGCAAGCACTATTCTTGATATTCCGAAGCGTCCTCGGCTAGAGAGGGCCTCAAGGCGCTGCACGCACTATTCTTGATATCCCGAAGCATCATCAGCTAGAGAGGATATCAAGCATCAATGCGCTCTACGCATTATCCTTGATATCCCGAGGCGTCGTCGGCTAGCGAGGGCATCAAGGCCCTGCACGCACTATTCTTGATATCCCGAAGCGTCCTCGGCTAGAGAGGGCATCAAGGCGCTGCACGCACTATTCTTGATATCCCGCAGCGTCGTCGGCTAGAGGGACATCAATGCGCTGCGCACACTATTCCTGATATCCCGAAGCGTCCTCGGCTAGAGGGACATCAAGGCGCTGCATACACTATTCTTGATATACCGAAGCGTCCTCGGCTAGAGAGGGCCTCAAGGCGCTGCACGCACTATTCTTGATATCCCGAAGCATTGTCAGCTAGAGAGGGCGTTAAGGCGCTGCAAGCACTATTCTTGATATTCCGAAGCGTCCTCGGCTAGAGAGGGCATCAAGGCGCTGCACGCACTATTCTTGATATCCTGAAGCATCATCAGCTAGAGAGGGCATCAATGCGCTCTACGCATTATCCTTGATATCCCGAGGCGTCGCCGGCTAGAGGGACATCAATGCGCTGCGCACACTATTCTTGATATCCCGAAGCGTCCTCGGCTAGAGAGGGCCTCAAGGCGAAGCACGCACTATTCTTGATATCCCGAAGCATCATCAGCTAGAGAGGGCGTCAAGGCGCTGCACGCACTATTCTTGATATTCCGAAGCGTCCTCGGCTAGAGAGGGCCTCAAGGCGCTGCACGCACTATTCTTGATATCCCGAAGCATCATCAGCTAGAGAGGGCGTCAAGGCGCTGCACGCACTATTCTTGATATCCCGAGGCGTCGTCGGCTAGAGGGACATCAATGCGCTGCACGCACTATTCTTGATATCCCGCAGCATCCTCGGCTAGAGAGGGCATCAAGGCGCTGCACGCACTATTCTTGATATCCCGAAGCGTCCTCGGCTAGAGAGGGCCTCAAGGCGAAGCACGCACTATTCTTGATATCCCGAAGCATCGTCAGCTAGAGAGGGCGTCAAGGCGCTGCAAGCACTATTCTTGATATTCCGAAGCGTCCTCGGCTAGAGAGGGCCTCAAGGTGCTGCACGCACTATTCTTGATATCCCGAAGCATCATCAGCTAGAGAGGGCATCAAGGCGCTCTACGCATTATCCTTGATATCCCGAGGCGTCGTCGGCTAGAGAGGGCATCAAGGCGCTGCACGCACTATTCTTGATATCCCGAAGCGTCATCGGTTAGAGAGGGCATCAAGGCACTGCACGCACTATTGTTGATATCCCAAAGCGTCCTCGGCGAGAGAGGGCATCAAGGCGCTGCACGCATTATTCTTGATAACCCGAAGTGCCGTCGGCTAGAGAGGGCATCAAGGCGCTGCACGCACTATTCTTGATATCCCGAAGCGCCGTCGGCTAGAGAGGGCATCAAGGCGCTGCATGCACAATTCTTTTTTTTTTAAAATTTTTTATTCGCATTTCATTATAGTCCAGCATTACAATCATATTATCTTCGGTCTTCACTCCCATCCCCTCCACCCTCCACCCCCGCAGCATCTCAGCACAAATTCAATCCAGTTCAAACAACCCAAGGTTTGTCCGTTTAGATCTGTAACATTTTGATTTCCTCAACCCCTTATCTCTCTTTTCCCCTTATATCCCATCTTATAGCCTCCCATTCAGCTTGTGATATCTTCTCCATTTGACTACTACACAGCTTCCCCCACTTGGAGGAAGACTCCCCGGTGCACAGCACAAAATTGACTACAAAGTCTAAAGTATCATGTACAGTTCATCAGAAAGATAAATCCAAAAGTTTGAGAGGTTCCTCAAATTTTTAATCCATATTCATTGTTTTCATGAATAGTTCATCAATGCTTGAAGATGCATGGCGCAAACATAATCCCAAATGAAATGTCATCCAATGATTAAGATCAACCCACCGACCCAGGCGGGGAAAAACCCGCAGAGGCAGAAAAAGAACAACCCAAAGCCAAAAAGGGCAATCGCCGGAAATAACTTGGCAGGACAATTTGGCGATCAACATTTCGGCAACTCAATTGACCGATGAAGAAACACGCCTTTTACAGAAAGGTCAGTCCTTCGTACCAACTACCAGAACTAACACTTTGGAACTAGAGGTCAGTACCTTTAAGCTACTTCGCAACATTTGGCTACGGCATTACTTTCAAAATGTAGTAACCACACCCATGCAAGAGGAAAATTTGCTACGAGGACTTCGCCCCCATAGTACCTTTATGGCTCCTGTGAGTCATAAGATTATTGACATTTTTGAAAACCTAGTCAAAAGATACATTGCTATACTACCTTTTCAATCTAGGATCAAACAAGAAAATTTGACTAAAAAGGAGAAGAACATCTTGCAAAATATTGCTAATAATCCATCCATTGTGTGTCAAAATGCTGACAAGGGAGGTGCCCTTGTGATTATGGATGCTGCATATTATGAAGGACAAGTTCAGGCCCATACACTGGACCCCAATACTTATGTACCTTTACCCACTGATCCCACCAACGAGTTTGCTTCTATTCTAATCAGAATCATAAGTCAGGCCTTTGACAATGGAACTATCAATGACAGAGTCAGACGCTATCTCACACCCAACAATCCTAGACCTCCTGTGTTATATATGTTGCCGAAAGTGCACAAGCACCCTACAAGACCACCGTTAAGACCCATTGTCTCGACAAAAGGAAGCATTCATGAAACAACTGGTAAATTCTTGGACAGATATCTTCAGCCTTTTGTTTTGAACACTAGATCACATGTCAGAGACACCACCGATTTTTTGATTAAACTGAAACAAGCGTTAGAACTGTTGGAGGACCAAGAGTTTATATTGTGCAGTGGACGTCTGTTCGCTGTACACCTCAATACCTCATGACCTTGGGATAACAGCTGTTGAACATGAACTATCCAACTCTGACCTAGATGCTGACTTGCAGGTATTACTCATGGAACTGATGGTATTCACCTTATACCACAGTTATTTTACAGTGTTTGATAAATGGTTTCATCAGTTATGCGGAACAGCCATGGGAAATTGCGCGGCGCCGTCGTACGCTAACATCTTTATGAAATCATTCGAAGAATCACACATATTGAATCAACCAGCTTGGCAAGATTGTGGGAAACTCTATTTCAGATTCATCGACGACATTTTCATCCTATGGACAGGAACAGAGAATGCTTTGATTGATTTCTTGAAAACATGGAATGAAATCAATGACCGAGTATAGTTCACATGGAGCCTTGATAGACAGTGCATTCACTTCCTAGATGTAAAGGTTGAACGACATGCAAGAAAGGTGTACACAACCATATTCCGCAAACCTATTGATCGTAATTCACTTTTACATTATCAGAGCTTTCATCGACCTGGGTTGAAACAAAATTTACCTCTCTCTCAGTTGATGCGTGTTAAACGCATTGTTTCATCTGAAAATTTGTGTCAACAAGAAATGTCCAATATGGTGGAAAGGTTCAAATCACGGGGCTATCCACAACAGACACTGGACAAGGCAATTACCTGATGAGGTAATATGAACCGTGATGATCTTCTGAAAGTTCGACCTAAAACTGAGAACTCACGGATGGTAGTTGTATCCAAGTACACTGTCTTGAGCAACCAATTCAGAAACATCATCTCCAATCATTGGTCTCTACTCAGTTTGGAACCAGATTTCCAGGGAGCCTTCGCACAACCACCGCTGTTTGCCTATACCAGGGGACGCAATTTAAAAGAGATGTTGTCTAAACCCAGGGAGCAGAGTAAACCTGAAACATTCAAGGGACTCAGACCCTGCTACAATTGTAGCAATTGCAACAACTGTATACAAGGGAATGTAACCAACCATCCCATGAAGGGTCATCCCATCAAACTGCGAGTCAACGCAACCTGCAACTCTGCGAATGTAATTTATATGTTGAAATGTCCCTGTGGGAAGTGCTATGTCGGTCACACTGAAAGAGAAATCAGAACGCGACTACTGGAACACAAAAGTAATATAAGGACTGGCAACATCAAATCCACAGTAGCTGCACACTTCTCAGAACAAAAACATACAGTAGCCCAATTAAAATATCTCATATTGGAGAAAGTGACACCCACACATAACAACAAAAACACATTGCTAAAAAGAGAGAACTTCTGGATCCGCTTCATGGCGACGATGCAGCCACACGGATTAAATGACAGGATGGAATTTCTGTGTTACCTTTGAACTTTGCATCTTTTGTCACGTCATTGTTTTACTGGTACCATTTACATTGCATGTTTATTTTCAGCTACCTGTTTTTAAGTATGATCATTTGTTCATGGTAATGTGGTTTTCATGTAATTAATCGAGTTTGTGTTGAGCATTTCATTGTTTCAGACCAAAGTTCGCTTTTCGGAACTTTATTTTCCCACACCTTTCCAAGATGGCGCTGTTTTTCACATCACCTCACAGTCCTATTTCTATAGTCATCATACACCCAGCACGTTTACTAACTCCACCTAGATCTCGATTACCAGAGGCTTCTTGCGTGCTGCAAACTGAGGGAGTCTACGGACTTCGTGTAATGTGAGTACCTCTACTGAGGACCATTGTTAACCGCGTCCGCGTTTAGGCTTGTCTACCGCGTGTGGTTTTAATGCGGGCTTATGTTTTCTGTAGGCGATTACGACTGCGCATTTCGGATGTAATCATCCTGTGAGATTCGAATGTAGAGACGGCATACTCTTGGGTTGTTCGGCACACTGTGGCACTTTGTTAAAATCTCCAGGCACTGGGGTGCAGTTGAGCGTTATCTCATCTTTCTTATAAATCAGCGCATTTGTGTTTTTGAGCCAACACAACCTTTTCCGTTCTATTAACACACCCATGCTTTACGTTGTTGCACATCACTTTCGTGACTTCTTCATACTGGGTTACGTTCTGAGCATGAGGTTTCTACTTACACCCTGTGTTGTTAACTGCACAGCATTGAGTTTGTAGTATTGGTGCAATGACAGTTTGGTACATGTATTATTTAGTGACATTATGATGTTTTCCTTTATGTTTGTAGAGTTGACCCCTGAGGAAGGGCTTGTCATCTGCCCGAAAAAAAAGGGACTATTAATCATTGGATGACATTACATTTGGGATTATGTTTGCGCCATGCATCTTCAAGCATTGATGAACTATTCATGAAAACAATGAATATGGATTAAAAATTTGAGGAACCTCTCAAACTTTTGGATTTATCTTTCTGATGAACTGTACATGATACTTTAGACTTTGTAGTCAATTTTGTGCTGTGCACCGGGGAGTCTTCCTCCAAGTGGGGGAAGCTGTGTAGTAGTCTTCTGTTGTTCACGCTGACAGGTACAGACAGCGTTATCCCTGGAAGTACGCCACAGACCATTAACAGTGGTTTATTTTGGATTTACCCTAGCTGTGCAAGTCCTCTCTCTATTCTTTGTTAATCTTCTCCATTTGCCCATACTCTGCGAAATTTCTTGGGGCATCCTCTAGCCTTATATGTGACCCTTTCAGCGGCCATGTAGACATCTAACCCTCTTCTCCACTCCTCCAGATTTGGCGATACTTCCGTTCCCCAGTACTTGGCTACGTCCCTTTTTGATATCACCAGGGCCAAGACCAGGAAGATCAGCAGGGGACGGGCGAGTGCACGCACTATTCTTGATATCCCGAAGCGTCCTCGGCTAGAGAGGGCCTCAAGGCGCTGCACGCACTATTCTTGATATCCCGAAGGGATCACTGACTAAATATCGAGGGACAAAATATAGACTACCCAAAATATAGATTCTAAAATATCGACGGACAAAATATTGAATTCCTATCTACAAACAGGTAAGTACCAAAATATCGCCCCCAAAATATCGTTTATATATATATTCATTATAAAAATATCGAATTTCTTAAAATAATGTAAAATTAAAAAAATATTAAAAATAAATAGCTAACATATACTGAAAAATACTTAAATTACATTAAAATTATTAAATAACTAATTTAACTTATAAAAAAAATACTATCATATCTGGTAAAACATATATATATATATTAACATAATAGTAATAAAAAATACACAATATAATTACCGTAGGATAGCGGAGGTGTAAAAATTACTATTCCCAATCCTGGATGTGCAACAGTAGGGAAAGCGTTGGATAGCGTAGGGGTAAAAATTACTATTCCCAATCCAGAGAGTGCAACAGTAGGGAAAGCGTTGGATAGCGTAGGAGTAAAAATTACTATTCGCACTCCTGAGAGTGCAACAGTAGGGAAAGCATTGGATAGCGTAGGAGTAAAAATTACTATTCCCACTCCAGAGAGTGCAACAGTAGAGAAAGCGTTGGATAGCGTAGGAGTAAAAATTACTATTCCCACTCCAGAGAGTGCAACAGTAGGGAAAGCGTTGGATAGCGTAGGGGTAAAAATTACTATTCCCACTCCAGAGAGTGCAACAGTAGGGAAAGCATTGGATAGCGTAGGAGTAAAAATTACTATTCCCACTCCAGAGAGTGCAACAGTAGAGAAAGTGTTGGATAGCGTAGGAGTAAAAATTACTATTCCCACTCCAGAGAGTGCAACAGTAGGGAAAGCGTTGGATAGCGCAAGAGTCAAAATTAATATTCCCACTCCAAAGAGTGCAACAGTAGGGAAAGCGTTGGATAGCGTAGGGGTAAAAATTACTATTCCCACTCCAGAGAGTGCAACAGTTGGGAAAAGCGTTGGATAGCATAGAGGTAAAAATTACTATTCCCACTCCAGAGAGTGCAACTGTAGGGAAAGCGTTGGATAGCGTAGGAGTAAAAATTACTATTCCCACTCTAGAGAGTGCAACTGTAGAGAAAGCGTTGGATAGAGTAGGGGTAAACATTACTATTCCCACTCCAGAGAGTGCAACAGTAGGGAAAGCGTTGGTTAGCGTAGGGATAAAAATTACTATTCCCACTCCAGAGAGTGCAACAGTAGGGAAAGCGTTGGATAGCGTAGAGGTAAAAAATACTATTCCCACTCCAGAGAGTGCAACAGTAGAAAAAGCGTTGGATAGCGTAGGGGTACAAATTACTATTCCCACTCCAGAGAGTGCAACATTAGGGAAAGCGTTGGATAGCGTAGGGGTAAAAATTACTATTCCCACTCCAGAGGGTGCAACAGTAGGGAAAGCGTTGGATAGCATAGGGGTAAATTTTACTATTCCCACTCTAGTGAAAATAAAATAATATAATTCACATAATTTTCAATTAATCAATTATTAAAATGTAATTATCAATTAAGAATGTATTAATTATCAATTAAAAAGTAATTAACAATTTGTTCTAAATCAATACCAATAAATTAATTAACATATTTAATTAATTATAATTAAATTCCTTCCCACCCTACTCCCCTATAAAACCACAACCCGCTACAGAAAATAAATTAATATTATTCACATAATTATCATTTAATCAATTATTTAAAAAGAATCATTTAAGAATTAATTAATTACCAATTAAAAATTAATTAACAATTTAATCAAAACAAATACCAATTAATTAATTAACATATTTAATTAATTATAATTAAATTACTTCCCACCCTATTCCCCTATAAATCCACAACCCGCTACAGAATTAAATGACACAATAATTAAATAACATAAAATGAATTACTTAAAATCAATTACAAAAATATATACACTTTTGACACATATACTAACATAATAAACACTTTAAAAAATTCGATATTATTATAAATGTGATATTTTTAATAAACTATATTATGTACTTCGATATTTTGACTGTCTATATTTTTAAAATCGATAATACATTACTTACCTTCAAAACGATATTTTTGATGTCTATATTCTGTCCATTCGATATTTTGTCCGTTCTATATTTTGGAATCGATATTTAGCCCATTTAGCATCCCGAAGCATCGTCGGCTAGAGGGGGCATCAAGGCGCTCTACGCATTATCCTTGATATCCCAATATAATCACAATATATCCTTGCCATTCGAGATGCGAAAAAAGCATTTTTTACTCAACGAATCCATGAAAAGAATTGTTCAAAATTGTAAAGGAGCTCAGTAATCCATCCAGCACTTCACAAACCCTCACCCCCTCAACCGAGGCCTGTGAACGTATTAGCACTTTCTTTGCTGATAAAATTAATAAAATGTACTCTACCTTCGCCCCTTCATATACCCCTATCCTGTCCGACAACCCCGACGAAAATTCGCTAACATCAGACAAAGGCAATGTCCAACCAGACGCAGGCAATTCTCCACGTCTAACTAATTTTCAACCATTTCCGAAAAAGAGGTATTATCGGTACTAAAGACAATCAAATCCGGCTCTCCTGCAGACCCATGCCCCCATTTTGTGTTTTCCGAAATTGCACCAACGCTCTGCCCTTTTATCACCAAACTTTTTAACCAATCCCTCACCACCGCGTCTTTTCCAGAAGCCTGGAAACACGCATCTGTAACCCCCCTTTTGAAGAAAGCCGGATCCGACATCTCCAACCCGGAGAATTACAGGCCAATTTCCCAGCTCCCTTACCTCTCCAAGGCTTTGGAGAAACTGGTTAATATACAACTATCCAGATATCTGGAAGACAACTCACTTCTGGACCCCACCCAGACCGGCTTTAGAGCCAACAATAGCACAGAGGCAACGTTGCTGGCAGTGTCGGACAGTATCAGATGCATCACAGATCAAGGGGGGTCTGTGGCTCTGATACTGCTAGACCTGTCAGCGGCGTTTGACACGGTATCACACGATTGCCTACTAAACATCCTCCTGAGCAAAGGAGTGCAATCTACAGCATTAAGCTGGATTAAATCATTCCTCAGCAATCGCACCCAAGCAGTGCACATGGGCCAGTTTTACTCAAAACCCTGTCCCATCGGCTGTGGGGTCCCACAAGGGGCCTCACTAAGCCCCACTCTCTTCAATGTCTATGTCTCATCTCTGGCCGACATTGGAAGAAAGTGGGGCATCGGCATATGTTCCTATGCCGACGACACACAGCTGATGGTGACAATGGATGAAGGGTCGGAGACAACTAAGAAAAAACTACACAGCTGTCTCTCCGAAATGGCAGAATGGATGCGCAACCACTGCCTAAAACTAAATGCCGGAAAATCGGAGATGCTACTGTTTGGAGGAGCCAAACTCACATGGAACGACACGTGGTGGCCACCGTCATTGGGATCAGCCCCCATCCCGAAACAGTACGCCAGAAACCTCGGTATCATGATGGACGACGCCCTGTCCATGAAGGACCATATACGCTTACTCTGGGGCAAAGGCTTCGCAATTCTCAAACTCCTGGCAAAAATCTTCTCTTGGATACCTCTGGATTGTCGACGTACAATCACCCAGGCCCTCCTAGTCAGCCGCCTAGATTACGGCAATGCCCTGTTCGAAGGGATGAACGAGCAACTGTTCTCCCGCCTACAGGTCCTACAAAACCAGGCGGCTAAACTGGTCTGTAACAAAGGCAAGCGAGACTCAGCATCCGCATGCCTTAAAAAACTTCACTGGCTACCAATGCGTCAGAGGGCCACTTTCAAATTACTCTGTCACGCGCACAGAGCTCTTCACAAAACGGGCCCTACCACCCTTCAAGGGAAAATTGAATTCTATATCCCCAACAGGAATCTAAGACCCAATAACTCAGCCCTGGCTAAATCCAAGCGCATTCACAAGGCAAGGACAGGCGGACGCGCCTTTTCATACTTGGCGGCTAAAAGATGGAATGAGTTACCTGTAGACCTCAGACACACCACAAACTACCTTCAATTCTGCCAAAAATTAAAAACTCACCTCTTTCCCAAAAATTAACTCCCCAGCACAGTCTCAGCAGTCTCCTTTGTTTCACAGCGCCGTGATATCCCATGGGATGAGTGTCGCGCTTTACAAATACCAGAAATAAATAAATAAATATCCAGAGGAGTCGTCGGCTACAGAGGGCATCAAGGCGCTGCACGCACTATTCAGTACTCGCACTATTCTTGATATCCCGAAGCGCCGTCGGCTAGAGAGGGCATCAAGGCGCTGCACGCACTATTCAGTACTCGCACTATTCTTGATATCCCGATGCGCCGTCGGCTAGAGAGGGCATCAAGGCGCTGCACTGGGTCCCTGCCCGGAGGCGCTTATTTTATAAGGATGTCTGCTTAGGCTTCCAAGCGCTCCATCATAAAGGGTCTAAACATCTCTTGCCATGTTTGACTGGTCTATTCCATGGCAGGTCACTCAGCGCCTACTCTGGTAAGACAGCCAGCAGCCCTAGATTTAAAACCCTCTCGGGTGCTGCCGCCAGGCTCTGGAATTCCCTGCCTACCCGCATCACCAGTTTGGATCCTTTTACTTTGTCAACAAATGCCTGAAAAAGAGGGCATGGGCAAGATGGCTGAGCAGTAAGACCCGTTCTTCTGTCTCTCCGCTCCCGCTAGACCAATCAGGGCATTTCTTCAGCACTTACGGTGAGCTTTGAACCAGTCCACCCCTCAGCCGGGCACTGCTGGTCGGGCGTGCCTCCGGAAGCAACACCTCCGTGGTTGGAGTGGCACCCGTACGGGGACTCCAGGCGAGTGCAGCCAGCGTGACGCGGCGAGGCTGCAGTGGGAGCACTCCTACGGCTACAGGTTGGAGGGCCGCGTACTGACAGAGAGAGGGCCTGGGGAGAGGACCAGGCGAAAGCAGAGCTCTCCAGCCCCCCCGCACCCCAGAGATTTAAAACCTGCCTTGGGACCAAGGTGACCGGTAGGACTCGGCCGTGTGGCCACCACGATTAATAGAGGTACCTGAGGCCTGGTGAACGCAGGGGCACATATACAGCAATCGAGGCCTGCCAGCGATACACACCAGCATGGGGCCTAGAGGCTGAAGGAGATCACCCTGCACCAGCGGGTGTAAACGGAGATCAGAGTCCTGCAGCGAGCGGGGCCTAGGGAGGAAAGTGCAGGCCACCACTGCACCGGGGCATGAGAGGCACAAGGCCCGAGACTCTGCAGAGAAGCCGACCGTAGCAAGCCCCAGCGGGTGAGCTGCTGCAGAGGCCGGAGCTCTCGTGAATGCAAAAGAAACAATTGATGGACGAAATGCTGGACAATGCAAACATTCACCCCCAGTCTCAAGGATCTGGGCGTAATCCATCATTCTTTTGCTAGGTCTAAACTAGGGTTGCATGGTGAGCAAAAGAATTATGGATTTAACCCAGATCTCTTGACTGGGGGTGAATGTTCTGCATTACGTCCATCAATTGTGAGTCTTTTGCTTTCTCGCCCTAAATGCCCCAGGTATGCCCAGACGTAGGTCCTGGGCTCACTGTGCCACTGGAATCAAGCTATCCCGCCTGAAGAGGGGTGAAACCCCGAAACCGGTCCTAGGATGCTTTTTTCTGATCCAGGGAGCACCTGGCTTGGCAGTTCGGGCTGGAATGTTCCCATGAGGCACAGGGTCAAGAATGATTTGCATATGGCCAGGTCTAAACTGGGGTGGCATGGTGAGCAAAAGAATTATGAATTTAATCCAGATCTCTTGACTGGAGGTGAATGTTTTGATTTGTTCTGCATTCCGTCCATCAATTGTGTGTCTTTTGGGAGCTCTAGTGAAGCCATCCGATCTCATAAAGCCACACCCCAGGATGATCCCTCCTCCAGTGTCGGTTTGAAACGAGCCCAGAAACCCAGCTGCAACTCAGCGGCAAAGGAAGCCGGGCCGAACAGGGGGCTCCCGGTGGTGGTGGATAGTACCAAGCAACGCACGTGGAACGACTGGGACCTGTGGGAGACCGTATCTAAGGCAAAAAGTGATCTAGGCCCAAGGCGCAGCGAGCAAGATCCTAAGGTGAAGACGTGGACACAGATCGGTAGCACACTAGGGTCAGAGCACTTTTAGGCCTAAAGAAGCCGAGGAAGTCTCTGGACATAGCGCTCCTCCTCTGGAGCGAGAGATAAAAGAGACACCATAAAGTCCAAGCATACGCTAACACGCTACTGTACCAGAGCAAGAGCGGCCCTCTGATAGAATGTAGGGGCCACACCAACTTCAAAGCCTAAGGTCTCGCGGGCGGACTCAGGCTCAGAATGGGCCTAGTAACTAAGGAAACAGTGGGGCTCACCCATCTGGACCAGCTGTGCCAGAGTCCGGAGTGTTAATTGACCTGCATAGTTCGCTGGTGTAATCCTGAGGCTTGCAATTGTTGCAGACCAGAGAAGCCAGAATATAACTTCAGAGGCACGTCCAGATATGGCGTCCAGTAGACCAATAAAAGACAAGTCAGTTAAGGATATGCTTTGCAAGGTGCCCCAATCAGAGAATCCACGCACCCAGGGACCTTCAGTGGAGACAGAGGGAGGAGGAGACACAGAGGGGCCAGTCAATCGCTCCTTCTTGGAATCCCTCTTTTACTGGGGGAAAGGGTCAACTCCCTGCAGCACGGGTACTCATAGTACGGCCCGGCAAGCTTTCCTTGGTTGCCCGCGGACCTTGCAGAAATTGAACGTGTGTTAAAAAAAAAAATTTTAGAGTGTCCGCAAAGACTGCCGGTTACAGCAGCACGGATTCCGAGAGACTCGCGATAGTCAGAGTGGAGATGCAGGGGCACTAAGAAGAGGTGAAATACAACAAAGCCTCATTAACAAGTAAATGGTCTTTTAAAGACCTGTGAAGTACTCTGGTGTGGCTGTGTGTGTGCCCAGGAAGCAGTCCCAGCCCAGGCTGCCACACACGCGGGCTGAGGTGACAGAGGGAGACAGACAGAGGGAGATAGAGGGAGGGAGACAGAGGGACAGACAGAGATAGGGGGAGACAGAGAGAGGGAGACAGAGGGAGGGAGTCGGGGGGGATAGAGGGAGGGAGAGGGAGACAGGGGGAGGGAGAGGGAGACAGAAAGAGGGAGACAGAGAGAGGGAGACGGAGGGAGGGCGACAGAGGGAGGGCAACAGAGAGAGAGAGAGAGACAGAGGGAGGGAGACAGAGGGAGGGAGACAGATAGAGGGAGACAGAGGGAGAGACAGAGGGAGAGAGACAGAGAGAGAGGGGGAGGGAGGAGACAGAGAGAGAGAGAGTGAGACAGTCAGAGTGAGTGAGACAAAGGGAGACAGAGAGAGAGGGAGAAAGAGGGAGAAAGAGGGAGAGAGAGGAAGAGGGAGAGAGAGAGAGAGAGAGAGAGAGAGAGAGAGAGATGTGTGTATGCAGGGTATGCTGGCTCAGTGGACGAAGGCCTCCGCTTCAGGGACCTGTGTTCAACCTCATGATCACAGTTTTTTTGTTGCTCTAGCCCCACCCCCTCCCTAACTGACCCCACCCCCACCGGTGGGCCCTCGGCGACAAACCACACTGTAAATTTGGCCCCCCGAGAGAAAGTTTGTGAGTACCCATGCACTAGAGGATGATGGGATGGACAGAGCAGAAGAGCTTGAGAGTCTACAGCAGGACGTCCTCCGTCGACGGGAGCAGAACCTAGACCTCCAGGGACAGGACCTTGAAAACAGGTCCTGTCATAACAATATCTGAATCAGTGCTTCACATGGAAATATAGAAGGGCAGGTTCTCACCACCCCAAATTAGCTGTTTGGTATACCCTCTCAAATGTAAGAACTTCAGGTATTCAGTATCTGTCAGTCAAGGCCAATTCAAAGCAGTGTTCCTACATAGAAATTGACAAAAGGTTATGTTTCTGAATTAGCGTCTTACACTGAAAAGCTGGTTTACATTTCTTTCGCTGGATCAACCTTTGTTTAAAACACAACCAGAGAAGGGTGGTGAACTATGGTCCACAAAGAGCAACTGAAAGCTTTCTTGTTCTTTATCAGAAACATCTACCTGTCAATGGATATCACCAGCCTTTTTGGCCCATTAAGGGGCTGGGTGGATGAGTATCATATGGGGGGGCTGTTAGACCTGGCATCACTGGCGTGAGTCTCCTTTCCATTTTCCTCTGTTTTGATGTTTTTGCTAGATTTATGCTTTGGGCACTGCGCCAGTGCAAATCAGTGCCACAGTGCAAGTGCTCCCTATGTTAAATTGATGTACTAATTGGTTATTCCATAATTGGATTATTTGATTTATCTGTCAGCCCCTAGTACAGTGCCCAGGGCTTGTAAATCAAATGCTGCTGGTGGGCTTGCAGCACTAGTTGTGCCACCCACAGAAGCAGCTTGTAAAGTGGGTCTCAGGCCTATCATTGTAAGGCCTATGTGCAGTCTAGCACTGCCATGTCGACTTGGCAAAGTGCACCCACTTGCCAGTCCCTAAACCTTCCATTTGCTTCATATTAGACACCCCTATGGTAGGCCCAAGGGGAGGGTGCATTGTAAGTATAAGGTATGACATGCTCTGATGTGTGTAGCATGTTCTAAAAGTAAATTACAGTCATTTTCGTTTTTCACTATTGAAGGCTACCTGTTCTCATAGGCCAGCATGGGCAGTTAGATTATTACATTCTTATAATCCTAACTGACTCAGGGAACACAGTAGAAATTCGAATTTAGTATGCCTGAACTCAGAATAATAAAATACATCTTTTAGTAACGTTTATTTTAATATTCTGTGTTTGCAAATACCACTTTTAGAAAGTAGGTTTTTGCTTGCCTAGCCATTTGAACCTGCCTCTGCTGGGTTGTGTATTCCTTGTCTGGGTTTGTGAGTGACAGAGCTGGGGATTCCAGGAGACAGGCTGGGGCAGCCCGGTGGTGAATAGAGAGATTTGCATCTAGATGGGAGGGAGGAGTTGCACCTGGGACCTGAATAGGGCTGGGCCTTCCCTGTACAATGCTGGCTCCAACTCCTGTGGCTTGTCTGATGTCTCTGCCCTGCACTGTGAAAGGAGAGGAGGATATCATGTCAACAGAGTGCTCCAGAGCTGTAACTTCCCTCCCCTGCGCTGGCTCCACCTCCTGTGGGGCGGATGATGTCTCTGCCCTGCACAGAGAAAGGAAGAAGAGAGTCAAGTAAACAAAGTGCTCAGGAACTGGTTTGGACTAGAGAACAAAGGATTTTGGAGTGTAAATATTGGAACCCTGATCCCAAGAAATTAGATCACTTCTGGAACAAGAATCCTTTCTGCCAAGTAGAAGAATCAAGGAAGCTGCAGGAGTTGTACTGCCCCTCTGCCAGTGTGGTGTTTGCTGGGTTGGCCTGCAGTGGTTGCTTCATTGCCAAGGGAAAGGAGAAAGAACTTTGTAAGGTCTTTCATCTACAGAATATTCTCCAAGGGCTTGAACTGTGCTTGCTTCCTGCTGAAGTATCAGGGACAAAAGACTTCACCTCCAGCTCCCTCCTGAATTTCCTTGCTGGGAATTCTGACTCCAGTCACTTGCGTGCCGCTGGAAGCTGGAAGCGCGACGCATCGAGAAGAAGCGTGTCGCCGCCACAGCTAAGATCATCGCAACGGTGGAGAAGCGTGCCTTCGTCGCATCTCCCTGGAAGCGTGTGTTCATCGAAGCTGCCTGCTGTCGCATCACCGGGGAAGCGTGACGCCATCGAGCGAGCCGCTATCGCATCACCGGAGAAGCATGTCGCAGGGCCTGTCGTGGCTCCAAAGTACAGAGTGTCGCAAGGCTGCCAGGACGTCATCGCATCGTAATCGCATCGCCGCATCAAGGGCGCCATCTTCTCGCATCGCTACCAGATGATCGCATCGCATCAAGGCGCCATCTTGCGCACCCCAACGGGCCCGTAGGCCGAGTATCTACGCATCACCTCCGCACCGGTAAGACTCACGACGAGTCCCCTACTCTGTGCAAGCATTGAGGAAGGAAGCAACCGTTCCCCCGGATCACGGAACCAACGCATCTCCCCTTTTGCAAGCCTTTTGTTCACTTTGCGTTACGCATCCAGGTACTTTGTTGAGAACTTTGTCGCATTTACCAACAACTTGAACTAGGAGACTTTAATCATCTTTTGAGTAATCTTAAGTGTAGTATTGTGGATTTATGTCATTTGTGGTCTTGTGTTTAAGTCTATGCAAGGAATACTTATTTTTATAAAACCTGTTGAAGGACTGGGTTCTTTAAGACCCAGCGGTGCCAGGGCACAACACCTGAAACCTTCGTGGGTAACCTGCTCCGGCGTACAAGTCACAGAGACACGGGACACTTCCTTTGACGTCAAAGATTCAAGGTTTATTTGCTGCAGGGAACACAGAGATCACGACAAGTACACAGCGTGCAACTTGGGGAGACTGCTTCAAATTGGTTCTGTGGATCGCTCCTTTTATACAGTTTTTACCCATAGGATTACATTGAGCACAAAAGTTTACAACCCGGTTCCCACAATTATCCCCCAGAGGGGTCGCTTTGGTCACTTTGAAACACACAAGGTCCGGAACATAAGTGCGAAAACATTTGGCGGTTCCCAACTGTAAAAACCATCTTCCCACCATTAGTGAATTCCAATCAGCAGTAAAATAGATCGAAATAGGAACGAAGACAGGTGCAGAGGAAGACGGAGACAGTGGGGAGATCGGAAAGGGTGTAAAAGGGGAGGTATCGGGAAACACGATATACAGGCATCAAAGGGACGTGCCTAATGAGATGCACGGCTGAGGTAATAAGTCCGTGCGGCAAGATGAGCCTCGAGCGGCGCCATCTGCCTTACAGTAGCAACCCCCTCGTCATAAAGACACTTTCAAAGAACATGTGTCTTCCGCAAATATCTTGGGAGTCCCAGGGTCGCGAAGCGGACAGCGTCCGTTCGCTGGCTACTTGAGGGCAAGAGACAAAATGGATGCCGTATCTAAGATGGAACCCGTGGGTACAGATGAAAAACCCACATAACAAACGAACGGTTTAAGTTAGCACAGTGAAACTGCGCACACTTACTAAACTCGTCATTTGCGGTTCATAGATACCAGACTCGACCATATTCGTGCGAGTCGAAAACACCACTTACAATTGTCACGGAACCTCAGACGCTCCTTTTGCCCTCATGTAGGCAAGCACTAGTCGGAATCATATTCGATATTCATCAGACCATCGAAATGTTGCTGTAGCATAGCTCTGTCCAACCGAGTCCCCTTGGTAACAGATGGTTGTCTCATACACGTTGTAGCACAGAGGCCACATAAGGCAGGACCACACTGCACACAAAGGCAACACGTGAACAGGAACACTACCACCACTCCGATGATCATCAGAATTTTCCAACCCCAAGTCGACATCAGGCCCCAAAACCATCCAAGTAGCGTCCAATCCCCTACATCCACGTGTATGGATTCGGAGATCTTATGCAACCTCGAGATGGCTTGATAGACAGTAGGAGCATTATCTGGAATGAAAATGCAGCAGCTCGAATGGATCACCTTACATACCCCACCGCGATCTGCTAAAATGACATCTAAAACCATACGGTTTTGTAACGTCATAAGTCTCTCCGCCTGAAGTTCTGTGGTGATATTACCAAGGGCACTGGCAGTAATATTAGCTGTCGATTCTACCACTCGAGTCAACTGTCTCAGGTTCCTACTATTAACCATAGGTCCCCAAAACGGGAGGAAACCCTTGAAAAAGTCTCCTGCCTCTTGACCGGCAGTATCCTCTTCACTAATTACGCCTCGCACAACTCTAATCTTATGATAATCGGCATCTACAGTGAACGTCGGAGGCAACAGATTTGCAATGAAACATGAGCCCATGAAGTCAGCGGGCAACCATGTGTATGCACGATCATAACAGATAAAGTATGTACCCTTGGCAGCCAGAAACACAGGGGACGAGAACATTGGCAGAATGTAATTTTCAGTGCAAGCACTTGCTCCAAGTCGGGCTTGCGATCTTCGGCCACGACCCATAAGACAGAAATTACCAGTGTGGGGTACGACCCATATTGGAGGTGAGTTTTTAAGCTGCTTTTCACTAGTGAACACACTATATTCACCTCTACTTAGGACCTTATAGGCTTGTACCTCTTCTTCAGGGATGAGCGAAGGATCATAGATCTCACTATCTAAATCCTCTATGGCTATCGATAAAGGCTTCTGATACGAGGTAGGACCAGAGTAGGGGGAACGTGGTTCTCGAATGGGGTGGAAACCCAGTGCGCTTCGAAACATTGTTTGAAATGCTCGAGCTGACCCTTGGGAACTATACGGTAGCACCAGATATGGAATTCCCTTATCCGTAGTATGTGGCATCAACCCACACACCCAACAATTAGTAGTGTTAACCACTAACTGATGCTGATGGAGGAGCTGGATAAAGGAATTGTTGCGGAATTCTACACGTCTAGCCTGCTCGTGTTCCGGTAACATGTGAAAGGAATGGGGAGAAACAGTCGAGGTAAGATTAGGGTAAGGAGTAGGAGTAGGTGTAGCAGGTAAGAAATAGGACATCGTGTAATACACCCCACCCGCCAGTAGTGCAGAAGCAGTCAAAAACATTACAAACAATTGAAACATGAAACATTTAGTACGACTAAGTTGCTGCAGCTTGAATCTATAGACTTGAGCTCCCTCCAAATCATTCAGCTTCGAGAATGCCATTCCCTACGACCGTCCGCAACGTTTCTTGACGCACTTCGTTCTGTGCAGCAATAGTCAATCCCCAGGAGTTCCTAGGAACCGACGGCCTTTAACCTAGCGTCAAGGCCTACTGTCCAGAAGGAAGTACGCGCGCGGCCCTACGGCCTTCAATACACAATATGTATATACAACACAAAGTCTCTCAGCTGTGGAAGTAAAAAGATTGCAAGGAAGGAAACTCAATGTATATATATATACACAATTCACAGTGATACGAATGTTCAAAACTGATCACGGGAAACGAGGATAATGCAGTTGTCAGTTTCAGTAAAGCAAGGAAAATTTTATTTGTCCTTAGTGCGAGATCGCAGAGAATATCGGTGTTTCCCGGGACGTGCCTGCTCGTCGAACAAAGGATCCGTTGAAGAGACAGCGTCCTGCTGATCAGTTGATGGTCTTGAGTCTTTTGCTGACAATTTTTCAACAGTGGCTTTCTGCTGCGCTGAGGATTCTCCAACAGGCTGTGCGTCGCTGAAAGGCACAAACGCCGGCAATGTTTCTGTTTCTGTTGACGCAATGCCTTTCCTTACCCACGGGTCTGCCGACAAAGGGATAGGGACTCGCTTGGTGTGCGTAGCATGCACCCAATTTTTACGCCCCTCAAGACGGACGGCAGTCCTCGTGGCCAGGAGCACCTGGTAAGGTCCAGTAAATCTTGGGTCCAGATTATTCTTGCGTGAAAAGTTGCGAGTTACCACCCAGTCTCCGGGCTGGAGCTGGTGGCCTGGACCCTCCGTCTGCGTCGGCAATGCGTCGTAAACCTGTTGGTGAATTAACCTCAGTTTAGCAGTCAAGTCATGTAAATAGTCAATCAGCATTGGATACTCAAGATCAGAAAACATTCCTGGCCTAGGAACCCCCCACACATTCGCAGGGCGGCCGAACACTATTTCATAGGGACTAAGCCCTACTCGGGAGTGTACAGTCGCCCTAGTTGACAGTAATGCTAAGGGTAAAGCGTCAGGCCACGAAAGACCAGTCGTAGCCTGAATCTTTGCTAACTTTAGTTTAAGGGTGCCGTTATACCCCTCAACTAATCCAGCTGACTGGGGATGATTGGCGCTGTGGAATTTCTGATTAATTCCAAGGCCCTTACACACACTCTTCATCACACTTCCAACAAACTCACTTCCGTTATCTGACCACACGACTCTAGGCATTCCATACCGAGGAAAATATTCCTTCAGTAGGATTTTCGCAGTAGACAAAGCAGTATTGTCTTTAAGAGGATAGGCCTCGATCCATCGGGAGAATGCGCAAACCACAACTAAAACGTATTTCAGGTTATTACATCGCTCCATATGGATGAAGTCCAATTGAATCACCTCAAAGGGATACGAAGGAGGAGCAAAACTGCCAGGGGGAGTTGGGGTTCCTTTGCCAGGATTGTACATTATACACACCATACAATTCTTCACCAGACGTTCAGCACATTTCGTAATACCATCATTCTTCCACACAGCAGCCAGCAACTTACAAATACCTTTCGCGCTAATATGTGCTAACCCATGTGCCATTGTCACAACAGCCAGCACATACGCATCAGGCAACATCCATCTTTTCTGATCCGACAAATCAATCCAACAACCATTCGCATCCAACTTTCCCGTACTTTCTTTCCACTTCGTCTTTTCAATCTCAGTGGCCTCATTCTGAATTGTTTTCACGCTTTCAATAGTGTCTTCACACATACTCGATTCTGTAGGCCACCTAACCAAACTCGTCACATACATTCGAGTGCTAAGGTTCCGGGCAGTCTCCTTAGCAGTCTCATCCGCAAACGCATTACCACGACCAACATCATCCGTCACTTTACGATGCGCACTACACTTAACAATCGCAACTTGTGTAGGGAAAGTCAATGCATCCAAAAGATCGTTCACAAGCTGGCCATGCTGTATCTTCGTACCGTGGGATGTCAAAAAACCACGCTCTCTCCACAATCGTCCAAAACTATGCGCTACACCAAAAGCGTATTGACTATCAGTGTACACATTCACACGTTTCCCTTTCGCCAACACACATGCTCTGGTAAGAGCAATCAACTCCGCAGCTTGGGCAGAATTCTGATTCAACCTTGCAGTTTCAACAACAGTGTTCAACGTTACAACAGCATAAGCAGTAGTCACATCGCCATTCGGCAACTTAAAACATGACCCATCCACATACAGAGTGCCATCCGGATCTTCCAATGGGGTGTTTTTAAGGTCCACTCGACCTTTCGTTTCCTCTTCAGTCCTCAAGTAGCAGTCATGTTCTGCTACTTCATCTGACTCTGCACTAATTGGTAACAAAGTTGCCGGATTTAGGACATTACAACGTTTTATCTGAATATGGCTTGCCAAGAGCGTCAATTCGTACCCAGACAACCTCGCACTCGTCAAATGCTGAGTTTTCGTTCGATTCAAAAGAGTATCGACTGCATGCGGAACCATCACCGTAAGCATATTATCCATGACCAATCCTGCTGATTGTCGGATGGAGACCGCAGCTGCCGCAGTTGCTCTCAAACAACTCGGCAATGCTCTAGCTACTGGGTCTAAGGTCGAGGAAAAATATGCACATGGACGCTGCTTACCACCAAAAGGTTGCGTTAAGACACTCAAAGCACAACCCTCTCTCTCGTGAACATATAACGTGAACGGCTTACCGTAGTCAGGGGTACCTAACACAGGAGCCGAACACAATGAATCACGTAGTTCAGAAAAACTGTTCTGACATTCTTCCGTCCATGGTAAAGGAGTTGAAACATCCTTACACGTAAGAGCCACCAATGGTTTCGCTAGCAATGAAAAATTCGGAATCCATTGCCTGCAGTACGACGTGATACCTAGAAAGGCACGCACATCTCTTTGGGTTTGCGGCACAGCCATTCGCGCAATCGCTGCAATTCTCTCTGGGGTCAATCTCCTTCCCTCCTTTGACAATAAGTGACCTAGATAGGTTACTTCTTGACAACAATATTGGAGTTTAGAAGGTGACACCTTGTGATTTAATTCACAGAGATGTTGCAGCAACGACACCGTAGCAATTTTGCAAATGTCCTGAGTATCAGCAGCCACCAATAAGTCATCGACGTATTGGATTAAAGCCGCACCAACTGGCAACCTAAACGCATCCAGTTGACTCTTCAAGGCTTGGCTGTAAATAGATGGACTTTCACAGTAGCCCTGAGGAGCGCGTTTGAACCGGAAGCTACGTCCACCGAGAGAGAAACCGAAAAGGTCCCTGCTCTCTTCGGCAATCGGGATGCTGAAAAACGCATTTTTCAAGTCAATCACCGAAAACCACGATGCAGTAGCTGGAATCAGAGTCAGTAGCGCCGTGATGTCAGGCACAACAGGAAATTGAGGAACCACAATTTTATTTACCTCCCGTAAATCGATAACAAAACGATAAACAGGCGGTTTTGTAGGATCTGTACGTTTAAGAATGGGCAGTACAGGGCTATTGCACACGTTCCCCCGAGTCTCTTCAATAACATCTTTCTCGATCAGATCATAGATGATCGCCAACAGTGCTCGTTCACCATCAAGGGAGATACGATATTGGGGAATACGTGGCAATCGCACATTGGATTTCAACTGAACAACATAAGGGGAGATATTAAGCAGGCCCACATCATTTGGACCTGTTGCCCACAAAGACGCAGGAAGAGAACTCAATTCCGGTGGGAGCTTATCGAGGGACAAATACATGGGAGAGACAACCCTCTCTCCTAACGTAAGCTTTACACCCGCAGGAGAACAGTACAAAGTTGCATACAAACGTTTAAGCAAATCCAGGCCCAAAAGATTCTCACCACAACCAGTAGTCAAAATCAACGGAGCTTGGAGCTCACGTGGCCCAATTTGAAGGGGCAAAGGGCGTGAAACTGGATTGCTAACAGGGGCGCCAGAGAATCCAACGGAAACATTTGTTAAGCCAGACAAAGGTGCGCCAGGGAGTTTCGAATGCATGATAGAACTTTTCGCTGCACCAGTGTCCAACAGAAAAGGCTCAACGACGCCCGATGTAGCAACTGCGACGTAAGGCCCTCTCTGATTAACCGGAACTGATACCACTCCCTCTCCTTGTCTATGGCTGTCCTAGTAATTACTGTCGTCAGTTCCCTGATCGATGTAATAATCGTCTACATTATACTGCGCAGATCGTCCTTGCGATGATCCACGTTGATCGAAACAGTTATTAGAATTTGATGAGGTGTCTAAACGATCATTTTGAGCACCACGACCTCTGCCACGTGATGCGTGCTGTGAACCACCACGGCCTCCTTTAGACGAGTTACCACTAGTACGTTCATTCAAAGCAGGACAATTGAATTTAATGTGTCCTTCCTGTCTACAATAAGCACATTGATTGTACCCTAACGAGGATCTTTGGAAGGAGGAATCATTACGGGTTTGAGATCTGTTCGATTGCGACTGTGATCTATTCTGTTGGGGCGCATTCTGATTAGAACGCGGCGGATACGCTTGTTGCAACAACACTTTAGTTTTCAGCTCTTTCGTCTTTTTGTCAGCGCGGTCATTCTCCTCTTTCTCCCTATTCTCATAATATTGTGCCGTAGCCAATATCTGAGCTGAGGTAGAAACGGCCCATGCACTCTCCGAATTCTTTAATTTATTGCTCAAATCGGGCAATAAGTTCGACACAAATTTATCCACAAACAACCTTTGTCCACCCTCAGTACCCATATCCTGTCCACTGTGATCAATGAATGCTTCCTCAAACCTCGTAAAGAAGTCCGAGACACTCTCGTCTTTCTTTTGTTTGCAAGCTGATAACTTGTCCCAGTTTACCCTCATAGCTGGCATAAGAGTCTTCATCAATGTAATGATTCGCTGGGGAAGAGCAGCAATCAACTGCTCAGGCTTTGCACCACCAACTTGCAACCCATCCGCCGCTATAAGGGCCGCCCAATCACCGCCTAATTCATTTGCGTGATCTTGGTGACGAATCTTAGCCCATACCGGTTGCGGCACGACATTACCAAACAACATATCGATATCAGCAAGATTCATTATCGTAGCATCTACGAGCTGCGACAATTCTTTGTAATACCCTGCAGGATTCTTGCGAGGGTCAGGCAAAGACTGCTTCACCTGTAACACTTCCGATCTTTTCCATGGGAGATGTATCCATACTCTCTGGAAATGCGGCGGAACAATAGGAATAGCAGTAGCATCGCCTGGCATCCACACTGGTGGAACTTCCCGCATAGGGTATTGGCCAGACTCGTCTTGTTTTTCAATATCCTCAACAAACAGTGCATGAGGAATGGGAGCGGGACGAAGAGATAGCAACCGCTCAATAGCACGTCGGACATTAGTATCTACTATCAGTCCAGTTGCGAACTGAAGCCGAAGTTCAGACAGGGCGGTCAGCACCTCGTCAGGCGCATCAGCCGCTATCTGATCATGTAGGAACTTGCACATTTCGTCAAACACATATCTCTGAGTTGGTATGTTGAATTGACTAAACGTTTCGAGGACAACACGGGGTGGATTTCTAAGAGGGTTTACCATCCAACCCATTGCCATATTATATAGCGCAACGCGTTCTCTGTTTCCAGGAAGCTGACTACGTCTCTGAGGACCATCGGAACCAGCAGACCCGTGAACAGGTCCGAGTGACTGAAAGAAGCTAGCCGCAAGGGGAGAATTGCGACTACGAGTAGAGGGAGAAGAATAAGACACAGGGCTAACAAGAGAAGGAGTAGAAACGGTAGCAACAGCAGGAGTTAACAAAACAGGAGCAGTAGCAGGAACAGAAGTATGTGGAAGCGGAGGAGCAGTAGGAATAGAAACAGACAAAGGAACAGGAACAGTCGGAAGAACGGGTGCAGGTTGAGGAACAGGCGGAGGAACAATAGGTGGAAGAACAGGTACGGCAGGGACCACAGGAGCTGCGGTACCCTGTACGTACGGAGGTGGCGACTTCATAAGATAGGACATTAAAGGATCCTCAACTGCCTCTTCCTTCTTATCCGACTCCGTAGGCAAAGCAGGATAACATTTATCTATGGACATACGCTGTAGTCTTTCAAACACTTCCTTATCCTTATCCTCCTTATCACGCTGGAACTGCTCAGCTTTCTTCACTATAGTAGCAACATTATCTCGCTGACTACGTTTATTCTGTCTGATCTCTTTCTGTCGGGCTTCTTTGCGCCACAACCGAAAGGCATCAAACATGGCCGGCCTTGATTTACGTTCGAACAACTTTATTTCTAGATTATCTAAGATCGACGCCTCGAAGCTACCGTGAGGTGGCCAACGAAGGTCGCCGTCTTTCTTTGTATATTTAATCCAATAATCGTTAAAGGTAATCGGGCCTAGCCCGTGTTTGCTATACAAGTCATAAGTAGGAGTTCCAACCGGAGGTATCGGACACGAGTCCTCCAGTCGGGAATCCGCACCACAAGATCTAAAACAACTAAACAAAGTACTGCGACCAGGCATCTTGCACACTAGCCGAGTTTCACAAACTTCAAGGGTTACGGGATTTACCAAGTCCCAGCAAAGAACAAAACCCTCGGTTTTTGGCGGCTGCAGTCGTCAAACAACACAACAAAGTACGCTAGCAAAGTGTCACCGACAAAAACACTCACACAGCGTATACAACAAAAACACTCGCTAAAGTGTCAACAACCAAGAACTCTGGGAGCGACCCACAAATACTTAACTCAAAGATCGATGGCGTCACCAGGAAGGCCCGTCAATCGTCTCGCTATACCAAGGTCTACGCCAGGCGCCAAAACAGGTCTACAGTCAGGGCAGCAGTCCGTCGCAGCCGTCAGGAGGCGGGAATCTTCGCGGGAAAAGTCTTCGGGCCACTTATTTCGACAACAGGATCGATGAAGCGGAGTGCACCTTCCCTCGGAGATTTCACACGAAGTTCCTCACGATCGTCGGGCTTGGACCGGTACCACTGATGCAGCCCCTCGTTGGGCGCCAACTGAAGGACTGGGTTCTTTAAGACCCAGCGGTGCCAGGGCACAACACCTGAAACCTTCGTGGGTAACCTGCTCCGGCGTACAAGTCACAGAGACACGGGACACTTCCTTTGACGTCAAAGATTCAAGGTTTATTTGCTGCAGGGAACACAGAGATCACGACAAGTACACAGCGTGCAACTTGGGGAGACTGCTTCAAATTGGTTCTGTGGATCGCTCCTTTTATACAGTTTTTACCCATAGGATTACATTGAGCACAAAAGTTTACAACCCGGTTCCCACAATTATCCCCCAGAGGGGTCGCTTTGGTCACTTTGAAACACACAAGGTCCGGAACATAAGTGCGAAAACATTTGGCGGTTCCCAACTGTAAAAACCATCTTCCCACCATTAGTGAATTCCAATCAGCAGTAAAATAGATCGAAATAGGAACGAAGACAGGTGCAGAGGAAGACGGAGACAGTGGGGAGATCGGAAAGGGTGTAAAAGGGGAGGTATCGGGAAACACGATATACAGGCATCAAAGGGACGTGCCTAATGAGATGCACGGCTGAGGTAATAAGTCCGTGCGGCAAGATGAGCCTCGAGCGGCGCCATCTGCCTTACAGTAGCAACCCCCTCGTCATAAAGACACTTTCAAAGAACATGTGTCTTCCGCAAATATCTTGGGAGTCCCAGGGTCGCGAAGCGGACAGCGTCCGTTCGCTGGCTACTTGAGGGCAAGAGACAAAATGGATGCCGTATCTAAGATGGAACCCGTGGGTACAGATGAAAAACCCACATAACAAACGAACGGTTTAAGTTAGCACAGTGAAACTGCGCACACTTACTAAACTCGTCATTTGCGGTTCATAGATACCAGACTCGACCATATTCGTGCGAGTCGAAAACACCACTTACAATTGTCACGGAACCTCACTGTGTTGTGTCCATCTGTAGTGTTATCACTGTATTACTGAATATATTCACAAATGCTTAACACACTGCCTCTGAGATAAGCCTGTCTGCTCGTGCCAAGCTACCAAGGGGTGAGCAGGGGTTATAAAGGAGTGTAATCCCCTTATCCTGACTTAGAAGTAAGGGTCCCTATTTGGACAATGGTGATTACCATTGCCAACTAGAGACCCCCAGATCTAACAGGGGCCTTATTTATAAAGCCTTGCAACAGTTTTGTGCTTCCGTTGTGTCACTTTTGTGACGCATCGGTGGCGTAAAACATGCCTCCTGTTGCACCCTATTTACAAAGTGACGCATCTAATCAGATGCGTCTCTTTGTAAATCCCTGCGCTATATTATACCTGAGTCAGGTATAATGTATGCAGGCTAGGCATTCCCACGTAAGTAAGCCTCGTAGAAGAGACGCAGTGAAATCCACAAGATTTCACAGCCTCTTTTCTACGAGGCTTACTTACGTGGGAATGCCTACCCTGCATACATTATACCTGACTCAGGTATTCTGACTCCAGTCACTTGCGTGCCGCTGGTTGCTGGAAGCGCGACGCATCGAGAAGAAGCGTGTCGCCGCCACAGCTAAGATCATCGCAACGGTGGAGAAGCGTGCCTTCGTCGCATCTCCCTGGAAGCGTGTGTTCATCGAAGCTGCCTGCTGTCGCATCACCGGGGAAGCGTGACGCCATCGAGCGAGCCGCTATCGCATCACCGGAGAAGCATGTCGCAGGGCCTGTCGTGGCTCCAAAGTACAGAGTGTCGCAAGGCTGCCAGGACGTCATCGCATCGTCATTGCATCGCCGCATCAAGGGCGCCATCTTCTCGCATCGCTACCGGATGATCGCATCGCATCAAGGTGCCATCTTGCGCACCCCAACGGGCCCGCAGGCCGAGTATCTACGCATCACCTCCGCACCGGTAAGGCTCACGACGAGTCCCCTACTCTGTGCAAGCATTGAGGAAGGAAGCAACCGTTCCCCCGGATCACGGAACCGACGCATCTCCCCTTTTGCAAGCCTTTTGTTCACTTTGCGTTACGCATCCAGGTACTTTGTTGAGAACTTTGTCGCATTTACCAACAACTTGAACTAAGAGGCTTTAATCATCTTTTGAGTAATCTTAAGTGTAGTATTGTGGATTTTTGTCATTTGTGGTCCTTGTGTTTAAGTCTATGCAAGGAATACTTATTTTTATAAAACCTGTGTTGTGTATATTCACAAATGCTTAACACACTGCCTCTGAGATAAGCCTGTCTGCTCGTGCCAAGCTACCAAGGGGGTGAGCAGGGGACTGACTCAGGTATAATATAGCGCAGGGATTTACAAAGAGACGCATCTGATTAGATGCGTCACTTTGTAAAATATCATATTTTAACAAGATTATTAATAAATAATACATATCGTAGCTCATGTGTGAAAATGTGCCCTTGTCCAACAATTGTTATTTGACAAAAGTAGTTCTGGTCGCTATATAAATTAGCGATCTGTAAGGATTCTCCACCCCCCAAAGATTTTGGAAAAGGAAATTTGTTGTTTTGTATTTGTTACCCATTCCTTTCCCAGTAAAAGGGTATCTCCCCCTATACTTAGGATAGGTCCAGGGAAACATGTATGTATGTATGTATGTATGTATGTATGGATGGATGGATGGAGTACTGGCTGGATAAATGGATGGGTGGATGAATGGATGGATGCTACCCGGATATAGCAGTTGCCCTCCTGCAAGGCTTCTTAATCCAACATCTGGATAGCCAACATCTGGATAGGCAGAAGAAACGGGGAGGAGGGCTGGCCATCATCTACCGTGACACCTTGAAATGTACCACGTATGAGCTACCAGACATCAAGGGTGCAGAGGCCATGGCCTTCTGTTTAAATATCCATGATTCCTTTACATTCTCCGGTGCCCTGGTGTACCGTCCCCCTGGCCAACCCAATGATTTCCTGGAAAGCATTGGTGACGTTCTGAGCGAGCTCACGCTCAGATTTGCTCACTTCACGCTGCTTGGAGATCTTAATCTCCATCTAGACGCCCCGGAAGGACCTGAGGTAGCCTGTTTCATGGACATATTCAGCATCCTCGGCCTTAAGCTAATGACGCAGGCCACATACTAGACTGTGTTTGCTCCAACTCAGACGCACTAACGATCAAACCCCCTAGCATCCAAACCTGGTCAGATTATAAATTTGTCCCATTTGACCTCTCACGGGGAAATATTGCCCCAAGGAAAACCACCTGGAAAACAACCAGGAGCTTTAAACTAGACTGGAAAAAACTACTTACCCAGCCAGATCTCTTAGGGAAAACAATGGAGAGCAAACCGACACTAACTGGTCATACCTCAACAGACAATCAGCTGTTCTGTGAATGGATCATGTCACTTAGTAAGCCATCAGATCCAACGACCCTAGAAAACACCTCACGCGGCACGAAAAATAAAAAGAGTGCACCATGGTTCTTACAAGCATTAAAAGTGGAACTAGGCGAAGTCAGAACGCTAGAACAAAGGTGGCGTAGAAACTATGAGGCCAACGATTGTAAAATCTATAAAACAGCCCGGAGGCAGTATCATGATTCAATTAAGCGGGCAAAAAAAGCCCATTACCTAGAGAGGATTTCCTCCTCTGATAATGGACAGAAAGAAATTTTTAAGATTGTAAATAGTTTCACCAACCCTAGAGCCCTTTCACAGGAAATTCCACCATCCTTGCCCCTCTGCAACTCCATTGCCAACTTCTTTGAAAAGAAAATCACAGACATTGTCAAGGATTTTCCTAAACCTACACTGACCGCCTTAGAAACTGAAAAGAGGGAGTCAATTAAGGAAAACACCAGCTTGGCCTGCTTTAACACATTTGACCCCATCTCCTTAAAGGAGTCTCATCAGGCCATCCTATCGAGTAAATCCGGATCTCCTTTCGACCCCTGTCCCCCTCTGTTTCTACAAGCCTTGGTTAACGAGGTAAACCCCACCATTAACAGTATTAATAACTCCTCACTCTCCTCGGCTGAGATCCCTGAGGCATCTGTCAATAGACAACTCACAACATTTTTGGAAGAGAATAACATCTTCCATGCCAACCAATCTGGGTTCAGGGCCAAACATTCAACCAAATCTGCCCTCCTATTCACGACAGAGACCCTGCGAAAGGCCATGGACCAAGGTAAGAAGGCTGTCCTGATCTTACTTGATCTGTCGGCGGCCTTCGACACGGTCTCGCACACCATCCTGATTGACAGTCTATTTCACTCAGGGATAAGAGAGGTAGTGTTGCCATGGTTTAAAAAATTTCTTGGCCAGAGACGCCAACCGTATTGGGGGAATTCAGATCTGAGGAAAAATGTATCAGTGCAGGGGTCCCTCAGGGCTTCAGTCTGAGCCCTGTACTTTTCAATCTCTACATGGTCCCACTGATTAAGCTCATCTCTTCCTACCAGATCAGCACAATATCATACGCGGATGATACACAGCTCATCCTGGTGCTGGACAGAGAGCTGCCGGGAGCTGAAGAAAACCTCAAAAACTGCCTCACTGCTACTTTCGAGTGGATGAAGTGCAACCACCTCAAGTGTAATTCGGGGGAAAACCGAAATCCTGCCTTTCGGTCCCCAGAATCTGTTCTCGCCCAAACAGTGGTGGCCTGAAGACGCCGAAGCCCCCCCTAACACCATTTCCTCTGCCCGCAACCTAGGCATTAAGTTCGCTGACGCTTTGTCATTTAAGCAACAAGCAGTGGCCGTGGCTGGTACCTGTTTTCACGTCATCAGAACCCTCAGAAAGTTTTTTGATCTCCTCCCTCTCCCAGCAAGAAAAACGGTAGCGGTTGCACTCATAACATCCAGACTGGACTACTGCAACAGCCTGTACGCAGGAGCAAATAAATCTGTGCTCCACAGACTGCAGATGGTCCAGCATGCCATCGCTCGCCTGGTTCTTGGCTGGCCTAGGAAGTCATCTGCTTCGGCTGCACTCAAAGCCCTCCATTGGTTACCTATACATAAGCGCATCTTATTCAAAATCCTGGTTATCACCTTTAGAGCCTTTCATTGGCAGGGGTCCAGGTATTTGTTGAATGGTTTCAGACGCTATCTGCCTGCGCGTAGCCTAAGGTCCTCCAATCAAAACCTACTAGTGACACCTAAATTTAAACTCACCAACAAGGGTGGGAAATCCCTGGCTGTCATCGGTTCCAGGGCATGGACAAACTGCCTCTACAGCTTCGGCAAATTGCAACAGAAAGGCCCTTCAGGAAAGCCCTGAAGACCTGGGTTTTTTCCATCACAGACACTGCCTGTAAAACGCTAGTATAAAGTGTACAGTATCCCCCCGAACGATATCAGTTAGCCAACTTGTTCCACCTAGGTTGGCATCAAGTGCCAAGATGCTCCTTGGAGTGATAGCTGCGCTATATAAATGTATTTTCCCTTCCATTCCATGGATGGATGGATGAATGAACCAGTACTTAGGATAGGTGGGTGGGCTGATAGTTGCTTATGATAGGTGCAGGGACAGATGTATGTATGTATGTAGGTAGGAATGTATGGATGGATTGAAAGATAAGTGGATGGCGCAGTGCTTATGATGGATGGATGCAGGGCTTTAAGTGGGCCGGGTCTGAGCACCTGCAGTTTTTTTCAGAGGGCCTCGAATCGGGTCTCTATCGGACTCTATAAATCAGGCCTCACTAGTCCGTTTTCCTATTTTTTTTATTGGACTGCAGTGAGAGCATGCACATCGACGTGCGCATGCAGCAGTGGAATCGTCATGCTAGGTAGTGATCCTTTAAAGAGAATTTTCAGAAAGTAGGATAATTGGAGGGGATTTTCTTAAGCACACAATGCAAGTTATCTTCATTTAGACCATGCCCCTACTTGGATAGGCCACACCACTTTCAGAGATTTGCACTGCCCTTTTAGAGCACACCCATTTTTTTCCCACTTAAAGCCCTGTATAAAACTATCATAAAGTGTCTTCAAAATTTAAACAAGCGTATTACTTTTACACAAAGAAGCGTTTCCCCTTAGTACATCAGATTGTGTTTCTGCATTGTGAAGTCGAGGTCGTGTGCACCCTATTTGTGCACAGATTCCTATCATAGATGGAGCAACATATTAGGATATTAAGTCAGAAGAGGGTTTTGTGCACTAGCCAGCCTGAATTCCAGCATTTGAACATTTTCCCTAATGAACAAAACAGTAGGCTTGGCTACAAGAAGTTTTAGCCTAGGATCACATAGTTTGGTCAAGCAGGGAAGCCAGGATTGCTCCCATGTTTTCTGATTTCACACTGTGTAAGAGAGTGATAACGACCTAATGGCTACATTGCACAAAGGTTAATGCTTTGTCTTTAATTCTTGGCTTATGAGATGAGAGCTTGGCTAAGGTGCAGCAGCCACATTTTATAGCTGTTTTAAGCACACAAACGTAACCTAGGAGACCATTAAAGTGCTTAACAACAGACACAAACTAGGTCAGGTTTTTTTTGGGCAGGGAGATTGGCCCGGATCGATAGACTGCTGAGCCAAGTTTGGATTAGAATCTGGGTCCCCAAGTAGCAGGGTCGGCAGCTCTAGCCACTAGGCCACATCTCTCGTTTGGGCTCAAAGTTACAAGAGGATTCGAGCTGAACCAGAGCCAGACATCAAACTCGAGCTTTCAGTGGCTCGCCCACCTCTACTCGAATCCACCGTGGAGCACAGACCACCACCAGCAGCCTGTCACAGACCTCTCCCCAGCACCAAAGGCCACTCACAACACAGGTCAAAGTATTGGCGCGGGACACACAGGTGGAAATGGGCATTCGAGCCGAGCCAGGGATGTCCCTTTATATGAAGTGAACTATATTATTAAGAGTGGTAGGAAACGGCGCGCGGCGACGCAAGATGCCCGCCACCTGAGAAGCTCCTCCGCATAGAGCTGCGCTCGAACGAGCAGGGACTTTTTCCGGGGGCTGAAACTTCACCCAGATGTTGAACTCCGGTACCGGAATGTGTGTGGACAGGAAACAACCTTTACAACGCAACTTTTACAACGCACTACCATTACAACAAAACTTTTACAATGCAACATCCATTACAATCATGCCATTACAACGCAACCATTACAACGCATAAAACTACGACGCATACCACTACAACGCATGTCATTCCAACGCAGGCATTACAACGCATACCATTACAACGCATAGCATTACAACGCATAGTACCCTTACACTATCCAACACTTACCCTACTGTTGCACCCCCGGAGTTAGAATAGTAATTTTTACCCCTACACTATCCAACACTTACCCTACTATTGAACCCCCTGGAGTTAGAATAGTCATTTTTACCCCTACAGTATCCAACACTTATCCTACTGTTGCAACCCCCTGGAGTTAAAATAGTAATGGTAACCCTTACACTATCCAATACTTACCTTACATGCAATGTAAAAGCGTTGTAATGGTATGCGTTGTATAAGTAGTATGCGTTGTAATGGAATGCGTTGTAAAGGTAGTTTTAAAGAATTCATTGTAATGGCATGCGTTGTAATGGAATGCGTTGTAATGGATGTTGTGTTGTAAAAAATGCGTTGTAAAGGTATGCGTTGTAAAAGTATGCGTTGTAACGTCATACATCCGTGAGGACAATGCTGTGAAACTCTCAGCCTATGGCACGGTCTGGATATTCATTTAATTAGACTTTTCTCCGCCCGTTTTTCCTGCGGCCACCATTTTAAATGCTTCTCTTCAGGCGCTGTGTACATTCAAGCGCGATGTTGCTTTTTCATTGACTATTTTCAACACTTACTCACATTTTTAAGTTTATTTGATGCCTTCACCTGATGTGTGCAGGAAGGCTGTTTTCAGCATTTATCTTCCCCCTTTGTCTTCTTTCTGCCACCGAGGAACTCTGCTTTGCCTCACGTAGCGCTGTGTAAATTATTGATCTTCACACCACCTCTAGCCCCTTTTACATGATGGCAGTTATAACGCTTACTCTGCAATATATTTTAACACCTTCCGTAATTTTTTCTTCTGTCACGCTTCATATATCATTTTTGCTGCAGTCTTCCCCTCTACATTAATCTTGCGTCATCAACCTGTTCCTTAGTACAATTGCTCATCATTTACAATTTTTCCAACCTCTATGTTACGATGGAACATTCAAACAAATCTCGGTGGACCCCATCTGTATGGCGCAAGGATACAAATGCTGGAACAGGCCAACGCCTTAAAAAGGACCCACCTTCTCCCTCCAAATCACCACTCCCTCTCACGTTGGAGGACATTATGGAGGAGTTACGCCTTATCAGGCCTTTCATGACTGATACTGCAGCCACCCTTCAACGTATCAAGGACAAATGGTCGGGTCTTGACTCCAGACTTTCTGATGTCGAGCAGAAGGTCAGCGATGCCCAAGATGTCGTAGCAAGAGTTGATAGCCTTACAAAGGAAGTAAATCAACCTAAAAAGACCACAGAGGATTTGGAAAATTGTAACAGACGTAACAATTTGCGTATTTATGGTATTCCTGAGACTTCCGAAGGCTCCTACATGATTGCTTTCTTGAAAACCCAAGTTCTTCAAATCGTTGGCCTTCCAAAACCTATGGATTTCAATATTGAAAGAGCGCATAGACTGGGGCCCCTGAGTGCATCCTCTTTTTCCAAACCAAGAGGCATAATTGCTTATTTTCTACTCTATTCAGACCTCATGGCTACTCTCAGCGCTGTTAACCAACACAAGCAATTGCTATGGTCTGGCCACAGAATTTTTTTCAGTCAGGATGTCTTCAAAACAACCGCCAACCGAAGGAAGGAGTGCCTTGACCTCAAGCCTGCCTTGCGATCTATGAATGCGCGCTAAGGATGAATTCATCCTCGTTTCTTTAAAGTCACCTATAAAGACAGAACTGTGAGCTTTGAAGATCCAGCGGAGCTCCGTAAATGTATGCACTCTCACAAAGGAGAACTAATGGATCTTAGTAAACCACGATTGTTTGTCATAATTTTCCTGATGGGATTTCTTAATGTCTGGTCAGTTGTGGTAATTGTTCAATGTATTTATCCTTTTTTCGTTGTTTATTTCCTCTTTTTTCCTTAGGTTTATCCTTTCCTTTGTGATTGAAGATGTTCCTCACCTTTGTTTCTCCCAGGTCTTGTTTCTTATGTGCAGTTCCATCTGTGGCCTCGTCTTTTTCTAGTATATGGTAAGCTCCTGTTATTTTATTTCATTTTATCCTCTTTCATTGAATATGTCTCCTATCCTTTGTTTCATATCCCAATATTATTGCTTAGTCCCATCTTTTTGCTTGTTTAACTCTTTCTTCTCTGTGTTTCTTTTTTGTGTGACTGTCTTGCCTTTCGCCGCCCCCCCCCCCCTCTCACTTCAATGTCCTTTCCCATGATTGGTCTTATGGCTAAAGCCTACGGGCTTTTCGTCATCTTCTTCTTTATATCTATGCTGGGGGAGTTCTATCCTCCCTTTTTTCTTGTCTTCGTTTCCTTTCTGTCTTTCTTTCTCTTCTTCTGTATTTTTGGGTCTTCACATATTATTCCACGCTTTGAACTTTTACTTCCTTTTTATTTCATTCTTTATCCTTGTGCTTTTTTATACCTTCTACTATTTTTCTTCCTATTAATATTCAGTAGTCTTTTCTCTCCATGCTCTCTTCGTTGCTGCTAAATGAACTTTTGGCTCCCTTATTCTTTCCCTTTTTTCTACCTTTGTGATCTTTCTCTCATACTCCTTTTTTACCCAATGATCTTTCACTTGCTCTCACTCATCTCTTTTCCCCAATTTACTTTCCTTTTCAAGTATCTATCTTTCTATACCTTTTCGTCATGAAAGGGCTCCGTGTTATTACCTGGAATGTTAAGGGATTGCGTAATCTTGTCAAAAAGCAGCGGGGGTTACCTCACCTAGCCAGACTGAACTGCCAAGTTGCGATGTTGCAAGAAACACACCTTAAAGTACAAGACTTACCATCACTACGTAAACGTGGGTGTGCGATATATTTTGTTCCCCTGCTGTTCATAACAAAAATGGTGTGATCATTTTATTTAATACATCTTTGAATGTTTCATTGTTAAATGAGTTTACTGATACTAATGATAGACCAAGGGTCTCCAACCTTTTCTGTAGTGGGAGCTACTTCTGGTCTGTGAAAATTGTCGTGAGCTACTAAAGGCCAAGTAACTCGCGCATTTTTTCGAGAGACGCCCTACGCCCAGTTTCATTGACTTTAAGCCTAATTTCTTCTGAGCCCTTAGTGTTGTTTAAAACAAAAGGGGCCACACTCCATCTTTTGAAGTGACAGACAGCCGCAGGTTGTGCTACATGAAGCAAAAGCTTGTCTTGCTTGGATGCATTCCTGGAAAGTATAACGAGCTATGTGGGATACAAGCCTAAGACCTCCTTTTGTGAACCTCAATCAACTTGTTCATACACTGCAAAAGTTAAACCTGAAAATATATTCCTTACCAAATGTGATTTTTTAAACAAATCATTTTAAATATCATTTTCCTTCAACTTATTATGAATGTGGATGACGTGTGAGAGTCTGCTACAGACTTTTTGAAGAGAAATATTGAGTTAATGTTCATGCAATGTCCATTAAAAGTTTCTTTTTATCCAAACAGAATATCACATATTGGAAATGGGACAGCGTCACAGAGACTATTTGCAGTATTGTTAGTGAGCTACTGCTGTGTCATCATAGCTGCCAAGGTTTTACATTGCCATGTCTGACATTTTCATAATTTCAGTGTAATTATGAGTGACATTTCAACGACTATGAGTGACACTTTCTCACGAGCAAAATCAATCAATCATTGAAGACGAAGGAAAAATATCAATATCAGAAATTACACCAGCCCTGCTAAGTACAACGCATCAAGAGTTGGACTAATGCACACAGCTGCCAAGTCTTTAGCATGCATACCAGTTACATTTTTATGTTTATACTACTTATTAGTGGTATTTACGTCCTCTATCATGTGTGACACTTTTAATAATATTTTATGAAGAGAAGTTAGAAAGAAAGCATGTATGGGACAACATATCAAATCATCATCCATGTATTGAAACACCTAGAATTGATTAGATCACCAATTCCACCATAGGAGAGTTTCGGATTTCTAAAGCTGTTGTGCATCAGGTTCCATAGTACTGTGGTTCCTCTATTTTTTTAATTACATTCAAAATCTATTTCAATCATTGCAACGACTAACTGCCCCACCATCATTAACAACCTTAAAAACTCCTTACTGCTCTCTTGCGCCCCCCCTAACCCCCATCATTGAAATTCCTGCCCAGAGGCCTCAAAATAAACATACCAGGGACAGGGCGGGCAACAACAACGCATCAGAGGGGACAAAAATAAGACATCAGAGGAGGCATTAATTAAAGTAGAGAGGGCACTGCTAGCATCGTTGTCATCAAAGGGGCTAATAAGGCCTAAAAGGGTACAATGGCAAGGCGTCTGTGAGGGCAACCAGACACGAAGATAATATGGTACGAGCGAGGGCAATAAACAGGTACTGGGCATCAGAGAGGGCAATAATACAGCATCAGGGAAATGGAGGACCAGAAATATCGACATGATACCTACTTTACTTGGCCGCTGCCCAGTCGCAGATGAGTCCTAATGTTTGTGTGTCCGGGAAGCTGGAGATGGGTGGCACTTCTAGGCAGCTAGGGCTGGCTGCAGCAGGCTGAGCTCAGGCGAGGCCTTGATTCCTGGACCTTTTGCCGCCTGGCCCTGGGCCTCCACACAGTGATTGGGTTGCTGCTGTCCTGAAAGTTAAGCGAGCGGCCGCCCAGTGATACTCTCCTGGCAGCCATTTGCGCTAAAATCCCCGGGTCATCACTTCTCCAAAGCGTCTGTATTTGGTCTTGCTATCGAAAACACACATTCCTATCCTTGAATATTGGATATCAACACATGCATAATTTAAATGAGCGTGCCTGTGCTCTGGCAATGACCTGGCCACAGAGGCTATGAAAGAGTTTAAACGAGATCTTAAATTCGTAGCGGTTCTGAAGAGTGGAACAATTACATTCTTTTTGGGAGTTAGCGAGTACCCATGTGAGATGGTTACCTTAAATGTTAAGTTCTCAAGTAATGGACAAGTTATTTTACTATAGGTCCTGCACTCTGGATGGTTATTACAAGTCAATGCGGAGGGAAGAGCTTTTCTTTATTGTGTGCCTTTGGTAAAGAAAACTGAAACTTGGCAACACACTGCTGTCCTGATTCCTAGCCCAGAGCTGGAAAGCGGGACAAAAAGATATTATCAGTCTTTCAACAGCCCATGGCATACCAGCGGCTAATGGCTACAGTCCTTCCTGACAGGGAGAAGCTCCAATGGCTACAGTCCTTCCTGACAGGGAGAAGCTTCCAGGTTCGCCAGGGCGACCACTACTCGAGAGACATAGGTTTGGGACAGGGCGTCCCCCAGGGTTCGTCCCTGAGCCCAACCTTGTTTAATCTCTATGTCTCCCCAGTGGCTTCAATTGCCGTGAGTCACGGATTGAGCATCGTGTCATATGCCGATGACACACAGCTGGCTATCTCCCTATCGCGTGCACCCGGTCTTGCGATGGACAGTTTCAGGGATTGCATGCAAGAACTTGCAGCCTGGATGTCCACCAACTGCCTTAAATTAAACGGCAACAAGACCGAGGTGCTCGTTGTGGGGAGGAACCCATCTGTTTGGTCATCGGCGTGGTGGCCTCCATGCCTGGGTGAAGCTCCCAGACCCCGCCAGGGAGTAAAAAACCTTGGCGTCTGGCTCGACGCTGACCTATCTTTTGGACCCCAAATAGACCGAGTTGCAGGTGTCTGTTTTGGCGTCCTAAAAACCATAAGGAAGGTCCTTGACCTCCTTCCTATGTCAGCACGGAAAACACTGGTACACGCCCTTGTGACATCACGCCTAGACTACGGCAACCTACTTTACCTGGGTACCACCAGCAAAGCTATGAACCGCCTTCAGGTAATACAGAACGCAGCAGCCCGTCTCATCCTAAAAACCCCTAAACGATCAGACACCAAAGCCGCTCTCAAAACCCTCCACTGGTTGCCAGTAAAAAGCAGAGTGGAATTCAAAGCCCTCTGTACATGCCACCGCATCCTGGCTAAGAAATCACCTATCCCACTCCAGAACTTACTGACAAGGTATACACCTGCCCGCGATCTGCGCTCCTCATATGGGGGCCTACTTCAGGTTCCTAGGGTCAAAAGGGCCCGTATGGGCGGACGCTCCTTCCGTCATCTGGCAGCGAAAAGCTGGAATTCCCTCCCTCTCCATCTCCGTCTGGATCCATCCGAATCCAGCTTCCGCAAGAACCTAAAAACATACCTGTTCTCCACATAACAGTTCACTGGTCTCCAACCTCTCACAAGAGTTCTTCAGTTGCAGCGCGGGGACACGCTTCTGCGTAACCAAGCGCTTTATAAGCTACCCTTATTATTATTATTATATAAGGGGCACATCGCAGCTCCAGTCTAGAAAACAATGCATTATGCCGGTGTTTCCTGGCCAGGTCAGTGCTTACCGTGTTTGATCTGCTGCTGCAATATGTTCCAATCAAGGCAGAAAAAGGCAGGTGGTGGGGCTCGTAGCAGTTCAATACTGCTTGCACCACCTGCATGGTTGCAGACTTTCCTGAACACAATCGAGACTGCGGTGCAAAGCTGTGAAAGGCAGGTGGCGTGGACCCCAGCTCCACAACATCGTCATCATCTTTTGCCCTGCCCTGCCCCAGCTAAGCTCAGTTAGACCAATCTGAGCAGCTGGTTTTGGTGATGGCAGGAAAGGCTTTTCAAATAGGCCTAAGAACAATAAACGATAAGAATAGGCTACAAAATTGAGACGCAATGCGCGAGCTACTCATGGGGGTTCGGCGAGCTACCGGTAGCTCGCGATCGACCGGTTAGAGACCCCTGTGATAGACGGTTATATTTAGATGTTAAAGTTAATAACCACCAACTTTCTTTTTGTAATGTTTATGATCCTTCTGGCATAGACCTATCTTTTTGGAATGATCTCTCCACTTTCTTTTCCTCACATTCAGCAGAGCATTTGATTATGGGTGGGGATTGTAATCAACTTAGGAACCCCTTTCTTGATCGGAAATCCCTGACCAGATACACTCTGAATAAGATGCAGAAAGATTTTCTCAAAACCATTAATAATAGAGGACTGATAGACATATGGCGTACTTCCCATCCTGATGTTCTAGAATTTTCCTTTTTTTCCTCCCGTCCACAAATCACACTCACAGATTGATTATATTTTCCTCACTCAACCTGCTTCACAATTTGTGAACAAAGTCGAAATTGGATCCTTCCGTATTTCCGACCATGCTCCAGTTATTCTTGACATAGACTACCCTTCATCCTCCCCTTCTTCCAGAAGATGGCGCTTTAATAACTCCCTTCTTTTAGTCCCACAATTTTCTGAACAGTTTACTTTGTTTGCTTAGGAGTTTTTTCATCACAATCTTTCTTCCGTTTCTCATTTCCACTCTGTTTGGGATGCCTTTAAAGCTTCTGCTAAGGGCTTTATTATAGATTTTTTTGTCTCGGAAAAAAAGGAAGGCCCTCTCTCATTCACTATTACTTCTGCAACAAATCAAAACCGTAGAACATAAATATTTCACTACTAATTACCCAGATACACTGCCCCTTCTTTTTAAGACCAAAATGCAATATAACAAATTATCTTGGGATTCGGCCACCAACGTTCTTCTCAAATTTAATGCTAAAATGTATGGTGGTCATAATAAAGCAGGGAGATCTCTTGCAAACTATCTTAAAATTAAGAAACAAAAATCTAAAATTGTGACCATTAAAGATGAATTTGGGAATCTTCAACTTTCAGACTGTAACATACTTGAATGCTTCACTAAATATTATTCCCCCCTTTACACCCCGGAAAATGACCCTTCTTCAGATCTCATTGATTCCTTCTTTCAAAACATTCCTAAATCAACAAATAACAGCCCCGATCTCTCATCTCTTGATCCTCCCATTTCGGTGAAGGAACTTGTTGAGGCAATGTCCTGATTACCTAAAGATAAAACACAGGCTTTACAGTTCGATTTTTTTTACATTTTAAAACAATCTTGACTCCACATCTCTTGTAATTGATTGATTCTTTTCTGCTTACTGGCGAGTCACAGGGTTCCTTTATGCAGGTGATGCTTTGTTTAATACCTAAGAAAGATAAAGACCCCTCTCTGTGCAAGAATTATAGACCAATTTCCTTAATAAACACTGATTGTAAAATATACGCAAAAATTCTTACCCTTCGTATCAATAAGGTCATCCCCAATTTAGTTAATATATATCAATCCGGTTTCCTGAAAGGTCAGTCCATCACAGACAATTCACGTACTTTTCTAAATATCATACATTTGGCCTCAAAGTCTGATTCTCCTGTCGCAGCCATCACCTTAGATGCCGAAAAGGCTTTCCATAGGGTTAGTTGGAATTTTATATTTGCCGCTTTGAAATGGCACGGCTTCAGTCCCCAGATCATTAAATTTATTAAACTTTTATATTCAGCACCATTTACGTCTGTTTGGGTCAATGGAAGCCAATATCTATACTTCCCCCTTCTCAGAGGAACTAGGCAGGGTTGCCCTCTTTCTCCCTTCCTTTTTATCCTTGCCCTTGAACCCTTCCTGGAAACTATTAGACGTTCACCACAGTATAATGGATTTCAATTTCAAAACCTGGATATTAAAGTCACTGCTTATGCAGACGATATTCTATCGTTTATGTCTAACCCCTCTATTTCTTTACCAGCCTTTTTTTTCCTATTACACAACCATTCTTGCGTCTCTGGTTACAAATTGAACATTGATAAATCAGAAATCTTACATCTAAATAAGTTCTGTCTACCCTCCATATTTAATGATTCAGGCTTCAAATGGTCCTCTCATATCAAATGCCTTGGTATTCTATACTGTAACAATATCAAGAAACTCCTTAAACTCAATCATACTGACATTCTTAAGAAGCTCGCAGCCCTCATTGAGGGTTGGTCAACACTCTTCCTTTCTTGGTGGGGAAGATTATCTATGATTAAGATGAAGCTCCTCCCAATCATTCATTTCTACCTCTCAATGCTCCCCATCTCCCTTTCCAACACCTTTTTACGTACTATTAATAGTTCCCTGATTATTTTCCTTTGGAATAAACGTAAACCTAGAATCTCATTAGCTCGCCTTCCACTTTCTAAAGAATTAGGTGGCTTTAATTTTCCTAATCTTAGACGTTATCATTCAGATTTTACCTTGAAACAAATTTTATTTTTCTAGTCGACTACTACTTCGTCATATACTACATGGAGTGCATTAGAACAAGCCCAATATTCTCCATTCTCTCTCCTTTCTGCTATCCAGGTTACTTTACCTCCGAGGCGCATGTCCTTTCCTACTATTATATACTCTAAAGCTCTCGTATCTTTGCTTCGTACACATCTTTTTACACAAGACTGCTCTCTAATCACCCAGATTTGGTATAATAAAAACTTTAAGATGAATAATCGCGCCTTATTCTGGAAGGAGTGGATTGACAAGGGCATCATTACTCCCCAACATCTGACGAGGGATGGTTCTTTCCTGTCTTTCTCTGAACTTCAATCCTTATGTAGTATTTCCTCGCAGCATGACTCTCAATATAATTTACTCAAGGACGCCCTCACTTGCTATTACTTCCCTACAACCCCTAACCCTGTTGCTGTATCTGAACACTCACCTCCCTCTTCTGATCCGATCGACTTCTACACACAATTTAAAGCTGCCACCATTTATAAGCTATTATCTCATCCCCTGCTGTACCAACCAAATCCCCTATGGAACTAATTTGGGAAAAAGATTTAGGCTTTGTCCTCCCCTCTCATACGTGGGATCTCCTTTGGTCCAAAATTCACACGACTTCACGCTCAGCCAGTACCACTCAGACCTTATATTATTTTTATAACAGATTATTTTTGACTCCTAGTGACCTTTACAGATTTAAATTATTAGACTCCCCTAAATGTTGGTCCTGTCCTCACGAGCACAGTGACTTTCTTCACATGTTTTTTCACTGTCCCCTTGTTAAAGCCTTTTGGTCCCTTATTTGGTCAAAATTGAACAACATTCTATTAGCTAACATTCCTTTTCATACTGAGCATGTTGTTTTTGGTAATCTCTCACCTACCTTGGGAAATTATACAAATGAAGGTAATTTCATCAACTTATTTCTTGCCATTACACTTCAGATTATCACTACCAATTGGAAAGATACCTCAAAAACTTCGTACCAAGCATGGTGGAATTTGTTATGTCGTCATCACAGAATGGACCGAGCCTATGCCACTTCTACCTCTTTATTGATTAAAAGCGACCTATTATGGTTACCTTTAACTAATGTTTTATCTAGGAAGTTAGATTAATTCATATTGTTAAATATGATCTTATTGTTCATTTTATTTTAAATGTTGCCATTACTAAGTTTACTGTTTTTACCTTTCTTTCAGGACTCCTCTTTTTTCTTTCTTTCTTTTCCCTCTTTCTTTTCCTCTCTTTCCTTTTTCTTTTCTTTCTCTTTTTTCTTTCTTTCTTTTCCCTCTTTCTTTTCCTCTCTTTCCTTTTTCTTTTCTTTCTCTTTTTTCTTCTCATCTTAAAAACTTCTAAAATGCATTTGTACTTAGTATAGTTTTGATACTACAATGAGTTTGCCTGTTATTGCTCTAAGTATTGTGTTCTACTTTATCATTGCTCTGTCAGCTCCAGGCTTTTTACTGATGTTTTACATTGTTTATAATATCAATTAAGCATTCTAAACAAAAAAAAAGAGTGGTAGGAAACTTTCCTTTTATTCCTGTGGAACGGCGCCATCTGGTGGTCACGGCTGTAGTTTCTTCTAGACTCGACTTCTGAAAGGCTCTTTATTTGAACATCTTGACCTCCCCATGGAATAAGCTGCAAGTGATCCAAAACGTGCGGCACACATTATTCCTGATATCCCAGAGCTGCTTCAGCTCGAGAGGGCATCAAGATGCTGCACTGGGTCCCTGCCAGGAGGCGCTTCTTCTATGAGGATATCTGCTTAGGCTTCCAAGTGCTCCATCATACAGGGTCTAAACATCTGTGTCCCTGTTTGACTGGTCTATTCCCGGCAGGTCACTCAGAGCCTCCTCTAGTAGGACAGCCAGCAGCCCTAGATTTAAAACCCTCTTGGGTGCTGCTGCCAGGCTCTGGAATTTCCTGCCTACCCATATCCCCAGTTTGGATCCTTTTACTTTGTCAACAAATGCCTGAAAAAGGGGGCAAGGCCAAGATGGCGGCGCAGTAAGACACGTTCTTCTGTCTCTCCACTCCCGCCGGGCCAATCAGGGGATTTCTTCAGCACTTATGGTGAGCTTGGAACCAGTCCAGCCCTCAGGCGGGCACTGCTGGTCGGGCGCGCCTCCGGAAGCAGCTACTCCATGGTTGGAGTAGTGCCCGTACGGGGACTCCAGGCGAGTGCAGCCAGCATGACGTGACAAGGCCGCAGTGGGAGCACTCCTACGGCTACAGGTTGGAGGGCCGCGTACTGACAGAGAGGGCCTGGGGAGAGGACCAGGCAAAAGCGGAGCTCTCCCCCCCCCCTCATCCCCCCAGAGATTGAAAACCTGCCTGGGGCCCAAGGCGACCGGTAGGACTCTGCCGGGTGGCCACCATGAGTAATAGAGGTACCGGAGGCCTGGTGAACGCGGGGGCACATATACAGCATTCGAGGCCTGCCAGCGATGCACACCAGCATGGGGGCCTAGAGGCTGAAGGAGATCACCCTGGCACCAGCGGGTGTAAATGGAGATCAGAGTCCTGCAGCGAGCGGGGCCTAGGGAGGAAAGTGCAGGCCACCACTGCACCGGGGCATGAGAGGTACAAGGCCCGAGACTCTGCAGAGAAGCCGACCATAGCAAGCCCCGGTGGGTGAGCAGCTGCAGAGGCCGGAGCTGAATGCAAAAGAAACAAGTGATGGACGGAATGCTGGACAATGCAAACATTCACCCCGGTCACAAGGATTTGGGTTTAATCCATCATTCTTTTTCTCACCACACCACCCCAGTTAGGACCCAGCTATATGTAAATCAGTCTTAACCCTGTTCGTTGTGGGAACAGTCCAGCCCGAACTGCCAGGCCAGGTCCTCCCTGGACTGGAACCAAGCATCCTGGGACCGGTTTCTGCGCATCACCCAGCCTAGTTTGAAACCAGTGGTGTAGTAAGGATGAGACCCACGTCTGCCCATACCCTCCCCACTTAGGGCGCCATATGCAAAAGAAACAATTGATAGACAGAATGCTGGACAATGCAAACATTCACCCCCAGTCTCAAGGATCTGGGCTTAATCCATCATTCTTTTGCTTGGTCTAAACTGGGGGGCATGGTGAGCAAAAGAATGATGGATTTAACCCAGATCTATTGACTGGGAGTGAATGTTTTGATTTGTTCTGCATTCCGTCCATCAATTGTGTGTCTTTTGCTTTCTCGCCCTAAGTGCGACAGGTATGCCCAGACGTGTGTCCTGGGCTCACTGTGCTACTGGAATCAAGCTATCCTGACTGACGAGGAGTGAAACCCCGAAAAGGGTCCTAGGATGCTTGATTCTGGTCGAGGGAGGACCTGACTTGGCAGTTCGGGCTGGACTGTTCACATGAGGCACAGGGTCAAGACTGATTTGCATATGGCCAGGTTTCAACTGGGGTGGCATGGTGAGCAAAAGAATGATGAATTTAATCCAGATTTCTTGACTAGAGGTGAATGTTTTGATTTGTTCTGCATTCCGTCCATCAATTGTGTGTCTTTTGGGAGCTCTAGTGAAGCCATCCCATCTCAAAGCCGCACCCAAGGATGAGCCCTCCTCCAGTGGCGGTCTGCAACGAGCCAAAATCACCCAGCTGCAACTCCGGGGGAAAGGAAGCCGGACCGAACAGGGAGCTCCCGGTGGTGGTGGATAGTACAAAGCGGCACACGTGGATCGACTGGGACCAGTGGGAGACCCTATCTGAGGCAAAAAGCGATCTAGGCCCAAGGCGCAGTGAGCAAGAGCCTAAGGTGAAGAAGTGGACAAAGATCGGAAGCACGCTAGGGTCAGAGCACTTTTAGGCCCAAAGAGGCGGTGGAAGTCTCCGGACATAGCGCCCCTCCTCTGGAGCGAGAGATGAAAGAGACACCATAAAGTCCAAGCATACACTAACACGCTATTGTACCAAAGCAAGAGCGGCCCTCTGATAGAATGTAGGGGCCACACCAACTTCAAAGCCTAAGGTCTCGCGGGCGGACTCAGGCTCAGAATGGGCCTAGTAACTAAGGAAACCATGGGGCTCAACCGTCTGAACCAGCTGTGCCAGAGGCCGGAGTGTTAATTGACCTGCATAGCTCGCTGGTGGAATCAAGAGGCTTGCAATTGTTGCAGACCAGAGAAGCCAGAATATAACTTCAGAGGCACGTCCAGATATGGCGTCCAGCAGACCCAAAAAAGACAGGTCAGTTAAGGATATGCTTTGTAAGGTGCCCCAATCAGAGAATCCACGCACCCAGGGACCTTCAGCGGAGACAGAGGGAGGAGGAGACACAGAGGGGCCAGTCAATCGCTCCTTCCTGGAATCCCTCTTCTCCTCCTTGAGGGAGGACCTCGCCACCTTGAAGTGAAAACTATCTGCAGATATGAGAGAGGCACGACGTAACATAGACTTACTGGGGGAAAGGTTCAACTCCCTATGGCATGGGTACTTATAGTACGGCCCGGCAAGCCTTCCTTGGCAGCCCGCAAACTTAGTAGAAATTGTACGTGTGTTTAAAAAAAAAAAAATTTAAGAGTGTCCGCAAACACTGCCGGTTACAGCAGCACGGACTCCGAGAGACTCGCAATAGTCAGAGTGGAGATGCAGGGGCGCTAAGAAGAGGTGAAATACAACAAAGCCTCATTAACAAGTAAATGGTCTTTTAAAGACCTGTGAAGTACTCGGGTGCGGCTGTGTGTGTGCCCAGGAAGCAGTCTCAGCCCAGGCTGCCACACACGCAGGGTGAGGTGACAGAGGGAGACAGACAGAGGGAGATAGAGGGAGGGAGGCAGAGGGACAGACAGAGATAGGGGGAGACAGAGAGAGGGTGACAGAGGGAGGGAGTCAGGGGGGGATAGAGGGAGGGAGAGGGAGTCAGGGGGAGACAGAGGGAGAGAGAGAGGGAAGAGACAGAGAGAGAGGGAGTGAGACAGTCAGAGTGAGTGAGAAAGAGGGAGATAGAGAGAGAGGGCGAGGGAGAGAGGGCGAGGAAGAGAGAGAGAGAGAGAGAGAGAGAGAGACAGAGACAGAGACAGAGAGACAGAGAGAGGTGTGCGTATGCGGGGGACCATTGTCACTGTGTACCTCTTGAGGGAAGCCAAACCTGGCAAACACTTTTTCCAACACTGGCCCAACATGGTTGAATGCTGTTGACGGGATAAGTTCTACCACAGGATATTTAGAATAGGCATCGATAATGAAGAGTGTGTGTTTTCTCCCCAGGAAACTCACAAAATCCATGCTTATTTTGGACCACAGGATGGTGCAAGACTGACCGGGAGAGGCTTCTCGAACTCGCTTGTCAGCTGGCAGGATGAACACCGTCTGACATATTCCTTCACCATGTCTTCCAGTTCTGGAAACCAGACCTTTTCCCTCATCCTTGCCTTCATCTTAGTGGTTCCTTGGTGTCCCCCGTGGGCTAGTTGGAATGCCCGTTGTTTGAGGCTCAGAGGGATGACTAGCCGGGGTCCTCTCAGCAGGATGCCTTCTCCTGTGGCACTTCGCTCATGACGGACTCACCACATTTTCATGAGGGATTCCCGATCCTCCGGGGTCCATTAGTTGGACTGGTGACGATAGTTTGTCCATGAGCCGTCTCGTACGGCTCATAGTGTCTTGGTGTAGACTGCATCGGTGGCGGAAGCTTCTTTTACGTCCTCTAGGGATATACTCTGGGGGCATGAGGTGAGAGCTACCCAGTGAGCAAACTTCGCCGTCCTCGTCTTCCTCATGTTTCTCCGACTGAGCGGGGTGTCTTGAAAGAAAGTCGTCCGGGTTCTTAGACCCTGGCCGATAGACGACCTCCATTTCGTACGGTTGCAATTGAACCGCGCAGCGTTCGATGCATGTGGGTGGATGTGGGGCTGTCCCTTTAAAGAGGGGGACCAGAGGTTGATGATCGGTAACCATGGTGAACGGGTGCCCTCGGAGATACAGATGAAAATGGTTACAAGCCCCACTTGATGGTGAGCGCCTCGCGCTCGATCTGGGCATACCTTGCTTCAGTAGGGGTGAGGGCCTTGCTGGCGAACGCCAGTGCGGCCCATTGTCATGGTTCCCGCTCTTGAGCCAACACTGCCCCAAGTCCCACTGGGCTTGCGTTCACCAACACTTCTGTTCGCTTCGCTGGGTTGAAGTAGGCTAGTGTGGCTTCTCCCAGCAGGGCATCCTTTATCCCTTGGAATGCTTCTTCCTCTTTTGGGCCCCAGCGCCAGTTTGCGTCTGCCTTCGTGAGGGCTCGTAGTGGTTCACTTTGGGTGGCCAGGCCCGGGATGAATTGCCCGCAGTAGGTGGCCATTCCTAGGAAGCTCCTCACTTCCGTCAGTGTCGTCGGTGCGGGGTGTCTTTGATGGCTCGCGACTTCCTTGGGTCTACTTGTATGCCCTCCTGATTAAAGACATAGCCAAAGAATTCGAGGGATGGCTGAAAAAACTGGCACTTGTCTTTGTGTAGAGTGGCTCCATGCGCACGGAGGCGTTTTAGCGTGTCCTGGAGGTGTTTGTGATGGTCGGCAGCTGTTGCGGAGTGAATGGGGATATCGTCACTCACATTCAGCACTTCTGGTAGTCTGGACAACAGCTCCCGTATGGTGTTCTGGAACACCTCGGCCGCCGAGGATATCCCAAAGTTTATCCGTTTGTGCCTCCTGAGTCCGAGGTGGGTGCTAAAAGTGGTGATGAATCGGCTCTCTTCGGCTAGGGGCAGTTGGTGGTAACCTGCGTTTAAGTCATCCATTGTTGACATCCGCTATGAAGTCGTCCATTGTTGGCGTTATGTGGCGCTCCCTCTTGATTGCTTTGTTGGGCAGTCGCATGTCGATACATAGGCGGATAGCTCCTGCCTGCGTGGGCTTCTCCGCGATGACCATCGGAGATACCCACAGTGTTGGTCCGGTCACCTTTTCGATGACTCCTTGTTCTTCCAAGGCTTTCAGTTCTTTTTCCACAAGTGGTCGCAGGTGGAATGGGATTCTTCTGTACCGCAGGGCGATAGGGGCGACTGACTTATCAATATGGAGCTTGATGGGTTCGCATTTGATGCACCAGAGGCCTTTAAATAGCTCGGGGAATTGCCCGAGGAGCTCTTCCACCTGGTATGTTCTGATCCGTCTGGCAAAGGCAATTTGGTCTTTGCCGTGTGGCTGCTCAGGAGGGTGTCAGCCTCCCTGTCGATGACGTGGATTGTCGCCATTACCTCCAGGTCGTCTGCTTCGATGGGTACCGAGATTTCCCTTTCAGTGACGGGATGTGTCCGCTCCATACGCATATATTCAGGTTTTGGAAGGCACCACGGAAGTTCGAGGGCGTAGGCTTCGGTATTGTTGTAGGCCCATGACGTTCACAGTAGCTCCCGTGTCAATGACCGCTTTCACTTCAGTCCCTGCGACCTGGACTATGCATGTAGGTTGTGGTCGGCGCCGGTGCTCAAGTTCCTTTGTGAAGGATGCTACATATACTTCCTCCTCGTCTTCTTCTGAAGACTCTTCTACGGTTGGCAAGTGCCTCCCAGGTTTTCTCTGGGCATGGTCGGTTGGTGCTGTGTCAGCTACCGATAGTTGTCGAACGGCTCGCATTGGGGGTTTCTGTCCTCGGAAGTCTCTGGTCTTGTTGCGCCTCCCGCAGACGGACGCAAAGTGATTTGGAATCCCACAGTTGGTGCAGGTCTTCCCTTGGGCGGGGCAGTCCTTGGCAGCAAGCGGCTCATGGCCACAGTATCCGTACTTTGATCTGGATGAGTCTCCTTTCGGTCCAAGGAATGTGTCTCCTCTCGGTCTGGTCTTCACCGCATCAGCTCGCTCCGTTTTTTTATGGGGTCCGGTTTTCCTTGGGACTTGGTCCATTGCATTTACTCGAGCTGCGGACAGGTCGTGTGACCTGGCTAGTATTAGTATGTCTTCCAGCTTCAAAGATGGCGTTGCTGCGGACACGTGGCAGCTCCGGTAAGGAGGGGCACACAGCTACGCTGCCACGCACATGAGACGGCAGCTTCCAGGGGCAGCACGAGGTGCATGCGAGGGTTGGGCCCCCTCCGCTCGTTGCCAGCGTTACGTCTCGGCCTTGGGATGGTCTGTGGTCCCGATAGGGCGTAGGGCCTATCGCGGGGTCAGGAGCGCTCTTTGCACATAAGGAGGCCACACTGCTAGTATACTTGGAAGTGACGTGCCACGAGCAGCCGTCCCCCACTTATTACTTCCCCGCAGGCCACGCCTGGCCTGTGGATGTCATGGGTGTATGGGTGCGTGAACAACTAGACCACCACCTATTACACTAACCATGTGATCTGGGCGGACAGGTTTAATTTACTTTCATCCGATTCTCCCAGATTACACTCTGAATTTATAATTTTTGGAAGACATGTGACAAAGCAAGGATGTAAATTGGCCTCCAGAGGTCGTACATTATGAACGTTTGGCAAACTTGAAACAGAAAACAAGATTTAGAACGGAAACAGAATGAGCAAAATAAACGAGGAACGCACTTAATACAAGATGTATATGCAGACAGGCTTAATTAGTGCTGAGTAAAACACTATATGTGTTGTACACAAATCTGTTTTGTTCTGGGAAGTAGAAAGAATTGGTTTATTGAAACGAGCCTCCATGCAAAGCCAAATCATTACATTTAAAATGGGATTTCCTAAATATATATACTGATTTTTTTTAAAGAAATCTATTTTTTGTAGCACGAATATAGGTTTATATCAGGGTGTTAAAATATCGAAATAGCTAGGCAATAACGCAAGAGAATGGTTTGGATAATTCACCTGTTAACACCTAACATGCCGTATAACTCACCTTTGCTTGCTACACAGTTTAGCTTTTTATACCATGTGGTTTAATCACTTCTTCTGCTTAATTTTGGTCTTTCTCTGCCGCATAATTATGGTGGCTTGTGCAAAGACACACAGCTATGTAACATGCAGGATAATTAGGCCGGTGCACAACCGTAGCCCCTAGGACTTACCTGTGCCCTGTCCTGCGACCAGACAAAGTCAACTCTGACCCCACTCCCCGCCTCTCTCTCTCCCACATCACTTAGGTTTGTTCTTGCCTCTGGTGCTGTGTTTTATTGTCAATTTAATCTGTTTTTGCATTCCATTTCCATCTGTTTTTGCCTTTTCTTTTTGGAATATCCTTTATTTCAGATCCATTTGCCACTGTTTTCATTCCGCCTATTCTATTGCCTTTTGCTCTTTTCAGCCGCTCAGGTCTCTCCTCTTTTTGGCATTCTTTGCTTTTTGCTTTATGGTTGCATTTTACCTGTTTCCCTTCTGCTCTTTTCCTCGTCTCTCTCACTCATGCCCTTTATTTCTCAGCTTTTGCACTTTCAACACTTTTGTTCATTTTTGCTTTGCTTTTGTCCTTTTTTTCCTCACCTCTTCAGTGCTCTTCCTCGGCTGCTGCACGCTCCTGCTGCTCCAGGCACTCGCCTTACCTCTTCTTCCCGCCTTCTGTGCCACTCCCAGCCCCACCCACAGCGCTGTGACCCCGCCCAGGACTTAACTAATGGCCACCGCAGCGCACCAAAGGCAAGCTCGACTGTGCCCGTCCGCACCCAGCGCCAGGAGTCCTGGTCCTTCCAACACCCACGGCTACCCCGCTTTGTTCCTTCGCACTCAACCACACAGGCTGCACTGATGCCGCGCAACAGAGGGAGCATTCGAGTGCACCCCCACACCCTGCACCTGCCACCACAGCAGTACTACCAACCAACACCCGACACTAATTCTCACAGAATCCAGCCACCACCTACCCAACACTCCATATTTTCATGCAAGCTCCTCAACGTCCATTCAGTCATCATATATACCACCGATGTATGGGACATTCTGAACAACCACGCCGCGGACCTGCTAAACTTGGCTTAAGCCAGCTTCCGCCCAGGACATCCAACAGCCATCCCCAATGGCTACAAGATCGCCAGCCAGGACCAAAAGCTTCATCCCGGAGGTGAAGTCACCATCATTTACAAGGACCCCACTAGCCACACTACCACGGTGGAATAACCCACTACCTAAACGGAACATTTCACAATCCGCAAAACATCACGGCCAACTCCAGCCTGAAAAGAACTCTCGTGTACAGACTACCCGGACACTACAGAAACTTTGCCGGACTTCATCACATCCGTCATCACTGACTCCAGCACCTAAACCCTCCACAGAGACCTGAACTTTCACCTGGAATATAACACCAATTCAAACTCAGAGGCTCAGTTAGAAAACCTCTGCCTCACCCAACACGTTTCGGAAACCTCTCATGCTTCTGGACACCACACCTTCTGCACCCGATTCTCACCTCCTTCACCAACATCACTATCAACAAGCCATCCCCAGTCACCTAATCAGACCCACCCTCATCAGGTTCAGCATCCGCATCCAGCACCAACACGGACCTACCACCACCAGTGCTGTCCGGTGGAGCTGCTGGAAAAACATCCCATAAGAGGACAGGGCCACCGCTCTCTCAGCACACCAGGCTGAACACAACAGCAGCCTGCAGTAAACCATTAAAACTTTCAACATCTGGATCTCTGCATGTGCTGACAACCCTCCATCCCCCCCTCAAGAATAACAAAATGGGCAGAGTCCAACCACAAGCCAGCTGGTTCACAGAGGAATGAAACATCATCGTAAGCAACTGGAGCACAAATGGAGAACAAGCCTAGAAAATGCAGATAAAGACGCCTTGAAATCCACAGACATGCTACCACCAACAGATCCTTAACACTAAGCGCACAGCACTTGCTGACTGCATCAATGCCAACAACAGGAGAAGCAAATACGCCTCAACCCTCATGAAAAGGTTAATCGCTCCAGCAGCCGCCTCCAACTGCATCACGCTCTCACAGGACCCCTGCAACAAACGTTCTCAATTTTTCGGCAACAAGATCACTTTCATCCACAGCAACTTTGACCCTCAACCTGATCCTGTCGCCCTCACAGCTCAACTTCCCATTCTTGACCAAAGAAGAGACCTGAATCTTTTGTTACATAGTCACTGCGGATAGGACCATTGTTACCATGAAATTCATCCAGTTCAGGGCCCCATCGGACCACTGCCTCCACCATGGCTTCACTAAGGGGCTCCAGCTAATCAGTGAAGCTCTCGCACCCATGCTCAATGCCTACATCTCCTCAGCCACCTTCCCAGATGCCTGGAAACATGCCGCTGTCATACCCCTTATCAAGTAACCCTCAGCGGGCCCATTCATACTCGCCAACTACGGGGCGATCATCCCTCTTGCGTACAAGGCCAAAGCCTCCGAAAAACCTAACAGACACCTCACCAACCACTTCAGCAACAACCAACTCTTTGATGCCACTCAATCTGACTACAGACCCAACCACAGCACAGAACAGCACTCATCCTGGACAGAGGAGACACGGCAGCCCTCATCCTCCAATCCTTTGTGATGGACAGAACACCAGTAGGCAGCCTTGCCGCGTTCTCATTGGTAGTCCACAAACTCGTCTATGGAGTGCCACAAGGCTCATCTCTCAGCCTAAATCTCTTCAATAGCTACATAATCCCCTGGCCAATTTAATCTGTGCACAGGCATAAACATACTCTCCTACGAAGATGACACACACCTCGTTCTCCATCTCCGACAAGACCGTGGACAAACAGAACAGGCCTATCTATGCTGGATACAGCAAACAACTCACCTGAAGATTACAGACCAGTCAGAACTTGGCAGCCAGACTACCCTCAATAGCCCATGTAGGTCCCACATCCCACCACACCTCAGGGAGGTCCTCTGGCTCCCGGTACACAACATGCACAGTTCATACTTCTCACTCAAACCTTCAAAGCACCCAACAACACAGGCCTCGCCTACCTGAACATTCGCCTCTCCTTCTACAAACCCTAAAGATACCTCTGCTCTGCTGAACTCGTACTCGTACCAGTCTCACGTGTTCACAGAAACAGATCTGGAGGACGGGCCTTCTTCTATGTCCCTCCCAAAGGATTGGATGAACACCCCACACACACACACACATATCAGAGCCTCATTCTCTCTTCTGGAATTCCACAACAAGCGGAAGAATTGGCTCTTCGATGAATTCCCCCGCCCATGGTGAGGCTAGTCGTGCATCTGCTCCCCACCAGGATACCCACCCGGTGATAGTGCACTCTACAACTTAACATAGCATGCTATCTCAGGACTTAGATATCTGTAGAGCAGTCACTTTGCATCACTAGTCTCACCTTCACCGTGCACGGTTATCCCATCCGAAGACATCCAGAGAGCTCGGACCGTGTATCCCCATTCTGATCAGCACTATGATATGAAAATGCACTGCTGGCCAATCGGTAATGTTCTATGTATCTCTATCCTGATTAAAGGTGTGCGCAAGTAGAGCAATTTCATTTTGAGTAATTACACTAATTTTCGGAAAAACTGCAGGAAATTTGCAAAATTCAGTGAAAAGTGAAACCAGCATTTAGTACTATATTTAAGAACGAAATGCACCCCTCCATCCATTAGGGAAACAAGGACACATTTCATGGTAAAAACAATAGAGCCTAAAACATAAATGCGGCAAACAATAGCGTTCACGGTCTGGTTCTTCACGTTGTTCCTGTGCTACCCCTGTAGGAGTTTTTCATGAACAGTATTTAAGTACGCTACCAAGCAAACTATTTAATTTGGGGAAATTCGCAGAACAAGGATAATGCGGAAATTAAGTGAGATTAGGTTGGTGTTGGCGAAACTGGTCCTGGGTTACTTGAGTTCCGATTCAAAGAGAACCTGGCGTGGCAGTTCGGGTTGGAATATTCCCATTGGCGCAGGGTCAAGACGGAGTTGCATATAGCTGGGTCGAAACTGAGGTGGCATGGGGTGAAAAATAACAATTGATCTGAATGAGGTCAGAGGGATTACCAGTGGCCGAGATTAATTTATGCAGTCCGTCCATCACTTTTTTTGTATACTTTAGTGTGTCGCCCTAAGTAGGACAGGTTGCCCAAATGTGGATCCCGCACCCACACTATCACTAGAACCAAGCCATATCTGGCTGGTGAGCCCTAAGTAGTGCGACACCAGTAATGGGTTGCTTGTGTTCTGGTTCAGGGAGGCCCTGGTTTGTCAATTCAGGTGGACTGTTCCCACTGGAGCAAAGGTAAGGCCGATTTGATTATAGCTAACGATGGGTAGGGATGTGGCCCAAATGAATATCAGTGACTGAGATTAATTCAAACATTCCCTCCATCACTTTTCGTATACTTAAATGATGATTTCATCTGGGCCTAATCCTGACCTATATTGTGTACTGATGTCCCAGTACTGAAAGCCAAGCTCTTAGAAAGCAACTGTACCCTGACTCGCATCATGAACTGCTATTTTAGTCATGAGAAATTTACCAAGGTCTCAAAATGCATCGGTTTATAATTTACCATCCACTAGGATCCAGTGCTATACGAGTGATCAGAGAGCCCACAACCCACCTCTACGGTTATCTGCACCCTGCACTGATGTGCCCCTGCTGAGCCACCTACTGGGCTCCCACAATACATCTCTATCTTGAAACAAGTCATGCCCTGCTGTCTAAGTTCTGAGACATCTACAGATGGCTAACAAAGCATGTCTATCCCGACCTACTCTTTGCACAGCTATCCGAGTACTCCGAGATCCATCGAGCTCACACAAAACTTCCAGTGTACAACCAGTAACCGTCTCCTGCATCGCTGCCAACCTCCCAATCCCCCACCGTGACACATTTCCAACCTGTCACATTCAAAGCCCAAGTCCATCTGTCACACTTCCAATCATTGTTACTCTCCCTGACTTGTCACACTCTCATCCTCTCGCTTCCTCCCCTTCTCCTTCACACTTCGTCCATGTCACACTCAATAAATGCCAACCATCTCTGGCACTCTCCGATCCCGGTCACACACTCAGGGCCTGATTTAGATCTTGGTAGATGGGTTACTCCATCACAACAGAGAAGGAGATCCCGTCCACTGAAATATAAACTATGGTATTTAGATTTAGGCAGACAGGGTATCCGTCCCCATTGTGACAGAGTAACCCGTCCGCCAAGATCTAAACCAGGCCCTCGGTCTGGTGGAGCTGTGATTCAAGAACACAAAAGTCTTGGTCAATAGAGGAGATATGCAAGAGGGTTTTCTTGGCGTGGGAGAGTCCGAAGAGTGATTGCAGGTTGAGGCAGGCTGCTGCAGGACTGTAGAATAGAGGGATAGGAATGAAGACAAGAGAGGAAGGCTCTAGATTGGAGAAAGATCATTTCCATCACTGCGATCAACTGTTTCTTAAAGTGTGTGGCCCTGCGTTTCCCTCTCATACGCTTCATCTGGCTTTTCGTTGTGTGATCGCACTGGCCCTATTCCAGCCCATGAGTCCACCTCCAACAATACCACCACCAACAATACCACCACCACCAATGCCACCACCACCAATACAACCACCAATACCAATACCACTGCCACCGCCACCAATACCAATACCAATACCACCACCACCAATAAAACCACCAAAACCAATACCACCACCACCAATACAAATACCACCACCAATACCAATACCACCACCAATACCACCAAAACCAATTCCACCACCACCACCAATATCACCACCACCAATACCACCACCAGAGGGGCGGTGAGTGACATATGAAAGTGTTGGGGCGCAAAGTGATTTGCTTACAGCACCGTAGCGAGCGAGCGCAGCGTTAAACCCCCCCCCCCCCCCCCACACCCCCCCCAAGAATTTTTTTTTTAAAAGAAGAAAAATCGTGCATTTTCAAGCAAATTTGAGAAAGCAGGAAGGTTAATAAAGCAATTGTGAAAGTGCAGGTATTACATTAATAGATGGCATAACATAGGTAGCTGCTTATTCAGTATAACCACAGAGCTTCATAGATTCCGTCCTATTATGCTCTGGTGCTGAATTCAGCATCCCACACACAACTGACTGAACAGTAGACAATTGCTCAACCTCAGTGAATGGCATAAATGTAAAAGTTCTATAGCTCACTCATACCCTCAACCACCCAAAATATAAACTGCAAAGAGTCGGTGGAAACTCAACTGCAATACTGTAATGGTCCTTTAATCCAACAGGTACAATCACCAAGGACAACACAGAACAAATCTATAGGCTACTGTGGCTTTTGTCTGTGGAAAGCCCAAACTGTGAAGAAAGCCAAGCATGTACTACTGAAACATCTGTGAGGCAGAAATGGCCAATTCTAATGCTGATAACATAACACTTATTTACAACCCTGCTGTTTTACTATGTAACCTTTTTCGATATAGATATTACAAACCGCATATTTTCAAAATGTGCATTAACACTAACTTTGGAATTAAAATTTTCTGAGTGGTAAAGACGGTCTTATAATCAGAGTAGTTGGCTGGCAGCCCTGGAAATAGCAAAACAAAGTTATCAATTACCTGGCCACTGACTTAATAACATATAGAATGAACTTTTTGGGAGCCAGCAAATGGCAGAAACCTTTTAAGTTTGGGTAACAAAATGATGACGCCTCGTTAGCACACGCACACAAACCAGGCAGCAGTAGTTAGTGCGATTTTCCAGAACTGAGCACACACAGCACAGGAAGCAGCAGGGCAGGCGCGTCACAGAGACTAGGTCCAGCAGTGTAGGCTTCTGTTCCTCCACACACAATTGTCCAAACACACATAGAACAGGTTTTTCCGCATATGACTGTGTCAACCGTAATAATATAATATTACTGTACCGTCTCTTCAGAAAGCTGCGCTTGTATTAGTAGGATTTGACTACAGTGGGTGGCGTGGAGTTTCTAGGTCTCGTTTAAAGACATCCTTAGCTTTCTCTTATCGGAGACCTGTCGTCATCAATATAATACATACAATGCACTTTGGCAATCTTGGGTGGCTTTTTTTTATTGTCTATCTCTCTTCTATGCTTCAAATTTGATGGCTTTCCTCTCTGTTCCTTTTTCCTCTCCCTTGGAACTTTTCCTGATTATTAATATTTTGATAAAATCACTTGTATTTTTAGACTGACGACACCAGGAAACTACCTTTCACATATGTTTTCTGTGTTGCACTGGATGGGGAACGCATTTCTTAGTTTGCTCCCTCCCCAAATCCCACTTTATTTATTTATTTAAAATTTGCTAAGGCCCGGAAGCCCACACTGCTGCTGGTGTATTTGGCCATCTCTCTGCTGCTCAGCAAATGTAAAGATAAGTCAATATTAACCAAATATGTACATTGTCACATATTCAAGACACAAGTAGCGCACCCAAGCTATAGAATCAAATTCGACGTCATTGAGGCTTCTAGTGGCCAACTTATAAACCACAGAGACAATGGACCTGAAAATCTAACAGAAACTTCGAAAGCCTTTTTTCAGCTACAGTGCACATTACCGTATACATTTTTTTAACACCTTCTCAGCCTTTACTAATATTATAATTAAATTGCTACTACTCACTACTATCATCGAGGACGACGGGTCGACTGCGACACTGTCTCTCTCTGAGGAAGCAACCCACGTTGGCGGTAACCAGTGCCACACAGCACAGGGGGCACACAGACAGGCAGAGGCTGGCTGTCGCGCACCACAGGGCAAACAGACACGAGACTGGAGACACCACGACGAGTCCACGACCACGAGGCAACTGGAACCGGATCCTCCGACATCACCAACCTGAGCAGTGCTGCGAAATGGCCAATCACTGCATGACTATATTCAAGTCAAACACAGTGATTGGCCACTATGCAGTGCTGCTAAGCAGCAGTGCACCACCCACGCGCGGCATCCAATAATGTATTGCTGCACGGTGACCGGCCAATCCTGGCACTGCATGCAGCGCCAGGATTGGCTAGGGGGGCACACTGTCTGCTCGCCCTCTTGCCCTTGCCCTTCCTAATGCTGGGGGCTGCTGCCCGTCTAAACCTGCACCCCCCTGGTCACTCACTATGGGAGGGGAGGTGACTGCGCATGCTTGGGCTAGTTTCCGCCCCATGCTCCACTTGTGCGCTAGGGGGGTACTGTCTCTCTGCTGGTGTCACTGACTCAAGCTGTGCCCGCCCCCTGTGTGTGCCCGCCCCCCTTCGCTGCCCGGATTCCAGGCGGCTCGGCGGCGCACTGATACATTTCTGCTGGTGGCGATTTCTTTTTAAATAAAACAATTGCCTTCCAATCCAGCCGCGGCGCGGGTCCATGAGGGCTAGTGGGGCTACGCCCCAATGGACGCACCGCGCCTGCACCACCACCACTTACATCACCACCACCACCACCAATACCACCACAACCAATACCACCATCAATACCACAACAACCAATACTAGGTCTCGCATTTGAAAGAGTGTAAGCTATTAGAATTGTAAATGACAATGCCTTTTATTTTTGATTTAAACCCAAACATAAATAAAAGGCAGTCATTTACAGTGCCAATAGCTCAAACCTGCGTGAATGCGAGACCTATTGCATTGCAAATGCTTGTTCTTACAGGTAACAGCAGTGGCAGGACCTTGATTTACTGACTCGTAATACAGGTTTCATTGCTTCCTGGACTTCTGCCCTTGTCCGCCTCCCTGAGTAAGCCTCGGGCTGCCCTAAAGGGCAAGTGCTAAAGGTCTGTGCTTGGTGCCCAGCTTTTGCTGCTGGTGGTGTAATAAAAAACTGACTCCACTTGACCCATCTTGGTTTGTGACTGTAATAAGTAGTATTTAATGTGCTTATAACAGGTGCTCTAAAGAGAAACAAAACAATGCATCATAAAACCTGAAACCCTTGCATTCTACTGCAAACCAACAATTACAAGCAGGTAACAGGAGAAAGGTCCGAGGAGGCACCGCGTGGCTTCACTGTGCTCAGACAGGCACAAGACGGGTGGAGCAGACCAACCTCCACGTGGCCATCTCTCCAGAGGGGGGCCAAGAAACTGTGCGGGCGCACTCCAAGCGCTAGCCTCTTCTTCTACCATCGGTGCATCCCTCCAAACTATGGGTCAACCAGTTCTGCCAGAGGTTTCAGGCCTGCAGCTGTGGGCGCCTCCTCCGGTGCGAGGTGGTCTGTGGCCAGCAGAAGCCCTGGCTTAGCCAGGTGGCCAGGTCATCTGGCGCCCGCCAATCAGGTGGATGTGCAGGTGGTACACACTCTGGGCGCCATGTTTGCCGTCGTTGATGACTGAAAGGCAGTATTAGAAGAGAAGGCATTATTAAGTTTGAAGAAAGGGTACACAAACCAATGTCTCACTCACCACAAGGGGAGCGCAGTGACGCGGGGGGGGCGGAGGGAGAGTCTACAGTCAGCAATGGGTGCTATGGGGGAGGAGAGAGTCAACAGGGGAAATACATAGGAAAAGGTAGGAGAGAATGGATGGGGGAACACCAATCTAGGTGGAGACATACACAGTGAGATGGTACAAAGAGCCGCTGAACCTGCAGTGCTTAATTTGTAAAAAGAAATCATAATTAATAGGTGCCAGGGCCCTCATCAGGAGGACACTGCAGCTTGCACCATCTACTGCCCCTACTAGTGCTACCAACACAACTACTAACCATCACACGCCTACAAGTATGTGAATTCAGACCATCCCAGGTCCACAAAGCTATAAGGATGGTGTGGGTGGCAGGTATTAGTCATTTTAATGTGTATTTAATTAAAAAAACACAACTGTTACTGTGCTCATCTCTAAATCAGACAAAGAGCACAGCAACCCGACAGACTGCCATAAGTACCAGACCTGAGCATTATTAAGTGCCGGTGCTGAGCACCGGATACCCTCGGCTCAAATTAAGCACTATGCTGAAGGCTCAGGAATTCCAGAATTTCAGCAGAAGTGAACCCTGTGTAGTGACCTGAGATCTGACTTCACAGAGTGCCCCAGGACCAGAGTACAGCTCCTGCTCTGGTCACCGCTGAGTTGCCTTCCTGATGGTCCCCACCAGGCACCACTAACGGGTTTGACCGGGAAACAGTCAGCCCAGACACTGTGAACTGAAGAATATAAAACTAACATACTACACTGTGACAAGACTAATAGGGGCAGGGGTGAAAGTGAAAGTGGTAGGAGGTAGGTTGTGCTGCGGGAGTCAGCCGAAGAAGGGAACCATGTGATGAAAGGAGGAGCCTTGCAGTGTTGCACCGCAGGCCTGAGGGTGTGACAGGACACAAGGGCGGGAATACATAGTAAATGTGAACCACTGTCTTCAGAACTTCCCAAAACCATCCGGAAAAGAGCGAACATGTCCGTTGCGACATTGGGCGTTTCTCCAGGAGGCTGGGAGGGTGGGGCGGTTTTGCAGCAGTAGATGCTGTTTTTAAATTTCACCTGCACAGCTGTGAAATCTGTTGTATTTAATATAAGTCTTAAAAGGGGCTTTCATCCCGCCCCCTTGCTTTCCTTGTTTTTCATTGGTTCCTGTGCTTGTCGCTTACTTTTCCTCCGTTTCTATTGGCTGTAGCATACTGGTTCATGTTGCTACTCGCGTTTTCCTCATGTACTTCTCCTATCAGTTTCCCGGCTACCAAGTACTGTTTCCAACCACCTTGCGTAAATACTCCTTTTCGCTGCCTGCACAGCGCTTGCGCTGTGCTTGTTCCTTCAGCACCCTCTGCATTAATGTCAAGCTTCTGCACATTAGCCATCCTTTGGATGCTGATTCCCAACCCTTAGGAAAGGCTGTACGGCTGGTATCTAACTTCACCTTATCGGCGGTGCGAGTGCTGTATACAAACAGGAACTCACTACCTAAGCAGATCCTTGCTATTATGTTAGCTGAACAGTTGTTGCAATCATGTCATGTGTGAGGTCAGCAGTGCGGAATGGACTTCTGGGTTACAGCACATTTAAACCTGCGTTGAACTTCGCGAGTCTGCTTCATATTTCGCTACGTTCCTGGATTCATGATCCTGATCTAAAGCCTTGGATCTGACCCAAGGGTTTCAAGCTTGTGGCATTGTGAAGCCGCACTCCTTGCCCAGTCCCTAATCGACTGCTTACCACGGATCGCAGTGAGTAATACCATGTCAGCATTCTACTTCGTGTCTTATCCGCAACTCTAGAGGCGCTCCTGGTATTTACTGCCTAAATTGACAAGTGCTGGAGCGCGGCCATTGCTGTAGTGTTAGTCCATGCGCCGGTACGCTGGTTCTGTTGTTTGGCAGCACACGCGCTGGAGCAGTAATATTTCTTTGGCATCCACGCGCAGGAGCACTGCTTTTATTGTTTGGGTGCACACTCGCTGGCTTGCATCTTTCTTCCACTGTCTTGGTCTCTCTCTCACTCTGTCGCATTCTCACCTCCCTCTCTAAGTACCTTTTAATCGCTCTCATCTCCACTCGCTCTATATATTCCTCCCCCTTTCTTTCTCCCTCTCTCAATGTTTCTCTTTATTATGCACCTATCTATAGCTATTTGCCTTTTTCTCTATCCTCATTCCATTCCTTTCTTACATATCACATCTTAGTCTGTCTATAAATCTTGCTTGCCCTCTCCCTCTAAGGTTCACAATCTCTATCTTTTTCTGAAATCACCATCTCTTTCCCTGTTTCTCTCTCACATGCACTCTCTCTTTCTCTTTTCCCCACCCACTGCTTTTCTCTCTCCACTTTCAAACCACATCTCTTGCTTTTTAATGCCCCCTCTTTGTTTACCTCATTCTTACTTCCTTATCCACTTTGTTTCTCTCACACTTTTCTTTAGAAAATTTAACAAATATGTAAACAACAGCAAAGATGTTCTCTCCGCCGCATTAAAGCTGTAATTGAGTCCTTCCTGCTCTTTGCTTTAAAGTTAAATCCTGTTACTTTTCTTTAATTAAATCATCAAAATGCATTTAAACATGAACATATACAAAATGATCCAATGTACGTGTTTGTTCAGCTTTGTGAAGATGTTTTTGGTCAAGCACTTGTGTTGCAGTGACATGATTCGCCATTTTCCTCTAGAGACTAGCGCGAAGTCAGACGCTGACAGATTCCAGACAGAAGAGAGACAGCGTTGGATTCAATCCTACCGTACACGCTAATCCAGCGGGTATGTGCTGACGCTGCCCCCTCCACTACGTTACGAAGACGAGCGATGTTTCACCGCTTTTAAAGCAATACTCCGCAGCACGAACGATCTTCAACTCAGCGGGAATGCGCCCATTTTCCCCTTGAAGGCTACGGAGATTATTCACGTTCTTCACGCCTATTTGATACCGCTTTGCAAACTCGGCGGTTGGATTCAACTCTTTAGGTCCGTGATTGGTTTCTCGTACATCTTAAACCCTGAGTCACCCTTGCTTAACTCCAGCCACTTATTGGCCCTGTCATCCTAGAGAAGCCTATCCTGTTCCGACCCCCATAGAACCTACGTACAAGGCTATTGGGTGTGTCTGAGGCCCTGATGAGAATCCCTGACGAATAAAAGGGGATTTGAAACGCGTAGGCCATTTTCCTACTGGTCTGCTTGAGTATCTAGGAGTCATTATTACTCCCAGGCTCCCTACATTACCTTTCATTGTATTAATCTCTAATGAATGGCGCAAAATTCATAAATAGATAGGAATGTAATATTTTCAAATAATTGTACTAAACTATTGTATAATTTGTGCAGATCCAGTGTATATTTTCTTTTCGCTGTAGCGGCAGTATGTGGTATGTTTGATTCAGATATGAATGTGGTGAATGCTTTGTTGACTGTGACATGATTGAGTTTTGGGATGTATGAGGTTTCTATTAAATGTGATTTGATGTGTCCTCAATTGTTCTAATTTCTTTAATGCTTCTCTTTTTATGAACAGATAAATTTTGTAATAACTGTTGAATTTCTATAAAATAAAATTGCAACTAAGTAGCAATACCCTATCTCGAATTAATTTTCTTGGTGTGGATGATGAGTTCTACCATTGAATAAATGTTATCAGTATTGGCACTTCTTTTGTCATTTTCCTCTTTCAGCACTGCTCAGTTTTTATGAGCTGCTATTGGTCCTCTCTGGATAAACACAAAGATTAAAGTTCAAAGTCTAAGCCCTCGTTACAAAAAACATTTGATGTCAAAGCGGCTGCTGCCAACCCGTTTGCTGATAGAACAAGCATTGGTAATGCATCGGTTTCGCCTATGTAATAAAGAAAGAACTGTTTCCAACAATCATCATCCGGCAGAGGGAAGGAGTTCCCTGACAAATCACACAGGAGTGGAGAGGATGGGGTGTAGCAGCCAGAACGGCTGACTTGAGAACTGGGAATTCCAGTTCCAGTCTCGGTTGTGTCGCGCAACATCCTGTGATTCTATGAAAATTACTTAATCGCCCCAGGTGATAAATTGTTATATAAATATGCTGCAAGAGTAAAAGGCAAAACGTCATGAAAATGTAATTCCACCAAAGCGGATGTTAGCAGTATTTTTGCAGCGGGAAACTGATAAGAGAAGCAGATGAGGAACAAGCCTTGGTAAATGCAGGAAAATATGCTACAGCCAATAGAAATGGAAAAAAGGTCAGTGGCACGCAAGGAACCAATGAGAAGCCAGGAAAGAGAGGAGGCGGGATGCAAGTCCCTTTTAAGATTCATACTGAATACAACAGATTTCGCAAGCACAGCCCAAGCGCTGCGAGGGCGAAACCTAAAAAGGTCACAGTATAGTTTAGATTCGTAAAACAATGGATTTGGATGAAAGATGAAAAAAAGGCATATTAGCGTGACGACTGACCCCAGATGCCTGCATTAGATTTAGTACTGTATATTCGCTGCTTAACTGGAGCCCTACGCAGCGTCCACGGACCTGCAATGCATATTCCAAGGAATGAGCCTCAATTACTGTCATCTAAAGCTTGTGTCTCACAACAATGCCATCAACGGAAAGTTTTCCCTTAACAAATCGCTAAATTTGTCTCATAATTTCATCTAGCCATTATGTGTTCCCCCCCATGCCCCCCACGCGCACACACACACTTTAAAACAACCACTGTTATTTCAACTTTTGGCTGTGTCTACCTCAGAAGACGAGGCTCTAAGAATTATAGCAGCCTGACGGATATTGTTCACATTGCCCCGGCATCCTCACTTTTTTTTTTAAACAAAATCTACCTGCTTGCTGATATACCAAGCATACGTCCTGCTGAATGAAGGTTTTCATGCATTCATTAATCAATGCTACATCATTCCTTTATTGCTATGCAACTGCTCACCAAGCTACAACTTTTATTTTTGTATAATTTTTATTTGTATTTTCACAATTACAAAAATATAAAATAATATGACATTTAATGAATAGGCAATTTTACGGGCGAGCTAGTGGGGTTACATGGTTTACATTTGTGTCTGCCCAACATTTCTTCAGTCGGCTTAAAAACATTTAACATTGAACGAATGGGTAATTGGGTGTGTTCGCGTGTTACATATTACAGACAAAACATAGATGTGTTTGGTGGCAGTTTAGTGTTAGATTACACACCCTGCGTTGTTAGAAGTTGCACTGCGTGTGCGGTAGATTTATGGAGGTTTGTAGGAGCCGAGGTATGTGTCTAGTGATGACCACATTGTGCGGTGGGGGTTCTTCCATGGTGTTTGTCTTAGTGGCGTGATGACCGCCCCTCTTAGGAATGTGACCCAGTTTGGCCACCCCTTGAATGTGGCTTTGGTTGTGTCTTTCCACTTGGCTAGTACTGTTTTGACTGCTGTCGTTAGGAGGAAGTCTATTAGGTGCCTGCCTTGTTGTGTGGCTAGATCTGTTGTGATGTGAGTGGTGGTAGTTGTGGCAAATGAGTGTTGTAGAGTGCATCCTAGAGCTTCGCTGATGAAGTCTAGCACCTTCTTCCAAAATTTGCTAACTTTGTTACAATGGAAGATAAGGTGTGCGAGGTCTCCCCCTGCGGCTCCGCAGTTCCAGCAGTTGTCGTTGTCTTTCAGGCCTAGTTTTGCTAAGCGAGCTGGTGTCCAGAATGTTTGATGTAAAAGACAGAATTTGGTTTGTGCAAGCACCGAGGAGATCATATTTTTTGATGGGGCTTCCCAGAACTTTTGTAGATCTTGTTCTGTGAGATTGGAGCCAAGCTGTGTTATCCAATAGGTGTTGTTTTTTGTGTTTAGCTTGGATGTTTTTGGGCAGAGGAGCTGGTGGCCTGAGTTGTTTATGTTCTCCATGTATCTGAGGATTGAGTATTTGTGTCCGGTTATTTTGGATTTTGTTATGGCTGTCTTGATGGTTAAGAAATTGTAGAGTTCTACTTCTGGGAGGTCATGTCTGTTTTTTAGTCTGTTGAAGGTTAGGGGTGATCCTGCCTCTTCTAGCTGGGCTGGGTATGAAAGCCCTACTTTTTTCCATGTGTGCATATCTAGGGTCTTACCTCTGTATCTGATCTTGGGGTTGTCCCAGAGTGATTCCCAGGATGAGTTCATGATTAAAACCAAAAACAGCTAATTATTAATCACGTAGGCATTACCATTCCTTGTCTTACTGGGGCTGTTTTTTCAGTAGCGCTGCAATATCGGCCCCCCCTTAACAAAGGCAGCAGAGCTTCAGAATTTAGTATGGCACCCCCCTCCACGGCACCCCACCCGACCCAGAACCTGCTGGTCGGACAAAATTGCCAGGGCTGCTTTGGGTTTCCAGTCAGGCCCTGGTTAAAACATATAATGAACAGGGCGTGAGTCGGGAGTACATTCGGGTGGACGGCGTCCCCCCACTGTTTCACAGGGTGGACGCCGTTTACCCTGCCAAGAAGTTGGGCCCCACTGAAAAGATGCTGAATTCGTCCCGGCGTAATTTCCAAACACTGAGACACTTTCAGCAGCACGTTGTTATCTGCGTTCCATCTACAACAACGTGCAGGCGGGGAGGGGGTTTCTCATTTCAGACTCCTACTGGGCCCATAACAGAGGCCGAATTTCAGGGGTCATCAGGCCTCCTTTTGTTTGAGCCTCCTGGCTGGCAGCAGTCAGGAGCCTCACACTTGATGCAAATGAAGGTGGAGGGGAAACAAAGGCTCACAGCGTGTTAGCACTTACACATGCTTTAAAGAGGCCGCTTTTCACTTTGTTCAGGCCGTTTAGGAGATTTGCATTCACTGTAAGAACGTCAGATGTGTTGATCTTTCCCAGAATTTGCACAAAATAAATAGCATTTATATAGCGCTTACTACCCCTGAGGAGGTGTTGTAATAATTTAAATATCACTTTTTCTTTTAAAGCACTATGGCTAGAGGAAGCTTTACGCTGACAAAAGGTAACATTGCTTTATGTGTAGCTACAAAAGTGTGAATCTTCTGCCTAAATCAGGAGGGTTTGCAAGTGTGGTCCAAATGTGCTCCAATGTACTCATGATACACCTGCTAAACATATATGTGAGTGCTTAAGATCTGATGTCACTTCTTGTGATGCCAGTTCCTGTGCTGTCACGTGCAGTCATGTCACGCGCTGCAATGTCACGCGCTGCAATGTCACGCGCCGCGATGTCACTTGCATACTGATTAACTAGGTTAGTCCCCCCACTTCTTCTTTTCGGACTTGTGCCCTGATAATGAAGTGCACCCTTGTACAGAGAGCCCAGCTGAAACCAGTAAAGTAAGAATGTCATTAACACATGTAAATCAGCTGCACCCCTGGGAGGGGCTGCAAGCACATCCTGCGAGCGAGGCACTTCCAGGCACTTGGCTCTTTCAAGGAGATGTGTCTGAGCAGGCAGGAGACCTGTGTCCTCAACCCCTCAAGCGCGGCCCTTTCTATAGTGCTAAAAACTTTAAAGACGGTCCTCTAGTTGTCTTGAATCTCTCGTCATCCGCGAACCTTCCACGGACACTCCGTGCTTGCATGGAGGGAATGCTTTAGAGGGTCGCTGCTTGCACAAACTGTGATCTGCTTTATGACGAAGAGCCGTATTAATGTCAGAGTGGGCACCTTCACTACAGTACGTCAGCAATTACCTGTTTTCCAGCTGTGACTCTCCAAATTATAATTTCATCTTTATGCATTTTAAGGAGTGTGAAATGCTGGTCCAGCCTTCAATTTAACCCCTCCCACGCTCATGACGAGCTCAGCTCGTCATGAGCCACGGTTCTCATGTGCTCATGACGAGCTGAGCTTGTCATGATCGTTAGAACGCCCACACGCGGGGCTAATTCCCCCACTGTGCTGGGCGTTCTAAGGAACGGGCATGGTCATGACGAGCTGAGCTCGTCATGAGCACCGGGGCGCTGTGCGCGCCCCCTCCCCCCAGCACAGCGGGGAAATCCGCCCCGCAGCGAAGGGGTTAAGGCAAAACCTAGACTTTAAGCACTCGGTAAAAATGTGCCACCGCGTGCCCATTTCCACACGCCAGACTCAATGCCTCCTCATGGGTAGTGAGCTACAGAAATGCACTTTAAACATGTTACATGTAGGTGCTTTTTATATTACGATTGTAAGGAGGTGGGGGGGTGCCACTGTTACACCCCTCCCCAAACATAAAGACCAGGGTTTATAGTAAGCTCTGATACCCTGGAAAAAGAGACTGCTTGTTGCTTCCAAACATGCGGGTCATTACTAGGAGAGCTTAAAAATTCAAGAAAACCGCAAGTGGAAAGCATTTCCACAGAACAGCTTCCCTTAAGGACTGTTTTTCTACAGAATCCTATCCAACCCTCTCACTCCAGAGACACTTTTTGCGTCCTGGGATGGACAGTTGGAATTTATAACAAAGACTGGGTAAATAGCAGTGGTCGAAGTGGACAGGATCTCTGGGGCACGACTGGCCATACTTTTTTAATTTAAGAAAAACAGTTCCCCTACTTTTTAGGGCGAGCCTGGGCAGCGCATGTGCTGCTCTGAGAGGCATGAGGAATTCAGGTAGGGACTTGAAGCTCCGCCCATTTCCCGCCCATCTTTTCAATTGATTGATTGACAGGTATTAAGTGCCGGGGTCTCGTGAGGAGGCCACTGCAGCTTGCAACACACATTGTCGCTGCCGTGCTGTCAATGATCGTAACAACACAACTACTAACTGTCACACTCTCACAAGTGTAACAATTCGGGCTATCTCAGGCCTTCAAAGCAATAAGAATGGCCTGTGCAGCAGGTAATAGTCATTACTAATGTATATTGGATAAATAATTACCTGTTGTGATCATGTAAAAATTATGCAGACACTGCCACCTTGTGGCAGACTGTCACAAGTGCCGGTGTTGACAATTAAGTGCCTATGCCAAGCACAGGAAACCACCAACTCAAATTAAGCACTGAAATGGACGCAAGAACAAATACCAGCCCCATGTGCATTTCTGCTCATCTGCATAGTGCTGGATGTCATCCCATCATCTAGTGGGGACACCACCGGTCATGGAGGCAAATTCAGGGCAGGACTATCGAAATTCAGGACAAAGGGTCGAGGTTCAGGAAGAATATTCAGCATAAAGGGTCAGTTTTATGGACACATCCAATAAGTGACCATACCACACTACTTTATCAGTGCATTTATTTGCTATTTTTTATACTGCACTATTTATTCACTATGCTCAGTATGTGATTAATTAATTGAAATTGCGGGTTTCTAACGCGCTAGAATCGACTCCCGAAGGAGTATCTCTGCGCAATAGACCGCTGGGGAACCCGTCCTGGCTTTCCCTGTGAGATGGTCCCTACTGGGTATCTCCAAGGTGAAACCAGGCATCCCCGGTGTTGGACAGGCCACATGAAGGGCCGCTCTCCCCCGGCCCAACCAGGCCTGAGTCCAGTCACGCAAGTACCACACACCACCATTGCACGTCCTCCGTCCCCTCCGGGACCCCTGCCCTCGAGCATATTGACCTCGTGGGTCCGATCCACTGCCGGCCCACGCGCCCAGCCTGGGACGCCATCTTGGACACTCCACCACGAGGCCGCCTGGCCCCCGATCGACCTCAACCCTGGGCCTGGCCGGCCTCAGACATTCCGGCACCACCCTCCACCCAGGAGGTGAGCGGGCTACTTGGCAAGTCAATGGGAGAAAGAGGGGCCGATGGCTCTCCCCCGCCAAGTGCCGCTCGCCCATCGCCTCCCCGGGCGCTGGCTCCACCCCCCTGCTGGGTGTCTGGACTCCCTCATCCCGGACCTCCCGACCTCCAAGTGCGAAGGTCCGGACATCAAAGCCCGCCAGCCCTATAACTGGGGCAGCTCCAGAGCAGGAAGGCAGTTGTATCTTGGAGTCGAGAGACGTAAAGAGGAACTCATCCTTGACGGACTACTGGCGCTGCCGTAGCTCTGTCTTGTGCACCATCGTCCTGCCTGTTGGCGCTGCCACAGCCTTCGCAACCTTCTTATCCTTCATCGTCGTCGGGACCTGCTGGCGTGGCCGCGGACCGTGTAACCGTCATCTTCACCGGGACCTGCAGGCTCCGCCGCGGACCGTCGTCTTCCTTCGTCCATCTCGGGACCTGCCTGGCTCCGCCGCGGCCCGATCATCTAGAACGCCGAGCTCGAGGATTGAGAGCTATTTTTCACTCATTGGTAACAAAGACTGTCCCGCTACCCCTTTCCTAAGCCAGAGACTAGAACCGAGGGGACCCCTGAGTCCAGACCTCCTTGTATCATATTATCGTAACCTAAGAATTGCCTATAAAGTCTCGTTAACCGTCAATCTTGTGTGGTGTCCGTCTGTGGGGGGGAAGTTACTTGTCTGTACAGTCGTTGGAGACGGCTCTCCCCGGAGACCTCTCCCCGTAGTCTCGGCCGACCCTCCCGGTCCGTCTAACATTGGTGGCCAGCGGCGCGATTCGAATCACCGCATAACGTACAGAGAGTAGCTCACCCCACGACGAAATCACAATGACAACTAAAGAAAGCGGATCAACCGAGAAATTCCAAATGGAGAAACTGGAAGAGTACAGCCATCGTGAACTAAAACAATTCTGCATCGAACTGGGTATCGCTACCACCGGACTAAGCACCAAAGACGATTTCAAGCATGCCCTAGAATCTTGGGCAGAGACCGGGGCTGCCGGAACCCCCGATCAAAGCACCGCAGAAAGAACCACCACGGCCCCTGAAGGGCAAAGAACGGGTCTCTCGCAAGACGAGATCCAGGAAAGAGAAAGAACCCGACTACACGAGCTGGAAATGGCCCGACTCAAGATGGACATTGAACTCAAGCTGGCCGAACAAAAAATCAACTTAGAGCACCTGCGTCTCCGAGAAGAAAGAGAGGAGAAACAGAGACAAAGGGAGCTCGAGGAAAAGAAACTGGCGTACGAACACGAACGGAACCTAGCCGAGATCAACCTGCGCAAGCAGAATAAAGAAGCAGGGGTGCCCGAGCGACCCCACACCTCAGGGACCACAGAGAAAAAAGTACACATCCCCAAGGATGTTGTCCGAGAATATTTCCGAGAGGACGACATCCAGCAATGGTTTAAGGCCTATGAAATCGCGATGACTGCACACCGGATCGATAGAAGCGATTGGGGAGCCGGTCTATGGGGGAGATTCCTCAATGAGGGCCGCGATACCCTGCTACAGCTCCCGGACCACCAGATGACCTCCTATGACCATATGAAAGCGGCACTCCTCACCCGCTATGGCCTCACACCCGAGATGTACCGTCAGAGGTTCCGAGACTGACCCGCATCCCGGGTACAACTTGGGTGGACTATGTAACATACTTCAGCCGAGCCTTCGAGGGCTGGATCAGAGGAAGCAACGTCACGACCTACGAACAACTGTTCAATCTGATGGTGTGGGAGCATCTGTCGAACAATTGCTTCATTGAACTCCGCCAGCACCTCCTCGACAGCAAGTTAACAGATCCCCGGCAGCTCGCAGCAGAAGCTGACCGGTGGGAGATCACCAGAGTAGGCCGGAATGGGTTCTACGAACAGAACCGGAACAACAATGGTCAGCACCGACCCAGAGGAGGAGGAGGGGGCCAAGGGCGAGGAAAAGACAACGCTCCGACCGCCCCCGCAACCAGCACCACCCCCCCGGCCAACCGGGGCAGCACCCCGGCGCGACCGGGGTACAGAGCCAATGTCACGTGTCACCGATGCCAACGAGTCGGCCACTACGCAAACGACCCAAACTGCCCGCAGTACCAGAGCCCAAGACCCCGCCAAGTGGCCGCCGCGGCCCTAGGGGAAGAACAGATCTCCGAGGAGCAGGAAGAATACGAACAAGAGCATCAGGAGTGGGAGCCAGCCGCCATGGCTCTAGCATGCTTAGGGGGAAAAGACATGGTCCCGCGGGTCCCCCTACCCGCTAACACCCAGAAGTACAGCCAATGGGTGAGCATCAATGGACGCCGGGCCGAAGCCCTTCGTGACACCGGGGCCAGTGTAACAGCCGTCCGCTGTCACCTGGTGACCCCAGAACAGTATCTACCGAACATTCTCTGCCCTGTACGATCAGCCGATAACTCGGAAAGTTTGTGTCGGATGGCCTGCGTCCCTTTCGAATGGGGAGGGGTCTCCGGCATGTTGAAAGTAACAGTCCGAGACGACGCCCCCGTAGACTGCCTCCTTGGAAATGACCTTGAAAGCTCTCCGTGGGCAGCCGTGGAGCGAAGAGAACACCTGGGGATGTTAGGCGTCCCAGACTGGGCGTGCGTCACCACCCGGTCCATGGCCGCCCGTGCCAACCACCGCCCAGAAGAACCCGAATGGCCGGCGCCACCGCCTCCGGTCGCCCCAGCCGAAACCACCGACCATGACATCCCCCCCGAACCAGCTCAACCCTCCGACCTCGCTAACCTCGAACAGTGGTCTCAAGAAGGGGGGCCCACGCAAGAACAATTTCGCCAAGAACAGAAGACCTGTCCCTCCCTCGAGGGACTCCGCCAGCAAGCGCTCGCCCAAAGCGCAGGGGATACCCCCGGAACTCATTGGGTCTACTGGGACAATGATCTGCTGTACAGCGAGCAAAGAATCGCCGAGCTGGGGGCCAACCGAGTATTAGTGGTGCCCCTCCGTTTTAGAGACTTTCTGCTAAACCTGGCCCACGATGTCCCCCTGGCAGGGCACCTGGGACAGGATAAAACCTACAGTCGCCTAGTGACCCACTTCTTCTGGCCCAAAATGAGGAACGATGTGCACCAGCATTGCCGATCTTGCCCCACGTGCCAAGCCAGTGGAAAGAGCGGCCGCAAACTAAAGGCCCCCCTGCAACCTTTCCCTGTGGTCACTACCCCATTTGAGAGAGTCGGAATAGACATTGTGGGGCCCTTGGACCCGCGCACAAAACAAGGCCATCGATTCATCTTGGTGCTAGTGGACCACGCCACCCGCTACCCTGAGGCTGTTCCTCTGCGAACTGTGACAGCCCCGGTAGTCGGCCGGGCTCTGATGGGGATCTTCTCCCGTGTGGGCTTCCCCCGAGAAGTCGTCAGCGACAGAGGCACGAACTTTATCTCTAAATACATGAAATCCCTCTGGCAACAGTGCAGGGTCACCTACCGATTCACGACCCCCTATCACCCCCAAGGGAACGGACTTGTTGAGCGGTTCAACCGCACGCTAAAGGGGATGATCGGGGGGTTGGAAGAGCCCCTCCGTCGCCAGTGGGATGTGCTGCTGCCGTGCCTCCTCTTCGCCTACCGAGAGGTCCCTCAGAAATCCCTAGGCTTCAGCCCATTTGAACTGCTATATGGACACCCAGTGCGGGGGCCGCTCAGCCTAGTCAAAGAGGGCTGGGAGATGCCTCCGTTAAAGAACCCTCCAGATGTCTTCCGGTACCTCCTCACCCTCCGCAACCAGACCCGGCGGTTCAGAGAACTAGCAAAAGCCAACCTAGAGGCCAGTCAAGAGGACATGAAAAAATGGTATGACCAGAATGCCTCATCCATTGAGTTCGAACCTGGCCAACAGGTATGGGTGATGTCCCCCACTGAGCCATGCGCCCTACAAGACAAATGGACGGGGCCCTTCAAAGTAATCGAGCGCAAGGGTCCTGCCACCTATCTCATCGACATGGAATCCTCCCGGAACCCTCTCCGGGTCCTCCACGCTAACAGACTAAAGCCCCACTTTGTGCGAACAGAGCTTAGCCTCCTGATGGCCACAGACAATGGGGTTGAAGAAGACTCCGAGCCTCTCCCTGACCTCCTACGGACTCAGGAGCAAGACGGCTCCGTGGATGGGGTCCGGCTCTCGGAGGCCCTCACCAGAGAACAACGCCAAGAGTGTCAAGCCCTCCTGTCACAGTTCGCCAGCCTGTTCTCCCTCACCCCAGGGGTCACTTCCTGGTGTGTGCACGATGTGGACACCGGGGACAGCCCCCCTATCCGCCACCGGGCCTACCGCGTGCCAGATCGGGTACGGGCCTGCATCCAGGAGGAAGTAGCCAAGATGCTCACGCTCGGGGTCATCGAGCCCTCAGACAGTCCCTGGGCCAGCCCTGTCGTACTGGTCCCCAAAGCAGCTGCCCCCGGCACCACACCAGAACTCCGGTTCTGCGTCGACTACCGGGGCTTGAATGCGGTCACCAGAACAGACGCACATCCCATCCCCCGGGCAGATGAACTAGTCGACCGAATGGGAGCTGCCCGCTACCTCAGCATCTTCGACCTGACAGCAGGCTATTGGCAGATCGGCCTCACACCCCGAGCGCAAGAACGTTCTGCCTTCTCCACCCCCGATGGCCATTACCATTTCACGGTCATGCCCTTCGGCATGAAGAATGCCCCAGCAACATTCCAACGACTCGTCAATCAGGTCCTGGCGGGGCTAGAAGGATTCAGCGCCGCCTACCTAGACGACATCGCTGTATACAGCCACCATTGGACTGAGCACCTCCACCACCTCCGAGCAGTGCTGCAAGCCCTTCAGCGAGCTGGCCTCACGATCAAGGCCAGCAAGTGCCAAATTGGGCAAGGATCTGTAACCTACCTCGGACACCAGGTGGGAAGCGGCCTAGTGGCTCCTCTGCAGCTGAAAATTGCCGCCATCCAGGCCTGGCAGCCCCCCATCACCCAAACCGAGGTACGAGCCTTCCTGGGCCTCACGGGCTATTACCGAAGGTTCGTGAAAGACTATGGTACCATAGTGGGGCCCCTCACAGAACTCACGTCAAAGAATCAGCCCCAGAAAGTCAACTGGACCCCAGAGTGTCAAACGGCATTTGAACAATTGAAGGCCGCCATGTGTTCCGCCCCTGTGCTCCAGGCCCCAGACTACAGCCGGGAGTTCGTCGTCCAGACAGACGCCTCCGACCAGGGCATTGGGGCAGTCCTGTCTCAAGTGAACACCGAAGGCCTTGATCAACCGGTGGCCTTCATCAGCCGGAGACTCCTGCCACGGGAGCAACGCTGGAGCACCATAGAGAGGGAAGCCTTCGCTGTGGTATGGGCCCTCAAGAAGCTCCGGCCCTACCTTTTTGGCACCCACTTTCGGGTGCAGACCGACCACCGACCCCTGCAGTGGCTGATGCATATGCGGGGGGAAAACCCAAAGTTGCTACGCTGGTCCATCTCCTTGCAAGGTATGGACTTCACAGTCGAACACCGGCCTGGGCCAGATCACGCCAACGCGGATGGCCTGTCCCGGTTTTTCCGCCTCGACGAGGAGAGTCCCCAAGAGGATGGGTAACTCTCCCCGCCTTCAGCTGGGGGGGGACGCATGTTGGACAGGCCACATGAAGGGCCGCTCTCCCCCGGCCCAACCAGGCCTGAGTCCAGTCACGCAAGTACCACACACCACCATTGCACGTCCTCCGTCCCCTCCGGGACCCCTGCCCTCGAGCATATTGACCTCGTGGGTCCGATCCACTGCCGGCCCACGCGCCCAGCCTGGGACGCCATCTTGGACACTCCACCACGAGGCCGCCTGGCCCCCGATCGACCTCAACCCTGGGCCTGGCCGGCCTCAGACATTCCGGCACCACCCTCCACCCAGGAGGTGAGCGGGCTACTTGGCAAGTCAATGGGAGAAAGAGGGGCCGATGGCTCTCCCCCGCCAAGTGCCGCTCGCCCATCGCCTCCCCGGGCGCTGGCTCCACCCCCCTGCTGGGTGTCTGGACTCCCTCATCCCGGACCTCCCGACCTCCAAGTGCGAAGGTCCGGACATCAAAGCCCGCCAGCCCTATAACTGGGGCAGCTCCAGAGCAGGAAGGCAGTTGTATCTTGGAGTCGAGAGACGTAAAGAGGAACTCATCCTTGACGGACTACTGGCGCTGCCGTAGCTCTGTCTTGTGCACCATCGTCCTGCCTGTTGGCGCTGCCACAGCCTTCGCAACCTTCTTATCCTTCATCGTCGTCGGGACCTGCTGGCGTGGCCGCGGACCGTGTAACCGTCATCTTCACCGGGACCTGCAGGCTCCGCCGCGGACCGTCGTCTTCCTTCGTCCATCTCGGGACCTGCCTGGCTCCGCCGCGGCCCGATCATCTAGAACGCCGAGCTCGAGGATTGAGAGCTATTTTTCACTCATTGGTAACAAAGACTGTCCCGCTACCCCTTTCCTAAGCCAGAGACTAGAACCGAGGGGACCCCTGAGTCCAGACCTCCTTGTATCATATTATCGTAACCTAAGAATTGCCTATAAAGTCTCGTTAACCGTCAATCTTGTGTGGTGTCCGTCTGTGGGGGGGAAGTTACTTGTCTGTACAGTCGTTGGAGACGGCTCTCCCCGGAGACCTCTCCCCGTAGTCTCGGCCGACCCTCCCGGTCCGTCTAACATTGGTGGCCAGCGGCGCGATTCGAATCACCGCATGACGTACAGAGAGTAGCTCACCCCACGACGAAATCACAATGACAACTAAAGAAAGCGGATCAACCGAGAAATTCCAAATGGAGAAACTGGAAGAGTACAGCCATCGTGAACTAAAACAATTCTGCATCGAACTGGGTATCGCTACCACCGGACTAAGCACCAAAGACGATTTCAAGCATGCCCTAGAATCTTGGGCAGAGACCGGGGCTGCCGGAACCCCCGATCAAAGCACCGCAGAAAGAACCACCACGGCCCCTGAAGGGCAAAGAACGGGTCTCTCGCAAGACGAGATCCAGGAAAGAGAAAGAACCCGACTACACGAGCTGGAAATGGCCCGACTCAAGATGGACATTGAACTCAAGCTGGCCGAACAAAAAATCAACTTAGAGCACCTGCGTCTCCGAGAAGAAAGAGAGGAGAAACAGAGACAAAGGGAGCTCGAGGAAAAGAAACTGGCGTACGAACACGAACGGAACCTAGCCGAGATCAACCTGCGCAAGCAGAATAAAGAAGCAGGGGTGCCCGAGCGACCCCACACCTCAGGGACCACAGAGAAAAAAGTACACATCCCCAAGGATGTTGTCCGAGAATATTTCCGAGAGGACGACATCCAGCAATGGTTTAAGGCCTATGAAATCGCGATGACTGCACACCGGATCGATAGAAGCGATTGGGGAGCCGGTCTATGGGGGAGATTCCTCAATGAGGGCCGCGATACCCTGCTACAGCTCCCGGACCACCAGATGACCTCCTATGACCATATGAAAGCGGCACTCCTCACCCGCTATGGCCTCACACCCGAGATGTACCGTCAGAGGTTCCGAGACTGCACCCGCATCCCGGGAACAACTTGGGTGGACTATGTAACATACTTCAGCCGAGCCTTCGAGGGCTGGATCAGAGGAAGCAACGTCACGACCTACGAACAACTGTTCAATCTGATGGTGTGGGAGCATCTGTCGAACAATTGCTTCATTGAACTCCGCCAGCACCTCCTCGACAGCAAGTTAACAGATCCCCGGCAGCTCGCAGCAGAAGCTGACCGGTGGGAGATCACCAGAGTAGGCCGGAATGGGTTCTACGAACAGAACCGGAACAACAATGGTCAGCACCGACCCAGAGGAGGAGGAGGGGGCCAAGGGCGAGGAAAAGACAACGCTCCGACCGCCCCCGCAACCAGCACCACCCCCCCGGCCAACCGGGGCAGCACCCCGGCGCGACCGGGGTACAGAGCCAATGTCACGTGTCACCGATGCCAACGAGTCGGCCACTACGCAAACGACCCAAACTGCCCGCAGTACCAGAGCCCAAGACCCCGCCAAGTGGCCGCCGCGGCCCTAGGGGAAGAACAGATCTCCGAGGAGCAGGAAGAATACGAACAAGAGCATCAGGAGTGGGAGCCAGCCGCCATGGCTCTAGCATGCTTAGGGGGAAAAGACATGGTCCCGCGGGTCCCCCTACCCGCTAACACCCAGAAGTACAGCCAATGGGTGAGCATCAATGGACGCCGGGCCGAAGCCCTTCGTGACACCGGGGCCAGTGTAACAGCCGTCCGCTGTCACCTGGTGACCCCAGAACAGTATCTACCGAACATTCTCTGCCCTGTACGATCAGCCGATAACTCGGAAAGTTTGTGTCGGATGGCCTGCGTCCCTTTCGAATGGGGAGGGGTCTCCGGCATGTTGAAAGTAACAGTCCGAGACGACGCCCCCGTAGACTGCCTCCTTGGAAATGACCTTGAAAGCTCTCCGTGGGCAGCCGTGGAGCGAAGAGAACACCTGGGGATGTTAGGCGTCCCAGACTGGGCGTGCGTCACCACCCGGTCCATGGCCGCCCGTGCCAACCACCGCCCAGAAGAACCCGAATGGCCGGCGCCACCGCCTCCGGTCGCCCCAGCCGAAACCACCGACCATGACATCCCCCCCGAACCAGCTCAACCCTCCGACCTCGCTAACCTCGAACAGTGGTCTCAAGAAGGGGGGCCCACGCAAGAACAATTTCGCCAAGAACAGAAGACCTGTCCCTCCCTCGAGGGACTCCGCCAGCAAGCGCTCGCCCAAAGCGCAGGGGATACCCCCGGAACTCATTGGGTCTACTGGGACAATGATCTGCTGTACAGCGAGCAAAGAATCGCCGAGCTGGGGGCCAACCGAGTATTAGTGGTGCCCCTCTGTTTTAGAGACTTTCTGCTAAACCTGGCCCACGATGTCCCCCTGGCAGGGCACCTGGGACAGGATAAAACCTACAGTCGCCTAGTGACCCACTTCTTCTGGCCCAAAATGAGGAACGATGTGCACCAGCATTGCCGATCTTGCCCCACGTGCCAAGCCAGTGGAAAGAGCGGCCGCAAACTAAAGGCCCCCCTGCAACCTTTCCCTGTGGTCACTACCCCATTTGAGAGAGTCGGAATAGACATTGTGGGGCCCTTGGACCCGCGCACAAAACAAGGCCATCGATTCATCTTGGTGCTAGTGGACCACGCCACCCGCTACCCTGAGGCTGTTCCTCTGCGAACTGTGACAGCCCCGGTAGTCGGCCGGGCTCTGATGGGGATCTTCTCCCGTGTGGGCTTCCCCCGAGAAGTCGTCAGCGACAGAGGCACGAACTTTATCTCTAAATACATGAAATCCCTCTGGCAACAGTGCAGGGTCACCTACCGATTCACGACCCCCTATCACCCCCAAGGGAACGGACTTGTTGAGCGGTTCAACCGCACGCTAAAGGGGATGATCGGGGGGTTGGAAGAGCCCCTCCGTCGCCAGTGGGATGTGCTGCTGCCGTGCCTCCTCTTCGCCTACCGAGAGGTCCCTCAGAAATCCCTAGGCTTCAGCCCATTTGAACTGCTATATGGACACCCAGTGCGGGGGCCGCTCAGCCTAGTCAAAGAGGGCTGGGAGATGCCTCCGTTAAAGAACCCTCCAGATGTCTTCCGGTACCTCCTCACCCTCCGCAACCAGACCCGGCGGTTCAGAGAACTAGCAAAAGCCAACCTAGAGGCCAGTCAAGAGGACATGAAAAAATGGTATGACCAGAATGCCTCATCCATTGAGTTCGAACCTGGCCAACAGGTATGGGTGATGTCCCCCACTGAGCCATGCGCCCTACAAGACAAATGGACGGGGCCCTTCAAAGTAATCGAGCGCAAGGGTCCTGCCACCTATCTCATCGACATGGAATCCTCCCGGAACCCTCTCCGGGTCCTCCACGCTAACAGACTAAAGCCCCACTTTGTGCGAACAGAGCTTAGCCTCCTGATGGCCACAGACAATGGGGTTGAAGAAGACTCCGAGCCTCTCCCTGACCTCCTACGGACTCAGGAGCAAGACGGCTCCGTGGATGGGGTCCGGCTCTCGGAGGCCCTCACCAGAGAACAACGCCAAGAGTGTCAAGCCCTCCTGTCACAGTTCGCCAGCCTGTTCTCCCTCACCCCAGGGGTCACTTCCTGGTGTGTGCACGATGTGGACACCGGGGACAGCCCCCCTATCCGCCACCGGGCCTACCGCGTGCCAGATCGGGTACGGGCCTGCATCCAGGAGGAAGTAGCCAAGATGCTCACGCTCGGGGTCATCGAGCCCTCAGACAGTCCCTGGGCCAGCCCTGTCGTACTGGTCCCCAAAGCAGCTGCCCCCGGCACCACACCAGAACTCCGGTTCTGCGTCGACTACCGGGGCTTGAATGCGGTCACCAGAACAGACGCACATCCCATCCCCCGGGCAGATGAACTAGTCGACCGAATGGGAGCTGCCCGCTACCTCAGCATCTTCGACCTGACAGCAGGCTATTGGCAGATCGGCCTCACACCCCGAGCGCAAGAACGTTCTGCCTTCTCCACCCCCGATGGCCATTACCATTTCACGGTCATGCCCTTCGGCATGAAGAATGCCCCAGCAACATTCCAACGACTCGTCAATCAGGTCCTGGCGGGGCTAGAAGGATTCAGCGCCGCCTACCTAGACGACATCGCTGTATACAGCCACCATTGGACTGAGCACCTCCACCACCTCCGAGCAGTGCTGCAAGCCCTTCAGCGAGCTGGCCTCACGATCAAGGCCAGCAAGTGCCAAATTGGGCAAGGATCTGTAACCTACCTCGGACACCAGGTGGGAAGCGGCCTAGTGGCTCCTCTGCAGCTGAAAATTGCCGCCATCCAGGCCTGGCAGCCCCCCATCACCCAAACCGAGGTACGAGCCTTCCTGGGCCTCACGGGCTATTACCGAAGGTTCGTGAAAGACTATGGTACCATAGTGGGGCCCCTCACAGAACTCACGTCAAAGAATCAGCCCCAGAAAGTCAACTGGACCCCAGAGTGTCAAACGGCATTTGAACAATTGAAGGCCGCCATGTGTTCCGCCCCTGTGCTCCAGGCCCCAGACTACAGCCGGGAGTTCGTCGTCCAGACAGACGCCTCCGACCAGGGCATTGGGGCAGTCCTGTCTCAAGTGAACACCGAAGGCCTTGATCAACCGGTGGCCTTCATCAGCCGGAGACTCCTGCCACGGGAGCAACGCTGGAGCACCATAGAGAGGGAAGCCTTCGCTGTGGTATGGGCCCTCAAGAAGCTCCGGCCCTACCTTTTTGGCACCCACTTTCGGGTGCAGACCGACCACCGACCCCTGCAGTGGCTGATGCATATGCGGGGGGAAAACCCAAAGTTGCTACGCTGGTCCATCTCCTTGCAAGGTATGGACTTCACAGTCGAACACCGGCCTGGGCCAGATCACGCCAACGCGGATGGCCTGTCCCGGTTTTTCCGCCTCGACGAGGAGAGTCCCCAAGAGGATGGGTAACTCTCCCCGCCTTCAGCTGGGGGGGACGCATGTTGGACAGGCCACATGAAGGGCCGCTCTCCCCCGGCCCAACCAGGCCTGAGTCCAGTCACGCAAGTACCACACACCACCATTGCACGTCCTCCGTCCCCTCCGGGACCCCTGCCCTCGAGCATATTGACCTCGTGGGTCCGATCCACTGCCGGCCCACGCGCCCAGCCTGGGACGCCATCTTGGACACTCCACCACGAGGCCGCCTGGCCCCCGATCGACCTCAACCCTGGGCCTGGCCGGCCTCAGACATTCCGGCACCACCCTCCACCCAGGAGGTGAGCGGGCTACTTGGCAAGTCAATGGGAGAAAGAGGGGCCGATGGCTCTCCCCCGCCAAGTGCCGCTCGCCCATCGCCTCCCCGGGCGCTGGCTCCACCCCCCTGCTGGGTGTCTGGACTCCCTCATCCCGGACCTCCCGACCTCCAAGTGCGAAGGTCCGGACATCAAAGCCCGCCAGCCCTATAACTGGGGCAGCTCCAGAGCAGGAAGGCAGTTGTATCTTGGAGTCGAGAGACGTAAAGAGGAACTCATCCTTGACGGACTACTGGCGCTGCCGTAGCTCTGTCTTGTGCACCATCGTCCTGCCTGTTGGCGCTGCCACAGCCTTCGCAACCTTCTTATCCTTCATCGTCGTCGGGACCTGCTGGCGTGGCCGCGGACCGTGTAACCGTCATCTTCACCGGGACCTGCAGGCTCCGCCGCGGACCGTCGTCTTCCTTCGTCCATCTCGGGACCTGCCTGGCTCCGCCGCGGCCCGATCATCTAGAACGCCGAGCTCGAGGATTGAGAGCTATTTTTCACTCATTGGTAACAAAGACTGTCCCGCTACCCCTTTCCTAAGCCAGAGACTAGAACCGAGGGGACCCCTGAGTCCAGACCTCCTTGTATCATATTATCGTAACCTAAGAATTGCCTATAAAGTCTCGTTAACCGTCAATCTTGTGTGGTGTCCGTCTGTGGGGGGGAAGTTACTTGTCTGTACAGTCGTTGGAGACGGCTCTCCCCGGAGACCTCTCCCCGTAGTCTCGGCCGACCCTCCCGGTCCGTCTAACACCCGGCGTATGTGGGGGGCCGTTGTGGAGATGAGGCAAGCTAATGCCCAGAGTTGCCAAGTGTGATCTCTGGTTAGAGTAGGCACCGAGGTGAGAATTATCGAGTCCGCTGACCGTGGTCCACGACCCTGCCGCGTTGGGAATTGAACCCTGGTCCCGACCGTCTTCTGCTCCCGGGTCTGCCGCCTCTAACCAGTGAGCCACACCACTCCACGATTGCCTCTTGGTATTCGCATTATGTCCGTGTTCAATAGTAAATCGATGCCCTTGAGCACAGTAATAAGAACATGCTAACTTTAACCAATCTTTATTCTAGAAAAAGAAACAGCAACATCTTAATTGTTTCTAAGTATGTTAATAGCCATGGCAAACTGTTTGGGAAACATTGAGGTATGTGACTTTTTCTTCTTCTGCTAGTTTGGACAAGTTGAAAAAAAATCATCTGGCTCACTTCACCCTCCACTGACTGTTAAAGCTGCATAGACTCCAACTCCAGGGTCACCCCGCTCCCCACGGAGAGTAGATCTTCTGCTCGGACTCTGCATTATTCTGGGCAGAGTGGCTTCCACAGGCCAGCACCGTTCCAAGGGCCAGTGGGACTGAATCAAGGCTTGCGTCTGCTGGCTCGCGGTCAGCCAGAGGCTTCAGGGGCGTCACCTTCAGTAAACCTTGAGCCAGTCCACGCACGATTCATTTTTATTTCCCATAATGTCTGTGGTGCTGTCCTTTGTTTATTTGATTTGTTATTGGTATCAACAAGTGTAGTACGTCTTTAAGAAGTTATTCACAAGGTTCTATTCAGTCTTAGAATGAGGAATTTGAAGAAGGCAACCTAGAAGACGAAGTGGTATTGTGGCTTAAAGATTTAAGTTACTTATTGTCAAGCGCCTCTTTGACACAACAAAGTTTGAGATAAGGGAAGGCGGTGTAGGGTTTGGAGAAGAACAGGACGCTGGCGCTCAAACAGATGTGTAAGTGATTGAATAGTAGGTCATAAGATAGGCGGAGTTTTCACGGTGCAACCAATATGGGGCAATACCCTAAAAAACCCTCAAGACGCCAAAGATGAGGATCCTTGGTGCCAGACAAATATTTAGCAGGTACTGGGCACACGTGTGAGATAAACAGTACAGTTACTCAGGATTAAGTACACAATTGTAAGGTCGACACCGATGGTATAAAAACACGTTGTTTTATGTAGGTTTCTTTCTTTTTCATAAATATACAACGCCAGCCGACACGTGTTTCGTCAACAGGTGGGTACCTGTGACGCAACTTGCAGGGAGGTTACAGTGGCAAAGGGCTCACTGATTGGCTGTGTTCTCTCTCCCCACCCCGTAACCCTCCCACAACACTACCGTATTTTCCGGCGTATAAGACGACTTTTTAACCCTTTAAAATGTTCTTGAAAGTCAGGGGTCGTCTTATATGCCGGGTGCCAAATCAAACAATGCTCCACCTCAGTGCCGACTTTGACATTGGAGCTGAAATCATTCACCCTCAGCAAACATCAGAGCCTGCGCTTCAACAGGAGTTACCGTACCGTAGATTCTAACATCCTAATCAACTAAGTGGCGTGGTCATGATTTGTTATTCGCCCCAGGAGCTGCGCTCATTACAGAAGGCCTCTTGTGCCTGCCGCAAAGTTTTTCCAGGTCGATATAAGGGCAAGCGGAAATGTCCAGGTTGTAGCTGGTCTCTGGCCAGTGCGCTCCCATCTATATCTACCAGGAAGGTGGGCAGTGTAAAACATCTCTGCCTGCTTTTAAACACCAGATCTGTCCGCAGACACGCCCAGGTAATCTTTGATCTCCTTGCTACTGAAAAACCTGCATGTCTAATGCTGACAGAGACCTGGTTAGGCCAGTCATCCAAACCCGACATTGCGACGGCAATACCCCCAGGATATAACATTTTTAGACAAGATAGACTGAAAGGAAGGGGTGGGGGTGTAGCGCTTGTGGTTAAGGAATCCTTGGCATGTTCTATCATTCATGTGGATGCCATCACGGGCTCTGAATCCCTTGCCTTCTCCATATCTTTGACACCTCAACACTCTTTTAAAGGACTCTTAGTTTACAGGCCCCCGGGTCCCGTGGGGTCCTTTTTTGAGGAGCTCCAGTCGATAATGTCGACACTGATTCTCAGAGCAGAACATTGCGAGCTTGCCGGTGATCTGAATTTCCACATGGATGAGAGTTCTGATCTGGACACAATGAAATTGATGGATATTGTGACACCCTTAGGCCTCACCCCTTTTCTCTCTGGACCGACCCACGACAGGGGCCATACCCTAGATCAGATTTTCTCTACGTTTCCCATCGAAGTGTCGGCTCTGCTGCCGGTATTGTGGTCAGATCATTATCTGGCCAAATTCTATGTTCAGTGTATTAAAAAATCTCCAAGCACTGCCCTGAAACATCTGGGACCAGTATCCAGGGCGAATCATCGGGTGACTCCAGAGATGCTGGCTCAGGCCTCTCTGGATCATCCTGTCCCTGCTACGGGCAGCCTGGAAAAGGATTTAGACTTGTTGCAGCAGTGGCTGATGGATAGGCTGAACGGTCTAGCCCCTGTTATTCCCCCCCGATCAACACCTAAACGGGCCTCTGCTCCTTGGTTCACTGAAACACTGTCGCACTCCCGCAGGCAGTGCAAAGTGGCCGAAAGGCCCTGGCGTTCTCAGTATGACGCCGATGCTAGGCTAATCTACAGAACAACGGTTAAAGCCTACCACCGGGAAATTCTCCAGGAAAAAAAGGGCTACTTCGCCAGGAGAATAGAGGCAGCAGCCAACTCTTGTAAAGAGATCTTCTCCATCGTCAGAGAATTTACGACATCTAGGGCCAACTCTACTCAGATTGACCCCTCTCAGTCATGGGTGTCTGCCCTTGCCAACTTTTTTACTAGTGAAATAAAGCTGATTCAGGACTCCTTTCCTCTGAGGCAGATAGTTGTTCCCCGTTGCCCGATGGATGGGTCAGCTTCTCTGATCCCCACTGGTCCTGTCTTGATGGTGTTCCTGCCACTTTCGCTACCTGCGTCCTTGGCGCTCATGGCTAACCTTAAATCTGGATCACCTCGGGATCCGTGCCCTGCTAAATTCCTGGCGAAAATGTCGGATATTATAAACCCTTTGGCAAATCCGCTCCTGAATCTATCTTTGAGTCAAGGGGTGGTTCCGCAGGTGTGGAAGCAGGCAATGGTCATTCCTCTTCTTAAAAAGCCCGGCCTTCCTCTAGGGGAGCTTGCCAACTATAGGCCTATTTCGCTTCTTCCCGCACTGGCTAAGATCCTGGAGAAACATGTCCATTGTGTGCTCTCCAACTATTTGGAGTCCCAAGATCTTCTACATCCCTCTCAATCTGGCTTTCGCCCTAATTTAAGCACTGAGACAGCGCTGCTGGAGGTGTCCGAGGCCATTAAGGAGTCGCTGGATTCGGGTGGCAAAGCTCCTCTCCGTGACTGATAACATCAAGATGTCACAGGATAGAGGAGGATCAATGATTCTGGTGCTGCTAGACCTGTCGGCGGCTTTTGATACTGTGTCTCATGAGATTCTTCTCGGCCGATTGCAGAGAGTGGGTATTGGAGGATTGGCACTGTCCTGGTTGGAGAGCTTTCTCTCCGGCCGCTCACAATCTGTTAGCATGGGACCCTATCGTTCCACCTCGAGGGTACTCTCTAAGGGGGTGCCACAGGGCTCATGTCTAAGCCCCACATTATTTAATGTGTATGTGGCCCCCCTTGCAGCGATTGTGAGAAGGTTTGGGTTCACACCAGTGTCATATGCTGATGACACACAGCTGCTTTTTCCTTTTGACTCTCTGACACCCGATGTGAAGAACAAATTTGCCGAGGGCATGAGAGCGGTGTCCCACTGGATGGCTACCAACTGCCTCCAGTGTAATGTCGGGAAGACGGAGGTAATGCTATTTGGGAAAGCTAGCATGCTCTGGTCTCCCGACTGGTGGCCTTTAGATCTTGGCCCCGTCCCATGCCCAAAGCCAATTGTTAAGAACTTGGGGGTAAAACTAGATCAGACTTTGAGTTTAAAGGAACATGCTAACTTTGTTACAGGAGCTTGTTTTAGAACAATTGGCCAGTTAAGGCGAATCTTCCCCATGCTGCCTGACAATCACAAGAAGACCCTTGTACAGGCACTGGTGATAAGTCGCCTAGACTACTGCAATGGCCTCCTCATATCAGCAAACGAGGAGGCGTTAAATAGTTTGCAGGTGGTCCAAAATACGGCAGCCAGATTAATTCTGAATGCTCCCGCAAGGACCCCGTCCAAACCTCTGTTAAGTCATCTTCATTGGTTGCCCATACGACAACGTGTCACATTTAAAATCTGTTGCTTAGTGCACAAATGTCTCTATGGGCAAGGCCCCAAATATCTGGCACAAAAATTTCAGATATATAAACCTGAACGTTTATTAAGTTCGAGCAATCAATGCCTACTGGAAACCCCCAATGTAAAAAAAGTCAGACAAGGTGGACGTGCCCTATCATTTATTGGCCCTACCATGTGGAATAAACTTCCTTCTGACCTAAGACACAATGACAACCACCTGTGTTTTAGGAAGACCCTAAAAACTCTCCTGTTTCAGATGGCATAATTCTTCATATGGCTTCCACAGAAACAACATACTTCAGAACTTTTGCGAGCAAAGCGCGGAGATACCTTCTGGTCGATTCCTGCGCGATACAAGCAATTAAATAAATAAATAAATAAATAAAGTCATGCTTGTCATGCTCGATCTGTCGGCGGCTTTTGACACCGTCCCCCATGAGGGTCTCCTCGCCAGACTTTATGAGATCGGTCTGAGGGGGACGGTGCTCAGCTGGTTTAGATCTTTCTTAGCTGACCGCCGACAAACGGTCTGGGCCGCTTCGAGCTCCGCCCAGATGCTGCCATTGGGAGTCGGAGTCCCTCAGGGCTCCGTGCTGAGTCCGACTCTCTTTAACATCTTTATGACCCCTTTGGCGACACTGGTGGAGTCTTTCGGGGCCCAGATCGTGTCTTACGCCGACGATACCCAGCTCCTCTTTTCATGTCAGAAAGGAGAAGATTTCGACGGAGAGAGTATCCGTGAGTGCCTTGGGGCTGTTTTTAAATGGTTCCAGCTAAACAGCCTCAAGTGCAACTCAGATAAATCTGAGATACTCTTCTTCGGTTGTGTCTCCGACCCTGAATGGCATGAATGGTGGCCTGCGGATATGTTCCCTCCGGCGCACTCGTCTCAGTTAGCTAAGAATTTGGGAGTGAAGATCGACAATGGGCTGACATTAAAATCCCATGTTCTGGCTCTTTCGGGAACGTGCTTTGGTCTCCTCAAAATGCTCCGGAAGTTCTTCCCCCTGCTCTCGGAAGAGCACAGGAAGACTACGGCCCAGGCATTAATTGGCTCAAGATTGGATTATTCCAACATTCTCTATCTTGGCCTGCCGGAGTATCTCCTGCAACGTTTGCAGGTGGTGCAGAACGCGGCTGCACGGGCTATCTTTGGCCTCCATAGAAGTGCTAGAGTATCCAGTCTACTGCAGTCACTTCACTGGCTGCCTATCCGGAAGCGGATAGAGTTTAAGGCCTTTACTTTGGCCCATAAGGCCCTGCACGCTAGGGGAGCTCAGTATCTCCAAAGGAGACTTGCCTTGTACCATCCGGCTCGTTCCCTAAGGTCTGAGTCTCTGTTTTTGGCTGAGGTTCCCCGGGTAAAAAAGGCGCGCATGGGTGGTCGCTCTTTCAGGCTGCGAGCTCCGCAGCTCTGGAATTCGCTTCCACTGTCACTGCGTAGCACATCTAATTTACTGGCCTTCAGGAAGGGCCTTAAAACATGGCTCTTTGCCCGATAGTGGTTTTCTCCCTAGTGTCAGAGCTTTCCACTCTTAGCAGGTTCTCTGTTTTATGTTGTTGATGTCTCTCTTCTCCGGTCACATATCAAAGCGCCGGGACACTCCTCGGAGTAGCCGTGCGCTATATAAGACCAACCTAACATCTAACATCTAAGTCTGTGGTTTATGCATCCTATTCCTTAATTCAGTTATAGCCTGCTTTTCTAATTGATTAATTTATTTCCCAGTGAAGCAGCAGGGGCAAGCTGTATCCTTGCTTTATTAAGCAACGATTAATGGTGGTTATGAGTTGCTTGTTAAAACAAAACAAAGACTGTTTTTGCATTATGTATGCAGGTATTCCTCCGTCTTTTGCGGAAGCTCATATTTTCTGCATGGGCGGCCTGCCTAATTAACTGGATGTATGTGCTTGGAGTCTGTCCTTTTAACAGTGCGATCCATGTTAGACATTCTCTGATTTGAGCTGCTATGTTGGGCAAATACTGCAGTACCACGTTCTCTTCTAGTGAATCCGGCCTGTGGCTTTTTCCTAAAAACCACTGAACGTACAGCAGGGTTAAGTAGGCAAATTTTCTATTTACAGTACTCAGCGTACCAACAGGACTATGCCCATATTCAAAATATATAGGAACAGAACAGTTCTTTACACTTCATGTCACGGAGGCGGGCTAGAATCACTAATAGGCCCAAAATAAATTCTTAAAATGGCTATGCAGACTGGTTGAAGATGTGGTGACTGCGTTGGAAGAGGGGTAGTCTTCTACGGCGAGTATAGCACAACCCCTATATTTTAACAAGAAAAGTAGGAGGGTCGTCTTATACGCCCAGTAGTCTTATACGCCGGAAAATACGGTATTTGCCCGCCACCTCCACCCCTACTAGACACAGACGCAGTAACTATAAGCGGGTGGAAATGGCCCGACCTTCTGTTTTCCCGCTGTTTAGCAATAGACATAAGGGGCCGTATTATGCATTGTGATTGTTTGCGTCCTAAAAAAGGTGCGCTGGGCGCAAGCAATCACAATGCGACCTATTATGATTTATGAGAGGCCCCAGGGCAGCTGCGAACACGCGCTGCCCTGGGGGCAGCGCATTCATGTGAAAACACAGAGCAGCTGCTCCTCCTGAGGGCTTGTTTGACTCTGCACCAGCATCTCTAAAATGGCGCGGGCGCAGAGTCAAAGGAATTCCCTCATTTGCTTAGGGCACACCCCTATGCAAATGAGGGAGCATCTTCTGAAGGTAGCGCTGGCGCTTTAAGTGGGCCAGCGCTATCTATATTATAGAAGGGGACGCACAAGCATCTGTGCCCCCTTCTATAATACCAAGGTGCCCCCGGCGCGGGCCAAACGGGCGCAAATGCTAGTTGAGCCCCCGGGGCACTGATTGTAATACGGCCCTAGGATAAGGTGCCGCCTTTTCATTATCGCTTCACAAGACAGTAATGTGTTTGCGGGACCTCTCAGAAGAGAGGCGGGGCCTTCCTAGGAAGCCAAAAGCAGCCCTGCCAAACAAAACGTAAAGCAGCCTGCTCCCTTCCTCACTCCACCAACCATTCTTTCTCTTCCCCCTCTTGGGTCGCTGCTGCATGTTCCACTAGCCCACACTTCCTTTCTGTTTTTGGAGCCCCAAAGCTGCCGCCATTAATCCTAAGGAGCCGTGGGGATCGGCGGCACTCCCTGCAGCCTCCTGATCCGTAAAGCGCCTGTTGCCCATGCCCCTCTCTTGTGCCTCACCTCCACCACTGTTGGCTTGACTTTCTCTCCCTGCCAGGAGTGGCACTGGGAGAAAAACAAACACTGCACCCTCCAACACACAATATCGCCAAGTATGCATGTGTCCTTGTGTAATTTAACTGGAGCTTATGTAAAGCGCTCCAATTCCTTCGGGTCGAGTTTGCGCTATATAAAACTTTATGAAAACTAAATCGAACCTCTGCTGTGATGCTACTGTCCCCGCTGTCGCTTGCCGTTCCCCTCCCTTGTGCTTTAATGTAAATGATGCAGTAGACTTCTCCCACCTCAGCAGGACTTTTAGATATTGGGTCCTTGTGGCTCACCATTCTTTCAAAAGACAACGTTGACGTTCCCTGATTGGGGTGTATGTGAAAGGCGGTGTGAGAGGTAGGGGGAGAGCGGCATTTGTGGAATAGATGAACACGAAGGGAGCACATTTCTTTAAACATCGAAATTAATTTATATCTGTAATCGTAATCTTGGCGGCATCAAAAGATGTCGATGCTCGTTTCATTTGCAGCTAACACGGAGCTGGCTGCTGCAAGTAGTGTCGTTGGAACACTGTTTCTACTTCCCCGTCACTCATTTATTTAAACGGCGGAAGTTAGCCATGGCATAATCACATTACAAAATAAAACAAGCATTTGCAGTCAAATAGGTCTCATATTACTAAAAGTTTGCGCTATTGGCATTGCAAACAATCATACAACGCCAATAGCTGAAACTATCAGTAATGCAAGATCTATTGCATTGCAAATGCTTGTTTATATTGGAGGCAGAAAGAGACAGAATGGGATTGTTTTTGAAACCCTTTCCCATTATTTGCACTCACCCAGTCTGTAGCCTTCAGTGAGGCCCTCATTCTTTGCTATCTGGCTGGCGATTACCAGCAAGTACCCCAGGAGCTGAAAATACAGAGGAAAAGAAGCAATTTTTATGTAGTTACTTCACTGCCCAGTGCTCACCCGCAAAAGCGTTCAGTGGAACTATGGTACATTCCTCCCACCCAGAGCAGGGATCAAGATGGAGGGGAGATGCATTTATCACGACCCAGGATCTTAATGTCACCGAGGTACATTCACCCCCACCCAGGGCTCTCAGTGACACTGAGGTACATTCACCCCCACCCAGGGATCTTAGTGACACTGAGGTACATTCACCCCCACCCAGGGCTCTCAATGACACTGAGGCACATTCACCCCCACCCAGGGCTCTCAGTGACACTGAGGCACATCCACCCCACCCAGGGATCTCAATGACACTGAGGTACATTCACCCCCACCCAGGGCCCTCAATGACACTGAGGCACATTCACCCCCACCCAAGGCTCTCAATGACACTGAGGCACATTCACCCCCACCCAGGGCTCTCAGTGACACTGAGGTACATTCACCCCCACCCAGGGCTCTCAGTGACACTGAGGTACATTCACCCCCACCCAGAGCTCTAATGACACTGAGACACATTCACCCCCACCCAGGGCTCTCAGTGACACTGAGGCACATCCACCCCCCCCCCCAGGGATCTCAATGACACTGAGGTACATTCACCCCCACCCAGGGCTCTCAATGACACTGAGGCACATTCACCCCCACCCAAGACTCTCAATGACACTGAGGCACATTCACCCCCACCCAGGGCTCTCAGTGACACAGAGGTACATTCACCCCACCCAGGGCTCTCAATGACACTGAGACACATTCACCCCCACTCAGGGCTCTCAGTGACACAGAGGCACATTCACCCCACCCAGGGCTCCCAGTGACACAGAGGAACATTCACCCCCACCCAGGGCTCTCAATGACACGGAGGTACATTCACCCCCGCCCACGGCTCTCAATGACACTGAGGCACATTCACCCCCACCCAGGGCCCTCAATGACACTGAGGCACATTCACCCCCACCCAGGGCTCTCAGTGACACTGAGGCACATCCACCCCACCCAGGGATCTCAATGACACTGAGGTACATTCACTCCCACCCAGGGCTCTCAATGACACTGAGGCACATTCACCCCCACCCAAGGCTCTCAATGACACTGAGGCACATTCACCCCCACCCAGGGCTCTCAGTGACACAGAGGCACATTCACCCCACCCAGGGCTCTCAATGACACTGAGGCACATTCACCCCACCCAGGGCTCCCAGTGACACTGAGGAACATTCACCCCCACCCAGGGCTCTCAATGACACTGAGGTACATTCACCCCGCCCACGGCTCTCAATGACACTGAGGCACATTCACCCCCACCCAGGGCTCTCAATGACACTGAGGTACATTCATCCCCACCCAGGGCTCTCAATGACACTGAGGCACATTCACTCCCACCCAGGGCTCTCAATGACACGGAGGCACATTCACCCCCACCCAGGGCTCTCAATGACACTGAGGCACATTCACCCCCCGCCCAGGGCTCTCAATGACACTCCGGCACATTCACCCCCACCCAGGGCTCTCAATGACACTGAGGCACATTCACCCCCCGCCCAGGGCTCTCAATGACACTCCGGCACATTCACCCCCACCCAGGGCTCTCAATGACACAAAGGCACATTCATCACCACCCAGGGTTCTAGATGACACTGAGGTATATTCAAAACATATAGTGCAGCGGGCCTCTAACCAGGGACTTTGGAGTACCTAAAGCACTTAAACAGCGCTGGAGATCTACCAGCTCTTGGCAGCACCTAGAACCCGGAAATATGCCATCCAGCTGCTACTCACCCCAGCGTCCGCTTCAGACACATCACTAATCCTTGCGATAGGAGTCTTCGGGATGAGTAGAAGGTGAACAGGAGCCTGGGGGTTTGCATCTCGAAACACAAGGCACTGGAACAGGATAAACAGTTATTCACATAGAGCTCAGCGCCAATTTACAAAACATGCTAGGAATATTTAAAAACAAAATACTCTTCAAGACTTATCTTCTGTTTAAAACGTACTGGAATACATAATTATTTTTTAGTGCCACATCATAAAAGGGAATAATTTGTTGTGATTGTGGACAAATAGCTACCCCTACTTCACAACCAGTCGCAGTAGAGACTGCCTTAAAGGAGAGCCATTGCACTAAAGCCCAAGCAAGATTTTCTGTAAAACCAGTCTGAGTCCAGGGTGCCACACGTGCAAAAGACTTTGTACAACAGATGCAAGTACTATATTGCATTGAGGCAAATGCAGGGAGATCTCAGGGGACAGGTTCTGCAGACCTCAATGGCATGTTTGAATGTCTCTTTTCTTAAAGGTAAGTGGCCATCAGCATGGCAGTTGAGTGGTTGAAATGGTGTATTTAAAAGAAACAGCCATGTTTCGGCCAAGCTGGCAAGTCATGGATGACAAGAGATTATCCACTGCAGCCACAGGCCTCTTTTTTTGCTTTCTCTACATCTAGAGAAGTTACGTCCCTTTGACTACACTTCTCCAGCATTGGTATCGTTCATCGAATCATATGCTTGATTCCCCTGTCGGCAGAACTGGTGTCCAAGCCGGAAAATGTAAATGCTTCAATGAGCGAACACCATCATTTTTCTCTGCACTCGACCCAGCTTTCTACAGTACTGTATGACGCGGCATCGTCAGAGTGAGATATAGGGGCCCTGGGCTCCACTCCCCTTAGATGCCTCCATAGCTTTATTTTTAAAGCACTTACACTGAATGGTGTGAGAACCTAATGTGGATCTATGGCAAAACCAGCACTGTCGTCCTGCTGTCACTGGCGATCGATCAGTCTGTATGTAAATAGTCTGATCAAGAAGGACCCCTTGCTAAGAAGGAAGAGGAACGGGGGGGACAGGGAGCCTCGTTTCCTGGTCCAGAAGCCCGTGCCCCTAGAGAGAATTCAAATTTCAACAAGGGGCTAATGTTCCTGGAAAGGATAGAGAGGGAGGCAGTCTCTCAAAAGGAGGAGAGTGCCTGGGCCAGAGTACTGAATAGGGACAGTCAGTGAGGCTGTTTATGGTGCCCTCACACATCCCCAGGAGATGTCATGGTTCATCATAGGGCTGTGTTCCTCGTCCGGCCGGCGCTGCAATGCCCTACGGGTCCTCTGAAGGGTCTAGAAATCAAACAAGATTGCTCGTCTCAAACTCATATTGTCTAATGAGCAGGCTTGGTCGCAGCAGTCGCAGTGACCACGATAAGAGAGTATGCTATAGATTAGGAAAGCTCAAAGTCTGGTTCCAACAGGTCCTGTCTGGGACCCATCTCCATCTTGCTCCTGTGAATCTCTTGCAGATTCTCCAAGGAAGAGCCTAAGCCTGGAGGCAGACACAGCCCTGATAGCATCAAGTATGAATAGAATCTGGGGGTTGTTGGCAGAAATATAAAGAGTGAAGCCAGAGAATGCTGCAGATGTAAGGATGGAGGTCGACCGCCAGAGGGTGATGGTAAATGGTGGGAATCTGCAAGTAAGAGAACGTCCAGTCCGCTCCAGTGTTTTAGTAAAGACTTGTGGTTGATGAAATCAAAGATGATTACAGCTCCCGCAGAATCGGAGCCACAGCACAAACTTCTCCTTCCCAGCCAGGCTAGGTTCTAGCAGGTGGGCAGGCCCACCCAAACATGACCCAAGGCTCTCCTAGGGGCTTCCTCCGTCTCGACAGCGGAACGTTGTCATGGTTTTTCACTTTGCTTTATTTATCACTCTGGAGTCATTAAGGAACCTCTAGAACACATTTTAAAGTGCATGGTTTTAAAAATTGCTGTGTTGATTATGCACCGATAAGTGGGGAAATACTGGCTATAGGTGATTTTCCCTACTTTTGTACTGGCCGAGACATTACAATACTGGTCATGCCAGTAACAAAACAGCCTGGAGGCAACACTACCTTGTGTCTGAGGCAAACTGCACTTGGGTGGTGTGTCCTGGGGGAGCGCGGACAGGGGTTTACCTTCCAATGATGCAGCAGGTGCAGTGGCACCAGGGCCCAGGGCTGAGAGCAGCCATCTTCACCTCAGTTATGGATGTTTCTGTGTGCGGATTCTGAGGGCATTTCTGTGGTTTATTTAGTCTGTGTACGATGAGCGCAGTAATATACTGTAGAATGGAGCATGCATGATACTTTTCAAATAGTGGAAGTGCACGCCTCATTGGATAAGCAGCCAAGAGGGAATCATAAATATCAGACCATTAAATAAGAATGCATGTGAAATGATAATGCCTACTAGAGGAAATGTGTCTCCCTATTCTAGGCCAGAGACTATGGTAAAGTAAATAACCGTGTTATTTCAAGTAACTTACTGTGCAGGCCTCACCAATCCTCACCAATACTGTAGGGCAGCAAATGTGAGCATTTCATAATCTGATATCTTGTTACAGTACAATGCACATTCCCAGATTACAGTCAGTCCCACTAAAATTATGCAACACTTTGCGGCTGTAGTGTTTTCTGCATAATTATGGACTTGCCGTATTTGTCACTTGATCCATCATCTGCTGCATAACCACCAGATTTGAAAAAATGGTTTCTTGCTCAAATGTTACTACAAATGCTGCAGTGCATGTTTCTAAATTCAAGTTTGAAAACTATTACTTTTCAAAAATATATATATTTCTCAATGCACTGATAGAATCTGATTTACTAAGGTGAAACATTCTGCATGTTCATAAATTACACTTTTGAATTTTGAAGAGATCTTATGTTTTTACACGCTTGCTGCAAGATTTCTTTATAAATGGAGGTTGTCCTAAAGTTAAGCAGTTCAGGACTTCCAAGTTAATTCCTCTCTTTACCTACAATTAGCATTTAAATAAACACTTACAGAAGGTCTGACCCAAGTGGAATGACTTTACCCAGGGAGCCACAGCCCAACTATCGAGAGTCAGGGAAAAACCGTGTGTGGTGCTGAAAAGAGCTTTCTAAAGTCTGAAGCATGAAGGGGTGGATCCTCCATTATAAAGGAGGAGTGTGGCCCCACTAGTTGGCAGCAGAATTAAACACTTGAACAATAACATGATAATAAAAGTGGTTTATCACTTCATTTTTCTTCTTACCTGCGGCTGGCAGCGAGCGCGTCATAGGGCAGGGCCAGGCACTCTGTATAACAACTGTGGGGAGGAAGGGTGAGGGGCACTACTAAGTGCGCATGATGGTTTAGCCGGCCGTCCTACACCAGCCAAACTGTCATGCGCCCTTTGCTTTTCTCCACCCAGCTGCGTTGTACAGCCAGGAGGAGAAAAGCCACAGGCTCCCAGACCCTGTCTGAGCGCTGAATCACGGTGCTCAGACCAATCCTAGCACTGCTCTCATTCTGGGAATAGCATTCACAGCATGAGAGCAGCATCAGCAATTGGCATCTGGGAGCCTGTGGAGTGTGATTAGCCCGGGACCGGACCTGCATCAGGATCAGGAGAGGAGCAATGCGGCAGGTAAGTTCTCAGGTTTTATTTGTCAGTCAAACCCCCTCCCCCGCCTCCCTCCATGCTTCGGATCCCATGCAGTCGCCACTGGAAGCATGTATGTCACAGTTTTTGTGAAAAACTGGCTAGCTGGGCATTGCCAAAAAAGCTCAACGTGATGGCTGGGGAAAACAGTGTGTGCTGATTGGCGCATAATGGAAACTTAACTAAAGCACTTGGAGAATCCATAGGAGAGGTCAGAATTCCAGGGGTACCACATGAAAAAGTAAACAGGGGAAACAACCATATGGATATGATTGTTTCCCCTGTTTACTTTTTCATGTGGCACCCCTGGAATTCTGACCTCTCCTGTGGACTGAGGCCTGCTAAATGAAACTCCTGCCTCACATATCCTTCTGTGACAGTGTCCCTTGGTTCTCCCTGTGGGGCTCCTGCTACCGTGGGGCTGCCACGACAGGGTCTCAGGCGAGTAATAGACGAAAATCTTATATCACATCCTAGCGTATATTAAGGCTCATATCTGCAATCTGGATAGCCGCACTCTTTTTGCACTCCCTAAATCTTGCTCGGTATCGAAACCCTTCCCCAAATTACACTGGCTGCCGGTGGACAAAAGAATTCATTTCAAGACCTTATGCATCGCCCACAAAATCTTCATCCACCAAGTGTCTCCTATTCTATATGACTTTCTCTTGCATTATACTGGTGCCGCACACTGCGCTTGGCGGATTTGCACTTAGCATGTGTCCCCCAAGTCAAAAGAGTGGGGGGCGCTCTTTGAGGGCGTTGCTGTCAGACCTGTTGGTCTCTCTCCCTGCGACCATCAGGCTTTTCCCTGTCTAGTTGCTGCCTCCTGTTTCCCCACCCTGCAATGTTATTTCTGGGCTTAGCGCTGGGACACCCCGATGGTGGGGTAGCCATGCGCTTTACAAATCTAGTAACATAACATGCCATGCTCATTATGAAAGCTTGCCGGGCAGTGTGTACTAAATGATGCTTCGTGAACACTCGCTAAGGTGGTAGCTGGGGCATTATGGAATATTGCAAAGTGTATTATGATTAACGCTCCAAGTTTTCCATTTTTACTGATTTTTCAGATAAATACAGACAGAAAACCACCTATTTTCCGGTCTGTATTTACTTTTAGATACAGATAAACACAGGTTATAGGTTTTCTTTTGCGATACTCACTACTGTCAATCATGAGTGCTAGGACAATAGCTGTACAGATTGAGAGGCAGGGAAGCTAAAATATCTTTAATATTTTAAAAATGAAGCTGAAACAACTGCAGCAGTGCCTCTGTCTACGCTGTTCTGCAATGCAAATGGTTTCAAATGATTATGGTACTGTAAACAGCTAAAATCCATTAGACATTCAAACACGAGTAAATAAATGTGAAAATATACCCACTACAGCGTCATTTTTTACACTAAGCACAAACTAAACATGGACAAACACAGATAAAATCGACCAAAAATATGGATAAATAAAGACTGAAATGTAAACAAAACACCCTGAAATCAGGAGCCCTTATTATGATGCCAGCATTAACATTTTGTGCATACTTACCAGACTATGTACTATAAAATGTGCTATTCCCTAAAGTACCGCCCCAAACATGCTTGGGAAGAACAATACTCCCCTTTCCCCCTTCTAAACAAAGTGGTCTTCGCTTCCAACCATATTCAGACCAGAGCAATGAACTGTTTTCGTCTAGATGTAGTGGAAGGTCCATAGGGAGAACTCCATCCCTGTTGTAAATTAACAGCGATTAGATTAAGCATTAGCAGAAGACATCCTGTATTTAGAGATTATCTTGCCCGTTCATGGAATCCATTTTGTATTTCTGTCGGCCATTTTGTTTGCCATGTGCTGACCATGTGCTCTGTCCTACCTTCCTGTTAACTGCTCTTGAAATCTGCCTAGAGACGAGATATATTTATCCTCGTTTTTATTCTGCACATGCCCAGTAAAGCTTACAGCTGTTCCTAACTGGTAACTGTCAAGATGTGCCCACCTGAATTAGCTTACTGTCAGCCCTTCCCACTTGTTACTAGCACACTCTCTGTATGACCTTATATGCATTTGAAACCAACACTCTGTGCCTTGTACTGCCTTCATTTCAGCCCCTGTGTGGGTATAAAAGGACCAAGCTCCTTCTAGTCAGTGTGCTACTTCATACACTACCGAAGGGTGTTGTATGGTTGTGGTTCCACCTCATGAGGTTTAATAAATACTTTGTTTTCTATTCCAGTTTCTGTGCCAACTTCTTTCTTTTGGTGTGAGGACTCTGAGCAAAGAAGGGCAAATCCCTTGCACTGGCAGGCCTTGCTGAGGCTTGCTACGACATCCCCTCCAGGGGGAGCAAGTTTCAAACCTCCAAAGTTTTGATCTGTGCTGCTGGGATCACAGTCCTCGTCTGTATCATTTACCACCAAGGACCTCATTGGGACTGTCCTGGAAGAGGCGTCAGTACTGAACGAGTCACGTGAAAGAAACCATCACAGCAGTCAGAATTCATCTGGGGCGATAAGCGGCTCCTTTTACAACTTTTTGCAGAATGAAAAGTGGATTCTGTTGCTTCTAAACAGCAAAAAAACGTGTTTCAGTAATTTGCAGTCACTTCCTCTCTTAAGTTTCAGAAGGTTTGACCTGCTGACATTTAACAGCGCAGGGGAACCAAGCATTATTACACCCAGTAATTAATGGGTGTAATAACATTCACATAACATGTAACTCGGATCTCTGGGCACACAGGGGTTCTAATTATCTGGGCCACTTGTAATGAGGGGGTAAAGTGCCCCAAGTCTCTTGGTTAAATAGTATTTCAATCCAAAACATTTTGTACGAATATTATTGACTTAAAGGGCTGCAAAATGGAACATCTGCCAGTAATGTCCAAACATCTCCTTGGGGGAGCAGGCAGCGACCTTGTGGAGTACTCTTTAAGTAATGCCAGCGTTGACTGGTTTTCATAGCACAATATTCTTTAAAATTCAGAATTTTCTGTTATTTTTCTTATATTTATTGAGGCAATCCATAGGGAAAGAAACTGACTTTCACATCCAGCCAGGCTGATACTGTTCGGACACTAATGGGAAAGGAACTAAATCCGGCCGAAGGTCAAATTAAAAGAACAATCCAATCAGAAAAGTTGTAGCCGAGTGGAAAACACCAACCCTGCCAGAGTTACTCCAAGTGACGTGTCACCTATCCAAGGTCGATGGAAGCTGCCCAAGGACTCAAGGGAGAAAAGCTAATTTTGACACCATTTACTTTCAATTGAAGGGTCAAGGCTATTAGGCTGAAGTATTTTTTAGACCACTAGATGGCGGTGGGGGACAGAGAATAAGAGCAGAACTTCTCAGAAGTTCTATTAAAGGCAGCTCAATGGGAAATAGAGGTGGACGATTTTACAAGCCAATGGCGAGAGCCGAGCCCTGACCAACACAGCACCAAACCCTCAAGTAAAAGGAAGATAAAGTACATTCAAAATAAACAAAATGAATTTGTTTAATACGTAGAAGTTTTCACCCAGTGTTTAATTTGAAGAAAGATAAAAAAAATGTACCAGGGCCCTCATCAGGAGGCCACTGCAACTTGCCCCACACACTGCCCCTGCCATGCTGCCAATGACAGTAGCTACAAAGCAACCCCCTCCTACAAGTGCGACAATTCAGACCATTCCAGGCCCTCAAAGCTATAAGAGAGGATGGATGGCACAGCAGCCAGAGCGGCTGACTCCGGAGCGCAGAGCCCGCGGTTCGATCGCCGGTGGCCGCCCAGCCATCCCAGCACCCTGTGACTCTTGTCAATCGCTCACTTAATCTTCCCGACAGCCCCCAGCGCCTTGAGACCCTTAGGGATAAGTAGTTCACGCTTTACAAATACTGGATTTAGATGTATAAGAAAGAGTTGGGCGGCAGGCATTGGCCATTTTTAATGTATATTGAACTAATATACAAATGTTGTTGTGCTCATCTGTAAATTAGACATGACAGTCTAAGAGCTGGTGTTGCCAATTAAGTGCCGGTTCTGAAAACCAACAGCTCAAGTTAAGCACTAGTTTTAGGCATTAATCATGATTTATAAAAATGGCTATCATGATTAGGGTGTGGTGGGAGACAGTGTCAAAGGCGGCCAAGAGGTCCAGTAAGATGAGGGTTGTGGTTTCGTCCCAGTCAAGGAGGGAGTAGATGTCATCAGTGGCGGCGAGGAGTGCAATCTCGTGCTGTGGTTGCTTCGGAAGCCAGATTGGGAGGTGTCCAGGACGTGGTTCTCTTCTATGAACTCGGAGAGTTGGGCGTTGATGGCCTTCTCGTTGAATTTGGCTGGGAAGGGGAGGAGGGAGATGGGTCTTAAGGTCTATCAGGTTGGCGGACGGCTTCTTCAACAGAAGGTTGATCCCAGAGCATTTCCAGTCATCGGGGAAGGTGGTGATTTCGATGGAGCAGTTGATGGTGCGGTGCAGATGGGGGAACGATGGAGGCGACTGCTCTATTGAAGATGTGGTACAGGTAAGGATCCGATTTCTTCATGGTCTTGAGTGTGTCGTCTGTGGTGAGTGGAGTCCAGTTGAGCCCTATATGTTGGGGTGCAATGTGGTTGTGTGTGATGATGGCAGGCATAGCGGCAGGATCTTGGGGGTCGAAGCAGTCATATATATGACTGATCTTGTGATCGAATAAGGTGCTGAGTTAGATGCAGATGTCTTGGGAGGGTGGTACGTCTGTGGTCTCACTGTTGAGCCTGGCAAACTGCTTGATGATGGTGAAGATTTCTTCACTGTTGTTGAAGGTGGTGTGCTTTGATGGCGGATTTGAAGGTTGCATGGGTTTCTGAAGTTTTGTTGTTCTTCCATCTCTTCCTGATAATAAGTGCACAGTTGAGCTTCTCCATCTGGATTGTGTCTTCTCCTGCAGGGCCATGCCCTCCCGTTCCCTCTCTGAGGAGGCAGGCAGGTTACTGGGTGCCAGACAGACCCACAGCTTTCCATTCAAGTTCATGTCCGGGAGACTGGTTGGTAAGAAAAAAACAGCCCTGGCTCAGAGTAGCTTTGTGTGCTCAGAGGAGGACTCTCTTCCACTGTCAATAAGAATTTGTAAATGGAACAAAGTGGGATGGTTTGGGCCCCAACCTTATACACATACACTCATACACACACGCACACACGCGCACACACATACACACAAAAGCACATGCTCACACCATGCTCATGGGATGTCAGCCTGTCGTAATTGGCCCGTTCGTATTAGCGATTAGCTGAAACTACACGTTGTCCTCCTTAAATTGGCTACATACGATAACGCCATTTTGAGTGTTGCGGCGGCCATCTTAGATCATGAGCGGCCTCGTGGCCGACGTGCCCTTTAGTCCGTTGTCCGTCCTACTGACCACTCTTGTCTGCCCAGCAACAGGCTATTTTTAGTACTGGTCAAGCCACACATGCGCAGTTCCCACTGACCCGTAAACCTTCAGGAATGTGCCGCTAACTGACCAGTGGGTTTGAAACCCTCCAATGAGCTGGCAGTATCCCAAAACATGACCATATATGTCCCTAAAACTATGTCTTAACTTGTGCCGCCTATCTTTTATTGCCCCAAAACTGTATATAAACGGGGTCACACCGGTGTTCGGTGTGATACCTCTAGCATTACCGAAGGGTGCTGTTTGAGTGTACCACCACCCCATGGGGTCTTAATAAACTTGTTCTTTGCCTTTTACAGTTTCCGTGCCAACAGTTCTTGTGTGTAAGTGGGTAATCTCTGGAGCGTGTAGGCCTTGGGAACCCCGAAATACTTCAATTGGCGACTCTGGTGGGACTCATCGGCGACTCGGATGCCCGAAGGAGAGGTCGTGACGAAGGCTTGGAAACCCGCCATGGGCGCGCGCTGCCACAAGTGACCCGAGTCTTGGCTGCCACGGTGTTTTTTCCTTTCCTTCCGATCTGACCTTCCAGGTGGCGCCGGTCTCCGACTGAGTCCTCGACGTGTCTGCATCGCTGAGAAAGTGCCGTTTGGCTGATTTGGCTTACAAGACCTTGGCAGTTGGAATCTGGACATTTGAGAATTTGGTAAGCTTTGTGTTCGGTAAGGTAGTCTTTGGACGCTTACTGAAGTCCTACGATTTGTGTTCGGTAAGGTAGTCTTCGGACGCTTACTGAAAATCTGTGCTTTGTGATTGGTGAGGTAGTCTTCGGACGCTTGCCGAGTCCTATGAACTTTGATTTGAGTTAGCTAACATTTTGAATTTGTGATCTTTGAACTTATATGTGTAGTGCACTTCACATAGGCAGGCATGTAGAGATGTTTCTCTAACTTTGTTTTTTTTCCTCTGAGCGGCACAATTGTGTGAAGAACTGTAAGTGCCATTTTGTCTGGTGTCACGCTTTCGTGATACTTTTTGAACATGCCTGTTTTCAGCACACTCCGAGGAATGTGCTGTCTGGGAGAAGGTACCTCAATTAGGTTAGCGGAATCACAGCCGGCTCCCCCAGAGGGAACACCAAATCGGGAGATGTACATAAAATTTGGCCTTCCCCCTATTATGTACAGTAAATTATGGCATAAATACACCAAGGCCGATCCTGAATTGCAATGGCCCCTACACGGGTCGTTCGATTTAAGTAAAGTACAATTTGTAGAGCAATGTATGTTTCAACGTAGGTCTAGACAAAACATGTTTGATTGCGTGCGAATGTGGGAGAAAGCGGCGCGTGAGCGAATGAAGCGTGAGGTTGCCTTGGCGGACAAAGAGCAGCGTAAGGCTGCTCGGGATAAGGCTTTACAGCTTGAGGAAAAGGAGGCTCAGGAGAAGAAAGAGAGGGAGGAACGGGAACGTAATTTGCAAACGACTGGTCAATTTCCAATTCGCCGACCGCTTTATCCTGTCCTTAATAATGAAATTGATGATTTTTCTTTGTTAGATCGGTCACCGCCTCCGTACGTTACGCCGACGGCTCCAGCTGTGGATTCTGATGATGGCGGACAGGATAAGTCGGACAAGAAGAGTGTGTCTGCTCTCAGGTTTACTGCGGAGAGGTCCGCTCATCTACGTAGTTGGGCTCGAAAAGTGAATAAGCGTAGTGTTACTCAGGATCAATTGATATCAGAAAAGACAGGGTGGACGGATCTTGAATTGATGTATTTTCTGTCTTCTTTGGCTGATGAGGTTGTAGGCGCATATCGTGAGCTTTCTGATACGTTCGAGCCCAAAGCGTTGTCAGTATACCGTGAAAATTTGACTAAAGGTGATTTTGATCTTTCAGATGTCGATGACCTGTTTGCGCAATTGATCAAGCTGCGGGATGAGACAACTCGATTACGGGAGGAGCGGAAAAAGAAACAAAAGGAGTCTGAATTGGAGCAGGATGGGCAGGCCAGAGGGTGTTCTCTCCGTGGTTCAGATAAGAATTCTGCGTTGCATGTTATGCCTATGCGTGAAGCCGCGCCTTTGTATGTTCCACCAAAAGGGGAAGGTACGGATGATGATAAATTGTCGAAGGACGCGAAAGGGTACTTTGTGTATAATTGGGTTTACACTCCATGGAATAGAGCAGATGTCATGGCATTGAAAAATTCTTTACCTGATCTCCGAAAAAATCCAGCGGCATTTTATGAAGGGGTGGAGGGGGCTATATCGTCTTGTGTGATGACTCTTGTAGATATAGATTTGTTTTTTGGGTTGATATTACCACCTGATATGTGGCGGCAGATTCGTAAAAATAATGATGAGACAATATTGGGAGGGACATGGAAAGAAATAAATGCTGCAGATTTAGATAGGGAACCAGCATGCAAGCCTTGTCAGCTAATCCTAGAACTCCCGGCAGCTATTTTGCGTAAATTAAAAACGCTTGTTCCCGCCAAAAAGATTGATTGGACTATGTTAACGTCGTGCAAGCAGAAACCCGATGAAACGGTCTCAGATTTCTTTACGCGCTTCGAGGAGGCCTTTCATGATTACAGTGGTCAATCTTTAACAGACGATACGGGTCGGCATTTGTTTGTAGATAAGTATGTAGCTAATCTCCTACCAGAGATTGCTAAGCGATTGAAGTCGAGTGAAAGTTCCTGGGCCACGGCGACCCCTGCGTCCTTGCTAACTATGGCTCAGTACTATGAGCGGCAGGAAGTGGAGGCTAGAGAAAGTGCAGAGAAAAAGACGAAGGAATTGAAAACGAAGGTGATGTTGGCGCAGGTTCGGGGAACACAGGGTAGAGGGAATGATAGAGGTAGACGAGGTGGAGGAAATGCGTCGTATGGTCGTACGGACATTGCGGAGGATCAGTGTGCTTATTGTAAGGAGTTTGGGCATTGGGCCGAAGATTGTCCGGTACTTCGCGAACAGCGTAGTCAGCGTGGTCGAGGAAGTGGAAGGTCGAGAGGAGGTTATACAGGAGCGAGAGGTGGCGGAGGGGATCGTGGAAAGGTTGAGGAGAGGGGCTGTGGCCAGGGCGAACGAAACATGTTTGATAGACGGAATCAATATCAGATTTCGGAAGGAGAGAATGTGGAACACCAGGATTATGTGCATGCATAGGATTGCGTAGGATGGGGTAAGGAATCAGTTGAAGTGCCGGTAGATCAGCAAGGTCCATATGTAACAGCGGGTATTTTGGGTTCTACTGATCAATTTCTAGTCGACACAGGAGCTACTCGTAGCGCTTTGTCGAAAAACTTGGTTCCGAGGGCTCCCCTGTCTGGCGAAATGATTACGTGTGTAGGGTTTGATGGCACACCCTCCCCCAGCCCATTGTCCAAGCCCCTTGCACTATGCATTGACAAATATTTTAGTTTTGGCCAATTTTTGTTATCACCTCATACTCCAGACAATATCCTGGGCATTGACTTGCTTAAATATTTTCGAGCAACGATACGCTGCGCTCCAGAGGGAGTGCGGGTTATTCTGAACGACAACTACCCTGATCCTGATGATTGCCCTGACCCTGACAGATTTTATGCTATTTTAGACATCCCTGCTTTGGCCTCTCTGCCGCACACGTTGTGGGCGACATCAGATACAGATGTGGGAGAGATGCGCATTCCACCAATACACATAACTGTTAAGGAGGGGGCCCCTCTACCACGAGTGCCACAGTATAAGATCTCGAAGGAAGGTGTAATTGCACTGACACATATTGTTCAGGACTTGATTTCTGCAGGGGTGGTGGAGGAGGTCCCTTATAATGTTTGTAACAGCCCTATTCTACCGATTCTTAAAAGAGACTCAGATGGTAAGATCTATCGATTTATTATTGATTTGCGTGAAATAAACAAAATTGTCATTCCCCAATACCCAGTGGTGTCCGATATCACGACTCTGCTTACTCTGGTTCCACCGACGGCCACCACTTTTAGCGTTATTGACTTAAAGAATGCGTTCTTTTCCATCCCTGTTCACCCAGATAGTAGATATCTGTTCGGTTTCACGCTCAATAATAAATCGTATAGATTTTGTCGTGTTCCCCAAGGCTATACTGAAAGCCCTAGCATTTACAGCCAGGCTTTGAAACGACAACTAGATTCCTTTACATTGCAGTCTGGCGTTGCGCTCATCCAGTACGTGGATGACCTCCTGCTTGCCGCCGACTCCTATGCACAATGTGAACAGAGTACGCTTGCTTTGCTTTCCTTTTTGGCACAACACAATCACAAGGTTTCTAAGAAAAAGCTTCAATATTGTAGACCCCAGGTGACCTACCTCGGTCATCTGTTGTCTAAGGAGGGGCGTGCATTAACATCTGATCGAATTCAAGCAATTCTAGACACACCAGTACCCCGCACGCAGAGAGATGTACGTGCCTTCATAGGGTTGACGTCCTTTTGTAGACAATGGATCATGGGTTTTTCACATATCATAAAACCTCTGCTAGCATTACTGTCCAAAGCTACACCGATGCCTCTTGAGTGGACAGATGAATGCCAGAAAGCTTTTGAACAGTTGAGGCAGGCCCTTTGTTCCGCACCCGTGTTAGGAACACCAGACTACACAAAACTTTTCACATTGTACGTACACGAGAATGATGGGTGTGCATTGTCAGTGTTAGTGCAGTTACACGGGGATAAGCAGAGACCATGTGCATACTTCTCTGCCATTTTGGATCCTGTAGCACGAGGGCTGCCTGGGTGTTTTCGAGCAGTAGCGGCAACAGCAGTAGCCATACGACAGAGTGAGGGCATAGTGTTATCACACAAATTGTTGGTGTTAGTCCCCCACGCAGTAGATGCCCTGTTAAACCAAACAAAGACTCAATACCTCACGAGTGCACGACTTACAGGATATGAGCTGACACTCCTAGCGCCACACATAACATTGAAAAGATGCGCTACTTTGAACCCTGCCACCTTGTTGCCTTATCCGGCTGAGGGGGGTCAGGAAGAAAAACATCATGACTGTGTTTTCTTGACTGAGGAACAGACAAAGGGTCGTGTTGACCTACAGGATGTGCCACTTCCTGATGTGGATGGGGAACTGTGGGTTGATGGATCGTGTTTAAGGCTGCCAGATGGTACGACTTCCGCAGCATATGCGATCACGACTCTTAAGACGGTGGTGGAAACAGCTAGAATACCACAAAAATCGGCTCAGGCAGCAGAGCTGATAGCTTTAACAAGAGCCTGCGAATTGAGTGCCGGATTATGTGTGAATATATACACGGACAGCCGGTATGCCTTTGGAGTGGCCCATGACTTCGGGCTTCTTTGGAGGGAACGCGGGTTTCTGACGTCACATGGGGAGCACATTATGCACGGAGAGTTAGTGCGTGATCTCCTAAACGCGTTGCTTAGCCCTAAAAAAGTAGCGATAGTGAAGTGCAGTGCCCATAAGAAGATTACGGATAAAGTGGGTCAAGGAAATGCCTTTGCAGACAGCATAGCAAGGCAAACGGCTATGTCCCGAACTAGCTCCCCCATGTACGTGGTACAATCGCAGGCTGAGCGATGGAGTGATGCTAGAGCAGAGATACGGGATATTCAAAATTCAGCTACAGAATCTGAACTTGCGGCTTGGGCAGCAGATGGGGTACTAGATGACGAGGGTTGTTGGAGAAGCAAAGACATGGAGAAGTGGAAATTGCCTGCGGCTTACTTACAGGCGATGGTCCAGATGACACATGGACTGGCTCATGTCGGAGCTCTTGCAATCACTCGGCTTTTAACACGAGTTTGGGAGCATCCCGAGATTGCGAACACTGCAAAGAGAGTAGTGCAGACCTGCCTGGTATGCTTGCAACACAATCCTGGAAAGGGGACCCATACTCCGAAAGGAGGGTTCGTTCCACCTTCTGCACCATTTGAAGTGCTTCAAATGGATTACATCCAACTCGAGCGCTGCAATAACCTGAAGTACGTCCTAGTGGTGGTGTGTGCTTTTAGCAAATGGGTTGAGGCCTACCCCACGAAAGACAATACGGCTTTGACAACAGCCAAGGTGTTGCTTAAGGAATTCTTTCCTCGCTTTGGAGTCTGCAAATTTTTGTGGAGCGATAATGGGCCCCATTTTGTTGGAAAGATTGTGGAATATGTACTGAAGGGGTTAGGGATTCAGCAAAAGTTCCACGCTGTATTCCACCCTCAGTCAGCAGGTTTGGTCGAGCGGTACAATGCCACGTTGAAGCTTAAGCTGGCCAAAATTGTGGCGTCTACATCGTTGAAGTGGCCAGATGCGTTGCCGCTAGCACTACTATCTCTCAGATCAGTACCCCACTCACGAACCGGCCTTACGCCCTATGAGGTGGTGTTTGGCCGCCCTATGAATATCTGGGGGGTGCCCAAGCCGCGATTAATACATGATGTGCCTTGTGTTATGATGAATGATTATTTGGCACGATTAACAAATGATTTGCTCTCCATTCATCAACAGGTTCGAGAAGCGCTCCCTGACAACTCTACTGGAGAGGGCCACGATCTTCGTCCTGGGGACCATGTGATGATCCGCTCGTTTGAGAGAGCAAGCAGTTTGGAACCCAGGTGGAAGGGCCCCGAGCAGGTCCTCCTGGCGACCCGCACCGCAGTACGAGTGACCAACAGGAAGCGGTGGGTGCATTCGACACATTGTCGCCGAGTCTCTCCGGATCTGGTGACTCCTGCTGTGCTGACTGATTATAAGGAGATCTTGGAGAAAGAAAAGAGCCCAGCTGTGACGTCGGCCGAAGTGGAGGGAGCCTTCCCGGACCAATCTGCTACTGGAAGAGAGCGCTACAATCTACGACCGCGATAAGAAGATTTTTGTTCCTTTCTAAGACTGGTTGGTTACCGCTCCAGGTTTGTGAAACGGAAACCGGGAATTCCAAGGGGGGGGGATCAGTTCTGCCAGAGTAGCGACACCCGTCTTGGCCCGGAGAAAAAAACAACGGCTACCTCGGAGTTCAGCACCGCATTTTTCTTTTTTTAGGTATACACGCACGTGTATTTGTGACAATTTGTGAACAATTTGTGCCACTTGAGACTTTGCACAAACTTTCTTGAACTATGGCATCAACGGCATCTCGTGATAAGAAAATATTGGGTGCCTTTCTCTTTGTTCTAACTATTGTGGTGATAGCTGTTATGGCCTGGGTAGTCGAACTTGTGGTGCCTGTACGTGAACATTTGCTGCCGACTACCCCGGCACCGTCTGAACATTTTCATTTTACATTGCCTTTCCATGAAGAGCGCCATCGCCAAACGTATTTAAACAACAGCTTCATTCAGATTCTTCACCACACGCATAATATGACCAATACCTCTAATTGCTGGGTGTGTGGAATGTTGCCTGGGCACCAGAAGAGAGGGGGCACCCCACTTATTCCACTTCCGTTTTCGCACAATGGGTCATGCAACGCCTGGTACACCCTCCTCTTTACTCTGAGATGGCCAACTAAAGGGGGGGTGCTTTTCCGTTTAAATAAAGTATGTTCCCATGACAAGGATGGGTTTCCCCAGGCTGAGGGTACACGTTTTGAATGGGAAGAGTATAGGCCCGACAATGTATCTGCCCCACGTATGTATAGCAATCAGCGAAATGTGAATGTATCTAGTGCCCATGTCATAAATGTCATTGCTACAAAAGCCGATCTATGTATTAGAAACAAGGGCACGATTGCAGTGGGGAAAAGTGAATGTAACATTACTCTCACGTTTGATAGCCCGAATGGCATTTCATTTGTTGCATCTCGAAACACATACTTTATCTGTGGAACGAAGGGGTACCATCAGCTTCCAGTGGGGTGGTTGGGTACGTGCTACGTATCTTTTGTGCTACCACCTGTATTCATTGCCCCTCCGATGTACCACAACGATTACACATTGTACCACGATTTCGTTTTGAACAGGGTTAAACGAACTGTTGCCCTAGAGGACATTGATCAAACGGACACTGCATTACAACAGTATGTGGATTTCAATCTGGGACTATTCTCCTTTGTGGGGGCTGCATTGAACAGCCGGAAAATCAGACGACTGACACGCGTTGTCGAGGCTGTTGCGAATGACACTGCCATTGCCCTGGGGAATATTACCGAGGAACTACAGATTTCCAGAATTGTCACCCTCCAAAACAGGATGGTGTTGGACGTTGTGTTGGCTGATCGTGGGGGGGCATGTAGAATTATCGGAAGCAGCTGTTGCGTATACGTCCCGGACAATTCTCCATCTGTGTATGATGCTATTTCCAAGCTGCATAAAATAGCTGCTGAGATACATCCGGACAATGGGACTTGGACACTTTCAGGATGGTTCTGGTCCATGATTGCAACTTGGGGCTGGAAACTGTTGACAATTCTCTGTATACTTGTTGGAGCAATGTTCTTTATATGCTTATGTATTCAATGTGGCCCAGCCTTATGTTCAATGTGTCTATCAGCTTGCCTACCATCACGACGAGTTCTTGCCCATGACAAAATGATGCTACACAAAGAGGTGACACAAATTATGTTAATTGACATCGAGGACGAACATCCAGACTATGTTCATTATGAGGTAGATTCAGCTAAACGCTAAAAGGGTCGTCTGTCGTAATTGGCCCGTTCGTATTAGCGATTAGCTGAAACTACACGTTGTCCTCCTTAAATTGGCTACATACGATAACGCCATTTTGAGTGTTGCGGCGGCCATCTTAGATCATGAGCGGCCTCGTGGCCGACGTGCCCTTTAGTCCGTTGTCCGTCCTACTGACCACTCTGGTCTGCCCAGCAACAGGCTATTTTTAGTACTGGTCAAGCCACACATGCGCAGTTCCCACTGACCCGTAAACCTTCAGGAATGTGCCGCTAACTGACCAGTGGGTTTGAAACCCTCCAATGAGCTGGCAGTATCCCAAAACATGACCATATATGTCCCTAAAACTATGTCTTAACTTGTGCCGCCTATCTTTTATTGCCCCAAAATTGTATATAAACGGGGTCACACCGGTGTTCGGTGTGATACCTCTAGCATTACCGAAGGGTGCTGTTTGAGTGTACCACCACCCCATGGGGTCTTAATAAACTTGTTCTTTGCCTTTTACAGTTTCCGTGCCAACAGTTCTTGTGTGTAAGTGGGTAATCTCTGGAGCGTGTAGGCCTTGGGAACCCCGAAATACTTCAAGCCCAACGGTCTGGGTGCTACATATACGTGGAACTTTAAACGAGTGGGGCAGTAGTCACCGCACTCCACCTGAACCAAGAAAAATGTCTGTTCAGTATAATAATCTATAAAACTGTAATGCTGCCACCTCCGCTTTATGTTAAACCCGCAGATCATGGACAACCGTCCCATGCCAAGACGAACGGCAAGCGAGCTGCACCCCTCGAGGTCACAGAACAGAATCTGAACCTCAGAGTCCTCATGCACAGACCTAGCCCTCAGTCTGCATACTAGATAACTGTGCTGGTTGCGTCAATGAACAAGTGAGGACACCATCTTCACATGCAGTCGGGTCACTCAGGGCGGGGATAGCCGCCGGTTTACCATGGAAGGGGCATTTAAGTCCAACGCCTCCTAATTCGAGTTAACAGATATAAGTTATCCATTGCTGCCTACTTAAGCTCTCTGTCTTCACTGCAAATCTCTACCCCTTTTATAGCAAGAGCCACCTTGGCGGTCCTCATTTACTTTTAGAACATTCTCAAAGTTGACAAATATAGTTCCCATTTGTATTAGTCAACAAGTGTGCATGAAGAGCAGGAAACAAAGTAGGAGAATCATATCTTGAGCAAGTGAAAGGGGGGACCAGCAGACTAACCTTCCATGCAGTGAAGGAAGAGTGAAGGGCCAATGAGATACAAAGTCAATCCCAAGTGAATTTAGATCAAGCCTTCCCAAGGCTGGTTAAAGAAGACATAATTGAATCACGCGCATCCTGCCTCAACCAGAAGGACCCTCCACCCTGGACACAGAACTGGCTCAAAGTGAGGTGAGCAGGTTACACAGGATCACAGAGGGCTCTGACTGCAACTTGATCATCCTGACCACCCCTGAAGGATGCCCCTACCCCAGAACGGATGTCACCTTCTCGTCTTCGTAAACGATCTCCGCGGGGATGATCCGGTCGATGATTTTAGAGAAGATGGTTGGCGAGCTGATGGCATGTTTTCTTCGGGCTTCGTCCACCTGCTGAGCCTTCAGTACCTCATCACTGTCCCCTCCAGCGGCGGCAGAATAGCATCTCTAGCAGGAAGAGAAGAAAGCGACATCAACGCTGCGAAGGGAACTGAAGACAAGGAGCCTGCACTTGCAACAAGAAGAACAAGTTACTTACCTTCGCTAACGATATATCTGTAAGAAACAGTAGTTAGTATTAGATTCCTTACCTTAGAATATCCCCAGGCGTCAGTCTGGATCCGGAAACTTTTGTGTAGCAGTACCCCTGCGCGTCGGTAGGCGTCGTCTGCAGGCGTCCCCTGCGGCTCCGCGTCCGTCGTTGGCGTCATGCGCCGTGATGACGTCGCTGGAGTATATAGATGCCGCCTCCGCGCGCTGACGTCAGTTCTTTGTACACAGCTTTTCCGCGCCAGAACACGCCGAGCCATGTAAGAACCAACACTGGTGCCATTTGAAACTAGGGCCCTGAAAGGGATGTCCTTAACCCTATGTATCAGTTCGCAGAACGGGGAGGATGGGAGGGGCAGTAAGGAATCTAATACTAACTACTGTTTCTTACAGATATATCGTTACCGAAGGTAAGTAACTTGTTCATCTGAAAGAAACAGGTTAGTGATAGATTCCTTACCTTAGAATAGATACCCCAGCAATACCAACCCTGGTGGTGGGTCTGCGAACCAATACAATCTCACACCAGAAAGTCCTGGAGGACAGAATGGCCAAAGAAGCCATCCCTCCGGACTTGACTGTCCAGGCAGTAGTGCCTCGCAAAGGTGTGCAGCGAGGTCCACGTAGCCGCCTGGCAAATGTCCTTCAAGGGGACTCCCTGGCCCAGGGCAGTAGTAGCCGCTGTGGCCTGAGTGGAATGGGCCCTCAGCCCAACAGGAGGCTCCTTCCGAGCCAAAGAGTAGCACGCTTTGATGCACAGAACGACCCACCGAGAGATGGTCCGTTTATGCACCGCCCGTCCCTTCTTCGCACCCATGTAGCCAACAAACAGTTGGTCATCCACCCGGAACTGGCGTGTGCGATCCATATAAAATGAGAGCGCACGTTTTGGGTCCAGACGATGGAGCCGCTCTTCATCCTTTGAAGGATGCGGAGGCGGGAAGAAGGAAGGGAGGGTGATGGACTGCCCGATGTGAAAAGCAGAGACTACTTTGGGCAGGAAAGAAGGTCTAGTTCTCAGAACCACCTTGTCTGGATGAATGGACATGGAAGGAGGTTTGACAGAAAGAGCCTGGAGCTCACTCACTCTCCTGGCAGAGGTGATGGCAACCAGGAAGGCCGTCTTTAAAGTCAGGAGACAGAGAGGACAGGAATGAAGTGGCTCAAAGGGAGCACACATCAAGAAGGTTAGAACCAGGTTCAAGTCCCACTGAGGCATCACAAACGGAACAGGTGGATACATGTGTGTGATGGCCTTCAAGAATCTTGTTACAATAGGGGACTTGAACAAAGAAGGCTGATCAGGTAGCCTCAGAAAGGCCGAAAGGGCAGAAAGGTAGCCCTTGAGAGTGCCCAGAGCAGAGCCCTGCTGGGCAAGAGAGAGAAGAAAGAGGAGACCCTCGGAAAGAGGGGCAGAAAGAGGGTCCACAGCCTTTGCTGTGCACCATGCCACAAATCTGTTCCACCGGCAGGCGTATACCGACTTAGTGGAGGGACGCCTGGCTGCCAGAATCACATCACAGACTTCAGGAGGCAAGTCAAATTGCCTCAACTGTCGCCGCTCAATGTCCACGCATGGAGGTGGAGGCTGGACAGGTTCGGGTGGAGGACCGTCCCCTGCTGCTGCGACAGAAGGTCCACCTGAAGAGGCAGGCGGATCGGGGGACCGACTGACATGCTGAGTAGCTCGGGATACCAGTACCTTCGAGCCCAGTCCGGAGCCACAAGGATGACTTGGGCCCGGTCGCGCCTGATCTTCTTCAGCACTCTGGGCAGAAGTGGTATAGGCGGAAAGGCGTATAACAGACCGCAACTCCACTCGCGCCGAAAGGCGTCGCCGTGCGAGTGCCGTCTTGGAAACTCCAACGCGCAGAACTGATGACATTGCGCGTTCTCTTCTGTGGCGAATAGATCTAACCAAGGCTCTCCCCATCGCAGAATGAGGCCTTGCACCACGTCCGAGTTCAGACGCCATTCGTGATCCATCGAGCACCGACGGCTGAGTTCGTCCGCCCTGGCGTTCAGAGAACCTGCCAGGTGTTGAACCATCAGAGTCACGCCCTGAAGTTCCAGCCACTGCCAGAGGCGCAGAGCCTCCTGGCAGAGGGTCCACGACCCCACCCCGCCCTGTTTGTTGCAGTACCACATGGCAGTGGTGTTGTCCGTGAACACCTGCACTACCCTCCCTCTGACAAAGGGGAGGAATGCTTTCAGTGCTAGACGAATCGCCCGTAGCTCCAACAGGTTTATATGGAGCCGGGACTCCGCCGGAGACCAGATGCCTCTGATCTCTGCCTCTCCCAAGTGGCCTCCCCAGCCCTGGAGGGACGCGCCCGTCACAACAACGTGCTCCGGTTGGGGAAGGGAGAGGGATCTGCCTATGACCCAATCGCGGTCCGTAAGCCACCACTGCAGTTGTCTCGCAGTGCCCTCCGAGATCAAGACATGGTCGGACAAGTTGCCCTGATGCTGGGCCCACTGAAACTTCAGGTCCCACTGCAGAGCCCGCATCCGCCACCGGGCGTGATGCACCAGAAGGATGCAGGAAGCCATCAGCCCCAGCAGCCGCAGCGTCAACCTGACCGAAACCCGGGATAACGGCTGAAAGATGGGAATCAAAGCCTGTATATCCTGGACCCGCCGTTCCGGAGGATAAACCCGAAACTGCGCCGAGTCGAGAACCGCTCCGATGAAAAGGAGCTTTTGAGAGGGACACAGGTGTGATTTCGGCACATTGATGGAAAACCCCAGCTCGTGCAGGAGGTCTGCCGTCATCTGAAGGTGGTGGACGACTGTCAGGGGCGAGCCCGCCTTCAACAACCAGTCGTCTAGGTAGGGGAAGACTGAAACCCCTAACCTGCGCAGATGGGCTGCGACCACCGCCATCACCTTTGTGAACACCCGTGGGGCGCTTGTAAGGCCGAAGGGGAGCACGATAAACTGAAAGTGCTCGTGGCCTACCGTGAACCGCAGGTAACGCCGGTGGGCCGGCAGGACGGGGATGTGAAAATACGCATCCTGCAAGTCCAACGCTACCATCCAGTCTTGCGGGTCTAGGGCAGCCAAGACCTGAGCCAAAGTCAACATTTTGAACTTCTCCTTCCGGAGGAAGCCGTTGACGTTCCGTAGATCCAAGATAGGACGTAGGCCCCCTTTGTCCTTCTTGGGCACCAAGAAGTAGTGGGAATAGCAACCACGCCCTACTTCTGGCCCAGGAACGCGCTCGATGGCCCTCTTGGCCAAGAGGGCCGTAACTTCCTCTTGCAGAAGTGCCAAGTGGTCCCCCGACACACGGTGGTTCTGCGGTGGCATGGCTGGAGGATTGGTCTCGAAGGGAAGGGAGTAGCCCCTTCGGACGAGCTGCAGCACCCACCTGTCCGATGTGATTGCGCGCCAGCGGGAGTGGTGATGGCGAACCCTGCCACCCACCGGCGTCGCATGGGCCTGAAAGCACGGACTAGGAGGATTTGGAGGCAGATGCTGCGGGGGGAGGTGTGGACTGACCCCGCCGTTGTCCCCGACCGCCACCACGCCGGTTTCCACGGCCGCCACCGCGTTGATAAGTTTGTTGCGGCGCGTGGCTGGCAGCACGTGTGGGACCGCCCCTTCCTTGGCAACGAAAGGAGCGAAACGAACCAGTTTGCTGGTGCTGGGTCAAGAGAACCAAGGACTTGGCCGTGACCCTGGAGTCCTTGAAGCGCTCCAGCGCGTGGTCCGCTTTGTCGCCAAACAGGCGACTGCCATCGAACGGCATGTCCATCAAGGCATTCTGGACATCTGCCGAAAAGTTGGCGGATCTCAGCCAGGCGTGGTGACGAATCGCCACCGTCGTGGACATCGCTCTGCCCAGCGAGTCGGTCGTATCAAGACCACACCTGATGGAGTATTTCGCTGCGTCTCGGCCTTCAATCATAGCTTTGCCGAGTTTTGCCCGTACCTCCGGCGGGCATTCTGGCAGCACGTCCGCGACCGTATCCCACAGAGAGTGGGTGTAGCGGCCCAAGAGGCACGCGGTGTTGCAAGACCGCAGTCCCAGACTCAGGGACGAGAAGACCTTTTTTCCATACTGGTCGTACCTCTTAGATTCCCTGTCGGGCGGGGCCGACGGGAATGCGGTTTGGGAAGTCGAGGCCTGGATCACCAGACTCTCAGGGGTGGGATGGGTGGACAGGAACTTGGGGTCATCCGTATACGGACGGTGGCGTCTGGCCACGTTCCTATCAACAGGCGAACCTGAAGCGGGCCAGGACCACCTGCCCAACAGAACGTCAGTCAAGGCCTCGTTGAACGGCAGCAGTGGCTCCTGTGGGCATGACTGCGGTTTGAGGACCTCAGTGAGGATGTTAGTCCTCACGGCCGCGACGGGGAGCTCAAGGTGCAAGGCCTTGGCAGCCCTCATCAATACCACTGAATAAGCTGCCCCCTCCTCCGAAGCCACGGTAGGAGGCGAGACAAAGCCAGGGTTAGGGGATTCATCTAGACCACTGGCGTCACCCAAGTCACCCGTCCAGTCCACATTGTACTGACACTCGCGTGTCAGAGGGTCCTCAGACCCCTCCCAATCCTCTCTGTAATCTACATCCTCATCATATTCAGGATCAACATTGTAGACTGGCTCCCCGGGGTTCACAGGCCCCATCGGCGTCGGACTCGGCGTCGGGCGACGCCGGTCCGACTCAGTGTCCGGAGTCGGAGAGGGTATGGGGGCGGCACCGCCCGGGGCCGGCGCCGGAGAACCGGCGCCGCGCGGGGACGGCGTTGGGGGCAACCCCGATGGAATCGGCGCCGGAGAGGTCGGCTGGCCAGCCGGCGTCGATCCGGAAGGCCCCTGCGGCGCCGGGGCCGAAGCCGTTGGCGGCGCCGGGGACGGAGCACCCGGCGGCGTCGAGGCAGGAGCACCCGACCCGCTAGGGCCCTCGGACGGGGCCACAGGGCCCGAAGGCGCCGCAGGCCCCGTTGGAGGAGACAGTGCTCTCATGGCCATGAGGAACTCCTCTATCTCCTCGGGCGTCGCGCCTTGCCCAGGGACCGTAGGGTATGGAGCAGGCCGCGCCGGCAGCTCACGTGGAGCCGCGGGGTGGGGCCACCCGAACCCCCGGCCACGTCGGGGGGGGGGGGGGGGGGGGGGGGTCGGGGGTACGATGACGACGCCCCGACTTCTTGTGTTTCCTACCTGAGGAACCAGAGGAATGGTGACGACTTCCGGAGCGTTCGTGACGGCTCCGCGACCGCTCCCTCGACCTCCGGCCCGACCGGGACCTCTCGACGCGGGCCCGACACCAGCAGCTCGAGTAGCTTGCGGGACCGCTTCTGCCTAGCTTTACTCGTCAAGGCCCGGCAATCGACACAGGCGTCCACGTCGTGGTCGGGGCCCAGGCACCGGAGACAGAGTCGGTGATGGTCCGTGACCGACATCGTGCGGTCGCAGTCATCACAGTTCTTAAAACCGGGCATCCTACTGGCACCGTAAGAAGAGTCAAAAAGATCAATAACTTTGGTCAAAGACCGGAGTACTGCACTTCTCGGATCTGCGCTAACTGGCGCGGAAAAAAGAAGAACCGACGTCAGCGCGCGGAGGCGGCGTCTATATACTCCAGCGACGTCATCACGGCGCACGACGCCAAAGACGGACGCAGAGCCGCAGGGGACGCCTGCAGACGACGCCTACCGACGCGCAGGGGTACTGCTACGCAAAAGTTTCCGGATCCAGACTGACGCCTGGGGATATTCTAAGGTAAGGAATCTAATACTAACCTGTTTCTTTCAGATTCATCAGTACCAAAAGCTGCACCGAATAAGCAAGAGCAAGAAAATGTAGACATGGAGGTGCACAAATGAAGGGAGAAAATGAAATGACGCAGGAACTCAAACACCCAAAATAAACAGCCTTTATCTGTACATTCCTTGGCACTCAGGCCCTGTGGGACTTCTCAGTTCTATTCTTCTGAGCTTTTTCTGCTGAAACCTTAGCAACTCAACACTTATTCACTCTACCATTTCTGTTACTCATTCAGTATCATTCTATGAGGTTTGTTCCATTTGTGAATATAAAGGCCACCAATAAACCTTGGGGTGCATGGGGGTGGGGGGGTTTTAACATTTTCAGACCTGCTGTCAAAGGCTGAGCTGCTTGACCAAGAGGACTCAAGAGAGGTGGAGTAAACAGGTTGCGTGCTCCCTCTGGCCAGCACAGCCTTGCTGGTGAACCCCCAGTGGACTCACAATCACACAGTCTACTGCAGGATAATGTCAGGGTAGCACAGCCTTCCTAGCCATGGTGGGCATCTATCCCTAGGCCCCAACCACCATCTGAGCCCCAGTCCCATGAGCACCAAGACATTGTACTCCAAGAAAGACGGAGTATGAAATGCAAAGGGGCGACTAAAGGGGCAGAAAATGTTACAGTACTTCACTTACCAAACCAATTATTCTAAATATGGCTAATAAAATGGAGATGTGAGTTTCAGTAACAGAGTCAGATGTAGGTCGCCCTATACCGGTCGGTAACGGACGAAATTCGGTAATTTTGGCCTTTACCGACCGGTCTTAGGCTTTTCAGCTTTAGGGGCCTAATGTTAGGATTTGGTAATTTACTGAATCAGTAATTTAAGGAATCGGTAAATTACCAAATTCTTAAATACCGAATCGGTAAATTACTGAATCCTTAATGTAGAGAGCACTCAAGTGAGCCCTTTTCCCATCTCAGGATTCGTTATTTACCACCAACCACAAGTTGGTGGTGAATATTGAAAACCCCAAAAGAAGCAATTTTTTGCTAATTATTACAGTGCCATGTGGCAGACATACATGCCCTGCAACATGTGCACCCATGCACTATTTAGGGGTGCAACAGAGTGTCAGAGTGACACCCTGCCACCCTTCAATGTGTTCCCCCTTTTACCGAATCGGTATTTACCGATTCAGTAATTCCCATTCATTCCTATGGGCCTCCAGGCTCATAGGAATCAATGGGAATTACCGAATCGGTAAATACCGATTCGGTAATACTTACCTAATGAATACCTACATACCATTTACCAATTCTAAAATATCGAATTGGTAAAATTCGGTATTTTATAATCGGTAAATCTGGATTACCTACATCTGGCCCTTACTTCCTGCCGTGAAGAGAATGACGATGGAAGCTGACTCCCAGGTGAGGGCTGTTGCGCGAGACCCTACTCACTGAGCAGCGTTCACCAGCCCCTGAAGAGGGCTTTGAACCCCGGAGAAGCCCAGCCCCAGGGCGGGAGAGGCTGGCACAGGTACCGCGCACGGGGTGATCTACAGGTTTCTTCTTTTAACCCCTTCGTTGCGGCGGCTATTCCGCCGCAGCGCTAAAGGGGCGGGGCGGCCGCGCGGCGGCCGCATGCTGGTGACGGAGCCGCTCCGTCACCAGCCGCGGTTGAGCTATGCTGGTGACGGAGCAGTTCCGTCATGACCCGCCCCGCTCATTAGAACGCCCACGCAGGCGCGAAATCAGCGCCGCGCAGGCGCGGCGGCCGGGCCATGACGGAACCGCTCCGTCATCAGCACAGCTCAACTGTAGCTGATGACGGAGCGGTTCCGTCATCAGCATGGAAGGGGTTAAGAGTGTGTCAGAGTGAGGAAAAACTGCATCAATGGGACCGCGAAAAAGAGGTGTCTGACCCTATACACCAAGTACTACGGGAATTGCAGATGAAACTTTTTTTAAAACATGAAATCCATTCACAGCCTAACATATAGCTCTCATTCCAGTCCAGTGGTGCGGGATTTAATGGGGCAAACAGTTGTGGACAAGGGAAACAACAGCAACAGCAGTTATGAGGCTCATCTGAGGAAAGACGACCTGAAATTGATGGACTGACACCTTTGATTTTTTTTTTAAGTAAAGAAAAAAAAGAGGCTAGAGAAGCACGCCAAAAACAACCCCTCATGCTAATCGTATTGACAATTAATCAGTAGATTGAGATTTGAATAATGATCCATGCAGTGACTAACCTTCATGAACAACTGAAGATGAAGCAGGGCATGTTTCCCTGGGCACTCCTAACGCTTCTTTACAATAGATCGTAACCACCACTTGATTACTTGACGTCAGGCTGTGTACTATATTTAAACGTGTTCTCGACGCCGTGCTGACATTTCGGTGACGCGTAATGACGTAAACAGCATTGCCGCCTTATCATGCTAAGCATTTCCAATGCAACAGGCCTCGCATTTACGCGAGTTTGAGCTATTGACACTGTAAATAACAATGCCTTTTATTTTTGTTTTCGTTTTAAAACATAAATAAAAAGCATTGTAATTTACAATGGCTTATACTCGCGTACATGCGAGACCTATTGCTTTGCAAATGCTTGTTGAGTGTTCTCCTTGCTCCGTCCAAGTTTTCATTTATTGAACAGGTTTGCAGCGCTTTATGAATCCTTGATGGGTTTGGGAGCATAGACAATGCCCCTTGATCAGCGATCAAGGACTCCATGGAGTTCAGAGCTGGAGACAGCAAAGCAGCACTGGAGAGGAGAGGCAATCTGCCCACACAACAACCAAAATAGATCGAAATTGAAAATGAAAGCTAGCTTCGGTGAGAGGAGCCCCTTGCTCCAGTTGGCAGAGTTCTAGCAAAAAGTGAAAAAAAACCTATAACAAAAATCAGAACAGGATATACGCATGAGCAAGAGCACTGGGTGGAGTGGCATGGATAAGCCTTCAGCTTTTAAAAAAACACAGGGGTCAGGTACGAAGGTCACACAAAGATTTCGGGATTGGGGATGGTACAGAGTCAAGACGCTTCAGAAGGCGGCCATGAAAAGCAGTGCACACCCCACATTTATTGGTCTTACCCATCACTCCCTTTTGCCTTCCATGAGAAGATAATGACAGGGATGATGAAAGTTACAGAATTTTGGTCACAACCCAGTTTACAAACATGGTGCAAGAAACCGTGCCAGTTTTAAAACGAAAGCGCTATGTTACATTATTCACTAAAATAGTGAAAAGAAAGCATTTCCAAAGCAAAGGAAAAAAATAGAAGTGGCCTCAGAAAAGTGCAGGTATTTGGTAAATCCTAAAATGCAAGAACTAACTCAAACAGTCAGAAAGCAGGATCTCTTCAGAATAAACTAGAAATAAAGTAAAACAAGGATACCGCGTGAGATGTATCTGCAAGAAGAACAGATCTGCAAACAACACACAAGGAACTGCAAAGCAACAAAAAAAGGATGTAGGAAGGAAGGCGGAGAAACCAGCCTGTGAAGAGAAAGAGAGGTGTACACAGGTCTACACACACCACGCAAACCATCAGAAGATACTTGGAGTAACATGAGGTGAAGACAGAGGTGTACACAGGTCTACACACACCACGCGAACCATCAGAAGATACTTTGAGTAACCTGAGGTGAAGACAGAGGTGTATGCAGAGCTACACACACCACACAAACCATAAAAAGATGCTTAGAGTAACCGGAGGTGAAGACAGAGGTATACGCAGGGTTACGCACGCCACACAAACCATCAGAAGATACGTGGAGTAGCCGGAGGTGAAGACCGTAGGAAGCTGGCTCTGTATATTCTTTTCAATCAATAGGAGTGTTAGGGGGGATGTAAGGTAAGGCTGCACCCCGCTCAACCAAGTAACAACAATATAGAGCCTTACCTATTCAAAAACACCCATATAAAAGACCTACTAATGGGATCTGATCCACCATCATTTTTCTAAACCCCACAGGTGTGTAAAGTAACACTAATCCCTTAGGTCAAGGTGTCTATTCTGTAAAAAAGAAGGCATCTCAACGGGCCTCTTCTCACTAAAAATTGTGAGAAAAGATAGAGTGCCTCACGGTAGCAGCAACCAAGGGGGTTCCTGGCTAGCAATTACCAGTGTACCCACTTCTCATCATTAGTCACTCTCTCTTTGTGATGTGTAAAGAAAGAAAAACAAAAATTAGCATGTGCATAAATAATAATGGTGAGGTGCAAAAATGGTGAACAGAGACCAATATGTGCACTATTCAAAAAACTGCATGAATATGCTCTTAGAACCCCAAGGAGAACCAGTGCATTCGGTTTGCAAAAATTAAAAATCTGGTAAGGTTTGCCGGCTATCCACCTTTCTTCCAATGCTGCAAACCCTCCCAATTAAAAATGGTTAATTATATACCATACTCATTTACTTAGTGCCGACATGTTTCATTGCTCCACATTCCAGCAACTTCATCAGGGCAGTGTGGGGTTCTCGATTATCAATCTTCACACTCAATCATTCTACAGACCTGTGGTGACATTAAAAACAGATCACAGCAGTGAATACACAACACCCCTTCATCCGGAGGTTTTCATCGAGAGCACGTCAAAACAACACATAGACTGTGTCAGTCTGGATTGTTTACCTTATGGTTGCCAAGTCAGTGCATACCAGCAACCACGCGATAGAACGGACCCGTGTCACACGATCACGTGTCCACCAGTGGCTCGGTATATCTCAAGCCCCCTGTATGATGAAAATGGATAAATAAAATACCAAACGTAAGGCACAAACAGTGATGTCAAGACCGCAGCAGTCTGCCTGCTTCTCGAGAGGGGGCTTGAGATATACCGAGCCACTGGTGGACACGTGAACGTGTGACACGGGTCCATTCTATCGCGTGGTTGCTGCTTACAAGTGGGAGTTTGGGGGGTTAGGACCACGGTTCCTCCAAGTCTAGGTGCAAGCTGCACCACCAGCAGCACTGGGGCAGCAGGGTGCAGAGTGCAGGGTCCCAGTGTTAGCCAATGTGGCTAAGAGGGCCTTTGATTAGGGACTGCTGACGAGCAGGCCACTTGGAAGCTGGAGCAAAGCTCCTGGGTTTAAGGTCAGCAATGAAGGGGCCAACAATCAGCACAGGAGTTGCATCACCAGCGGCACAGGGGCAGCCTGGTGCAGTGTGCCAAGAAGACGTCGGGGACCCCGTGGTTTCCAAAGGAGACCTTCGGTTCGGCAAAGTTGCTACAGGTTCGGGCAGGGAGACTTCCTGAAGGAGACAATCGGCTGAAGAGGTAAGTTGGGTTCTTGGGGGATGCCTAGACACCGTCGGTTGGGCCACTCAAGGCCGTGGGGTGTCGGGTCCACGGGTTTCTTTTGGTGTTGGGTCTTCTTACCAGCTCCCGACAGGGTGTCCCTTCAGGTTGGGCTAAAGGAGTCATCTTGAGGGAGGTCGGGGATCACCAGATCCCAGATCCCAGGTCAGGATCACTGGAGAGACCTCGGTCCCAGGTCAGGATCACTGTAGAGAGCTCCTCGTGGTGTTGCGCTGCTCAAAGTCGGGCCAGGGGCATCGGGTGCAGAGTGCTGCAGCATCGCAGTCACCTGAATCAGGATCCTGTGGGTGAGTTTTGGCTTTGAGCAAATACGGTGCTCACAGAAGTCAGAGTCTGTAAGATGGTGGCAGGGCAGGTCCTCCATACTCTGGGGTTTCTGGCTGCTGGACTCACCGGGGTTCTCGCTGTAGGCAGGTCGTAGATGGGACTGGCCGGTAGGGCTAGGGCACGGCTCTTCGGTCCTTCTTCATTCTTCCTCAAATCTGACATGGCACGGTTCATGGTTGCCTCTAAACACTAAATTTAGGGGTGTTAAAAAGGGTGTGCAGGTCGGGACCAATGGGCTCCTTCCTTGGGGTGGGTACACCCCCCTATTATGCCACCCTCCACTGGGAAGGATGTGTGCAAGTGACATAACAATGGTAGGCTCTCACTACAGTACCAACACATTTCAAGTTACAAGGCACCGCACATCCCTAACTGGCTGAGTCCCCTCATCTCCATGATGGAGGGGACGGAGATGTGTTCACCTCTCCTCCCCCACCTGATGGGTGTGGTTGGCAAAGGTGGGCATACTTGTCTTTCTAGCTTGGTTATCCCACTGATTCTAACACCCAAAGTGGGGGGCAGAACCGGTGGGAGCAAGTTGCTGCTCCTGAGAATAGACACCCAGCTTCCCCCTGTCTTCATGTCCTAGAATAAAGACCATTGCGGGACCAGTCTGCGTGAAGATTGCGATTTTGTGCATTACTGCAATTGGGGAATAGAAAATGGTACAGCAACTTCCAGTCACTGTGTTAAGGTCTCCTGACCAGAAGCCGCAACCGCAGTCCCACAACAGTGAGCAGGAGATTCCTTGGTGCATCAAGTTTGGGATACTGACCAACAGCTCCCCTTGCAAGAGTGGAACCAGTAATCTGAGGACATTTAAATAGTTTGCTAGGACAGGCTACCCGTACCCCACTTCGAGGGAGCTTAGGAGGGGAACTGGAGGTGCCCTTTCCCAAAAAATAAAATAAAAAGCTACTAGAAGGAGAGATGGCTACAGAGGAGCTGATGGGTCATGGGGCGAGACCTGAACCGTCATGCTTCAGGTGATGTCCAAGAGCCTAGATGCGTCTGGCCAGCAGAGGCTAGCATGGACATCAGAGGCTGTAGGTTTCACAGTACTCGATAGGATGCAAGTTTAACTAGACTATATGCGGTCAGTAAGTGTCAGCAGTGCCGGCAAATCCCCAACTGCCATCCATGACTGACTAAGAACCAAGTACCAAGAGAAGTTCAACAGCATCCGAAGAGTGTTACCGCGGCCGGCCCTGGTGGGCACCTGCTTGTTTCGCTATGGGTCTTGTGTTTGGGCCCAAGCATCAAGGGCTCAGGACCTCCAGCACAGCTCCTTCGGACTGGTGCTGCTGCAGCTTAGCTAACTTACCCAAGGTCGCTCCACTGGTACTCAAACTTCATGCACTACTGTTCAAAAAGGGTAGAGTCATGACGGGCAATTGTAGACAAGTCTGCAACCAAGTGGGCACCTTCCACCGTGTGCTATGGGAATGTCCGAGGTTACAGGTCTTCTGGGGAAAGTGGTTAAGTGCTTAAATGAGGTGTGTGGGTCCTCCCTCACCCCAATGGCAAAATAGCGCCTCCTGAATGTGTGGGGAGAGAGAGAGCTACCACGTATAAGCCAACTGTGGGTTACACTGGGCCTGTCTATTGCAAAGCGCAACATAGTTAAATGATGGGGTGCGGAGCAAGACCCACAACTAGATCGGTTGAAAAAGGAATAGGACACGGACTGGTGCATGCTGGCTGAAAGGGTTGTCTATGAAGGCCAAGGATGCCCGTGGCCGTGCAAAACAACACCACCCGGAGCGGCTCCACCTCCACTAACCAGCGACGCATGCAAGAGGTGCCTGCTGGAGGACTTCACAGACTCTACACAGACAAGTACTGTGGCATTGCACCCCTAGCAAGGAGTGGGTTGTAAGAGTACATAAATAAATGGAGGGGGTTTTGAACACTATGCTGTGGTCAACAGTATTCAAGATGCCTTTCTCTCACAGACTCTCTCGCAATCTTGAGAGAAATAGTACAAATTGTGAAAAACGACTAGTCAATTGCATTAGAATTGTAATTTAGAATGGGTTTAAATGCTGTAGAAACGGTATGCAACGGTTACCACGCATATTTTACAACGCTGTACCGTTACAACGATACTTTTACCACGCAGGTCGTTACAACGAAATGCGCTGGGGGGCGCTCCAGGATAGTAAATACTTTAATTTACTATCCAACTCCTTTCCCTAGAGTCCACGGGGACTGGAGTTGGAATAGTAAATTAAATAATTTACTATCCAGGGCCCCTCCACGCAAATCGTTGTAACGACTTGCATGGTAAAAGTAGCATTGTAACGGTACGCGTTGTACAAGTACGCGTGGTACCGTCATACATCCCCTAGAAACTAGGAAATAACTTGCATGAAAAATGTAAATGCATAACGTGTGAAACCTTAATAAGTAAACTGTGTACAATGAATTAATAATCACATGTAGAATTAAGAATGTTACTATAATATTTACTAGTTAAATTTTTTTTGCACCAGGAAACCATTCCATATTGCATATATTAATAAGGTCCAAAACCTTTCTTTCGACTCTTGCTCACTGTTTCATCAGTAAAACATATTTGTGCAACTGCTTCGCATTACTGATGTTTACAAATGTGTTGACTCCAACCGCACGTTCATTTATTTCCTCACCCCCATGTTAGATAATTCACTATTCAATTTCAATCTTTATTCGGTTATTTGCAAAAAACAACCATAAAAGCACAATTTAATATACATTATAAAAACAAATTGATAAAAGAGACCACAATATCCACAGGAGAAAAACACAATTAGTCTGTAGGTGAGTATATACAACAATATGTACAACAATATCAAGCATTATCCCTCCATGCTGATTCTAAATTTAGGGCTAATTTTAAAAAACTGATTACAAATAAAGTGCATTCGTTATTTAGCAGCTGTAGGTGACAAAGTGCAAGTTTAATCTGAGTAAAATTCAGTCTTTTAAGGAGAGGCTTAAGATAAGCCCTCCGGGGAATATCATAATATAGGGCAAAAGAATAAAAAGTGCACCAAGTCCTGCGGAGACACACAGTCGCAGCTGCAGGTAGGTAATACTTGGCCTTGGTGGCTGCCTCTTGGAACGGCTAACAATAAGTGAAAGAGGTTCAGCCGAAACCTAATTAACAAGAAACGGTCAAAACTCGACATTGGCCAGGTCAGGTATGGTTCCATGCTTAAAGTGGTTTGTATGACAACATAGTTTCTATTGCTGCTTTTCATTAGATCCACCTCCTCCCGCTGGAATAGCTGCGAAAGAAGGAAAGTGTTTTTCACAAACTTTACATCGGTTACTGTAATTGAGTCGGGATTTGAGAAAAGTTCCAGGCGCCCCAATGCAGTGAAACATTTTTTTAAAGTATTTTAGCCACGGGATTTTTAACATGTTATCCCATATCAGTGCTTCTCTCAAGAGCTGGTGGTTTAGCGGGAGGTCTTTATTTAGCCAGCATTTAGGCCAGAATGTTAAAGGCCGAAGTGCAATGGTATCACCTAAATAGGGGGAACCTAATTCCTCATGCACTATAAAATTGGCGGTTCCTCTTGGAACCCCAAAAAGCTGTTTCAAGAAATTATTTTCTGCTACCACCAAGTCCTTAACATTCGTGTGCCCCCATAACTCGCTTCCGTAGCAGCCTATAGCCAGGCTCTTGGCCTGATATACTTTTAGCAAAGCAGCAATTGGGCGTTTCCCCATTTTCCTTGCAAAATTAAAAATTGCTGCATTTGCCCGTTTTATCTCCCCTTTTTTCTTCTGTACAGCAAGGCCCCATTTCAGTTGGTTATCAAACAGGACCCCCAAGTAGGAGAAAGTTTTAGTCATAGGAATCTTCTCCCCGTTTACATGAAATGAAAACTCCTTGTTATGTGTTGTACCTACATTCATAACAAAAGATTTTGAGTTATTAATGGAGAGATACCGGGATTTCATAAATGTAAAGAAGGTGTTAAGCAGCAGTTGAAGCCCTTTTGCGGTCCTTGCCAACAAAACGGCGTCGTCCGCATAAAGTAAAACAGGTAGCCCTTTACGTCCAACAAAGGGATAGTCAGCACATGTTTTTAAGAGGGTATTTTCCAGATTGTTGATATATAGATTAAAAAGAAACGGGCCAGGATGCAACCCTGTCTTACACCCCGGTGTACTCCGAATCCCCTGGTCACCTTCAGGTCCTGGGTGTATCGCACGTTAGCTCGAGTGTCCTGGTGTAAATCCGCCAGGAAATTGACCAGGGTCTTCTCCACCCCCATATTTCTCATTGCCTCCCATAATTTGCCCCTGCTGACACAGTCGAAGGCTGAAGAGAGGTCCATAAAAGCCATATGGACGGTGCCCTGGCATGCCAACGTATATTTACCTAACACCATGTATAAGTTGAGACACTGGGAGATGGTGGAGTGGCCTGGTCTAAAACCGCATTGAATTGGAGAAATTATATTATTTTCGTCAGCCCAGGCTGTTAGCCTATTCAAGATTACACCGCCTACTACTTTTACAACCGAATCAATTAAAGATATTGGCCTGTAGCAGGATGTGCAGTTTCGGTCCCCTTTTTTAAAAACGGGGACTGTTGTGGACAACCCCCAAGACTTTGGGCATCCATGGTCAGCGGCTGCATTAAATACAGCGGTGAGAACGGGGGCCCAAAGTGATGTCCTTGATTTAAAAAGGTCCGGAGGCTCACCATCAGGCCCGGCTGCTTTCCTGCTGGTTAAACCCATGATGCCCTTCTCCACCTCACAAATGTTGAAACGCAGGGGGTTAAAACCTGGTTCACCTTGGTCATATATGGGTTGTGGTATATCGCTGTTAAAAATACGACTAAAATGTGAGACCCAATCATCTTCTGTAATATTGGTGCTTAGTGGGGATTCACCTGTGGAAGCAAAGGGGGGTGTCTTTATAATGCCCCAAAATTTAGAGCTGTTACCAAGTATTTCTGGATCGAACAGGTTTTCCCAGGTGGACGCTTTTACTTCTGCTTTGCGTTTAACCAGAGCCCTTTTGTAGGTGAGCCGAGCAGCCCTGATGTTTACCTGGTCCCTTGGATTGGCCTTAAGGGCTGACTTTAGGTCACGGCTTGCCTTTGAGCATGCATTGTCAAACCACTTTGGCGCGTTACTGATTCAGCCTGTAGAGGCTACTGTTAGCATTCCCCCAACTTTAGTGACTATGCCGTTAAACGCTAATAAAATTTCCTGTGCTGAGGGTGTGGGAGATACGCAGGTCAATAGCTCAATATTACAAGTCCTATTAATCTTTTCATAAAGTTTGGCTGAGTTCACCCTTTCCCACTTTAGACGTCTGTTTCCGTCCTTACATTTTAGGACCCCACTGTCTGGCCTTTCTTCTTGTATATTGAGGAGCGTCCCTCCAAAATAAGTCCAAACAGGATTGTGGTCACTCAATGGATTCTCTAAAAAATTTTAAACTAGATATACAGGAACTAAGATTACTAGAATAAAGAATGTGAGCGATATAGGAACCCCCCACGCTGCCTTTGAAGGTAGGAATTTCATAAAGGGTGTAATCATCCACCTGAGACATGGCGGTAACTAAGTCGAAGTCATCCATAAAGGCATTCAGCAAATTTCCTCGAGGGGTATGATCGAAGTGGAAGCCTTCAAGTCTATTACAGCCCATTAAACCTATTGGGGTAATTGCTGGGTTCCCACAAGGATGTACATTCAAGTCACCTACAATGACGACCTGAGGTGGGAGTTTCTCCATGTTGTCCCTTAAAAAATGATCTAGATCCCCAATCTTACAACCCCCTTTAAGTTTAACAGCGTTGTAAAAATTCATCAATGCCAGGGACTCTTTCCCCTTTTTGATCAACAGTATCTGGATGTCACTATTATTAAAGGGAAATATTTTAACAGAGCATGATAGTGCTAAGTCGGTGTACACAACAAGACCCCCTTTGGCTCTACCACTCCTTGAACGTTCACCTGACACAAAGCCTCCAACCGCACGTTCATTTATTGCCTCACCCCCATGTTAGATCATTCACTAGAATACAATGAACTTATTAAAAATGTACATGAGGAATGATGATTTAGAGACTTTATGGGGGATGCTTCTGAATAATATTGATAGTTGATTTCATATTACTAACTAGCCTTAGTCTACGCATCGAGCTTCAAGTTCATCTTCTAGTTTAGGTAAGAGTTCTCATGATAACTTAATCGCATGCAGCAAGGGCCGTAGCAGAACTGTATCAAATGCGACGACAAGAATGCAGACTATGGGAATAGGAAGAAGAGTAATCCTACGAACGACACCACCTGCAAAATGGACGATTCTTATTTGACATTACACGAACACGCCTTCAAAATTGTTACATTTCTATGAACCTATATTAGTGAGTGTTCCTAGCTAGTTATTCAATACTTTTTCTCATTTTTCCACCCCATCTTTTACTCCATACCTTATTCGGGGCGGTCCTGCTGCTGGATATTTTTCCTGACCTTAAACTCTTCGTTATGGAGGGTTGCGGACTTCTTTCTGCTTTTTGAGACCAATGCTCCTGCAGAGATCGTTCCATCATATACAGTTAGTATCGCAGCTGTAGGGAACTCAGGTGAGTTTCCAGAACTCACCTTATGAGAAATTCATCCCTCTTGCTCTTTTCCAAAGAACTCTTCATGGGTTCTATCTAGATTAGGTCCTTCTTTAGTTTATTGGGTTTTTTTAGGAAACACTGTGTATTGTTTTATCATATGCTGACTTCTAACCAAACTTTTTTATTTCTGTAAACTTACTAAACTGAATAAAGATACTCAGAGATACTAACCTTTAATTGAATAAAGGTTTAGAAACTTTCTAACCTCTCATCATTGACTATTCTTTAAAATTCTAAAGGTAAGTGATATTTTGAAGATTCTGAACAGCTCTAATTCATCTACGGTGGAAAAGGTTTATTGATCCAGAGCCACAAGGATTCTCCATGGCGAGATTGTAAGTGGCTGTATAAATACTGGACCATCTTGGCGAATCCGTAAGCTCCCATAATCCCCTTACTTGGTCAAGAGCCAATATGCTTTACCATTAAAGACTGAACCAGATTCACCATGGCTAGAAGAACCATTAGTACAACAATAAACAGGCTTGTCTAGGAAAGAGCCCTGTTTTGCATGTTTACTCCCTACTTTTTGCCTGGCATCTGATGCAACCTGACTTGATGTGCCCTGGGTCCCTGGCAATCAAGCTTTGAGGCCAAAACGATATCTTTGTACCCACAATTGACACGTCTCTGGACATAGGTAAGCACCGTGTAAGAGGTATAATGGGTACCAGGGGCACTGTGACCAGAGAAGGCCTCTAAGGGCTGAAGCTCCTATTGGGCTACCCTAAGGGGGCCTGTACCTTAATACCCACACACTGCCATCGAAGGCTGTGTGTTTTGGTGCAGAGAAAAGTGAAGAGTCAGCAGGGCACACATCCCTGAGTGCCACGCCTACACCCGACTGCCTGAGGCCTAGGTAAGCCACCTCTCTAGCAGGGTGCACTAGCCCTTAGGTGAGGGTCCAGTGGCATGAGCCCTGTATTCCTACAGTGTCTAAGTTGAATCTCAGTCATTGTAAGTGTAGTACAGCCATAATGAGAATATGTTCTGGGAGTTGGTCATTACGAACTCCAAAGCTCCATAAATACTTTACTAAAATCTGGGAAGTTTGGTAGCAAACTTCAAACTTCCCAGCACATTAAACCCACACTGATGCCAATGAGGAATTTTATGTTAAATGCACTCAGAGGGCATCTTAGAGGTGCCCCCTGAAAAACAGCAAGCCCTGGTGTGGTTCCTGAATGGCTGCCCACCATTTGCCACTCAACAAATAAGAAAGGGAGTTAGAGGAACTTTAGCTAGGCTCGCCCTCCAAAAATTAAGTCAAACAAAGGTCTCCGTTTCCAGATACCTAAGAGCCTTGCTAGATCGCAGTCAGCACACACTTGGGTTGACTGTGGAAATATGTTATTGTGTACAAAAAAGGAGAATTGCTCCATTTGCCACTACCAGGCAGATGTATGAACCCCAGTGTAAGCCAATCTAGGCCTAGGTAGCTACACAACCTTTTACCTACCATTGTCCTACCTTGCTCTGGATAACGGCTCTAGCACTAACCTTTTAACCAGTTATGTGCTGAATAAATGTTGATCCGTTTCTTGTAAACTAGCTTAATTTATTATGCATGAGGATTCTTGGAAAAGACCCTTGCATATGACTTACATCACAGCATGAAAATACTCTGCGTAAAAGTCATGGTCATCTTCATCCTGGGGCGAACTACTTTGCATAATTTCAGGTATTGTTCTAGGCTCATTCGCATAATCATAGTCACAACATACCAATTGTGTAAGGAACCCAGAGCTTATCTTTTGGTACAAAAAAAGAACCATACCGAACACTAGATAATTATAGGAGAAGCTTCCACGCTGACATAAGACACAGATTCCTGCACGCAGAAACTCCAGCACGCAGTTGTCTGACATCCCTTGTGGGGTATCCAACTGGAGACCAAGACGGGGTCCTTCATTCTCTCCCATCGGGTAATAGGGTTGTCGATTTCCAAGGGGGATTCTTGACTTTATACCCACATACATGCTAGGTAGACTTGGGTACACGTGGACAGGGTCCACATAGTGGGAGTACGCTTGATTACTGCCCTGTATCTATATGCCTGCATATATTCACTGTTTTAGCACCATGGTAGAATTCTACCTTTTATTTACTCTGTTGGTGCTTGTAATCTTATACATCTGTTTCTGTCTGAGGATTGTTGCAGCAAACATGTTTTATACTAGAATGACGCTGGTTAAACAAATGCTTATTGAAAACATCCCCATAATTTATTCTGTGTATCTCTCTGAGACCAAGTGAGCACGAGTGACTGAGCAATAAGTACTGTGCTGTTTCCACGATCCCTGAAGGATCAAAGGTTGTCATGTTCAATAGTTGCCAGAAACTATTTGCTCCTTGTTAAGGTTAGGGGGCTTTTAGTGGAACTGTGAGCTAGCTGGTCTTAAAGGTTAACATTTCCTTTGGGGTGTCTGGAACCAGTCTGGACACCAATCCCGTAGTTTATGTCGTCTAAACGCGCAGATCCTATATAGATTTATAGGAACTACACCACAAGGTTTCTGGACCCCGGAGTTGAGAGCCTCTGCTCTCTGGGTCCAGAAATGAAGCCCGTTCTGGGCAGAGGATGGCCTGGGTCCACGAAGGGGAAGCTTCAAAGGCCTGCTGCATTTGTGAGTTGTCCCTGCCTTTTGCTGCCCTCAGGAACTGTCTCCCACCGGTTCTGCCCCCCCCACTTAAGGTGGGAGATCAGCTGGGAAACCAAGCTAGGAGGAGAAGTGTGCCCACCTTTGCCAATCCTATCCCTTAGATGGGGGATCTGAGGTGAAGCGCACATCTCAGTTAATTCCATCTTGAAAATGAGGGGACTCAACCAATCGGGAAGAGGCTCATTCCCCCTCCCACTGGAGGGTGCGATAATAGGGAGTGTACCCACCCCAAGGAAGGAATCCATTTGTCCCAACCTGCACACCCCTTTTAGACCCCTAAATCTAGCATTTAGGGTCCATCCTGAACCTTGTCTCTTCAGATTCGAGGAAGAAAGAAGAAGGACCGAAGAGCCGTGCCCAAGAAGAGGACATCTAATGCTTTGGCCAAAGCCCTACTGGCCTGTCTACCTCCAACCTACCTACAGCAAAGAAACCAGTGTGTCCAGCAGCCCCCAGAGCCCGTAGGAGCTGCCCTGCACTCACCTTACACACTCTGTCTCCCGTGAACACTAGATTTGCTCAACAAAGACTCCAAGACAAGAACCCGGATATCGGCAACTCCGCGATGATGAACCACTCTGCACCCAACGCCCACGGCTTGTGTCGCCAAACACCATGAGGCAGTCTCCCCAGCAATCCTGACCTGGGATCTGGTGATCCCCAACCTCCCACAAGCCTCAATACGATGCCAGCAGCCTTAACCTGAAGGGTCCACCAGACGGTGACCGGAGCTGATAAAAAAAACAGATGCCAGACGACACCCCTGCACCTGATGCCCCATCTTGCTTCAACATTCTTCGCATGCTCAAAAAAACATTTCGCTGGATCCCCACAGAAACAAGAAAAACGGTCACCCATGCACTGGTTACAAGCCGCCTGGACTACGGAAACACCCTATACGCCGGTATCACCGCAAAACTCCAGAATAAACTCCAACGCATCCAGAGCGCATCAGCCAGACTCATACTAGACATCCCGCGTAAAGACCACATCTCTAGTCACCTGAAAAACCTCCACTGGCTCCCCGTCAATAAGAGGATTACGTTCCGACTCCTAACCCACGCACACAAAGCACTTTATGAAATTGGACCCGAATGCCTCAACACACGTCTTTCCTTCTACACCCCCTCCCGTCAGCTACGATCCTCCAACCAAGCCCTTGCTACCGTACCTCGCATCAATAAAAACACCATGGGAGGTAGATCCTTTTCCTACCTCGCAGCTAAAACCTGGAACTCACTCCCCACTCACCTTCGTCTCACTCAGAACCATCTAGCATTCAGAAAGCAACTTAAAACTTGGATATTCGACAAATAATTCCCCACCCTTCTTCAAGCGCCTTGAGACCCTCCGGGTATGTAGCGCGCTATATAAATCCTCTGACTTGACTTGACTTGACATGGCCTTGGTTGCCAAACCGATGGTGTCCAGGCATCTCATAAGAACCCAACTTTCCTCTCCAGATGGTGGTCGCCTTCAGGAAGTCTCCCTGCCCGAGCCTGCAGCAACTTTGCCGAACCAAAGGTCTCCACTAAACAGCATTGGGCCCGACGTCTCATTGGCACCCTGCACCCAGCTGCTCCTATGCCGCTGATGGTGCAGCTCCTGTGATGACTGTTGGTCTCTGCAGGGCGACCTTAACCCCAGGAGCTTTGCTCCCATACCCGATTGGCCTGCTCATAAGCAGTCCCTACCCAAATGCCCCCTGAGCCCCAATGGTGACCATAGGGGACCCTGCACTTTGCACCCGGCCACCCCAGTGTCGCTAGTGGTGCAACTCGAGTGCCTATCTAGACTTTGGGGAACCTTGGTCCTAACCCCCAAAACTCCCATTTGTAAGACGTTTACTTACCTGCAAAACCGATAACCATTTTTTCCCATGTTATGATATTTTAGGCCTAAAAGTGTTGAACTTTTTTATGGAAACAACAGAAACTTTAACTCAAAGCCAAGAAAAGTCTTACTTACCTTGTACTGTGAGAACCTAAGGTGTGGTATCTAGGCATACACCCCCAGTACTCAAAGTGATCTAAAATGAACAAAAAAGTACCCTAAGAGTAATTACTGTGTAGTTCATACTGCTTTTTAAAGAGATACCAACCTGTAAAAACTACAAATCCATCCTCAAATACATTTCTGTGTAAAGATTTACAACAGAAAGTATATTTTGCCTACCTGTACCAAGTCCTGCTTGGCTCTAGAAATAAACTATAAGTATACCTTTTTTATACTTACCCAATTGGTCTGGGTTCAGTCTCGGAGTGTGTGTATCAGTCCCTGATTGAGTAAGTACAATAAACGCTTAACACAAACTGTGGTTAAGCCTAGCTGCTTGCCCACTCTTGCCCAGAGCTGTTAGCACTAACCTAAATTACCCTCTGCTATAACTCTGGCAACTCCCAGGACTCGGTGCACACTGTACTTTACTTTGGTATAGTATATACAGAGCCAGCTTCCTACATTGAGCCTAGACATAGATGGTCCATTTAATCCTCTCTACTTTAGGCAGCACATTTTGGTTGTGATGGACCATGCCACTAGGTATCCAGAAGCGGTATGGAGGACTACTGTTTAGGTAGTTACAAGGGCCCTCTTCATAATTTTTCCAGGGTCGGACTCCCTCAGTGTGTGTTCTCGGACAGGACGAGATTTCTTCTCCTTATACATGATGGCGAAGTGGGAGCAAGTTAACATGACTCACCACTTCTTCACTGCACACCACCCGCAGATTAATGGGTTGATAGAATGCTTCAACAAAATCCCAAGGAGCATGATGGAAACTCTAAAGTAGTGCTTAGGAAGCAATGTCTTGTTTGGTAACTGTAAAATTCCAGAGAACTCAGTTGTAGATCGCTCCTTTGAGTATCTGTTTTGGCATTCTGCCTTCAAAGACTGACTTTGTTCAGAGATCACTGGGAAGGTACCTCTGAGTCCTCAAACCATGATAACAGGTTTCTGATACAACTGGTTCTCTACCTGACATACAATCACCGGCTATTCATCTTCTTATGGGGAAAAAACAGGACTCAGAGACGAATTCTATGAGAACTAAGAAATCTTAGGTGAGTATCCTTCTTTGGAAGCCGCAGAATCTCGGTTTCAAAACGTGGCCTGGCAATGCGAATCCTTCCTTGGGTTGCAGCAAACTACAGTCGGCTTCTCCTGTCTCAGCTCCTCACAGTCCTTTCCTTCTAGATGACTTCTTGGTGCAAGAGTGCTTCCAGTACCCTACCTCAGCAGCAAGACAGCTCTTTCTCTAAAAGAAGGGCCTAGTCTCACCGCCAGGTTCCTGTTCCTAAGCCTAGCAAAGGGGAGTTGGCAGTTAGTAAGCGGCAACCCTGGAGCACCAAAGAGTTTCTCTATCTCCACTTGTGTGTGACCCCAGATTCTGGATGATGAGAAATCTTGACCCCAAGACTCATAACAAGTTTGCAGGCAGAGTTTGAGTATTCCAAAGGTCCAGATCTGGGAACAGTTTCGGGCATTCTGTGACTGCTGCATATTCCTAGAAGACTGGTACAGCCACTGTCTTTGTCTCACAGTGTCAGCAGAAAGGTAGGGTCTAAATGGGAGTTACCTCTCATAGAAGACCCAAAAGAGGGGCAAAAAGAGGGAGTGGCTACTCACTTAACTATGGCTCAACCTGTTGGTGGGTTGAGACATTCAGGGAACACTGGAGGAGGAAGTGGCTGGCAGTTTTAGGTATTTTTCAGAGGGAACCCTCGGTCTCCTTCCGCTCACGCCCTAGAGTCCGGTCCACTACAAAAAACCTCTGAAGAAGGCCAGCATTTCACGTTTGCTGTCAAGGGCCATCCAGCCTTCATCGGATGGATCTCTCAGTTCAATTCAAAATGGATTCTAGGCTGGACACTGCCATACGTAGTGCACACACTCTAAACCCATTCTACCCTACATACAAGACTTACAACCACACATCATCCACATTAAACATGAATGGAAGAAAGGACCCCGTTTCAGGAGACTGGCAGACTCATTTAACAAGCATTTACAATGCAATGGTCTCACCTTTGCAAAAGTTAGAGCTATTGGCATTGTAAATGACAACATTTTTATTTATGTGTTGTTTTGAAAACAGATACATAAATGGCATTGTCATTTACATTGACAATAGCTTAATCTCTCGCAAATGTGAGACCTATTGCATTTGCACACACACAAACACACACAGCCACACACACACAGAGCCAAACACACACACACAGCGCCACACACACACACACACACACAGAGCCACACACACACTCAGAACCACACAGAGCCACACACACAGAGCCCCACACACACAGAGCCTCCCCCACACACACACAGAGCCCCCCCCCACACACACACAGAGCCCCCCCACACACACAGAGCCCCCCCACACACACACAGAGCCCCCCCCCACACACACACACAGAGCCCCCCCCACACACACACACAGAGCCCCCCCACACACACACACAGAGCCCCACACACAGCTTTTGTTTTTAAAACATATAAATAAATGGCATTGTCATTTACAATGCCAATAGCTTAATCTCTCGCAAATGCGAGACCATTTGCATTTGCACCCACACACAGAGCTACCCACACAAAGCCACCCACCCACACATACAGAGCCACCCACAGTCATTCACATAGAGCCCCACACACACAGACACAGAGCCTCCCCACACACACAGAGCCTCCCCCCACACACACAGAGCCTCCACAAACACACCCACACACACACACACACAGAGTCACACACACAGAGTCACACAGGCAACGATGCATCCTTTTAAATAAGTTTACAACTAACTTTTTGCTGCTCAGAAATCAAATTAGTTTCATAATCAATTCAAAGGTGTCCTAAGAACATCATATCGCAGCAACATGCCCAGCCCATTTTCGCATCATTGGATATGACGTCAGGAAAGAGTGCCGCAACTAGTTAGTTGCCTTTTAAGTCTGTCTCAAAACCTGTGGAACGAATACGATAAAGCATTTCCAGAAAATGTACGCTGCTATTTATCAAACAAAAACTCAAAGAGAAATGGTCAAATTATTTTTAAAGATGTGACGGGAGTGGGTCATACAACAATGTTTTTGATAATCACATAACTGTCCTTTCCTGTTAGATATCCCAATACAATTACAAACAAAAATACACTGACTAAGACGGAGTCATTAGTTAGCTCTGCCAAACTTCTAGTCGGTACAAACATTTAGCAATGCAGACACGTATGCACGGAGTGCATACAAAGCGTTGCAGTGCCTTTCTTAGACCCAATTACGTAGTCTAACATACAAATCAGTGATAACAGGCCTATTACAATTTACTTTAGTTTACGAAGGGGGGGTGCAATCCTTGAGTCATCCCGGCAGAGAAGGAATAGAAAGGCTTTTGCTACCAGTGTCCAGGTGATCCATTAAAATGGCCAGACGGAGTAAAACGGACAGTATACATACCGGGAGAGACACACGCTGCTGTTCTATTTGTGCCCAGCGCTTCATTACACAGTAGAGCCACACTGAGGCCATTTCAACGCGGACAGCCATAGATAGCCCGGTTATACTTCAAACTCCCGCAAAACCAAACACAACAGGGCTAGTAACATGGAGGGTTCTGTCTGGGAGAACGATCTTGCTCTCCAAGCACTAAACCGAAGGGTTTCAAGACAGGATGGCGAAGATTCCCCCCGATTCAACTTAGTCTCCTTCTCTCAGCTCTGGATACCATGTCTCACTCACCTCAGTCAGGCCGCGCAGGAAGAGAAAGCGGAGCATGCCGGAAGCGGCATGACGACTTCAAAATATCGCGAGATCTCGATCAGCCGCAAACAAAACTATTACTTACACCTTATGTAAAAGAACCATCTGAAAAGCATTCGCATTTTGAAAACAATCTATCTAAGTCGAATAAGTACATTGAATATGATTTCGTGATTGTTACCTCGGATGTCATTTACGTTATTACTGCCAAAATAATACGTTTATGTTACAAAATATCAAAATGCGATAGTATTTTTGTTCAATTGTAAATGTTAATAAACTGTCCAAAACGTAGCGGCCACGTCCGCTGGTTCAAGACGGCACTGCAGAGCTTCGCAAGTAAGCTACTGCTTGGAGGAATGACAAAAACAAACCTTCGAAAAAATAAATAAATAAACAAACGGCCACCGCTGCATGGCGGAGAAAAGGGGGCGGGGCTAAAAAAACACAGAAACGCCCACGAATCTGCTCCGAGAATGATTGCCACATCTCTCTTCCAATGGCTAGCCTCCATTTATGGAGCTAGCCAATGGAAGAGAGAGGCGGGTTAAAGCCCCATACTGGAGATCAAAAAATTTCGCTTGTGCGACACTGCTGCGCAGTGAACGCCAGGCGAAACCTAAAAACCAGAGACAGGCTAGCAATCATTCTCCCTGGCAGGTGACTGCTTAAAGGGCCGGTCCTGACACTGTAATCTGTTGCTGCCACAACTTTCAGTCCTCCATAGCGCTGATAGCTATTGATAACCATGCTCACTCGAGGAGGGGGACAGGGGCTGCTCCCCTACAGAACATACAGACCTCCATGTCACTGGAAGCCCTTGGTGCACACTTGATTGTAGCGTGTCTTTCGGTAGAAATCCATAACTGACAGAAACTCGCGCAGAATCCGTGCATCCGCCAAAGCCACAGCGGAGCCGTTCCTTCTCCCATCTCGCCGTCCGCTAATCATAAGCCACGGCGGAGCCGTTCCTTCTCCCACCTCGCCGTCCGCGCATCAGAAGCCACAGCGGAGCCGTTCTTCTCCCACCTCGCCGTCCGTGCATCAGAAGCCACAGCGGAGCCGTTCCTTCTCCCACCTTGCTGTCCGCGCATCGGAAGCCACAGCGGAGCCGTTCCTTCTCCCACCTCGCCATCCACACATCAGAAGCCACAACGGAGCCTTCCTTCTCCCACCTCACTGTCCGCGCATCCACCGAAGCCACAGCGGTGCCGTTTCTTCTCCTACCTCGCAGCCGCGCATCAGAAGCCACAGCGGTGCCGTTCCTTCTCCCACCTCGCCGTTCGCGCACCAGAAGCCACAGCGGAACCGAGCCGTTCCTTCTTCCACCTCGCCGTCCGCGCATCCACCGAAGCCACTGCAGAACCGTTCCTTCTCCCACCTCGCCGGCAAGTCCTGGAAAGGTCCCCACCTCCAGACACTACCCTCGCTGGTGGAATTTAGGAAGAGACTCAAGACCTGGCTTTTCAACTGAGCCCTGCAACCCAGCGCCTGGATACCCTCATGGGTGATTGTAGCGCTATACAAATACTGATTGATTGATTAATTGATTGATTGGGAGACTGGAGGCGAGACAGGAGGCTTTCGAGGGCCAGCATGGGCCCCTACTGTCCCCACACTGACAAAGCCCACTTACAGAAGGGTCACCCTAAGGGAGACTCTGTCCAATGAACGGTCTTTCAAACATGATTTAGACCCACAGTTGCCGAGAGTCTGCCCAAAAACGGGTGGCCCTAAAGTGCGGGGCCCAACAAGATGAAGGGCCAGAGCACCCGGAGGCCGCAGGCTATCGAAGACACCTCGATGGCCAGAACCTGTAATACGTGTGCTGGAAAAAACACAAATAATAGAGCTGTCAACAAAATGCAACAGGAAACCACAGGAAAGGTGCTCGCCATGGCGTGATGTCATTAGAAAATAATGCACAGCAGGAGGCTCAGGTAAAGCGAACTGCCATCCTCTAACCTAGACAGGGAATAACTCGTTTAACAGCGGAAAGTGGAAGAAAGGCCCTGATGCTGCGGAGCTGGAAAGAAGGCGTGCACGAGACGGGTGTCTGAAAAGCAGGAGCAGGGTCAGATGTTTTATAGTAACTGCGAGCAGGAGCGGCCGTCCTTTGTCAAGAGGAAGAGAAGCAGGAAGAGACGAACCTGTGAAAATGCAGCTAGGGTGACCAACAGTCCGTAAATGTATCGGACTGCCCGTAATTTGGGCCTCTTGTCCGTTGTCCGTGAAGAATTCTTTCACGGACAAATGTCCGTAATTTCGGACGTTAGAGCACGCTGCCCCCTGCAGGCAGCCTGAGAGACCTGTAACTCTCACTGCAGGGGCCAGCTCAGCTCCCGCTGTGATCAGAGGTCTGCAGCAGCCCCTCCCCCACCTGGCACAGGCTGCCATCGGCCCTCTATTGTTCTAATTATCACATACAGAATGATAATGGGCCTCTGCGCGGTGACCACATTTGCTTCGCCTCCTCCTGCCAGAGCCCAGGGCTTGGCAATCTGCTTTTGTTCATGGGCTTCTGTCTCTGTCACCTCACCAGGGGCCAAGCCCTGGGGTGGGCGGAGGTTTCATTTTGGCACATTTTGCCCAGGTGAATCCAATATGCAAACACAGGCATTTGAGTTTCACTCAGGCACACAACAGATGCAGTGCAAGGTTCTAATATAAAGATATTTGGGATTGTGCTTGTGTGGGTGGTCTATTTACTTATATTCTATTGCGCGCCCTCCTCCGGTGCGTCTATAAAACGTACCTTTTGCCCCGAATTTTTGTCCTGAGTTCTGCCCTTCTGTCCTGAATGTTGACCCTTTTTCCTGAATTTTTACACTCACTGTCCTGAATTTGCACCCAAGCCAGGTGGGCACCCTAGAAGGGAACGAGAAGGAAACCGGAATATCCTGTGCAGAGAAGTGAGGAAAAGCAAGGGGTTAAAATGTAAGATACATAATCCACAGTGTGCCTGAATACACCGTGAGAGGGGCACCTTGGCACCGACTCCACAGCCTGTTGTTACCAATTCAATGGCATTTTATCGACCTCAGAAGGCTGAAAGGCTGCGTGACCCGTGACCATGGGGTGAAGCACGTCCTGACGCCAGGCAGCCTTTAAGAGGCGGGTTGGTGATTACTGCAGAGTTAAAAATAAACCAGGGTCAAGGCCCCGCGAGCTGCGGCCGTCACAGGCAGAGGGTGACGCACCCACCCCTGCCCTCGGTGCCAGCCAACCAGCCCATCCCCGGCAATGCAGGGGTGCAAAGGCCTCGGGGAGAGAAGGACACAGGCCTCTAGGAGGGAGTGACACAGGCCTCTAGGAGGGAGGGACAAGGGCCTCTAGGAGAGAGGGACAAGGGCCTCTAGGAACACAGGCCTCTAGGAGGGAGAGACACAGGCCTCTAGGAGAGAGGGACACAGGCCTCTAGGAGAGAGGGACAAGGGCCTCTAGGAGAGAGGGACAAGGGCCTCTAGGAGAGAGGGAGGGACACAGGCCTCTAGGAGGGAGGGACACAGGCCTCCAGGAGGGAGGGACACAGGCCTCTAGGAGAGAAGGATACGGGCCTCTAGGAGGGAGGAACACAGGCCTCTAGGAGGGAGGGACACAGGCCTCTAGGAGGGAGGGACACAAACCTCTAGGAGGGAGGGATACAGGCCTCTAGTGTCGGGCGGGTGGGGCTGTCTCCATCGACTGACGGACCTCTGGTGATCGTGGACCACCCCAACCGGGCGGTGGGGTGGTCCGCCTCGCCGTTCGAGCCCGGGCCTGTGGGTGGAGCACATCTGCTTGGAGGTGCGGTGCCCCCTGCATGTCGCTGGCCAGGGCCACCAGTGCTTCCACCCCGGTGTGCCTTCCCAAGGAAACCTTTCAGCACATTGCTCCCAAAAGCTTTTTGTCACCTTCTTTCCTTTGATTCACCCCGTGGAGTGCGCCTGCGCGCCCATAAGGCTAGGTCCAAACTGGGGTGGCGGGCAGGCCCTAGCCAGAAGTATATTTTGCTACAGTATGATCCCAAAGGACGTTTGGAGGATGTGAGTGACACTTGCAAACAGTGGGCTGTGGATATTCCAAAAGATGACTGAAAGTATTTGCGCCCAGTCTTACAACTTAAGCGCATTAGCTAACAACCTTACACAAAACAGAATACGATCTAAAGCCAGTTTTACAGGAAAATTAAGGGTCCCTCGCAAGTTGCATAAAACAAATTTGATTGATCACATTAATCAAAAGGGGATCTAATTTAAATATGGTTTTACTGTAGATTTGCGGTCATTTCCATAATTTGTTTTGCAAAATAATAGCAAATGGCACGTGGTTCAATGATATACGACTTAAGGATGTTATTAAAGATAACTTTGTAGGTAGGGTTGCTGTGGGTCCACTAAGCGATGGTAGGGTTTATGTCAGATAATCTCTCTGAAGAGTGGGAGTAGTGCATGCTAAAGCTTTTCTGACCAAAAGCATCAGTGTAATATGACTGGATTTCAATGTTAACACAATAAAACAACTGCACTTAATAAATATAAATGGTTTCAACCGATACATCTAGTTGTAATCAGTGTGTGGCCTAGGGGATATGCTTATACTCAACAGGTGTCCACCAATAATCCAACCATGACCAGTTATTTCAGTCCCCATTCAGCTCCACAAATCACTGCCAATATGTTCCAATTACCAAAATTATGAGCCTGAAAAGATGTATGTACCTTATCAATAAATAACAACCCTGAGTGTACACCACTCACACACATACACACACCCTTGAAATCGGCACACATTATGGACTGATTATGTAGATGCTTTCAGGCTACTGTGCCCTTAATTTTAGCTCACTGAAGCTCTTGCAGATTTGAAAGATCACAACAAGCACTCCCTCCCAAACACATCCCCTTTGTGCTCTAGATATGAAATACAGACATCAACGCAGAATGGTGCGAGACAGAACAGAGGAAGGCAGTCTTTATGAGAGCAGTGAAAGCAGCAAATGTTTAAACTCAGAACAGTGGTGTCTGGTGAAGTTTTAACAGGCTTGCACTAGGCAAGCAAACAAAGTTTGCAAACCTCACTCTCTCCATAATATTTGGAGAGTTGAGGGGTTATGCCAGATAATGTCTCTGAAGAGTAGGACAATGCAAATGTCAGGCATTTCACAATTTCATGCATACACAGAGCCACACGTTTTACAGGCTCATACACAGTGCTACTAATTTACGGAGCTCTTACAGGTTTGGTGATCACATTGTAAAAACAAGCATTGAAAATGCAATAGGTCTCGCCTTTGATTAAGTTAAAGCCATTTCCTTTGCTAATGGTATTGTATAGCAAAGCAAATGGCTTTAACTCAATAAAAGGCGAGACCTATTTACTTTTTAATGCTGGGTTTTTTTAGGGGTTCAGGACATAAACAACAAGACGATAGAGGTTGTGAAAAGGTTCCTGAATTACAACACTAGCAGTGGACGGAGACTAGGGGAGAATCAACAGATGCCAGATTCTGAAGGGAGACTGAGGTGGTGCTGAGTGATGCTGAGGTGGTGGTGTGCTGGTGTAGAGGTGATGCGGAGTGATACTGAGGTGGTGTGGAGTTATGCTATGGTGCTGAGTCAAGCTGAGAAGGTGCTTGGTGGTGCTGTGCTGGTGCTCAGAAGGTGCTGAGTCATGATGAGGCTGTGCTGCACTGATGCTGTAGTGGTGCTGCATTGGGGCTAAACTTCTGCTGAGGTGATGCTGTGGTGGTGATGCACTAATGCGGAGGTGGTGCTGTGCTGATGCTGAGATGGATCTGTGCGGATGTTGAGATGCTGCTGACGTGGTGCCTCACTTGTGGTGGTGCACTGATGAGGAGGTTGTACTGTGCTGGTGCTATGCTGCTTCTGCATTAGTGCTGCACTGGTGCTGAGGTGGTGCACTGATGAGGAGGTGGTGCTGTGCTGATGTTTAGAAGATGCTGTGGTGGTGCTGTGCTAATGCGGAAGGCGGAGCTGAGCAATGCTGAGGAGGTGGTGCTGTGCTGGTGGTCAGGTGGTGCTGTGCTGGTGGTCAGGTGGTGCTGAGTGATATTGAATTGGCGCTGCACTAATGCTGAATTGTTGCTGCACTGTTGGTGGTGCATTGATGAGGAGGTGGTACTGAGATGGTACTGTGATGATGCCAAGGTGGTGCTGAGTGATGCTGTTGTGGTGCTGCGCTGGTGCTTAGGTGGTGCCAACAAAGCCATAGATGTTGCTAATTTATCTTATGGAACTAACAACCATTGGCAAAGCTAATAGTCCTGGCTTGTTGTAGGTGTAATGTTCGTATTTATTTGATTTGCTTCTAATACTTCGTGGCGCCATGGATACAGAATTAAAATAAACAGCGCGGACATCATATCGCAAAGTAAAAATGTATTAAAATGGCAGTGATACAGAACCAACTCTGGAGACGATCGAATGTTCTTTCGGTTTCACTATTAGTAATGAAGCAGGGCCCAGGCAGAAGATCACATGCACTCTTTCAAATTTCAAAGTTAACTAGATATTTAAATACATGAACCTCAAAAGGCCCAGGCCTTTCAGTTGGGGGCCAGAGCACAATAAGGCCTTGCCAGGCCCCACTCCTCCCCCCCCCCCTCTGGCTACAGCGCTGGTGGCAGGGTGAGCAAAAGAACAATGGATTTAACTCAGATCTGTGTTGGGGGTTGTTGGAATCGGCTGGTTTCTAGTTGGCAGAGGTATACACTTCGGACAAATAGGGACCCACCTCCTCTAGTCAGGGCAAGGGGATCACACACTCAGATAACCCCCGCTCACCCCCTTGGTAGCTTGGCAGAGCAGACCGGCTTATCTCAGAGGCAGTGTGTTCAGCATTTATGACCACATACAGTAACAAAGTGAATGCACCACAAATGGACACAACACAGAAGGTATTATAAAAATAAGGATGTTTATATGAGGCTTAGCACAAGACCAAATAACGACAAAAATATACCACAATCTCAATAAATACTGTTTGGAAGGAGAAATAATAGTTCAGGTAAAGTCTCTTCTTAGTAAACGGTTCTTTAGCAACAAAAGTAAATCTTCTTCTTTAAAGCACAGTTCTTGGCAACAATGTAACCCCCACAGGAGTCACAAGACGTCGAGGCAAAGTTATCCCAAAGGTTCGGCGTCGACCGCGAGGAGCGCTACGTCGAGCCCGGAGTCGAAACAGACCCCACAAACACAGTACCTTTGAGAATGAAGAATGATGGTCCACGGCGTCGAGATGTACTGGCATCGAGTCTTCGGCGTTGATCGGGCCTCGGAGTCGGAGCAATCTGCAGCGGCGTCGACAGGTGTCAGGCTGGAGCAGCACTCACAGTGGCGAAGCGGGATACGTCGTCGATGTCGTTGTTTCAAGAGTGAGCAGCGCTCACGGCGTCGAGAAAGGCTGCAGCTTCGATGCGATCGGCGGCGACACAGGGTCACTTGGAGCTGGAGCCGAACTCGCTACTCACTGGCGTCGCTACTGGCGTCGATCAGGCCCGGCGGCCGGCGTCAAGGTGCGGGACACTGGAGCCGTTACTCACGATGTCGAGCTGGATTCGGCGTTGTCCGTCGACGTCGAGATTGCTGATTTCTTTAGAATATTGGAAACACCACGCTCCAGTTCAAGTAGATGACAAAGTCCTTTAGCCCTGTGACTTCAGCAGGAGACTGGCACTCTTCCAGTCCTTGGAGATTTACTTGGCAAAGCTTGAGAGTACACACTCAGCTCCTCTCTCCTCTTTCCTTGGCAAAAATAAAGAAGCAACTGCAGGATTCCCCCCAGCAAACAGCACCCTGGCAGAAGGGGTAGGCAAGTCCTTGGATTAGCAGGCTTCTTGTCCTTGGTATAGGTTTCTTTGTCAGAAGTGATCTAAATTCTTGATTCAGGGGTCCTTCTCTTATACCCCTTTTCTGCTTTGATCCCTTTGTCCATGCAGGGGGAATTTCCCCCATCCTGGGTTTGTTGTGGGTGTTGCCAGGCCGAAGCACCTGGCCTATTCACTGTGCAGGGCAGGGTCCTCAGCCGCCCAGCAGAAGGTGGAGCCAGTATTGTCACTGGCAGGGGCAGGGCCATCAGTCGCCCGGTAGGTGGTGGAGCCAGTATTGTGTCAGGCAGGGCAGGCTATCAGGAACTACTCTTCCCCCACTCTAAACACAAATGCCTCATTACATACAGACTCATTCAGACCTCTGGAGCCACCCAGCTCCTGTCACACACACACACCAAACCAGCAGAGACCGGTAAATAGTTAGACAAGAAGCTAGTCACTTTCTAAAAGTGCTAGTTTCAAACTCAGATTCTAAAAACCATCCATCCTAAAGGATGTGTTAATAAATTCTGAGTTCAGGGATACTAAACTCGACTTTCCACCATGCTCTCGGAGTCTGTTAGGATTATATAGTGTAATAATTCTAGCAGCCCAGTCTGGCCTAAGGAAAGCAGGTAGCCTTACAATAGTGAAAAATGAAAATGGCTGTAATTCACTATTAGGACATGCCACACACATCAGGGCTTGTCCTACCCTATGCTTACAATGCACCCTGCCCTTGTGCCTACCATAGGGGTGACTAACATGAAGTTAAGGGAAGGTGTTAGGGACTGGCAAGTAGGTGTACTTGCGCAGTCAGCATGGCAGTACCAGACTGCACGCAGGTAGTGCAGTGGCAGACCGTAGACATATTTTACTAGGCCGCTTCTGTGGGTGGCACAACCAGTGCTGCAAACCCATCATCAGCATTTGTATTTACAAGCCCTGGCACTCCTGGTGCACTCTACTAGGGACTGACAGTAAACCAAATAAGCCAAACATGGAATCCAATTAATGTATCAATTTAACATAGGGAGCACTTGCACTGTGGCGCTGATCAGCAGTGGCACCGTGCCCAAAGCAATATTCCAGCAAAATATCGTAAACAGAGGAGGCAAACAGAAAAAAAATGGAGGAGAGACTCATGCCAATGATGCCAGGTCTAACAAGGGTGAATGTCTGATTTATTTAGCATCCCGTAGGTCATTTGATTGTAATCCATTTTTCACTCTGGGATGGGTATGCCTAACCGTGGGTAACGTGCTTAATCTGCCACTGGATTCAAGCCAACCTGGCTGATGACGGGTGTTACCCCGAAACCAGTCCCAGGATGCTTGATTCTGGTCCAGGGAAGACCTGGCCTGGCAGTTAGGTCTGGACTGTTCCCATGGGGAGCAGGGTCAAGGCTGATTCGCAATGGTTGGGTCCAAACTGGGGTGGCATAGTGGGCAAAAGAACAATGGGTTTAATGTAGATCTCTTGCCTAGGGGTAAGTGTTTGATTCATTCAGCATTCCATCCATCATTTGTTTGCGTAGCACTTCACTTGCTAACAACAGCTGTGACTGAGCACAGAGTAAGCCATGGATGGTGGCAGTGGCGGCTCCTCTGCTCAGATGGAGGAGCGTTGCCCCAATGCTGCAGAGCAGTGTAAAAAAATTAAAATGGTAACAGAAGTTATTTCTGTTATTATCATCTTTTTTTGGGGTCAGGTTGGTCGGGGCTGGGACTCCTGTGACGTCCGGGAGTGGGAGTAGTTGCTGCACTCCAAAGTGCGCAGGGCAGCTTGGCTGACCCTCTCGGGCCGGTCAAGCAGTCCTGCGCACTTTCCATGTTCCCCACCAGGCTGCATTGCATAACCTGTTGGGCAACATGTCCACCCTCCCAGTCCCTGTCTGAGCGCCGAGCCCTGGTGCTCGACAAATCACAACCCTGCATTGCAGCGTTGTGACTGGCTTAGGGGAGGGAGGCTGTGTGCTTCCTGGTTCTGGTGGAGAGAAGACGAGGGATGACGTAGGAGAGATGCGTCAGGGATTTAAGTGTTTTTCATTTATTTCTCAATTCCATCCACCGCAACCCCCAAATGTCCCTCCCACTCCCATTTCCTGCCAGCCGCTACTGGATGGCGGATTAGGTGCCTGCTCCAACTTCATCCTTGGATGAAAGGCTGCTCTTTCACTTCTTCCTGTACTAGGCAGAGGACAGCTTCAAGATGCCTACAGGTCAGAGTTCACATGCTACATGGCCCCTAGCCAAGAGGACCACACAGTGCCCAAGGGCCCTGTGTGGTCCTCTTGGCTAGGGGCCATGTAGCATGTGAACTTTGACCTGTAGGCATCTTGAAGCTGTCCTCTGCCTTCAACATCAGTTTTCTAGTTCTCACCCAGGCGGTGTGATGCTTGACCCCTACCATGAGAATCTCCAACTCCATCGAGATGCCCACTTGAACCAAGGACCGGTCTCTGCTGTTCACTCAGATAAGCTCCCCTGAGGTGAGCCCTGGTCCATTCCTTATTGAATGGAGCCATGCCCAGATAGCCCCGCTTCCTATCCTGCCCTTATGACTTCCTGGGCTGCCGGGCTCCACTTGCAACACTCCATCAGACGTGCCACCCTGCATAAGGAGTGAACATCATCTCTGCTCCCCCTGTGTAGGTCTTGGGTTTCCATAAAACCACCTCCTTCACGCTCATTCCTTAAGAATCCAACACACCCTACTTTGCCCTTTACATAACTGGGCTGAGACCAGCCACCTCCACCTTCTCCCACTGCCCCCTCCATGCACACCTCTCATGATAGCCCCACATCTATCTGCACCACCCTCCTTTTACTGCAGCCCTTCCTGCCCTGCAGCAGATGCTTCAGTGCCACTGTCCCACTCCAACATCATAAATGGAGGACTAGGAAACTCTCTGCCTGCCCTCACGGTCCTCTATTGACTCCAGTCTGCCCTGTGGCTTCCCTCTGCACCCCCCCCCCACTTCAGTTTGACCTTTCTCCACTGAATATGGACCACCAGTTCCACAGATTCCCTTTTGTGAATCTCACACCCGCCGCGTCAACACCACACGACAACCCTTCAGCCTCCCATCTGCAGATATCCGGTCACCAACCCTACTGGATCATCTACCCACCCACCCACCCAATGTACCCAAGTCTGCCACAAAGAATTTGAAACACAGACGCCATGAAGCTACCCTACTCTACCTCTGTATACGGACTACACCAGTGGCTCTTAGCCTATGGTCAGGCCTACTCAAAGGGCCCGCTACTGCTCAGGAAATAAAATAATAATAACAGATTATTGAAGCCCACATAAATGGAGAGGCAAAATGTAAAATTAAAAATGTTGTAAAGCTCTGTAAACGTGTAGTAAATTGGAGGCTAAAAATTAGGTTTGTAGCGTGAGATTGATTTATGGCACGAGCACAAGTAGATCAGAGTATGGTATGGATGAGGAGTGATCTAAATTGAATTTATAAAAGCTACAATCTTCCCATTAAAAAGAAAATGCTTTTTTTTTTAAATATTTGTTTGACTTACATAAAATATTTCATAATTTGCATATTTGTTTGATGAAAGCTTGTTTCTGTATTTTATGTGTATTGTTTTATGTTTCAATTTATAGTAAATACTTAGGCAAAGGTCCCTGGTTTCTAGTACTGGCTCAGTGGCGGTCCCCAAATTCAAATAATGATTCAGTGGGGGTCCCTGGGATCCAGAAATGATTAAATGGGGGTCCAAAGAAGTCAAAAGGTTAAGAACCACTGGACTACTCAACAGCGTTCACCATAAAGTTCTCTTGCAATAATAATCTTCAATCCTGAGTACCTGATCTTTAAAGCAACTACATCACTGAATGGAATGAAAAAGTGCTTCAGCCCTACACTTAAGGTGTCCAATCCCTGCTTGTCCAACATTTCCAAAAGGGTTTCACCTCCCTCCTCTTGAAACATCTCAGACCTCTCCTCATGGAACATCAACCCAAAACAAAGGTAGGCAGAGACCCCAACAAACCGCGAGGCTATTGATTCTTCACAATAAAAATAAACTGACCTCGTCCCTGACCGACCACCTCCAGGCTGGAGCTCCTATGATCTAAACAGCAAGATGAGGGGTCCTCGAGGGAGGTCCTCTGAGTAAGACATCATGACCAGGCCCCTTCATCTGTTCAACTGCACCCGTCTCTGCCTTCACAATCACCCATTGATACCTCTTAATGACTAACGCAATCAAATCTCAAAACACACCCTACGGACAATCCCTCACACGCCGAGTCTCCCAAGTTCATCAACGATGCGATCATCAAGACACCAAGCAGCAGCTGGGACCTCGATTTTCTTCACCTTAATTTAAAGATGCTCTTTGCTAATGTGGAAACTAGAATCCATAAAAACAGCCTGGCGTAAAAGTGATCTGCTTTGAAGTGTTTGCCAAGTCTGAATTCAACACCCCACAGAGAGGTGAGGTCACAGAATAACAAATACCGAGACCAAAAAGATCTCCATCCTGTCATTCTGAGGACAACATAAACTCACTCCTTTCAGAGTATGAATCCAAAACCTGCAAAAAAAACAACTAGCTTTCAACATACCTACCATCTCAGGACATGGGAAGAAGCACAATGATAAATGGAGCAACCACCCCTCCCCACCCAACCCCCCCCATATAAATGAATCCCACTTCACCCTCCACTTCTCACACCAATCCTCTCTCAAGCGCCTCTTCCACAAATGCAAACACCCAACAAAAGACCAAATTGAGATCTCAGACCTTATCACTTTGGAGAACGTGACTCCCCTATTCCGTACTGATCCAGGCTCAAGGAGGCCTTTCGACCAGCGTTGGACCTGTTAGCAGCTTATGAATGCTCCATCGTACGCGGTCACAGAATTGAGAAAAGAGGAGGTGGACTTGCAATTCCTCACAACTCACTCCAAAGTAAGAAAATGTTAAAGCATTCCAGTGCCTCACAGTAGAAATAAAAGAAGTGGACACCAACCCTAATAATTGTGATCAAATCTACCACCCACCTATAGACAAACAATTAGTTGTGGAAGATTTCACTCGGCTTATCTTCAAGAAACTTATTTCCCTCTTAAATCACATCCTCCTGAACAACTTCAACTTGCTCTGGGGAGTGGAAAACAGCTCCTGTGTTTCTCAGATGACTACATTCCACCTCAACAATGACCACTCCCAACTCTCCTGCAAATGAAAGAGGCTCAATCCCGGACTTCACGACCGCTAAGACGATCTGACCAAAGTCAAACCACCTATCCCACTAGACTGGCCTGACCACTTCCCCGTTCCATTTGTTATGTTATGTTGTGTCTTTTATAGCGCTCGGCTACTCAGAAAGAGTGTCCCAGCGCTTTATTGACAAGCTGAAAACGCTAAACACAACAAACAAATAAAACAGGACAGTAAGGCAAAAATCTAGGAGGCAAAAAGCCAGGTTTTCAGGCCCTTCCTAAAAGCCAGAAGATTAGAAGTGCTACGTAGAGTCAGGGGCAAAGAGTTCCAGAGTTGAGGGGCCCGGAGCTTAAAGGAGCGACCTCCCATGCGTGCCTTCCTCACACGAGGGACAGTGGCCAAGAACAAAGACTCAGACCTCAACGATCGGAGAGGGCGATAGGCAAAGAACCTCTTCTGCAGGTATTTAGCCCCTTGTTAGACGGGGACCTGGAGGGTCGCCGAGGACAAGGGGAGAGGCCTCCGGTGAGGGCCGTCTCCAGCGATCGTACAGACAAGTAACTTCCCCCCCACAGATGGACACCACACAAGGATAAGGTTAACGCTCTTTATATGCAGTTCTCGAAGTAAGGTAGTACGGTACAATGAGATCAGGACACGAGGATCCTCTCAATTCTAGTCTCTGAAGGGGAAAGGGGGTAGCGGGACAGTCTTGTTACCAATCTGGTATTGAGATGAAATGATGGGTAGCTCACAATCCTCGAGCTCGGCGTTCGGGAAGGTCGGGCCGCGGCAGCGCCAGCAGGTCCCGAGGAGGTCGTAGGTAGCAACGGGCCGCGGCAGCGCCAGCAGGTCCCGACGAAGATGGTGGTTGCAAGAGGCCGCGGCAGCGCCAGCAGGTCCTCCCGAAGATGGTGGTTGCAAGAGGCCGCGGCAGCGCCAGCAGGTCCTCACGAGGATGAAGGTTGCAAAGGGGCGCAGTAGCGCCAGCAGGTCCCACGAGGATGAAGGTTGCAGAAGGCCGCGGCAGCGCCAGCAGGCAGGACGACAGTTCACAAGGCAGGGCTGCGGCAGCGCCAGCAGTCCGTCAAGGATGAGTTCTTCACGGTGTCTCTCGACTCCAGGATACAACTGCCTTCCTGCTCTGGAGCTGCCCCAGTTATAGGTCTGGCGCCCTTTGATGTCCGGACCCTCGCACTTGGAGGTCCGGAGGTCCGGGATGAGGGAGTCCAGACACCCAGCAGGGGGGTGGAGCCAGCGCCCGGGGAGGCTGGGGGCGATCGGCACCTGGCGGGGGAGAGCCATCGACACTTCTTTCTCCCATTGACCTGCCAAGTGGTCCGTTCACCTCCTGGGTGGATGGTGTAGCCGGGATGTCGGGGCCTGGCCAGGCCCAGGGTTGGGGTCGAGCTGAGGCCACGCGGCCTCGTGGTGCAGTGTCCAAGATGACGGCTGGTCCGGGCAATGGTGTTGATGGTGGCCCGGGCCAGTGATACAGAGATATCCGGGGGCAGGCGTCCCGTAGGGGACGGGTTGCGGGTTGCTTCTGTGGGTAGCACCTGGAGAGCCAGTGTCCGGGCCCTGTCGTGCGGGGAGGGAGCGAGCCCTTCCTGGGGCCTGTCCAACATGCGTCCTCCCCAGCTGAAGGCGGGGAGAGTCACCCATCTTCTTGGGGACTCTCCTCGTCGAGGCGGAAAAAGCGTGATAGGCCATCCGCGTTGGCGTGGTCCTGGCCAGGGCAGTGCTCCACAGTGAAGTCCATCCCCTGCAGGGAGATGGACCATCGCAATAGTTTGGGATTCTCCCCCCGCATCTGCATTAACCATTGCAGGGGGCGATGATCTGTTTGCACCCGAAAGTGGGTACCGAAGAGGTAGGGCTGGAGCTTCTTAAGGGCCCACACTACTGCAAAGGCCTCCCGCTCGATGGTGCTCCAGCGCTGTTCTCGGGCCAGCAGGCGTCTGCTGATGAAAGCCACTGGTTGGTCAACTCCCTCGGGGTTCAGTTGGGAGAGGACGGCCCCAATGCCATGGTCTGAGGCATCAGTCTGGACGATGAACTCACGGCTGTAGTCGGGGGCCTGGAGCACAGGGGCGGTGCACATGGCGGCCTTCAGCTTCTCGAAGGCCGCTTGACAGTCTGGAGTCCAGTTGATTGTTTTTGGGTGTTTCTTGGACGTGAGTTCCGTGAGGGGCCCCACAATGCTGCCATAGTCCTTCAGAAACCGCCGGTAGCATCCGGTGAGCCCCAAGAAGGCTTGGACCTCGGTTTGGGTTACGGGGGGCTGCCAGGACTGGATGGCAGCGATCTTGAGCTGGAGGGGGGCCACCAGACCGCTTCCCACTTGGTGTCCGAGGTAGGTCACGGACCCCTGGCCAATTTGGCACTTGCTGGCCTTGATTGTGAGGCCGGCCTGTTGGAGGGCCTGCAGGACCTCTCGGAGGTGGCGGAGGTGGTCTGACCAGTGGCGGCTGTATACCGCAATATCGTCCAGGTAGGCGGCGCTGAACTCTTCAAGGCCCGCCAATACCTGGTTCACAAGTCGTTGAAAAGTGGCTGGAGCGTTTTTCATGCCGAATGGCATCACTTTGAAATGGTAGTGTCCATCCGGGGTGGAGAAAGCGGATCGTTCTTGGGCCCTAGGGGTGAGGCCGATCTGCCAGTAGCCCGTTGTCAGGTCGAAGATGCTTAGGTAGCGGGCAGCCCCCATGCGGTCGACCAGTTCATCTGCTCGGGGGATGGGGTGAGCGTCGGTTCGGGTGACAGCGTTCAGACCCCGATAGTCGACGCAGAATCGGAGCTCGGGGTGGTGCCTGGGGCAGCAGCTTTGGGGACCAGTACGACTGGGCTGGCCCAGGGGCTGTCAGAGGGTTCGATGACTCCGAGTGTGAGCATTTTGGAGACTTCTTCTTGGATGCAGGCGCGCACCCGATCTGGTACTCGGTACGCCCGGTGTCGGATAGGGGGACTGTCCCCAGTGTCCACGTCGTGCAGGCACCAGGGGGTGAGGGAAAATAGGTTTGCAAATTGCAGCAGGAGGGCCCGACAGTCTTGGCGCTGCTCCGGGGTCAGGGCATCGGAGAGTCGGACCCCGTCCACCGAACCATCTTTTTCACGGGTCCTCAGTAGGTCAGGGAGGGGCTCGGAGTCCTCTTCCGCTCCACTGTCTGTAGCCATCAGCAGGCTGAGCTCCGAGCGCACGAAGTGTGGTTTGAGTCTGTTGGCGTGGAGGACCCGGAGGGGGTTCCGGGGGGATTCCATGTCAATGAGATAGGTGACGGGGCTCTTGCGCTCGACCACCTTGAAGGGCCCCGTCCATTTGTCCTGCAAGGCACAAGGTTCGATGGGGGACATCACCATATCTGCTGACCAGGCTCGAACTCGATGGAGGAGGCATGTTGATCGTACCATTTCTTCATGTCCTCCTGACTGGCCTCAAGATTGGCTTTGGCGATCTCTCTGAATCGCCTGGTCTGATTGCGGAGGGTCAGGAGGTACTTGTAGATGTCTGGAGGGGTCTTCAGGGGGGCCATTTCCCATTCTTCTTTAACTAGGCTGAGGAGCCCTCGAAAGGGGTGTCCGTACAGGAGTTCGAAGGGGCTGAAGCCGAGGGACTTCTGGGGGACTTCTCGGTAGGCGAAGAGGAGGCACGGGAGGAGCACGTCCCACTGGCGGCGTAGGGGTTCTTCCAGCCCCATGATCATTCCCTTGAGAGTGCGGTTGAACCGCTCGACCAGTCCGTTTCCTTGCGGGTGATAGGGGGTTGTGAATCGGTAGGTGACTCCGCACTGCTGCCAGAGGGATTTCATATACTTTGAAATAAAGTTCGTGCCCCTGTCGCTGACGACCTCCCGGGGGAAGCCCACTCGAGAGAAGATCCCCATTAAGGCTCGGCCTACCACTGGTGCTGTTACAGTTCGAAGGGGAACGGCCTCGGGATAGCGGGTGGCGTGGTCCACCAGGACCAGGATGAATCGATGCCCTTGTGATGTTCGGGGGTCCAGGGGCCCCACAATGTCTATTCCCACCCTTTCGAACGGGGTGGTAACAACGGGGAATGGTTGCAGGGGTGCCTTGAGTTTGCGGCCGCTCTTCCCGCTGGCCTGGCAGGTGGGGCAGGACCGGCAGTGGTTGGAGACGTCATTTCTCATTTTTGGCCAGTAAAAAAATGTGGGTCACCAGGCGGTTGTAGGTTTTGTCTTGCCCCAAGTGTCCAGCCAGGGGGACATCATGTGCCAAGTTCAAGAGGAAGTCTCTGAAGCGGAGGGGCACCACCAACACTCGACTGGCTCCCAACTCCGCGATTCTTTGTTCGCTGTACAGCAGGTCATAGTCCCAATAGATCCAGTGGGCCCCGGCGGTGTCTCCCGCGCTCTGGGCGAGTGCTTGCTGTCGCAGTCCCTCGAGGGAGGGACAGGTCTTTTGCTCTTGCCGGAATTGCTCCTGGGTGGGTCCCCCTTCTTGACGCCACTGAGCCAGATCCGGAAGGTCTTGGGGCTGAGCGGGCCCTTCTTGGGTTTGTTCTGGAGGGTCGGTATGGACGGTGTCTTCCTCCGGAGCGATCGGGGGAGGAGGTGCTGGCCATTCGGGTTCTTCAGGTCTGGGGATGGTGCGGGCGGCCATGGACCGGGTTGTTACGCACGCCCAGTCCGGGAGACCCAACATCCCCAGGTGCTCTCTTCTTTCAACGGCCGCCCACGGGGAACTCTCGAGATCGTTTCCCAGGAGGCAGTCCACGGGGGCATCATCGCGGACAGTCACTTTTAGCATACCGGACACTCCTCCCCATTCGAAGGGGACGCAGGCCATCCGACACAGGCTCTCAGAATTGTCGGCCGATCGGACGGGGCAAAGAACGTTTGGCAGGATTTGTTCTGGGGTCACCAGGCCGTCACACTGGCCCCCGTGTCACGCAGGGCTTCGGCCTTGCGTCCATTTATGTTCACCCACTGGCTGTATTTCCTGGTGTTGGCTGGTAGGGGAGCCCGCGGGATCATGTCTCTTCCCCCTAGGCAAGCCAGGACCATGGCGGCAGGTTCCCACTCGGGCTGCTCCTGCTCGTACTCTTCATGCTCTTCGGAGATTTGCTCTTCTCCTAGGGCGGCGGCAGCTACCTGGCGGGGCCCGGTAGTCTGGTTCTTCGGGCAGCTCGGGTCACTGGCATAGTGGCCGACTCGCTGGCAGGTAACATTGGCTCGGAACCCTGGGCGCATTGGGGGATTGCCCCGGCCGGCCGGGGGCGGGGTGTTGTTAGCGGGAGCGGCCGGGACGGCGTCTCTGCCCCGGCCCTGGCCTCCTCCTCCTCCTCCTCGGGGACGATGATGACCTCGGTTGGTTCTGTTCTGTTCGTTTGGCCCACTCCGGGCCACTCGGGTGCTTTCCCATCGGTCAGCCTCAGCGGCGAGCTGCCGTGGTTCAGTCAATTTACTGTCGAGGAGGTGCTGCCTGAGCTCGACGAAGCAGTTGTTGGAGAGGTGCTCCCACACAATGAGGTTGAAGAGCTGCTCGTAGGTTGTTACGTGGCTACCCTTGATCCATCCCTCGAAGGCTCGGCTGAAATAGTTCACATATTCTACCCAAATTGTACCCGGGATCCGGGTGCAGTCGCAGAACCTCTGGCGGTACATTTCGGGCGTAAGCCCATATCGAGTGAGGAGGGCAGCCTTCATGTGGTCATAGGACGTCATTTGATGGTCCGGGAGCTGTAGCAGGGCATCGCGGCCTTCATTGACGAACCTCCCCCATAGATCGGCTCCCCAGTCACTTCGATCGATCCGGTGGGAGGTCATGGCGATCTCGTAGGCCTTAAACCACTGTTGTATGTCGTCATTCCGATAATATTCTCGGACGACATCTTTGGGGATGTGGACCTTTGGTTCTGTAGCTCCTGGGGTGCGCAGTTGCTCGGGCACCCCTAGGTCTTTGTTCTGTTTCCGCATTTCTATCTCTGCTAGCTTGCGCTAGTGTTCGTATGCCAGTCTTTTTTCTTCGAGTTCTCTCTGTCTTTGCTTTTCTTCCCGCTCTTCTCGGAGCCGTAAGTGTTCTAAGTTTATCTTTTGTTCCGCCAGTTTCAGCTCTCCGTCCAACTTGAGCCTTGCCAACTCTAACTCGTGTAGTATGCTTTTTTCTCGTTCCTGGATCTCTTCCCGGGAGAGACCCGCTCTCCTTTCTTCGGTCGGAGTGGTGCTTGTCTCTGGAGCTTCGATGTTTTGGTCCCGGGGTCTGGCGGCATTTGTTTCTGCCCAAGATTCTAGGGCGTGTTTAAAGTCATCTTTCGTGCTCAGACCGGTGGTAGCAATGCCTAGTTCCATACAAAATTGTTTTAGCTCTCGATGGCTGTATTCTTCTATTTTTTCCATTTGGAATTTCTCTGTAGATCCGCTCTCTTTGGTCGTCATTGTGGTTTAGTCGTGGGGTGAGTTACTCTCTGTACGATTACGCGTTGGTTCGGATCCCACCGCTGCCACCAATGTTAGACGGGGACCTGGAGGGTCGGCCGAGGACAAGGGGAGAGGCCTCCGGTGAGGGCCGTCTCCAGCGATCGTACAGACAAGTAACTTCCCCCCCACAGATGGACACCACACAAGGATAAGGTTAACGCTCTTTATATGCAGTTCTCGAAGTAAGGTAGTACGGTACAATGAGATCAGGACACGAGGATCCTCTCAATTCTAGTCTCTGAAGGGGAAAGGGGGTAGCGGGACAGTCTTGTTACCAATCTGGTATTGAGATGAAATGATGGGTAGCTCACAATCCTCGAGCTCGGCGTTCGGGAAGGTCGGGCCGCGGCAGCGCCAGCAGGTCCCGAGGAGGTCGTAGGTAGCAACGGGCCGCGGCAGCGCCAGCAGGTCCCGACGAAGATGGTGGTTGCAAGAGGCCGCGGCAGCGCCAGCAGGTCCTCCCGAAGATGGTGGTTGCAAGAGGCCGCGGCAGCGCCAGCAGGTCCTCACGAGGATGAAGGTTGCAAAGGGCCGCGGCAGCGCCAGCAGGTCCCACGAGGATGAAGGTTGCAGAAGGCCGCAGCAGCGCCAGCAGGCAGGACGACAGTTCACAAGGCAGGGCTGCGGCAGCGCCAGCAGTCCGTCAAGGATGAGTTCTTCACGTTGTCTCTCGACTCCAGGATACAACTGCCTTCCTGCTCTGGAGCTGCCCCAGTTATAGGTCTGGCGCCCTTTGATGTCCGGACCCTCGCACTTGGAGGTCAGGAGGTCCGGGATGAGGGAGTCCAGACACCCAGCAGGGGGGTGGAGCCAGCGCCCGGGGAGGCTGGGGGCGATCGGCACCTGGCGGGGGAGAGCCATCGACACTTCTTTCTCCCATTGACCTGCCAAGTGGTCCGTTCACCTCCTGGGTGGATGGTGGTGCCGGGATGTCGGGGCCTGGCCAGGCCCAGGGTTGGGGTCGAGCTGAGGCCACGCGGCCTCGTGGTGCAGTGTCCAAGATGGCGGCTGGGCCGGGCAATGGTGTTGATGGTGACCCGGGCCAGTGATACAGAGATATCCGGGGGCAAGCGTCCCGTAGGGGACGGGTTGCGGGTTGCTTCTGTGGGTAGCACCTGGAGAGCCGGTGTCCGGGCCCTGTCGTGCGGGGAGGGAGCGAGCCCTTCCTGGGGCCTGTCCAACACCCCTGTTACATAAAAGGCCTTATGAGCGAGCGTTAGGGCTTTAAAAGCTATCCTCTGGCGAATAGGCAGCCAGTGAAGCGACTGCAATAAGTCAGGGACTCTAGTTCGCCTATGCAGGCCAAAAATGGCACGCGCTGCCGCGTTCTGGACCACCTGCATACGTTGCAGGAGATATTCCGGCAGGCAAAGATATAAGACGTTTGAATAGTCCAATCTTGAACCAGTCAAGGCCTGTACCGTAACCCTCCTGTGGTCCTCGGAGAGCAGAGGGAAGAACTTCCGGAGCATACGGAGCAGGCCGAAGCAGGTGCCAGTAAGGGCAAAGACCTGTGATCTTAGAGTCAGACCGTTGTCGATCTTGATCCCCAGGTTCTTAGCTAGCTGAGACGATCGCCCAGGAGGAGACATATCAGCCGGCCACCATACCTGCCAGTCTGGATCGGATTGACAGCCGAAGAAGAGCACCTCTGATTTATCTGAGTTGCACTTGAGGCTGTTCAGTTGGAGCCACTTAAAAACAGCACTCAGGCACTCACGGATGCTCTTTCCATCAAAATCCTCTTCTTTCCGGCAGGTAAAAAGCAGCTGGGTGTCATCTCCATAGGATACGATCTGGGCCCCGAAGGACTCAGCCAGAGCCGCCAGAGGGGTCATAAAGATGTTAAAAAGAGTCGGGCTCAATACCGAGCCCTGCGGGACTCCGACTCCCAATGGCGGCATCTCAGCAGAGCTAGAGGAGGCCCAGACCGTTTGTCGACGGCCAGCCAGGAAAGAAGTAAACCAGCTGAGCACCGTCTCCCTCAGACCGATCTCATAGAGTCTGACCAGCAGATCTTCATGGGGGACGGTGTCGAAGGCCGCCGACAAGTCCAGCATTATCAGCATGGCTCTGCCACCCAAGTCCAATGTCTCCTTAATAGCCTCGGGGACCTCCAGTAGCGCCGTCTCTGTGCTAAGATTCGGGCGAAAGCCCGATTGGGTGGAATGTAACAGGTCGTGTGATTCCAGAAAATTGGAAAGGACGTTATGAACGTGCTTCTCCAGGGTCTGAGCCAGTGCAGGGAGCAGGGAAATAGGTCTATAATTGGCTAAGACCTCGGGAGTCAGACATGGGCTTCTTGATAAGGGGAATAACCATGGCCTGTTTCCACGCCGACGAGACCACACCCTGACTCAGAGAAAGATTCAGGAGGGGGTTGACCAGCGGGTTTACCACTTCCGCCATCTTCGCCAAAAATTTGGCCGGAAATGGGTCGAGTGGCGAGCCAGATTTAAGATTGGCCAGAAGCGACAGTGACAAAGCAGTTGAGACCGGCGGAAAATCTGACAGGACTGGGCCTGGGGGCACCAATGAAGCAGGACTAGCCTCAGAACACAAGGAGGCAACGACCGGCCGTGGTGGAAATGAATCCTGAATTAACTTGATCTTTGTAGTAAAGAAATGTGCCGATTAAGATCGACATTGCTGCCTAGCGCCTCGCGCTCACGCTGCTAATTAGCGTTTTTAAAATAACCTGTTCTATATTTGTTTTTCATCGTTAGTTCTTAGCCCTGGTTTTTAAAATTGGCCTCTTACCTGCATCATAATCGGAATCCACCGCTGCTCGAGCGGGTCCGGTTCCCGGGGTGGGCTCATTTAGCAGCAGACATCTTGGAGTGGGGTAGTTGGTGTTTGTTTGTTCGGGCGCCATCTTTAGGGAGCGCTCTAGTGCGCAGAAGCATATGTGGGACGCCTACTTAAAGCTCCCTGCCTAGCGCAGCGGTATCGCGCAGCGGGAGCGCCTTCGCTTAGCCTGAGTCGTGCCAGAGTCCTGCCCGTCTGCGCCCGTCCGTGGCACGGAGGCGGTCGGAGCGGCGGGAGGCCAGGACCTGGTCAGATTTTTCCGTAGCCATCATGGTCTGTTATTCTGCCTCGCAACTGCGGTCCTTACAAAAGGTATCGGGTGATTGTGTGAAGGTGTTTCCAGGTCGCCACAGGGGAAAGAACAGATGCCCTGGTTGTGGCTGGTCGCCATGCTATGCTCCCCGACACTCCCTGTCCGGGAGGGGCCCTCTGTGAAGTATCCTTGTATGCTGCTTAACACCAGGTCAGTGCGTAGTCACGCTCAGGAGCTCTTTGACCTCCTGACTACGGAAAAGCCTCTGTGTCTGATGCTCACAGAAACCTGGCTAGGTACCTCTTCCAATCCGGATATCGCCTTAGCGATCCCCCCGGATTATAGTATCCACAGGCAGGACAGATTGGAAGGAAGGGGTGGTGGTGATAGCACTCGTGGTGAAGAAATCCGCTGTATGTTCTATTATTCCCACTGAGGCTATTAAAGGGTCTGAATCCCTCGCCTTTTCTTTATCTTTGGCGCCACATCAGTCAGTGAAAGTGTTGTTGGTGTATAGACCTCCGGGCCCAGCTGGTACTTTTTTTGAAGACCTCCAGTGTGCTATGTCGACGCTGACTTTGAGAGCGGACCATTGCATTTTGGCCGGTGACTTTAACTTTCATATGGATGAGGCTTCGGACCCAGACGTTATTAAACTTTCTGATATCACGGCCCCTCTGGGCTTAGCCCCCTTTCTTTTCGAACCAACGCATGACAAAGGCCATACTTTGGATCAGGTCTTTTCTACGTCCCGCATTGAAGTGGCGGCACTCCTGCCGGTCTTGTGGACGGACCACCGGTTGGTTAACTTCTTCATATTGGGCAATACGAAACCCCTGATTAGTACCACAAGACAGCTGGGATCTGCGTCTCGAGCATTTCATAGAGTGACTCCAGAAATGTTGTCTCAGGCACTGTGTGAGCATCCCTGCCCTCTTACGGGGGTTTTGGAGAGGGACTTGGAGTCTCTGCAGTCCTGGTTTGTAGACAGGTTGAACGATCTGGCCCCTTTGAGGGCTCCTCGTGCTTTGCCAAAGCGGGTGTCTGCGCCGTGGTTCACTGGAGCGCTGCTTGCTTCCCGCAGGCAGTGCAAGGTGGCGGAAAGGGCTTGGCGTGCTAAGTACGACCCTGCTCTCAGACTTGAATACAAAGCCTTGGTTAAAATCTACCATCGAGATATTCTCCTTGAGAAGAAAAGCTACTTTGCGAGGAGGATCGAGGATGCCTCGAACTCCTGCAAAGAGATCTTTACAATTGTCAGGGAATTTATTGCCCCTCGGTCGAATGCGAGTCAGTCTGCCCCTACTGAGACCTGGGCATCGGATCTGGCGCGTTTCTTTACTACAAAGATCAAGTTAATTCAGGATTCATTTCCACCACGGCCGGTCGTTACATTTTAAACTGTCACCCTCCAAAACAACAGATGTCAACCTTAGCACAGTAAACAGCAGGTGAGAGACTACGCTGACATCAATGTAATGACCCTTTCAACTCAGATCTGCTCCTTCCTCGGTGTCATACCAACATCACATGAGGTTGAAAACAAGACCGATCAATATATAAACATTATGTCCCTTGTCATTCATGAAGCAGCTGTGCTACAACAGAAACAGAAACAAGACAAACCAAACCCCTCGGCATAGTGCTTCTCAAAACAACCAACAGTTGAGAGGAAACCCTGAGAGTAGTAGAAGATGGTGCCAATACTCCACTGTAGAAAACCTCAACAATTTACAGACTGAGCAAAAATAAATGTACAAGACGTTGTCTTAGAAGCAAAAACCTAATTGATTTGATCTGAGGTTAAAAATGCCCAAAAAAAAGTCCAAGAAAACTCGTTAAAGTAGTCCGATAGTCATCTAATCTTCCACCGAATACTTAACCTCATGACAACACCAAAACGACTTGCAAATATTTTGCCTTCTTTATTAAGAATAAAATCCAAAAGATTGAACTTTCAACTTGACACAAATGAATCCTTCCTCCTAGGATCAAACTGAGAAATCTGCTGCCACCTGGACAGAATTCAAGGGAGTCGCTCACTCGGACCTCTGTAAAATCACTTCCAAACCCAAACCATCCTCCCACTTTGCAGACCCGATACCAGCCACCGTCAAAGACCTGAGTGCCACCTTTGTTACTTCCTGTACCAAATATATCAATGGCTCCTTTGCACAAGGCATTGACCTTGGGCTAGTAAAAATTGGTCAGGTAATACCCGCCTTCTGAATAATCTGATCCAGAAAATGCAAACAATTACTCGCCAGTACCAAATCATCCCTTTCTGACCAAAATCCTTAAAAACTGTATCGAAACCCAAAAAAAAACAATCAGGTAGTAGACCAGGCTAGAGCACCGGGATGACTATACCTCAAATTGTCAACGATGCTGCCTTTATTTTGGACAACACACAGTCACTGCTTCAACCCTACCCTCATCGATCTCTCTGCGGCATTTGACACCATTACCCATCCTACTCTTCAAGAGATGAGAGGATCGCTGATACGCTGGAATATCTCAAGCGACTGTTTCCAAACCATACAAATTCTAAGAGCCACCTCTTACCTCCTTCTACTTCAACAAGGTATGTCTCAAGAGTCCCTAATCTCTGTCCCTCTTTTCAATCAATGCATGGAAGCTCGGAGTGCCCTTCTCAACAATTGAAAATCTACTGCCATTTCTACGCAGACGACACTCCGCTTTATCCAAGGTCTCTTTATCCAAGGACACTGAATACCAAACTCTGACTCCAGACAACATCCAATCTTGGGTGTCCAACCACCACCTCAAACTGAACTCCCACCCCCACCTCAAACTTAACCCCTAAGACAGAATTGTTACTTATCTCTCTTCCCAACTGCACTACACCATTAAAACATGATCTAAAAGCTGTGACCACTTTCAGATGTCAACCCACCATTACTGATTGCGCTTAAGATCTGGCTTCCGAATCGACAAGAACCTGAATCTTCAATCCCACATAAATATCTTAGCCAACATGATGTCCAGTCTCTAGGCCCTTTTAGAGTAGACTGTGGCAATTCCTTGCTAATGTGGATCCTCAAACACCACATGGCTCTCCTCAGAGCTACCCTTCAATCTGCTGCTCTGCTTATTTCAGGTTCTAGGAACTACAGTCTCATTGAACCTACTCCGTTGTTCTTGCATAGTCTCCTGATCAAAGCATCTTGAAATTGGTGTGTATTAGTCAGAGAATCTTTATCTCTTCAACAACCCGAACTATCTTTCTACAGAATAGTCTGGGCCCGATTCAGATCTCAACGGATGGGTTACTCGGTCACAGTGGAGATGGATATTCCGTCCTCCGAAATAACAATCCCATTACATCCTATTGGATTTATATGTTAGCGGATGGGATATCCTTCATCGATGTGATGGAGCAACCTGTCCGCCGAGATCTAAATCAGGCCTTCCGCCTCAGGAGGAGAATGCCATCTCCCCTGCTCCTATTGAAAGTCCTCCTCTGCAAATGGTAAAGAACTCCTAACGGATCCTTCTCAGGAGGGTGCTCAAGTTATGGAACCCCAACCAGAACGAACCCCTCGATCGAAATCTTCAAGACAGATGAAAAGATCACTCTTTCGACAAATCCACCTGGCAGGCCGGTTAACTTCTCCAGGTAGCCAGAACTTCACCCCAATCATGGAACCAGTGGACTAGTTTGTACCAGCCCCAGGAATTGTGGCTATGGCTCAGGCAAGGGCCGAGTAAACGTACCCGGCTTTCGGACTTCCACATAACTATGGGAAGTTGTGTTCCTCACAGCTTTTATCACTCATCACATTTGCTGTATCTGACTTTAACATTTGTGACGTGCTCTGATACCCTTTAGGGCCAGTCTGAGACACGTGAAAAACAACCTTCTAAAGATGATATCAGGGGCAGCAGCAGGGCAAGTGCTTCTAGCACAAGGAGAGTAAAAGCTGCAGTGTGAGTGTGTGCACATGTGAGTAAGAGTGCGAGAGGGTGTGAGGGGAAGGTGCAGAGAGAGGGGCAGGAGCAGAGGGAGGGGACAGGAGCAGAGGGAGGGGCCAGGAGCATAGAGAGAGGGGACAGGAGCAGAGAGAGAGGGGACAGGAGCAGAGAGAGAGGAGACAGGAGCAGAGAGAGAGGGGTCAGGAGCAGAGAGAGAGGGGACAGGAGCAGAGGGAGGGACCAGGAGCAGAGGGAGGGACCAGGAGCAGAGGGAGGGACCAGGACCAGAGAGCGGGGCATGAGCAGAGAGCGGGGCAGGAGCAGAGAGCTGGGCAGGAGCAGAGAGCTGGGCAGGAGCAGAGAGCTGGGCAGGAGCAGAGAGCTGGGCAGGAGGAGAGAGCTGGGCAGGAGCAGAGAGCTGGGCAGGAGCAGAGAGCTGGGCAGGAGCAGAGAGCTGGGCAGGAGCAGAGAGGGGGGCAGAAGAAGAGAGGGGGGCAGAAGAAGAGAGGGGGGCAGAAGAAGAGAGGGGGGCAGGAGCAGAGAGTGGTAGTAGCCAGGAGTAGAGAGCTGGGCAGGAGCAGAGAGGGGGGGCAGGAGCAGAGAGGGGGGCAGGAGCAGAGAGTGGTAGTAGCCAGGAGTAGAGAGCTGGGCAGGAGCAGAGGGAGGGCAGGAGCAGAGAAGGGCAGGAGCAGAGAGTTGGGGCCAGGAGCAGAGAGAGGGGGCCAGGAGCAGAGAGAGGGGGCCAGGGGCAGAGAGAGGGGGGCAGGGGCAGAGAGAGGGGGGCAGGGGCAGAGAGAGGGGGGCAGGAGCAGAGAGAGGGGGGCAGGAGCAGAGAGAGGGGGCAGGAGCAGAGAGAAGGGGGGCAGGAGCAGAGAGAGGGGGGGCAGGAGCAGAGAGAGGGGGGGCAGGAGCAGAGAGAGGGGGGGCAGGAGCAGAGAGAGGGGGGGCAGGAGCAGAGCGGGGGGGGCAGGAGCAGAGAGTGGTAGTAGCCAGGAGCAGAGAGAGGGGCATGAGCAGAGAGTTGGGCAGGAGCAGAGAGTTGGGCAGGAGCAGAGAGTTGGGGGCAGGAGCAGAGAGGGGGGCAGGAGCAGAGAGGGGGGCAGGAGCAGAGAGGGGGGCAGGAGCAGAGAGGGGGGCAGGAGCAGAGAGGGGGGCAGGAGCAGAGAGTTGGGGGGCAGGAGCAGAGAGAGGGGGGCAGGAGCAGAGAGAGGGGGGCAGGAGCAGAGAGAGGGGGGCAGGAGCAGAGAGAGGGGGGCAGGAGCAGAGAGGGGGCAGGAGCAGAGAGAGGGGGAGAGGGGGGCAGGAGCAGAGAGGGGGGCAGGAGCAGAGAGTGGTAGTAGCCAGGAGCAGAGAGCTGGGCAGGAGCAGAGGGGGGGGCAGGAGCAGAGAGCGGGGAATGAGCAGAAAGTTGGGGCCAGGAGCAGAGAGGGGGGCAGGGGCAGGAGCGGAGAGAGGGGGGCGGGAGCGGAGAGAGGGGGGCGGGAGCAGAGAGAGTGGGGCGGGAGCAGAGAGAGTGGGGCGGGAGCAGAGAGAGTGGGGCGGGAGCAGAGAGAGTGGGGCGGGAGCAGAGAGAGTGGGGCGGGAGCAGAGAGAGTGGGGCGGGAGCAGAGAGAGTGGGGCGGGAGCAGAGAGAGTGGGGCGGGAGCAGAGAGAGTGGGGCGGGAGCAGAGAGAGTGGGGCGGGAGCAGAGAGAGTGGGGCGGGAGCAGAGAGAGTGGGGCGGGAGCAGAGAGAGGGGGGCGGGAGCAGAGAGAGGGGCACCAGCAGAGAGGGGGACCAGGAGCAGAGAGAGGGACCAGGAGCAGAGAGAGGGACCAGGAGCAGAGAGAGGGACCAGGAGCAGAGAGAGGGACCAGGAGCAGAGAGAGGGACCAGGAGCAGAGAGAGGGACCAGGAGCAGAGAGAGGGACCAGGAGCAGAGAGAGGGACCAGGAGCAGAGAGAGGGACCAGGAGCAGAGAGAGGGACCAGGGGCAGAGAGAGGGACCAGGAGCAGAGAGAGGGACCAGGGGCAGAGAGAGGGACCAGGGGCAGAGAGAGGGACCAGGGGCAGAGAGAGGGACCAGGGGCAGAGAGAGGGACCAGGGGCAGAGAGAGGGACCAGGGGCAGAGAGAGGGACCAGGGACCAGGAGCAGAGAGAGGGACCAGGAGCAGAGAGAGGGACCAGGAGCAGAGAGAGGGACCAGGAGCAGAGAGAGGGACCAGGGGCAGAGAGAGGGACCAGGGGCAGAGAGAGGGACCAGGGGCAGAGAGAGGGACCAGGGGCAGAGAGAGGGACCAGGGGCAGAGAGAGGGACCAGGGGCAGAGAGAGGGACCAGGGGCAGAGAGAGGGACCAGGGGCAGAGAGAGGGACCAGGGGCAGAGAGAGGGACCAGGGGCAGAGAGAGGGACCAGGGAAAGAGAGAGGGACCAGGGGCAGAGAGAGGGACCAGGGGCAGAGAGAGGGACCAGGGGCAGAGAGAGGGACCAGGAGCAGAGAGAGGGACCAGGGGCAGAGAGAGGGACCAGGGGCAGAGAGAGGGACCAGGGGCAGAGAGAGGGACCAGGAGCAGAGAGGGGGGGCAGGAGCAGAGAGGGTGGGGCAGGAGCAGATAGGGGGGCAGGAGCAGAGAGTAGCGGCACCAGCAGAGAGTACCGGGAGCAGAGAGTAGCGGGGGCAGACTGCCACCTGCGAGACATCATCAACACATCCTTCGACACCGCCACCTTCCCTGAGAGCTGGAAGCACGCCGAACTCAGCGCTCTACTCAAGAAACCCACAGCGGACCCCACCGAACTCAAGAATTACCGCCCCATCTCGTTCCTCCCGTTTCCAGCCAAAGTCATCGAGAAGACCGTCAACAAGCAGCTGGCCGCCTTCCTTGAGACGAACGGATCCCTCGACCCCTCACAGTCTGGCTTCCGAGCCAACCACAGCACCGAGACCGCCCTCATCGCCGCCACCGATGACATCCGAGCCCTGATGGACGACGGAGAAACAGCGGCCCTCATCCTCCTGGACCTCTCCGCGGCATTCAACACTGTCTGCCACCGCACCCTAGTTCAGCGCCTCAGCAACGTCGGAATCCAGGAGAAGGCTCTGGAATGGATCATCTCCTTCCTCGACGGACGAACACAGAGAGTCCGCCTACCACCGTACAAGTCAGAGCCCACCGATGTCATCTGCGGCGTCCCTCAAGGATCCTCGCTGAGCCCCACCCTCTTCAACGTCTACATGAGCCCCCTCGCGGCCATCGCACGCCGACACAACCTGAACATAATCTCCTACGCCGACGACACCCAGCTGATCCTCTCCCTGACCAACGACCCCGCCGCCGCCAGAGCCAACCTGCACGAAGGGATGAAAGAGGTAGCCGAGTGGATGACGACCAGCCGCCTGAAACTGAACTCAGACAAGACGGAAGTCCTCATCCTGGGCTCTTCCCCCTCCGCCTGGGACGACTCCTGGTGGCCTCCAGCCCTGGGCACCGCACCCAAACCGACAGACCACGCACGCAACCTGGGCTTCATCCTGGACTCCTCCCTCTCCATGACCAGGCAAGTCAACGCCGTCTCCTCGTCGTGCTTCAACATCCCACGCATGCTACGAAAGATCTTCTGGTGGATCCCCACCGAGACCGTCACCCAGGCCCTCGTCACCAGCCGACTGGACTACGGCAACACCCTCTACGCCGGTACCACCGCCAAGCTCCAGAAGAGACTCCAGCGGATCCAGAACGCCTCAGCCAGACTCATCCTCGACATCCCACGAACCAGCCACATCTCCGGACACCTGAGAGACCTGCATTGGCTCCCCGTCAACAAAAGAATCACCTTCCGCCTCCTCACCCACGCACACAAAGCCCTACACGACCAAGGCCCGAGCTACCTCAACAACCGAATCAACTTCTACGCTCCCAAACGCCACCTCCGATCAGCCAACCACGCCCTCGCCGCCGTCCCCCGCATCCGAAAAGCGACAACAGGAGGAAGGTCCTTCTCCTACCAGGCCGCCAAGACCTGGAACTCCCGACCGACCGACCTGCGCCTGACCCAAGATCACCTCTCCTTCAGGAAGAAGCTGAAGACCTGGCTGTTCGAGCAGTAACGGCACCCCCCTCCCCCCAGCGCCTTGAGACCCTACGGGTAAGTAGTGCGCTCTAGAAATGTCTTTGATTGATTGATTGATTGATTGACTGCACGCATAGTGGGCAGTGCGCACTGAGACGGCAGAGTGCGCATAGGGAGGGCAGTGTGCCCATGGGCAGACAGGGCGGTATGCGCAAGTGCAGAGAGGGCAGTGTGCGCACGTGCAGAGAGGGTAGTGTGCGTGCGCAGAAGACAGTGTTCGCAGAGAGGGGCAGGAGCAGTGAAATCAAGAGGACTTTCTTATGTCAATATTGATACCCTCGCTTCAGTGAGCCCGGCTCCCTCCCGAGTTTCACGCCCGGAGAACCTCGGGTTGGTGCCACCACCTAAAGGCAGGGCTTTAAGTGGGATCGGTGCTTTAAATGGGCCGGTACTCACTGGTACTGAGTACCGGCTCTTCTAAATGTTCTGCTCTTGAATACCGGAACTTCTCTTTGTCCACAGAGAGTACTGGTACTGGGACAGCAAGCCAAGCTCAGGGAAATTGGCATACACAAAAAGAAGTGCACTGCAGCTGACACGGAGTTGGTCCGTTTTCCTGAAGCGCTCTGATGATCGAGCGGTGATCTACCCCCCACAATGCGCTAATTTAAGTGGGAACCGTAGGCATTCATTCAGAGCTGGCAGGAAGTTTGGGAGGGCCACACTCACACTGTGATTACGGACACAGTGTCCAATCAGGCTCTGTGGGGTCAATAGCACTGTAGGCATACCTCCTTACTCTGGCGAAAGTGGAGAAGGCTTCTGGCTGGCCTAGCAGAGTAGGGCTGCACTTGATTGGACCCAGACTGAGGGGGGAAGGTAGTGAGAGTGATGCTGTGCAGAGCCGGTGGGAATCAAGGTTTAGTAATGTGGGCAGAGGCGAAAGGAAGCGTTTCTAAAGCACATGAAGTCCTGCCAAGTACCACACATCAGGCGTTGGACTAGTGCATTTCACTTCTGTGGTCCGCATCACCGAACTGAACTGCAATGTCATGAATTATAGCGCCTCCTCAGCTGTCAAGCTGAAGCGCTGCTATAATGCACAGTGCTGACTGAATGCTGCAGTGTTAGGCTTGGGGGGAGGGCTGAGCTGCTCACAGCTCTAGCTTCTATTCCACTATAATATATTAATAGGACCCCTTACACTACGTGGCATTACATTCACGGACATCGGAGTCAGACACAGCTTAATAGGTGGGCCCATCCTGCCCCGGAGCGTGAGCGGGCGTCAGTCTATGAGAGCAAATAAAGTTTTGGAGCTGGAAATGGCGGATGTAAATGATCCCGGGAAGAACAACTATCAGCAACCTGTGAGTACACCCCCAGACATAAGGAAAGGTGTCAGTAGCCTGTGAGCACAGTCACAGACAGGGGGAGGTGAGCTGTCAGCAGCCTCTGAGCACAGTCAGAGTCAAGGGGAGAAGCACTGCGAGTATGGTCACATACAGGAGGAGGTGCTCTGTCAGCAGCCTGTGAGTACGGTCACAGACAGGGGAGGTGTGCTGTCAGCAGCCTGTGAGCACAGTGACAGACAGGGGGAGGTCCGCTGTCAGCAGCCTGTGAGCACAGGCAGGGGAAGGAGAGCATTTAGTGGAGAGCCTAGGGCACGGCCTGGCATGTCCTGGGAGCAGATGACTCTAGTGCACGGCATGCAAGCCATGCGGATTCATAAAATGCACACAAGACACTCACTCGTACCTGGCATCGAGCTTCTATCCTTGCACACACTATAGTAACTGTTAGAAATGGCGATTTCTGGTTGGCTAAGGCTTACGCCAAAGCCAGGCAGAAACCACCGCTCTAGTCAGAGCAAGGAAGTCACCCGCCAAAGATAACCCCTACTCAACCCCTACTCACCCCCTTGGTAGCTTGGCACGAGCAGTCAGGCTTATCCCGGAGGCAGTGTGTAAACCATTTGTGCACGCAAACAACAGCAACAACATCCCAGGCACACTACAAAAGGAACTCCACACAAGGTTACATCAAAAATAGCCTTTGTATCATCACAATACATCAGAATCAAAATCACAGGATGTACATTATGCCAACTGGCAATATTTACAAGGGATTATGTACACCTGACCACTGTCAGGATCATCACAAAGGGAACTTGGTAAAGGTGAACTAAAACATACAAGTAACAATAGGTCATAGAACGTACAGTCAGTAAACACTGATAATCACTGCACTGTCTGTGCCATGAAATCCATCATACACAGTATCCCACCAGTCTAACTATATTAGACCATCATACAGGGAAGTACAATCTCCCTAACATACCTAAACAGGTAAAACAACCTCCTATGCATAAGCCATGTCTAGAGGTATCATAACACAGGGTGCGCAAAACATACTACCCACAGTACATTTCCTAACACCCAAAGCATTAGCACATAAATCACATTTAGCATATAAATCACATCAAGGTCCAGGTGGCGCCACTGCGCCAAAACCTAAACGTAGCAGCTGCCCACTACTTGCTGGGCACCGGAGGACAAGAACAGGGCCTAAACGCTGCAGCTGGCACTAAGTGCTGAGCAGCTGGGAATGCCAAAGTAGGGGCGAAGGAGTGCGAGTCACTCCTGAGTCCAAGACATGTCCCTAGAAAGCAAAACCTAAACGGTGCGGCTGCCCACTACTTGCTGGGCAGCTGGGAAGCAAACTGCCACAGGGGCCCTCACTGGCCGTTAGGAAAGAACTGTGCCAACATGTTGGAGCCCTCTAGGCTCTAGAAATAGCAGGTGTCCCCTAAAGAACTGCGGGGGACAGGACAACATGGGCCCTGGCACAACTGTTCCCTCTGGGAGCCATCTGGGCTCTAGAAATCACTGGGGGCCCTCAGGGGCAAGAACACGTGCCCCCCTGGCCCTCGGGACCCCCACTGGGGTCTCCTCGATCTTTGTGGCCATCGCTGGAGCCACAAATGGCTCAGTAAAATGGGGGTGGGGGGTGGCCCACTGCCATCCAGGCCGCCCTAACTCTGGGTTCCACGGGGGGAGCGGCCCGCTGCAAGACGGGGCCGCTCGGGAGACCCCCGGCGCCGTAGAACAGGGACCCCCACTCGACGGGGCTCCGCGAATGAGGGTCTCGTTGGGGCTGCCCTCTAGCAAGCGGGGCTGCCCTGGAGGGAGGCACCGGCGTGGTGCTTCCCTACTACCCTCCCCCTGCCGGCTTCACTCACCGGCTTGGCGCGGGGGAGGCTCTCTCTTCCTCGGGGGCGGTAGCGCTTGGCGGGGCTCTCTCTCCTCATGGGAGCCCCACCATCACAATGTGCCCGCTTTGCCCTGTCTTCACCCGGTCCCCTATCTCGGGACCGGGACTTAGTGTGTGGAGCCTTCGTGGCTCCGGGGCAGCAGTCTCCTCTTCTGGCTGGTCGCTGGCCAATCCCAGCGTGGCGGCGGGCGGGACTTCCTTCGACAACCCGGAAGTCCCACTTACCGCCAGGTGCAATGCTGCCTGACTTCCGGTTTCGACCACGGCTGTGGCTGTGATTTCTCGGGGGGCAATAACGAGGGGTTGGCACCATCGAAGTCCAAAGTAAAAGTAGAGACGGGGTGGGCACCAGTTAAGGCTTACAAATACTCTCGGATTAATAAAATGAGCGGGGTGGTCACCCGCAAGGGCCACAAAAGGGCTGGAGCGCTTCCCCCCCCCGAGGGAACATGACAGCGCTCTGCCTAGAAATGCAAAATAAAGCGCCTACCAGGCGCTGGGGCACAACAGCTACAAAACCCCCCAAAGATGGATCCCCCTAAAGCAGAAAGGGGTCCCAGAGGTCCTGGGCATCAGGAGGGGCAATGCAGGGCCCAGGGGCCAGCACACAGGACACTCCAGCAAGGAGACAGCCCCATGGCGGTCCCTCCTGGGCCCTACTAGCAGCAAGCCCCCTCCTGTTAGGACCAAAGCAAGAACTCCAGGTATCCAGGTATCCAGGGGCTGGGCAGGGCCCAGTGAGGCAAGCCTTCCCCTGGGCCCCAGCAGCAGCACGCCCCTGGTAGATTCAAGTTAGGAAACAAGAACATTTTACATGAGGTCACAGCCTCTTTTTATACACCCATTTCCCTTGTCTCTAGGGTGCAGGGTGGGGGAAAACCAGGCGCAGCTGGTTCTGGAGCACTCTGTTGTGCTCAGCCACTCTCCCCCTTCACAGGACAAGCTAGGGACATCAGACGCACCACAGGGGGTGGAGCCAGCATTGTGGAGGGAAAGCCCAGCCCTATTCAGGTCCCGGGTGCACTCCTCCCTCCCATCAACAGGTAGATCTCTCCATTCACCACCGGGGCAGACCCATCCTGACTCCTGGAGCCGGGCATACCAGCCATCTCCAGCCAATCACAAGCCAGACAGTCAATTCACATTAACTGCACAGACATGCCAACTTCTAGAAGTGGCACTTCCACACTAGTCATAATAAATCAGCACACATCATCGCGCAGCATTTAATCACACGAGTCCGCACATACCAAACTCGACCCTGCACTCCCTACAAATCAGGAACTATCATGAACACACATATCCCCATGCATTCCTATGGGAGGGCAGGCCAATCTCACACACGCACTCAAAGAGAGCACACACTTTACACTGCGCCACAGTGCTAAAGTGCGCAAAGACCAGAAATCACTATACTTATCTCAGAGTTCAATGCAAAAAGTTCAGGGGTGAACCTGCCAGAAGTCCAACAGTAACTTTCTGTACCTGCAGTCTGCACCGCTTGTGTCATGCTGTTGTGTGTTATTTTATGTTATGTGTATTTTATATGACACGTTCTTCCATTGGTATGTAGGCCTGCTGTGGCGTCCCGACCTGTTCTTAGGTTCCTGCCACAGACTGGTGTCTGGTTCGGCTTGTGAAGGCGTGCTATCAGCAGGGTGAATGGGTCTGCGCCACGTTCTGTTTTAGGTGAATGTGTCGGCTTCAGTGAGCTATGAGTGAATTTTCTTGGTGTCTGTGGGTGAGCCCGGACTGGATTGCTGTTGACGGTAAGGCAGATTATGAGCTCGCACTGTCTTTCTTCTCCTGGTAGCTACTTTACGTGTTTGCCTGTTTCTGTGGATACTGCTTCCACCAGGCCTCTTGTGTGAATATTCACTCTATGCCCTGCCTGCTCTTGTGCACACAGTTATTCTGCGCCTACTTTTTTACTCCTATTTAACAACAAGGGGTGGTGATGGACAGAGTTTCTGAATTAAGCAGAATACTCTCACCCAGTCAAGAGATCAGGGCTAGATCCAACACCGTTTTTTAGCTCACTGCACCATCCCAGTTCAGAACCTGGCTATATGCAAATTAGTCTGTTCCTGTCCCAGTGCATGATGGGAACAGGGCAAACCAAACTACCAAGCCAATTCTTACACTGGGAAGGAAACAAGCTTCCGGGGACCGGTTTCTGGCATTTCAGCCGTCGTCGGCCCGGCTTGCTTGAATCCTGATGGTGCAATGAGTGGTCTGCTTAATTCAGACACTCTGTTCATCACCACCCCCTTTTCTGAATCGATTTTGGCCACTATAGGTGTGGCAGGGTATACTCAGACATGAGTCCCTTTCTCACTGCACGATCAGGATTCAAGCAAGCCGGGCCGAAGACGGCTGAAATGCCAGAAACCGGTCCCCGGTAGCTTGTCTGCTTTCTGGTGAAGAATTGGCTTGGTAGTTTAGTCTGCCCTGTTCCCATGATGCACTGGGCCAGGGACAGACTGATTTGCATATAGCCAGGTTCTGAGCTGGGATGGTGCAGTGAGATAAATAACGGTGATGGATCAAGCCCTGATCTTTGGACTGGGTAAGAGTGGTCTGCTTAATTCAGACACTCTGTTCATCACCACCCCCTTTTCTGAATCTACTTTTTTACTCCTGGCTTGCTGGGATGTGTGCTTGTTTCTGTACGCACAGCTTGCACAACAGGCGCCTCTTGTGTAAATACACTTTGCTCTGCCTGCGTTTCTGCACACAGCTTGCATGACAGGCCTCTTGTGCACATGTAAAAAGTTTGCACATGCAGAGTAAAATCTTTTGTTTGTCATATTCCCAAGGCTTGTAACATGTTTTAAGCTTTTTTTCTTTTTATTAAAAGAACATACAGCCGTCCATAGTGGATGATGACTGAATATGTATTCCACGTAAAAAACAACAAAGTAATATTCAAGATTTCAAGTTCAAAAATAATACAAAATTGAGTATTTTTTGCAAAGTGTTAATAAATCTCCTTATACAATAGCTTTCTCAATGGTTCTTCAGTGACCTGCAGTTCATGAGCCTGAATCCTCGTGAGGCCCACTTGTCCTGACATCTTTCCGAGGCTGGTAAACTGAGAGTCATGCGAATGGATAATGCTATCATCCTAAGTTTACAGGGCGTAGAAACACCCGGAGTGAGGCATGGAGAGCTGTATCGTCATGCAGTTTGATAATGTAACTCAAATTGGAAGGGAACTTTTAATTAAGATGCTTTTGTCAGGCTGGATGAAAATACAGGAATGTAGCTAGGCCAAAAACGAGGGTCACTAGAGAGAGGTGAGCAGAGAGTGTTTTAGTAAGTAACGCCTCACCTGCTTGGTACATGAACCAGAGGGCACAGGTCGCTAGGTCAGCAGAGTGTGGTGTGGCTCTCACAGGCTGCCGCTGGTGTGATCTGGTGCCAGCAGCGGGGCTGGGCAGGTAGCGGGCAGCGAGCCAGACTGGGGTGGACGGCTCAGCTGATGATTTTTATAGGGATGAGCAAGCGGAAGTGTTTTTGAAATAATATAGCCAGCCAGGGCCGGACTGGTCATCAGGGCTGGACTGGGAACTAGAACCGGCCCTGGCAAAGTGCTCGCCCCCCTCCCCACTCGGGGAGGGTGGGTGGGGGCGGCCGAGCTCTTTGCCGGGGCCGGTTTTTGGACGATTTTGTTACAGGACCGATTTTGCAGCTATGCTGCAAAAACGGCCCTGTAACAAAAACGGCCCCCAGGGCCCCAAAACCGGTCCCCACCCGTACGGCGCACCAGGGGATTGCCCGGTGCGGCCAGTCCGGGCCTGCTGGCTATAGCGGGCAAAGGGCGTTTTCGCGGTAGGCCGCTAGGGTGGGGGCCGGTTTTGGGCCCCTGAGGGCAGTTTTTTTGTTACCGGGGGTCGTCAATATCGCCCCCCAGTAACACATTTGGCCGAAATTAGCGCTCACAAACTGCTCAGCTGCACTCCCCCTAACCCCAGGGGGTGTCAGCTGAGCAGGGGCCGGTTTTGCGAACTACGTGTGCCTCGTCCTCACTATCCTGAGGGTTTATGTTTCCCTCATCTTCATTGCATGATTTTGCTGGCGAGAAAGTGTCACTCATAGTCGTTGAATGTCACTCATAATTACACTGAAAATATGAAAATGTCACGCATAAGCAGTGTGAAACCTTGGCAGCTATGCACATGCACTAAATGCTCTGTCTGGGCATGAATGCTTCTGTGACCCTCTGCATGTTCTTGAATGAGACTGTCTGCACTGTCCAGCATAGCAGATATACAGCTGCAAGCCCGACAAGCCCTGCATTACCACACTCGGCCCATCAAGCCCACGTGAAAGGGTTTGCTTGAACAAGTCCTAGGCCACACTCCCTCCAGTGCGGATCTGCTTTCTCCGCAGTGTTTCAACACCATTGTATTTTGTTTTTTAGAGGCTGTTTTCTCTCGGGTTAATGAGATGGCCCTGGGAGGGGTATAGGTGGGTGAACCGACAAATTAACAGGGAGAGGCCAGTCAGGGCCAAACCACACAGTCTAGCTTGGCCTAAAAAGCTCGTACATAAGTCGAGCCCTGAAAACATTACCATTGAAATAAAAGTGTCTTTTTTCCATTTGTTTAGCAACCGGTATTCCGGCTCCCACGGTGAGTGCAACTATAGGGGAATTGTTTCAAGGAAATAATGAGAGTGTAACAGGGATTGGGCGCTACATCCACTACATTAATGTTAATCTTGCAGGGAGAACATTGCCGGATAAATATACAAAATGGTGGCTCCTCCTGGCAGCTAAATACGGCAGGAACGTAGCCTATTTAAAGGTATGTCGTCTACCATAGGGAATTACCCAATAGTGCACCAACAGGGCAAGAATAATTAAAAACAATCCCTGTACATTGTGCTCTTATATCTACAGGCACAGAAGGAGGGAATCCGGTCCCTTTTGATATCCAATAAACATAACGATCTTAAACCAGAGGAAATTGAATTCACCCCTCTAACATTAGGTAGGTACCAATGAGATCTATCATTCAAATGCATTGCAAGCATGACTATGAATATGTATAAATCATTGACATTTATATGTCTTTATTTAGAGACAGAGCAATTTTGCACATAACTACCAGCAAATTGCGACCTACCAACTGTCCGAATTTTAAAAGGACTCTTCATTGAACCAACTAGTTCCGTCCACATGGGCTATAAATCCATTTGGAATAACAAGGTACGCAGTCAATATAAGAGATTACGTACTATTTTTAGTGATGGCAGCATGGGGATCTTTTTCATAATGTACACATGTCCAAGGGGAAGGCAAAATAGAGGAATGTATAGATGTACAAATAATAACTGTTAACAATAATCAATGAGAACTGAAAACAGAGATACAGATCATGTGGTTTGGAATAAATAAAAATGTGTGTAGACCAACAGGATAAAGAGTAAACTAAATCGGGAGAATGTAATGTGATAACAGATATATGAACATTGTAGCAGCCACTCTTAATTGTTTGGTAACTTTGTGTTTTATTATTTTAATTGTTTAGAATCAGTCCTGATGAAGGTGTACTAAAGAAAGCCGAAACGCCGCGTCGACCTTTTGATTCTGTGCTTATATTTATATTTTATCAAAGATATTGTGATGAACATGTTTATTGCTAAATGTTTTTAAAGTGGTTTTTAAGGTATTTTGTAAATTGATAAAGTGTAATAAAATTTATATTGTTACCAAACACATGTGGTGATATGCTTTTAAATCAAAAAAAAATTTCATGCGTGTCATAATGTTATAATGAGATTTGTCATATTGATTGAAGGTATCTGAAGCAACTACTTAAGAATCTGTCATTTACCCGTGTCTACTCTGGAAACTATAAGTGCGCAATTTTAATTAATTAACTACATAAGTGTGTACTCTTTGCATTTCCCGAGGAATTTATGCCCCTCCTTTTTCGACAATCATTATAATCTATAATCGTTACGCCCATCTGTCCAACACTAAAATAAGACACAACCTTCGTTGTCCACTGACCCAGGACGTTTGTTTTTTTTAAAATTTGTTTCCCCAGCTAATATCACAGCATTGAGAGGAGTCAGTGCTCCCACCGTGACGACAATGCCATTAGTGATCTAGGGAGCAAGTCGCTTTTCAGGTGTTCATTACGTTTGGCTTGTTTTGTTTTATTGATTGAAGCAACATCGTAGTGTATTAAATCTAACACAAGATGTGATTGTACAGCACACATCCTGAACGTGTGCTTCTGAAGATACTTTCATATGTGCTGATGAAGAAAAAGGAGGTTGGTAAGATAAAATGTTTGTCTACGATCACACAATTTGGTCATGTGGGGAAGCTGGGATTGATCCCAGAATGTCTTCGTTCACATTGTGCACGTCAGCCTCTAGATGGCTGCATCTTTCTTTCTCTCCTGTATTACAATAAAGGTCACTATGTTGTCTTTATTCTTTGCACGTGAGATTAGGGTTTGGTTGGCAGGCAGGTGCACAATCAGAGGGCAGTTCATTTTGGGCTTGAGGGTGCAAGAGGACCTGGAACTCCTGGCTCAAGCTTTCAGCAGCTTGCCCGCCTCCAGAAAGAGGCAATCAGACTTCACAGCAGGTAAGAAGCTTTGAGGCCAAGCTGTGCCACCTAGGAGGGGCTGGTGATGTCGAGACCAGAGGGTTAACCATAGCTAAACCTTTCCCAAAAATGTTAAGGAAAATATCTTGTGCAAGTCATATGTGATCTAGGTGTTGCACCATCAGAAGCCCACCTTAATAATAAATGTACCCTTTTGTAGGTATAAGGGAAATAGAATACTCAAAATATACCAGAAATGCCTTAGTATCATTATGCACATCTGCACACCAATTCAATCTCAATCATATTAAATGTACGCCCCCTGGCTGGGTCCCTTAGCACTGCAAATAACCCGCCCCCATAGCCCCCCCCCCCCCCCGCCTCTCGTCCACAAAGGGATGTGGCCGATGTAATTAAGGGCGTGGCTTTAAAACACTCAAGATAAAAATCTGTGCTTAGCATAGTGTGCCACCCCTCTTTTCCCGTTCCTATCATTGCTTGCAGGTAATACTACAAGTAACATAACACCCACAACAAGCCAGGACTATTGGCTTTGCCAAGGGTTGCTAGTTGCATAAGATAAACAAAGAACCACCATGGCTTCGTTGTATATAACAGTTAAAAGGCTTCAGTTCTGAATTGAGGAGATTGTGAAAGAGCTCTAAGGAGTCTCTTTGAAGTTACATCGGGGGCAGGGAAGGGGGCGCCGCTGCAGCCTGAAGGGAGCGCCCGATCGGGACCCATATCAGCACCTGTTTTTAGGACCCACCGAAAGCCCCTTTAATCGACTGGGTACCACCCTGGCATGAGGCATGCTGCATGTACCCCTCGTGTTTCAAGGGCCCCTTTCCAGCTGCAGGCACTAAAAGGTGCCAGGACGGAGAAAATGCCCGGGTCAGCTGAGCGCGCGGGAAAATATACCATGTGCCTGACTGGGGGGGTTGGAGGGGGGAGCAAAACGGGTCTACTAAGGCGAGAAGGAAGTGTGCCATCAGATGGGTAATTGGGGCGGGAGGGAGAGTGCTTCCTGGGTGAGGCACGCGGGTGAACATAGGTAGATGCACGAGTGGGATACGTGGGGGCATGCAGATCGAGATTTATGGGTGGGAGACGTGTGTGCATACAGGGTTGTGCACGGCTGGGACACGTGTGTGCATGCAGGTCTGTGCACGGCTGGGACACGTGTGTGCATGCAGGTCTGTGCACTGCTGGGACACGTGGGTGCATGCAGGTCTGTGCACGGCTGGGACACGTGTGTGCATGCAGGTCTGTGCACTGCTGGGGCACGTGTGTACATGCAGGGTTGTGCACGGCTGGGACACGTGGGTGCATGCAGGTCTGTGCACGGCTGGGACACGTGGGTGCATGCAGGTCTGTGCACTGCTGGGACACGTGGGTGCATGCAGGTCTGTGCACGGCTGGGGCACGTGTGTGCATGCAGGTCTGTGCACTGCTGGGGCACGTGTGTACATGCAGGGTTGTGCACGGCTGGGACACGTGTGTGCATGCAGGTCTGTGCACTGCTGGGGCACGTGTGTGCATGCAGGGTTGTGCACGGCAGGGACACGTGTGTGCATGCAGGGTTGTGCACGGCAGGGACACGTGTGTGCATGCAGGTCTGTGCACGGCTGGGGCACGTGTGTGCATGCAGGTCTGTGCACTGCTGGGGCACGTGTGTGCATGCAGGGTTGTGCACGGCTGGGACACGTGTGTGCATGCAGGGTTGTGCACGGCTGGGACACGTGTGTGCATGCAGGTCTGTGCACTGCTGGGGCACGTGTGTACATGCAGGGTTGTGCACGGCTGGGACACGTGTGTGCATGCAGGTCTGTGCACTGCTGGGGCACGTGTGTGCATGCAGGGTTGTGCACGGCAGGGACACGTGTGTGCATGCAGGGTTGTGCACGGCTGGGACACGTGTGTACATGCAGGGTTGTGCACGGCAGGGACATGTGTGTGCATGCAGGGTTGTGCACGGCAGGGACACGTGTGTGCATGCAGGTCTGTGCACGGCTGGGGCACGTGTGTGCATGCAGGTCTGTGCACTGCTGGGGCACGTGTGTGCATGCAGGGTTGTGCACGGCTGGGACACGTGTGTGCATGCAGGGTTGTGCACGGCTGGGACACGTGTGTGCATGCAGGTCTGTGCACGGCTGGGACACGTGTGTGCATGCAGGTCTGTGCACTGCTGGGGCACGTGTGTGCATGCAGGTCTGTGCACGGCAGGGACACGTGTGTGCATGCAGGTCTGTGCACGGCAGGGACACGTGTGTGCATGCCTTGAATTATTCGTGCCTCTGGTTTTGCTGAGTACATAAATGGGGGGACTTGCCAGACATTGGAGAGGGGCGGGGCGCGTCTATTTTACTCTCAAACTTTTCTCTCTTCGCCAGCCGCTTATCCCCCATCCACTGCCCACTCCCCTCGCCCTCCAGTGCTCCGAAGCAGCTCAGCTGGTGCGAGGCGCTACACCCAGGCGTGCCAGGCAGCAGGGGTTACCTGGGGGCGCTGCAGGGCGGCAGAGGGGGTCCTGAGGCGGAGGAGCAGGCGGGGGGCACGCAGGGCCCGGGGCAGCAGCAGCGAGGGCCCCGCCATGGCTCGGGGCAGGGTCCTGCCGGTGGGGCTCCTGGGCGCGGTGGGTGCAGGGTCCGAGGCCTGCCAGGCTGTGCTGGCACCGGGGTGGGCTGTGCTGGCAGCAGGAGGCGGTGCACGCTCTGTCAAGGGCAGTCTGCAGGAAGCACTGCCCTGTTTACCAGCGAAGCTGCGGGATTTAAAGGGCCAGGCTCGCGCCTGCACGAGGACACAGGCTTAAAGGGCGCGCCTCTGAAACCGACACGGAACCCGGAAGCCACAGACCCCGCACTTTCAAAGTGTCAGCGACGCCCCCCGAGTCTCTCCCAAGCTGCACATGCATAGCAGCCAAGACCCTCCCCAGCAAGGCCTGGCTTTTAACCAACTGCATTCTGGGACTTGTGGTCCCACTTCACAGACATTGGGTGGGAAATCCCAGTATACAAGGCCCATCGGTGAATCAGAAAAGAAGAACTGGCTGAAAACGTCGAGCTTCTTGGCAACGACGAATTAAAAAGAAACACTTCAATTTCAAATGTAAAAATACGAATACATTATTAAAAAAATCGGAGGCAGGGGACCTGAGAAGCAGAGTTAGAGCTCTGGGGACAGGGCACAGTAATGTGAGGTTGTTCTGGGTCTCAAGGGCCCTCAGTGGTTCATCCTTTTGATGTCGCCCCCTAAGAGGCTGAAGCCTTCTTCTCTGACATAAACACCCACTCACCCCTGCCCTTATACATTCTTTCTGTTCATTTATTTATTTATTTTGAAAGTTTTATAAAGCGCGAACAAGATCCTAGCGGATATCAGAGTGCTGTACAAACAGTAAATGTTACTTAAACAGAAAACCGAAGTAGATCAGAAACATATGTACAAGGCAAATAGTAAAAACAGCATAGTTAGGTGTAACATCAAAGGAAAGAAAGTGTCTTGAGGGTGGGGGCACATGTGCGTTTCGTCACAGGACTTCAGTAGGTTCAGTAGTATCATGTGTATTTGGCCATGAGGATGGCTTTAAGTTCCTTTTTAAAAAAGGTAGTGGATGGGTTGAGTCTGGTTTCTGGGGGTAGGGCATTCCATATTCTGGGTGCCATCCCAGAGAAGGATCTGTTAAACGTTTTTTTCTTATGGAATTTGTGTAGTTTTAGTAGTAGTTTTGCCGCACTTCTTGAGGATCTGGGACCACCCGAGATCGTCAATTTCTGTGCCAAATAGCTGGGTGACTTGTGATGCATGGCTCTGTGTGTCATGCAGGCAATTTTCAGTTGGATTCTCGCCTCCTTTTGCAGCCAGTTCAAGGATTGAAGGTCCGGGGAGATGTGGGAGCTACGTTTAGATCCAGTTAGGAGTCTTGCTGCTGCCTTGATTGAGGCTCTAGTCTAAGAGGTGCAGTTGATGCTTTGGGTAGGCCACAGAGAGGGACACAGCCATATTCCACTCTGGGTATAACCAGAGCTTGTACTGCCTGCTTGAAGTCATTGTGTGGTAGGAAGGGTTTCAGTTTCCTCAAAGCGTTTTTCTGGAAGTTGGCTCCCTTTGTAGCATTGCTGATATGTTTTTGCATGTTGAGGTTACTGTCCAGAGTGATTCCTAGTGATTTCACTGAATCTACGATGGTAGGTTTAAGGTTAAAAGCCGTAATATGTTTGATCCAATCTTGCATTTTGGGGATTTGAGCCGGGGGCGCTATTAGTAGGAATTCAGTCTTTAGGGCGTTCAGTTTGAGATGATTTTCTGCAAGCCAAGTTTGGGTGCTCCTAAGCACTGTATTAAGTAGTTTGACGTCCTCTAGGGTGTGTATCTTGAGGTAGAGTTGAGTATCATCAGCGTACATGTGGAATTGCACGTTAGAGGCTTGTAGGATTTCAGTGAGCGGTTCTAGGAAGAGATTAAATAGTGTTGGGGATAGTGCGGATCCTTGTGGGACACCTAGAGATACTGGGACGGGTTTGGAGAGGGTGTTATTAACTTTGAATTGTTGTGTCCGATTTTGGAGAAATGAAGTGAACCAACTAAGTACTGTCCCAGACAAACCCATTCTGTGTTTCAAGAGGTCTAACAAGTTCTCATGTTTGACCGTATCAAAGGCCGACGAGAGGTTCAGTAGGATGAGTAGGCAGGAGCTATTTTGGTCGAGTATTTGCAGGGCGTAGTCAATGATGTGTGTCATGGCTGATTCTGTGCTGTGGCCTGCACGGAAGCCTGATTGGTGTTGGTTGAGAAGAATGAAGTGATCAATATGTTTCGTTAGCTGTAGGTGCACCCATTTTTCCAGCAGCTTGGCTAAGGTGGGTATATTGGAGATAGGGCGATAGTTGGAAAGGTCCGTGGGGTCTGCCGTGGGCTTCTTTAGAATGGGTGAAACCTGGCCTACTTTGAGGGTATCTGGAATGCATCCTTGTTGAAGTGAGCTGTTTATGATCTTGGACCAAAGAGGTAAAAGCAGTGGAATGAGGTCTTTAACTGCGTTTGCCGGAAGCGGGTCAGAGAGGTGGTTGGCTGGTTTCAATGCACTGAGTATTTTGCCTATGGCATCTTCAGAGTAGAAGGAGGTAAATGATGACCAGGCTGCATTATTTTTTGGGTTGGGCTTTGATAGGAGTTGGCATGGAGCGGTTTGGGGAACAGGAGGGGTTTGTGTATTGGGTCTTGCGTATAAGGATAGATCCTTTAGGAGGTCTTTCTTGATGGTGTCGGATTTCAAGGTGAAGAAGGTGGAGAATTCTTCACAGTTTGGCTGCCGGGATTGTAACTCTTGTGGACGATAAGGGGCCTCCTTAGTTTGAGTTTTGATCAGTTCAAAGAGTTTTTTGGGACGATTTCTTGCCAAGTCAAAAAAGTCGGCTTTGGTGCGCTTGATCTTTCGGAAATATGCATTTCTTTTTGTCCCAAGGATCTTGAGGTGGTTGGCGGATGGTATTGATCTCCAGGCCCGTTCCGATGTTCTGAGTGAACGCCTGTCCTCGTTGAGTATACCGTTGTACCAAGGTTTTGAGTCTTTCAAAGAGGTTCTTTTTAGTTGAAGAGGTGCCACCTCTTCTATTATCGATGTCATGGTAGAGAGGTAGTGGTTGGTGAGATCGTGTACTTTGGACGATCCTACGGGCGGCAGCAGAAGGTTGGAGCAGTTAGAAGGCAGGGACTTGAGGTTGACTTTTCTCAGGTCTCTTTTCCACACTTTTGGTCTTGTGGATTGCACTGAGTTCAATTTCACCTGTTCCTTAATGGTGAAAGTGATGATATGGTGGTCTGACCAGTCGCATGGTTGGATCGATTCTAGCTGAATGGAGTCAAGTTTAGAGATTGCCATGTGCAGAATAGAACCTTTGTCGTGTGTTGGGCTGTTGCAGAATTGCGTTAAGTCAAGGTCAGTAAGGAAATTCTTGAGACTGTTTACTGCTGTATCATTATGGTCGTCCCAATGGAGATTGAGGTCTCCAAGGAATATTTGGGTATTTTGTCGCCCTGTGTTTGCAGATACCATGTCCATGAAATGTTCAATGAAGGTGAGGTTTTCACTTGGCGGGTGATAGATGATGTGCAGAGAACAGACAGGTTTGCCCTTGCTAGTGATGTTGAGTTACATGTATTCGCATGACTGGAAAGAAGGGGAAATGGCTCTGTTTACTGAGATCCTCATATGATGTATGCAGGCCATACCTCCCCCGGACATATCAGATCTGTCTCTAACTAGCCTGATTATGTTGTAATTAGGTGGGACTAAAATGTCAATGATTGGTGTGGAGGATTCTTTTAGCCAGGTTTCGGTTAGCATTACCAGGTCTGGCTCATGTGTGAGGATGAGGTCAGCTATGTCCACTGCGTGTCTGGCAGCCGATCTGCAGTTTAGGAGTATACATTTAAGTTTGGGCGTACTGATGGTTGAGGAAGCTTCCTGAGTCATAGAAATTCTTCTAAGGTTGTTGTTAATGATGCCTCTAGAGTTTGGTTTACTGGTTCTATAGGGATTGGTGGCGTGTGAGAAAGTACCTGAGCGGAGCGAGGTTCCATCTCGTTATACGAGACCACAAGATCCAGATTCCTCTCTTCTATCTTCACAGGAACGCGATAGAAACAACCCGGAAGTTCCGCCTTCGCGACCCGGAAGTGGAACCGCAGGACCAATAAGGGAAGAGCGGAACAACCGCAACCTGGAGGAAGAAGGCGGAATAGAGACAACGAGGGAGTACGAAGACGCGGGACCCGGTTGACAGAGAGAAGACGCGGGACCCGACCTGAGAAAAGGAGAAGACGCGGGACCCGGCTGGAAGAGAGAAGACGCGGGACCCGGTTGGAAGAGAGAAGACGCGGGACCCGACCTGAGGAAAGGAGAAGACGCGGGACCCGACCTGAGGAAAGGAGAAGACGCGGGACCCGGCTGGCAGAGAGAAGACGCGGGACCCGGTACCCAGAGGAGCTGGATCTCGGACAACCCTGAGGAAGAAGAAGAAGCCTGGTCCGAAGACTGGTGGTGTCCGGAGGTGGCTGGGGAGCGGCCGTGACTCAGGAGAGTTACGGCGGAGCCAGGTTAGTGTCAGGGTCTTGGGAGCAGTTGGGAGAGGGTGGGAAAAGAGTGGGAAATCGAGGCAGTTGCGTGTAACAGAGGGTTGCGAAATTCAGGATAACCCTTTTGTGACTACAAACGCTTACTGTCAGATTGACTGTATGTGGGCACCATTTCTTTCTCCCTGCTGAGCACAGACATTATTGTTAATAAGGAACTATACAAGACGGTTAAATACACCTATATTTCCTTCTTCATTTTCTTTTCTTATCGTTGGCTTACCGTAACCTGGGCTATTGGAACTATTCTTACTGCACCTTAAAAACCCTAGTGCACCACGGTGAGGTGATGGTAATGACAAACTTAAAATAGTGCCAAACTATTCTGACGGCTCCTTTTGTCATTTCTTTATCCCCCTATGAGCCTCCGGGGTGAACATCACGGTCAAGGACAACCAGAAGGAAGGAGAACACCCCTATCCTCAGACCATTCCAGTTCAAGGGATACCTCGGATGAAGAAGAAAAACATCCAATAACCATAGCTCAACAACCTACATCTACTACTTTTGTTAATAAACCTTCTTTTCAACCTAAACTTAAGCCTCCGCGCCTGTTTATCAAGCCTGCCCTCCCACATGGCGATAGTAGGAATCAGCGATGAAGCTGGTGTGGTAGGCTTCACGTGGGCAGAGGCATATGAGTTCAACAGGGCGAGTAAATCACTCTCTGAAAGCGGATTGGTGCTTCTAATTGGCCGACATGAATTGTTCTAGAAAGGGACGGAGGGCCAATTGGGGTGGTAGGGATTCATGTTCGTTGTAGGTTGGTTTCTGGGCCAACTAGTTTTAGGATGTCTTGTTGCTCTAATTCCCCAAGGTTGTTTCGAGAGATGATCCTTGAGTGCTTGGAGTTCTTCTTTGATTTGATTCAATGAGACTATGATCTCATCAAGTCTGTCGTTTTGTGCAGGCGGACGAGTGGTAAGTGGCTGTGTTGTGGGTGTGGATATGGATGCATGCAGTTGAGTCATGCCTGGTGTGAAGTTTGTTGTATGTGGGGGTGAGGATAGGAGGGGTGCAGCAAGTGGGAGTGGGAGTGTTGGGAGAGCTGTGTGAATGGCTACGAGTGCGGGATGGGTCTGTGTTAAGGGTGTGGATGTAGGCTCTGGGTGTCGGCCTGGAGTGCGGGAAGGAGCCACTGTGTGCAGGGGCAGTGATGGAGTTGCAGGTGTGAGTGTGTGTGTTACGGGGGCTGTGGGGGAGGAAGGCAAGACTGTTGGAGCGTTTAGAGTTGTGGATGACGGTGGGGGGGTTGTGGGAATGGCTGGTTGGAAAGTGGGTAAAGGCGTGTGGGTAGCTTCAGTTGAGATTGGTTGGTGGATTGACGTGTGGTGGTGTAGGCGGGAGATAGGGGAGTATCAGAGAGGTCACAAGCGGGTAGAGATCGGGAAGGAGTAGCATTGTTGTCGGTAAGGATAGATTGTGGGGTGTTAGCCGAGTGGGTGGCATGAGTGACTGATTGGGGGTTAGACACTTGCTGTTTGATGAGTGGGAAGAAGTTGTCTAAGAGGCTTAGATTGCAAGAGAATGGTACCATTATTATAGATGGTGACAGTTGCCGTCGCTTGGAAAAATTGGGATGGGGCGATGGAGATAACAAGACCATGGGGAATTTTTCTGGTGGCAGATAGTGTAAATAGAGTTAGAAAAGCATTTCTCCATTGCGCTCTTCGTTTCGTGTGGAAAATAATATCATTGGTTGTGTGACCATTATGAATTGAGAAATAGGGATCCGCTATGGGAGTTTCAGGATGACGTTTTATGAGATCTCTCTGTTTGCCCTCATAGCCAACTGCTCTCACCCTGAGTCAGAAAATGTGTCTATTGTTCTTGTCAATTTATAAGTCAATCTTCAGATATCACCTGGGACAGAGCACCCGGGTGAGTGAATGTGCCTCCATTGGCGTTCCCTCAGTTTCTCTTTCTCAGGGAGGTCTCTCTTTGCCCCCTCTCTCCAGTCATGGTGTTTTACACTCTCTCTCCCTCTCCTCTGTCCATTGTTAAACCCTCATGTAATCTCCCCCCCCCCTCCCGGCATTGCTCACCTTTTGTTCTCCCACTCACTAACACCATTTCTTGAATATTTTCACACACATCATCTTCTTCCTTTGTCCCCCACAAATAGTGTCCCCTCAACAAAACTTGGCAGAGGGCCCCTCTTCCCCCAGCTCCCAGCCATCGCCCACCCTGCTCCACACGTGCTTCTGGGACTGATGTGTTCAGGACTCACAGCGCGACCCTCCCATGCCCGGCTGCTATTAGTTTGCGCTCTGTTACCCTTATTCATCTTGTCACACTCTACCTCTTTCCATTTATCCTCTTTCTCTTTATTTCCCCACAGAGGTATCGGTTTCTTTAGTCCACACGCTCTGCTCCAAACCATTTCCTATTTGAATCGCTGCTTCCAACATCCGATCCCTCCTGAACAATTTTTCCTTTAGTTTCTTGTTGAATGCATTTGTTGCAGATAGCTTTGACCTATTTGTAGCTCACCAGGATTTTTCGCCTACGACTACCCGGTTTTTAGATATTTAACTTAAGCGAGTCTCACTCACTGTAAATTCAGGATAATTAGACCGAGCATGGTTACCTCCAGTGTCCACCTTTTAACACAAGGCCGCTGCTGCACAGCTCGGGTAAGAGGCACGTGACCGGGTGCAGGTGTACACACACGTGTACAACTACTATTGTGTGCAGCCTGGTCATTCCTCACAGGTATCCAGGTCCGCTGTAGGGGCCTGTGTTTGACTTCATGGTCACAGGTTCAAATCCCGGCCCTTCCACTCACTCTTTCATCCTTCTGAGGTCAATAAAATGAGTACCGTTGGGTAACCATAAGCATCTGTTATTCAGTGCCGAGAGGGCCTTCTGTGTGAGCGTCTGCTTTACAAATACAGGTTATGTAATGCAGCTTGGCCCCGGAGGGACTCTGCAAGGACTTGTGCTGACCTGTAGAAGGCGTTATTGGATTGGATTGGATTGGATATGGTTTTTGTATAGCGCGCTAGCTACCCGCAGGCATCCCAGCGCTTAGCCAAGTACAGGTGTGTGGGCGGGTCAATTTTATCTGCTGAAGAGAAAGGTTTTTAGTTTTTTCCGAAAGTGCAGAAGGTTAGGTTCTGAACGAATAGAGATTGGGAGGGAGTTCCAGAGCCTTGCCGCGTTTGTTGAGAACATTCTTCCTCCACTCCTTTCTCTTTTGAACCTGGGTCTGATGACTTGAAAACTATGGGTCGACCTCAGCTGTCTGTTGGGGTGGTATGGGGGTAATCAAGGTATGGTTCAGGATTGCTCCTTTCCTCCAGTAGGCTCGGTGGGCAATGCACATGCTTTTAAAATTGATCCTGTCTTTTACTGGCAGCCAGTGGAGGGCTTTTAGTTCAGATTTCACTGATTGGCGGCGGGGAATGCGCAGAAGCGTGCGGGCAGCGCAGTTTTGAATCACCTGGAGTCTTTTCAAGGTTGATTCAGGGGCGCCTAGATAAAGGGCGTTTCCGAAATCCAGCCGGGAGAGGATTAGGCCCTGGACCATGATCTGTCTGGCCTTGTAGGGGAGAAGCGGTAGGATTTTTCGGATGAGTCTTATAATGCCCATGCAGGTGGCAGATAATTTGGTTGCCTGGTGTCCGAAGGATAATGTGCTGTCAAGCCAAATTCCTAAGCTCTTGATGGTGTTCCTGGCAGGGGGTGCTGGGCCTAGATCTGGTGGCCACAGAGACTCAATGGATTTTTGAGGGGAGTTACCCAGTACCATTAGCTCTGCTTTGTCGCCGTTTAGTTTCAGGTAAGACTGACTCATCCAGGTACTTACTGGTTCCATGCAGCCTCTGAGATCATTAGGACATGAAGAGGGATGATTTAGGGTAACCACCAGTTGCGTGTCATCCACGTAGGACACGACTTGGACGCCGAAAGGGCGAATTATTTCTGCGAGGGGGTGCATGTATATGTTAAACAGTGTGGGGCTCAGGGACGAACCCTGGGGAACCCCACAACTGAGTGGTTTACTGGGCGAGGTGGTATCGCCTTCGCAGACTCGGAAGGAGCGTTCTGACAGAAATGATCGTAGCCAGGCCGCCGCTGTAGATGTTATCCCTAGTTCTGAGATTCTGTGAAGCAGGATGTCGTGATTCACAGTGTCGAAGGCGGCACTGAGGTCCAATAAGATGCCGCAGTGCCGCCCTGATCCACAATCATTCTTATAATATGAATGGACATTCATAGTACAGATCTGTAGGGAGTATTGGAAAATCTGCAGTGCTTCCACTGTATTATACATATAGAAGAAATGTGCCTTTAGTACAATTTTGCTCCACTTAGGCAGATAGGGTCAAGCGAGATATCAAACTGGGGTAAAGCATGCACACCTAGTTTGAATTTACAGTTTCTAGAGGGCTGGAGACCTGCACTAGGCAACCCCTGCATGACACAGCTTTTGTGTCACCCAAAGGTGGGGGGTTCCCACCTGGAAGTTCTGGCTTGCCAGGCACCTGTTCTGCTTCGGGTACAGACACTTAGCTGAGCAGCCAGTCTCAGTCTATCACCCTAGGCCTGGTGAGAAGTGGAAAAAGGGTGCCTATCTATTGTCCACCTGTTGCCGCCCACTAGGAGAAATTTCAGAGGTGAGAGGTCCCTGGATGGGTCGGACCCGGCTCTTGACACTGACGGATGTTATTGGCCTCTGTTGGTTGCTGTCCTTATGGGTAGGGTTTTCCTTGGGATAGGGACAGAAGTTTAATCCAAGGGGTGGCCTGGGCATATCACACTGTTGGCCACAGTGGTTCATCCTGCTGGGATGCACCTGTGAGCAAGTTAAGGTTAGATGCTGCACAGATGGGGTCCACAGGGCAGGAGAAGGGTTCCCCATGGGTGAGTTCAGTGGCTCAGGAAAGTATGGACAAAGGGATCCAACTGAGTTCATTGAGCATACAACTGACAAGTCCACTCCATGAGAGGGCCTTCGCCCATATTCTATCACCCAAGCAACGAAGTCCATCAAGGTATTGGTTAGTGTACCCTGGCTTTTGGATGGAGGGGAGGTCATGTTGGACTTGACCCTTTTTAGGTCTCACCTAGGCAGCGTGTGCGCTGTCATCTATATTGTTGAGTGAAACTCCGTCTATTGGCGGCTAATATGTCCTGCTGCTCGCCATTTGTTTAACGTTGCATTGCTCTTCTTATCTTGCTTATGTTCAGGTTTTCGTGTTTGCCGAGTGCAGAGAGTGAGACCAAGGTGCAGGGAGCAGGAGTGTGGACGCCGCAACGCCTCTCGCCGTCAGTTCTTCCCTCGGTCCCAGAGGGGCCCCGGATAGCACGCCCTGGCATTGGGGGTTAACTAACACTCATATGCCGCTGCAGGGCTGAGGACGACGTATTTGGCAGGACAACGTTTTCTGCACTTTCCCCTGAGCTGCACAGATTATATGGGTAGGCGGAGCAGCAGGAGGAGCAGGAGCCACTGCGCTGCACATCGTCAGTGTATGGGTCAGTGAGAGGAGTGCGAGGGGGGCCAAAGCAGGAGAACCTTCACCTCCTTTATTGGGAGGAAACTACGTGACCCCCGTGGCTGGCCAGAGTGAGCAGTGAGAGCACCAAAAGAGAGGGAGTGTGCTGCCCAGCAAGTCCGGATAGACGGCTGAAGGTGAGAAAGGGGAGAGCAGTTCTTTCTCGGATGGGCTGAAACTGGGCAGACACTGATACTGAAGGCACTGGAGGCACCGGGTGGACACAGAAGGGGCCATAAAACTGTAATTGATCTGTGAACTGTGAAGCCGTGAGCCCCAAGACAGTCCCTTCTGCTGTTACTTCTGGTGTTTCATTTTCCAAACTTACCGGGTGCTGCCTTTCCCGGACACGCTGCGAAAGACTCTTGGGCCCCTGCAATCCCGCCTCCAGCTCCAGTAATTGTCGGCCCAGTGGTCTCCTCCAGCCGCTGTTGCTTTGTGTCATCCTGCATGGCCGCAGTACGGGAGCGGACCACCAGGACCAGCTACACCTGCGGCAGGAAGCAGCCGCCCACCACTACGCGCCAGGAGGTGCTTTAAATTGAAGCCCAGCCCCGCGTCGCGGGAGCGCGCAGGTGCGCCCGGACGAAGCCCAGACAAAGGGCGGACAGTCTGAGACAGTCCGGGACTGTCCGTGACTGGACTGGACCAGGGACTCTGCTCGTTGTTCTGTGGAATCTCCGTGACATTTATGCAGTAAGATCAGTTATTCCCTGTTAGCATTGTGGTTACTTGTGACCTCGTAACTTATTTGTCCCAACTAAAATTGATTACCACTGTCTTGCTTAAGGCTAGCTGCCATTGTGTCACTAGCAACTGGGTGCGCCATGCCCAAACAAAAGGCTCCCTCTGTGTCTAACACCACAGACAATTACCTAGTGCAGGTTGTGACGAAAATCAACAGCGAGAGAAGGCAGTCATTGAGATTGAGCCAGACTATCCAGCCATCAATATAGAAATTGAGTCTGGGAGGGAGGGTGATACCCAAAGCATCTTAACACCTCAGGATCCTCTCTCCTTTTCGGTAGTCGATGCAGGGGTGACCTTTCTCTCCTGGAACCTTGCAGGAATTAGTAATAAGCTAACATCTCCAGAATGGTGTAGTTTTATTGACCGGTTTGATATCATTCTTTTCCAGGAATCATGGTCATTGATTCCAGTACACCGTTTGGGGTTCCTTAACTTTCACGCACTGGCTACAAAAAAACGTAAAGGTCGCCCATCTGGGGGCCTGATAATTTGGATTCGCCAATCACTATGTTGTAAAATTCAGCAAATTAATTCCCCATCAAATGACATACTGCCAGTTAATATTACATGGGCTAGTGGTCATGGGGTGGCAATCTTTAACATTTATGCTAGGGGGGTAGTGGGAGGTCAAACATCAGAAGTAATCTCTGCTCTTGACCTCCAACTTGAGGCGCTTCCAACCCAGCTGTCCATTATTGTGGGAGGTGATGTCAACACAACCTTTGAACCACTTGGACAGGAGGATCAAATTCTTGCTGCTGAGGAGGACAGTAAATGGGGTGTCCCTCAGCTTGATCTACTTGTAATTAGAAGCTGGACAGCTGTAGCTATCCAACTTAAGGCTTTATGTCTAGCGAGAGGACTCAGAGCAGCCAATGGGCATACCCAGTCAGATCGCCAGGGGGAAAAAACATTTGACAACGGCAGGTCTTCCAGCCGAATAGATTACTTCCTGGTGGACATCAGAGGATGGGATCGATTGATCGATATGACAGTAAAAAATAGGTTGGAAAGCGACCACAACCCACTCTGTATGGAATTCCAAGTACAAAAGGGGTCTAGAGAACCCAATATGGGGGGCGGCAAAGTCACCCTAGATATTGTTGCCTCGAATAACCTGCGCCATATTAAATGGGGCAGATTAATTGAGAGTCCAGAGAAGCTGGAGGACCTTAAAAAAGTGGTGATCGAAGAAGTGAGAAACATAAATAACCACAGTAGCAAGCAAAATTTTCCCCAAATTATGCTGGAGGCTCATACCCATTTCTTTACTAAGGTCCAGGGGTTCTTTAGGAAGACCACAAAATCAGATACAGTCGGTAAAAATCTACCTCAGGTGGGGTGGTACAACCAATCTTGTAAATTAGCCCGCCAGAACCTAAGTGATGAACTCAGATCCAGGAATATCTTAGGTGTGAGAAAGGCTAGGGAAAGCCCAGAAAGCAGCCAAAAAACAGTGGGATGAGGATCAGTGGCGCGATCTGAAAACCGCTTGTACAGCAAAGGATCAAAAGCAATTTTGGGCTATAGTTAAGTGGGATAGAGGAGGGACAGCTCAAACCCCGCAAAATAGTGTTGCCAAACATCAATGGGTAGAATTCTTCAGACCGCAATACGCTTGTAAACTTGCCAAAGGAGAGTTCTCACTACCCCCTACAGTCTTTTATCAGTGTCATCTATTCACAATTAAAGATGTCAGTATAGCGCTAGACTGTGTGTCAAGGGGCAGAGCCCCTGGGATGGATGGCATCCCTGCCGATGTGTTTTTAAGTGATCGTTCATCTTGGTGTCAGTATTTTGAGTGGTTAGCCAACTCTGTGGCTAAGGGTGCGCCAATCCCCACTTCATGGAAAGGAGCGGAAATAATTCCGGTTTTTAAAAGGGGTGACAAATCACTACCTAGTAATTATAGACCTATCAGTCTTATTGACTCGGCTCAAAAAATAATAGGTCGGTTAGTGCAAAACAAATTGCAATCTTGGATAGAAGAAAAAGATATTTTGTCCCCTTACCAAGCTGGGTTTCGACACTGTACTAGTTCAGTTGACCAGGTCTTTTTTTTATAGCTCTCTATTGGAGGAATGTGACCTTAACCAACAGGACTCTCTATGCGGTGTTCGTAGACCTGAAATCAGCTTTTGATTTAGTTCCCCGCCCCAAACTTTGGAGTGTTCTAGCTGAAGCAGGGATGGCCCTGGAACTGTTAGCGTTACTCGTCCGCTTGCATGAGAACAACTATGCAAGGATTAGGTGGGGGGCACAGGGTGAGGTGACCGACTCATTCCCTGTTGAACGTGGTGTTCAACAGGGATGTGTCTTGGCGCCCACACTGTTTTCCCTATACATTAACGGCATAGTAGACCATCTAAGCCGCCTCCCCACCGATGCTCGTGTATGGGCCGGGGCACGGTTGCCAGTTCTCATGTTTGCGGACGACACGCTGATAGTTTCTCGGACTCCGAGTGGGCTCCAGAAGGCAGTAAATGCGTTTGGTGAGTTCTGCCAGATGCGTGGACTTGAGATAAACACCTCCAAAACCAAGTTCATGTCCCTGAATCAGTGGAAAACATTCAAAGGCATAATTAATTGTAATGGTATTCCACTGGAACAGGTTGAGGCTTTTACGTATTTAGGAATATCCATTCAGAGTAACAAGAGCTGGAAAAATCACATTGATATGGCTGTTCTAAAATTTCACCAGCTGGCGGGTCTAATCGCCCTTAAACATAAAGCTTCTCTGACCAAGCCAATCACCCCGGCCCTAGAAATATATAACATGAAGGTGATAAGTGCCTCCTTGTACAGTTCGGAACTGTGGGGATTTTCCAATCTGAATCAATTAAAATTAGCTGAGAATAGGTTTCTACGTCGTCTAGTTGGGGTCCCCCAAAGTACCCCCACTGTACCGCTTGCATATGATCTTGGCAGGAAAAAAATAGAGGATTTGGCACGGTTACATCCTTTATTATATTGGAGACGGATCATGACAACTCCTGAACTAGTTCACTATGCCACTTCCCTGAAGGACATCACGAGGGCAGATCGATTTCATTCTATCCCGTGGCTCAAAGAAATAAGGGGTTTATTAACTAAATTGGAACTAGATCACCTATGGGTCGACCCAAATGCCTCAAGTTTTCCGTCAAAGATAACCCTGAAAAAAATGTACTGTAACATGGTTTGGTTGTCGGCCCTTAGTACCGGATCCAACACAGAGTTAACTGGTCGTTTTCGTGATATTAAATCCCTACCATTGTGTGGGTCTTACTGGGACATTATAGAAAGGCCCTATGAAAGAAAATTGTATTTTCAATTCAGAATTGGGACCCTTCCAGTAAAAGCTTTTACTTATAAATGGTCGGTAAACCAGAATGACAAATATCATTATTGTAAACATATGATTGAGAATGTCCCCCAACTGCTGTTTGTATGTCCCCTTTATATAAGCCCCCGTCGTAAGTGGATAAAACCTGTGTGTACAAACCTGGGGACACGCAGTTTTGTAGAGGCTTTAAGAATACTTGCATCAGATTTCACACCCTCCATGGCGATAGCCGTTGCAAAATTCATAGGGTGGGCCTGGACAATATGCACCCGCTCCTTGCAGTCCCTAGAGGCTAGCCAATGAATTTTATCACATCGAGTAATGTACGATCAATTTTTTTAACCAATGTTTAATTGAATTGTTTTAACTCATTTTCTATAAATTGTTCTTAATCTTTGCAAGCGACAGCACCATGGTTTAATGAGTTTAAAAAAAATTATGTATTTAACTTTGTAGTATTTATAGTGTAGTCTTAGGATGAATAATTGCTTTTATGACATGCAGTCGAATAAAGCTTTGAAATTTGAAATTTTGCTTCCGTTTTGCAGGAAGCAGCACTGATGGCGCGCAGGACCACCAGCTCAATTTACAATACTCACCTGGGCCCATAAATTCACACTTTGAACTAGTAGTCCTGCTTTCTATTTTCAGCCTATCAGTACTGTGAGTCCTTTTAGGACTTATACCTGTAAACCATGACTTACCAATCCCTGTTACCTATGCTATAAGTCCCATGGATCGAAAGTGTGTTAGCATAATAAGTAGTATTTAACAAATTTACTTTCCTGTAATAACCACAGACTCGAGAGAAGTTTTAAACACTTTATCTATGCACGTTTTGATGAGTCTTTGTCCAAATTACAGTGACCATAAATTTCACAAGTAAGAATATGATTAATAGGACATAAAGTTTGCAAGAAATCACAGTAACACCTTTAGACATTGGTACCTGGGAAGGGTGAGAAAGGGAAATAGCAAAAGGCACATACCACATGGATTATATTTACCTATAATGGTGTGAGGACCAACCCTGGCCACAGGCTGGGGCAAAAATAAGGCTTCTGACTAATCAGGTGCCAACAGGACAGGACAGGTGCAGATCAGGACAGGTGACCTCAGCTAAGTGCAACACTAGTGTTACACCCCTCTCTCAACACCAAATTATGCGCCCCGACTGGGTAATCGATAATTCTCTCTCAGCAACACCTTGATTCTTCTGACAGAGTGCTTAACCAGGACCTCTGCTCTCGATCTTTATAGAAGTCGCTGGGTCAGTGACAGGTCAGCTACTCGGACAAGTCGGACAATTTTCTCTAACTAAACCTACCTTAGTTATACTATTTCCAGGGCAGGGTATCACCCCTAAATGTTGCAAATCTATGTGTTCCCCTTCAGTGATTGGTCAGAAAGACAAGGAGAGGTCATCCCACCATACTAAGATGAGGTAATTCCTTATTCAATGTAATGGATCAATGTTCCTGACCATAATTTACTTTCTCACAGTTTTATTCCACCCAGCAATATTATTTCATTTAAATATACAAAGTTTAATAAAGTAGCAATTCTTCCTTTTCCAAGTTTATAGGTTGTGGTTCCCATGCCTGTTGCCGGAAAGACAGTTCACTGGAATCAGTTCAATGCCATTGCTTGAGGTCTCTCAAAGTTCTGGGCACATGCGCAGAGCGGATCCAGTATGGGTGATCATGTCACCCCTCAGGCCCAAATACGAGATATTAAAGAAGTCAAAGAGAGAAACATTCGAATACAAAAATAAATGAATGCACTGTATACCACATATCTCTACTCTAACCTCATTACTTTATTTATACTATAGCATTAATAGTTAAGAAGAACGAACAAAGTTTAGTACAAGCAGCAGCATGTGCGTTAGTATGAGTAGCAACTACAACAAAATCTGGTGGTCTATGAAAGGGAGCAAGAAACAGGTTATCAAATCACACAAGATTACAAACACCCAGCGATTATACAAAAAAGCATAAGAAAATATGAGTAAAATACCTTCCCGAAATAGTCGGATTTCCATCAACTACCAAGAGAGGTCAGGGTCATCATTTGGATATCCTTCCTTCCTACCACTACCCCTCTAAATCACAGAGGGAGGTCATGTGGATCGGAATTCGATCAGGCCATGGAAATCATGTGTGGGTAACTAGCAGGGGAACGAGCGCTCCTTTAAAAAGGTTGGAGCAAGGCTAATTTTAAAAAGTTAGAAACGCGGAAAGCATGCAAAGTGCAGTGGCAACTCGGGCAAGTAGTCTTACCTCTCCGTTGGTGCTTGGGCTCTCCTGAGTCAGTGGGAGGTGCAGCGGTCCCAGTCTTGCCTCATTTTGAATTAACCACACGACCCTCAACAATTGTCGATGACTTCGAAATGGACTACAGGATGACGTAATGCTCCCCGGAAGCTGTAGTTCGATTAGAAACCTCACGGGAAACATGAGAATAGCGAGGACTACAAAGTGACCCCACTCCTTGCGGAAATGGTAGTTCACTGCAGACGCTCATCAAGATAATAACTACGAGTTAGACTTCAAGCCTCTTTTTTGTGCAAGCACTGTTCTCATTCTTTTTAGTTTACCTCTTCTGTAATAATATCTTTTAAAGTAAAACAGTGTGCAGATATAATGTTACTTGTAAACTACTGGACGAGCTCGCCAGAGAGAGCCATACAGTGTTTCTAAGACCTATGTAAAAATTGAAAAAATTGAAGAAATTTTTTGAAGAGCAGGTAATATATATTACCGATTACGGCTATGTAGCCATTGAGCCGTATCACAAGTCTTGTACTGTGGTTAAATCTTAGTGGGTGATAATGGCTGCTGGCGATCCCTGCCTGACACTTGTCTACCCCAAAGTCTCATAAAGCAGACCAGGGTATGCCATCGTTAAGGCCCTTGGTGTCACTGTGCAGTTTAAACACCAATTTTTGTTCCTTATTAAAGAGAAATCTGGCTTTATCACTCACATGAGGTGGTATGTAGGGTTTTTCTAAAACCGTCCATTTAAATTCATCCGCTTGGTGGTCAAGCTCAGTGAAATGTCTCGTTAGTTTAGTGTTGCTTTTTTTACATCTAAATGTGCTTTTATGTTCCAGCATCCCCAGTTTACCTTTGCAAGTTATCACCCCTACATATTGGTATTTGCAGGGGCACTGTATCAAGTAGATCAAATTATCGCTGTTACAATTGGAAAAGGTTTTCTGTATCCATGGTTTGGTCGTGCCGATATCGACTGTTTTTGAATGTTTGGTTTGAGGGCAGATTGCACAGGCTCCGCAGGGAAAATGGCCCTGAACTGCAGGTAAATACCAGAGTGTACCAACTTTTCTTGGTCCTTGTTCCTTTGGTTGCGTGTGTACCAATTTACCATGTAAATTGTGCCCTCTTTTGAAAGCGAACAGCAGCAGTGGAATTTTTTCTTTGCAACTGTTTAGAAGTCGCCAGTTCTTGCGAATGCATTTCTGGATGCCATAGGTGAAAGTGCTGAACGTTTTGACAAAGGTCAAGCAAACCTGTGTTTCTAATACCACCTCTCTGTGATTGTTTGTAGCGTGTTTGTATGCTCACTTGATGAGTTTTTTGGGGTACTTCTTCTCTGACAACTGATTAGATAGATTTTGGGCATGTTGTCTGTACTGTTCGGAAGTGGAACAACTCCTTCTTACTTGTAAAAATTGGCCAAACGGCAAATTGACACACATGGCCTTCGGATGCTGGCTATCATACCTCAGGAGGGAATTTCGTGCCATTGGTTTTCGATAAAGTTCGCTTTCAATCCTATTGGTGTTACAAAAATGGATAGGTCATGGAAAGCTATTCTGGTTTTATGTACCTCAAGTGTGAACCTCAAAAAGTTATTCCGCGTATTAAGCCATTGGTGGAAATGTACCACTGATTCAGGGTCTCCACGCCACACAACGAAGATGTCATCAATATATCGCTTCCATAGTCTGATCGACTTATGGAAGGGATTATCGTTACTCAACGTGCTCTTGTTCGAAAGTGTGGACGTATAAATTCGCCAAACTCGGTGCAAAACACTTCCCATTTTCGTGCCAGAGACTTGGAGGTAGATTGTTTCTTCAAATTTGAAAAAATTATCTGTCATAGCCAAATGGGCCACGGTCATGATAAAATGGACCGGTGTGATGGAGTCCAGATTTGTATCATTCAAGATGGATGCAATTGCATCCAGCATCTCATCTTTGGGGATAGATGTATACAATGATTAAACATCGAAGGAGACCAACAGGTCTTGCTCCGAGTCGAATTCTACCGTAGGTAAAAGGCGCAGCATATCCTTTGTATCCTGAAGATACGTGGGCATCCTCTTTACTATGGGCCTCAAGAAGAAATCTACAAAAGTAGATAATGGCTCTAAAAGAGAGCCTATCCCAGATATTATGGGTCTCCCTGGGGGTGGTCTTTTGATCTTATGTACTTTTGGTAAAGTATAAAAGTACGGCATCACAGGGTGAGTAGTTTGGAGGAATGCTATTTCTTGCGATGTAAACCATCCTTCATTATAGGCTTCTTCCACTATTACAGCGATGGCTTTACTGATTCTCTCTGTGGGGTCTTTTTTAAGTGGATGGTAAAATCTCCTGTCATCCAGTTGTCTCAAGCACTCAACTCGATAGGCCTCAGTATCCAGTATCACAATTGCACCACCTTTATCTGCGGGCTTAATTGTTATTTCACTGTCCTCTGTGAGTGCTCGTAGAGCAACTTGCTTTTTCTTGGGTAGGTTGCTGTAATTCCTTCTTTTGTTGGTACATAGGTCGGTGATTTCCTCTTGCACCGCTCTCTCGAATGTGAGTGCATGTGGCGGTACACTTTGTAATGGAGGGTTGAAAGTAGACCGCTTCTTCAGCCCTGTATTTCCCGTATCCGTTGAGGGCTGTGTCCGGTCTCTATCTTTAAAAAAATAGTGTAAACGTATCTTGCGAAAAAATCTCGCAAGCTCACATTGTACTAGAAAATCGTCTCCATCTGACCTTACAACAAAACCTAGGCCTCTATTGAGGACTTCTTCTTCCTCTGTCGTCAAGATTTTCTTGCTCAGATTCAGTATCAAGTCACTTCTGTGCTCGTCCCTGATTGTAACTGGTTCTTTCAGAGTCGTAGTGAACGTTAGTATGAGTAAGCATGAAGCGGGCCATCTGGACACTAGTGCGCAGAAGCATGACATTTTCCACCAAAGCACAGATACGTCACACCACATAGATGTGGCAGACGCATGCGCAGAAGAGTTCCCGCATTTTCGGTGGCCATTTTACGACACTCGGGTTACTGTTTAGTAAAAGACTTAGGAAAGCTTCTCCTAGATACTAAAAATGTTGTGTAATGCAAATATTAGTAAACAAAACATGTTGATTAATTAATTATAGGTTATTTTGGCTGAGTCCAAGCAAGTTTCTGTACGTATGAAACCTTGCTCATCAATCCCCTCTTTGATGATATTTTATATCATCACTAATTACGGAACCAGATGCCAACTTTAGAATTCTCCCAATTCTATTTCCTCTATTTCTTTAGGAATTCTTTTTCTCTTCTCTTTTGGAACCCTTTCATTCTCTTTTAAATGTCCTCCTTCACTTCTTCCATTAGAATTTCATCTATTTTTCTTTTCTTTCTTTTCTCATTTACTGCATACCACTTTCTGTTTCTGCAGCATTTGCACCAAATCATTATCACCATTATTATTAGTGATATTCCCATCACTGGCATCAGTACTTTACCTACAATGCTTCTACCAACATTAGAAAGCCAACTACCTTCTGAGGAGACACCATCAGTTAGTCTCTTCCATGCACTATCAACCTCCAGTGGTTTCAATTCTTCCTCCAAATAGGTAATATTTCTGACATACCTTCCAATTTCAACACTTTTATCAGGCATGTAAGTGCAACAATGTTGGGCCTTCAACATTCTACACTCACTTTGCCGTCTTTTGCCAATAGTATGTCAAGAGCAAGTCGATTTTGTAAAACCATTGATCTGATCGCAACTAATTCAGTATTGATCAATAAGAATCCTCCAGCAGTGTCAGTCGATAAGCGATCCACCACTGTAGACAATTTGCAAATTCTTTCAGTGTTCAGAATTACTCCCACTGAATGTATCAATGCACTAAATATAACACCTACAATTTCTGAAAAACTAGCTCTTTTATATCGTGTTAGTTCATTTTCGTGTTCATTGCTTCCAGTGATTCTTTTACATGGTATACCTTTGGGAATACTATTCCGAAATAGCAACTACCATACCAATGATCAGGCAGCTTAAAATAAGTATACACTACATAAGTATAACTATAAGTATATAATACACTCCAGGAAATACTGGATCAGTTCTCCCTTTTAGTCCCCAACCCCCAATTATGAGGAAATTGTGTTCACATTCACTGGAACCAATGAATACATTGTTATATTCAGTTTTTAACCTATGGAGACAGATTTTCCCCTTCTTTTCAAAATCCAGAGACATAGCAGCATGAGTCTTGCCAGTTGCCATAAATTCTTCCCTTTCAGCCCATTTCGGTATTTAGGGTTTCGGTTCAGTGACTGTTCTATAGAAATCCTGTCTCCTTTTCTCTACTAAATTCAAAAATATTTTCTCTTCTTCATGTAATTTACAAGTCAAATTGTCTTTGTGTGCTTCAGCTATATCTATTGTCTTCATTGTTTGAAAATATTCACCCATGAACTGTGAGTCTCTACTGCTGAGGACAGGATTCAGTTTTCTGCGTATAGGAATTTCAGAAAAAATGACGTCTAGATTAGAATCCAAATACTGTAACTTTTCAGTTTTATAAAACAAACTAGTTAATATACTACATGAAATACCATATGTCAGTGGTAAATGGTGGTAAGTAACTCCTTCAGCTACTGATGACGGTAATTTCATACAGACATAGCAATCACTAACTTGCAGTGTCTCTACATAATGTACTAATAGGTTAGCAAATGCATTCATATCTGTTTCATTTCTATTTCTAAAATGATGTAATTCTATCTCATCTGGTGCTATTAAGTCTACTCTATCTTGTTTATGATGCGCTACCTTTCCGTGTATACTAGTGTCATTCTGTTTAGCAGCCATCAAGTAACGTATTGCTATTGTTAGTCCTGGCCATACTATAAGCACTATTAATACACTATATATGCATATTCTACAGCATGTTTTTATACAATGTCTTTTCGAGTTTCCAGTAACTCTAGCATCAGTCATTTTGAGTAAGGAGACTTAGCCCCTCTTTGTAAACTTTACACAGAAAATAACTGTGAATTTATCTCAAGTTGGTCTCACTTCTTCGATAGACTGATCAACAATCAATTCTTCATCACTTTCATCACTGATTTCCAGATTCTCGAAATCTTCAAGAATGACTTAAGTCCATTCAGGATCTTTGAATTTATTGTTCAGTCTTTTCAAACGAGGACTTCTTCTTCTTTGAGTACTTGTTGACGGTTCAGTTTGACTTGTCACTTTATCTACTTGTTCAGGTTCTTCATTTATTGTGACTAGGCGATATTTCAGTCTTTTAAAAAAAACAGGCCATTTATCGCCTTTTCTGAGACTTTTTGCTGGCATTGTGCTTTCAGTTTCTTCAGATGTTCTTTTGTTTTCTTTGAGTTGGGCACAATTTGATTTTCGTCAAATTCAGGTATCCTCTCTATCTGCCCTTGTCCAGGGCTTATTACCACTGATGTTTCTGCCTGGATAGGTTCTTCTACACTAGTCTGACCTGGTTCAGGATATTGCTTTGCTGGGCCCTGTTAGAATTGGGGGTCATAGTTGGCACCGGTAGGTACTTTTGACAAGTAGGGACCCTCTCCTCTAGTCAGGGTAAGGGGGTACACTCCTAAAATAACCCCTGCTCACCCCCTTGCTAGCTTGACACGAACAGACAGGCTTATCCAGAGGCAGTGTGTAAAGCATTTGTGAACACCTACAGTAATCAAGTGACAACACTACAAATGGACACCACAATGGTAGTATATCAAAAATAGTTCGCTTTTATATAAAGACTTAGCACAAGACCAAATAACGACAAAAATAATCCACAATACTATCAGTAATAAAGAGTTCTTGCTAAAATACTTTGTCCGGCTCTCACGGTGATGAAAAGAACACAGAGTCTAGCAAGCGCAGCGGACGCTTTGGTCCGATGCGTTCAGAATTTTGTGCGAGTCGTTCATAGTATCTTATCTTGATGCGCCCGGCACGGACGGCGCGATGTAAAAAGAAAGCGTTGTACGATGCGTTGTCCTCCAGTCACGGTGCAAGCTACGGCTCGTTGACGTCGTCTGTGCGGGTCGTTAAACTCAGAGCCACGTTGATCGAGGGGACGGTGCTTGGTGCGGTGCGTTCAGTTTATGTTGCAGCGTACAAACTGTATTCTGGGAGCCGGCGTCTTACAGTCTTGGAACGCGGTGCGAGGCGGGCAGTAGGACGCGGATGTGCGAAGCGTACCCAATTCCAGGTGCGATCGTAGACTTGAAATCAGTGGCAATGTACGCGTCGTTCCGACCAGTGCGATTCGATGAGGCGAAGCGTTGTACTTTGCTTTGACTGCCAGTCATGGTGCGAGCTACGGCTCGTTGACCTAGTTGGTACGAGTCGTTGGGCGCAGAGCCGCGTTAATTGAGGCGGACAGACTTGGTACGGTGCTTTACAGTACACGAGTCGATCGTATGAGGCGTACGCAGCTCCCTGCCTCGGCAGCCACGGAAAACAGCGTTTCCAGCAGCTCTCCTCAAGGCTGGTGAAGTCTACTGGTCCTGGGACTTCGTTCAGGGGGAAAGCTCTCTTACGAGCCCTTGGAGATTTTATTTATTTATTTATTTGAGTTTTATATAGCGCTGGTTAGACCCGGGGGTATCAGAGCGCTTTACATACGGATCCACAAACTTACAAAGTTACATCAGTTACAAGTTACATCAGTTACAAGAAAACATTTCAAGAGCGTCGGAAGAAGGAATAAAAGGAGCTTAGAAGGGTAAGAGGGTGGGGTAAAGGAATAGGAGGGAGAAAGGACGGAGATAGGATGGATAGAGAGACGAAGGAGAGTCTGCCCAACATCTGGCTGGGTAGGTGACGCCGAGGGGGAAGTCCACAGCCCATTTCCTCTATAGCTATCAGGTAGCTCCACTGGGCATCGGTCAAGCGGCTAGGTCTCAATGAGAAAATAATTAGAGATCAAAGAGGAGGGATACATGGAGCACACAGAGGAAAGTGGGTGGAGTAAAGGGGTAGGAGGGAGAGTACTATGGAGAGACGAAGTAATGTCTGCCCAATGTCTGTCTGGCTGGGTAGGTGACGGCCGAGGGGGTAGTCCACAGCCCATCTCCTCTATAGCTATCAATTAGCTCCACCAGGCATCGTCCAAAAAGCTAGGTCTCCGACGGTCAGCAGTAGGTTAGCAGATTCGGTATCCATAAGGATAGGCCGGAAGGGGTGTGTGTTTGAGTTCTGGTTGAAGTCTGTTTTTTTTGTTTTTGTTTTTTTCCTTTTTTTTTCTTCAGAGGAGTAGCACGACGTGGAAAGGAACCCAGTGGCAGCCATCTTGGTGTCAGGCAAGGGATTAACTGATAATAATAAATAGGGCAAAGGGAGGGCTCATCTCTTCATAGTTTGTTTCACAGATGTTCCCCCTCCTTCTGTTTGCACCCCTTGATTGCCATGATGTTTGTAGCGTTCTGCCCAAGCAAAGACTGAAACAAATCCCCTAGCGTGTGCTGCGAAGGGGGAACCCAGGCACCATCTTAAGGTCAGGCAGCTCCCTCATGGGACTTCAAATCTTCCACTGGCCCCAATGCTCAACAAAGTCCTTTCAGACGCCCCTCAGGCCGCCAGGTGCGTTGTGGTGCACATTAAGGAGGTAACTTGCTTTGTTCTGCTGGTGGAGGAAGCTATCAGGAGTGGGGGGGAGGGACTGCCGCCACAGCTGGGGCTCAGAGTGCTCAGGATACTCACTCGGGTGTTCGAGCTAGGTCTGCTACGGCTGAGGCTCGATTACTTGCTTCAGTGACATTTCCCAGCTCTGTGGATATTCAGCATCCCCAGGGGAGATCCTTCATTCCCGGATCCGCGTCTTGGCAGAGCCCGCCATTTTCCCTTGACTGAGGTGAAGTCCGCGATATTTAGAAGCAGATGTCGGTCCCTCGTCGCTATGCCGCAACAAGTCACTCAACAGAGGTGCCGCATTCTTTCTCCCGCTAGCAGTAAGGCAACCACTGCAGGCCAATCCCCCAGGTCAGGAACAGTATTCCTCCTTCAGCTTTCCCAGTTCCTTCTCTTCAGCAAGAGGTTTCGTCTTGTAACTTCAGAGGTTTCTGAAGTATCTTTGTCTGATCTGGATCTAATTTCTTGGGAGCAGGGTCCCAATACTTAAACCCCTAAATCCTTTCTTCCTCTGGGGCTGAGGGACCTTTGCCCAGTCTAAACCAGTTCTGGAGCACTCTGTTGATATGACTCTGACTTTCTATTCAGGGAGCAGGCTAGAGACATCAGACACTCAACAGGAGGTGGAGCAAGCATTGTGGTGGAAAGGCACAGTCCTATTCAGAGCCCAGGTGCCCTCCTCCCACCCATCTGGATGTAAATCTCTCTATTCACCACCGTGCTACCTAGCCCTGCCCTTTGGAATTCCCCAGCCCTGTCACTCACAGAAACCAGACAGCAGATACACATCCTAGCAGAGGCAGGCCTGGATAGGTTAGGCAAGCAAATACCTACTTTTTAAAAGTGGTATTTGCAAACACAGAATATTAAAATAAACTTTACTAAACGGTGTATCTTATTATTCTGCGTTCAGGCATACTAAACTCGAATTTCTACCATGTTCCTTGAGTCTGTTAGGATCATAGAATGTAATAATTCTAACAGCCCATTCTGGCCTATGGAGAACAGCTAGCCTTGCAATAGTGAAAAACGTAAATGGCTGTAATTCACTATTAGGACATGCCACACAAATCAGGGCTTGTTCTACCTTATACTTACAATGCACCTTGCCCTTGGGCCTACCATAGGGGTGACTAACATGAAGGTAAGGGAAGGTTTAGGGACTGGCAAGTGGGTGCACTTGCCCAGTCAGCATGACAGTACCAGACTGCACGCAGGCTCTGCAATGGCAGACATTAGACACATTTTACAAGGCTGCTTTTGTGGGTGGCACAACCAGTGCTGCAAGCCTACCAGCAGCATTTGGATCTACAAGCCCTGGGCACTCCTGGTGCACTGTACTAGGGTCAGACATAAACCAAATAAGCCAATCAATATAGCAATTTACACAGGGAGCACTTGCATCTAACACCAGCAAAAACACACGAGGCAACAGCAAAAAATGGAAGAGAGACCCATGCCAATGGTGCCAGATCTAACAGGCCTGGAATTTGTTCTTCTTCCGGAACCCGTTTTGCTAATCCTGCCTGGTCCTGCACGGTGTAGGAGAGTAGGGTCTGCAATCCTATGATCACCCAGATTTTTTTGCTTTTGTTTCACTGGTTTACGACTTTCTCTGGCTGTGGGCCTGCTAATCAGACCCACAGCCTAGCTGTTCTCTCACTAAATTACAACGTGCACCTTAGGTGCATTTACCAATTGGTACTGGGCCACCTTATCAGACCCTGTAACTCAGGGCATAGGTGTACCCAGGGCCTACCAGGGGCTGAAGCATGTATTATGCCACCCCTGGATGGCCATCTAAAATCTGACACAACTGGCTGCATGACAGCTGGGGCAAGGTGGTGTAATCACCCCTTGCTGTAGATATAGTATACCTATATCTAACCCTAAAATGGACACATAGATTCCTATAAGTCACTCCTATGGCAGGCCTTAACAATCCTGAAGGCAGAGTGCTTGGAATCATGTGAGATGGTGCTCTGGCATGAGCTGAGCCCGTTTGCAGCTTGCGGAACCAAGTCCTAATAGCTGTTCCATGATATCGCATACCATATACTCTTAAGTGCATTATAATCCTTGCGGTTATATGCCAACTCTGGTAAGGGTCTTGCAATTTCCTGATTGTCTTCTGCCTGTGCGTGTTTTCTAGTATCTGTCTGTCTCTCCTCAGAAATAGGAGTTCTGGTGGGTGTTTCACTGGTATGAGTATATTGCTCTTTCCTTATCTGGTCCTCCTCAAGGTTACCATTAGCTTTGATTTCGGTAATCGGAGTACGTTCTTCTATTCCTGTCTCGTCCTCACTATCACTCTGACTGTCTAGATATGTTTGGCTTCTTGTTCTTATTCTTATTTCAGGTATATCGACCACTGGAATCCATTCATCCAGACTGATGCTATATTGTTCTTCACCAACTACTTCAGGATCAACTTCTTGAGACTCTTCAGCTGCGCATCCTTCAGCCTCAACTTCGTCAGGTTCTGTTACTCTTTTCATGTGGCTGGCATGGATCCAGTTTGCAATTCCCTTGCACTTTACAGCTGTGGTGGTAACCAGTATCACTTGGCCTGGCTCTCCCCACCTTGGTGCTAGGCAAGATTCCCGAGTGTGATTTTTTATCACTACCCAATCTCCAGGGTTCAAATCATGTGCTGGAGTTGATTGTCCGGCCACAGCGTCTTCCCCAACCTGGTGAGAGATAGAACGTGGTTGGTCAGCCAACTCTTCGCAGTACTCTAGTACTAAGTCATCAGATATATTTATCAGCTTGTGTCCTGGCACCCATGCCTGCCTCATTGCCTTTCCCATGAGTATCTCATTGGGACTCAAGCCTTTTTTCTTGTCTGGGAAGCTTCTGAGTACCATCAGGACAAGAGGTAAAGCATCAGACCATTACAATTGGGTAGATTCACACAGCTTTGCCAATCTTGAGTTTATTGTGCCATTCAGTTGTTCTACCACTCCAGAAGCCTCTGGGTGGTACGCACAGTGCAGCTTTTGCTCAGTTTTGAATGCTTCACAAAGGAGTTCAATTATTTCATTATTAAAATGAGACCCTCGGTCTGCTTCAATTGTTACTGGAAAACAGAAACGAGGAATGAGCTCTCTTAAAAAGAGCTTGGCCACAGATAAGCTGTCATTCCTCCTGGTTGGGTATGGTTGTACCCATTTGGAAAATAAGCAAACGATGACCAAAACATATTTCAATCCTCGACAAACAGGTAACTGAATGGAGTCAAGTTGTAGTCTGATAAACGGGCCTTCTGCCTTCCCAATTTTCCCAGTTCAAACCACAGTTTTCTTATCAGGGTTCATTCGCTGACAAATTAAGCGTCTCTGGCAAAGACTCTCTGCTATGTTCCTGAAACTTGCATTAAACCAATCCTGTCTGAACAGTCTGATCATGGCATCTCTACCTATGTGTGAGTCTCCATGGTATAGCCTGGCCATTGGTGCAGGCATACAATCAGGTAATACTGGTCTCCCATCTAGGTAAACTATCACACCATCTTCAGGTCTTATCTGACACCCTATTTTCTCCCAGTCTTCCTTTTCTTTGGGTTCTGCTTCGGCTTCGCTTTGCGAATCTCTCACTTCCTCCCATGTATTCACTCCTCTCAACAGCATAAGTTTTCAGCTAATTCCACAGGCATCGATTTTCTTGTTTGCTGCCATTCTGTATCTGGCTCAATGTTGGGCCACTTGGTCAGCATAACGATTACCAGCTATCACTTTGTCATTTCCAGATCGGTGAGCAGCACACTGACCACGGCAAATTCTTTTGGCATTTGAATTGCTTCAAGTAATTCTTTTACCAATTGTCCATTTTTAATAGGGGTTCCTGAGGAAGCCATGAACTCCCTTTGCATCCACAACTGGCCAAAGTCATGCACAACCCCGTAACCATACTGGCTATCAGTGTAAATGGTTACTTTCCAATTTCTCCCTATTTTGCATGCTTTTATTAAAGCTATCAATTTGGCTACACGTGCAGACTTGACTCCTGGTAAAAGGGATGCTTCGACTATACCAGATAATGTACAGCATAAGCAGCGCTCAGTCATCCTTCCTCATGTCGCATACATGAGCCATCTACATATAGCTCATGTTCTGGGTCTTTTAAAGGTTCCTCTTGTATATCTGCGCGTGGTTTAGTACTGAATTCAGTGAGGTCGATACAATCATGTTTGACTTCCTCCTTTACTTCCTCAAAGTGGGAATTTGGCAATAGGGTTGCTGGATTTAGAATAGTACACCTGACTATTGTCAAATTTTCTGAACCAAGGATAATTCTTTCATATTTAGTCATCCGACTAGGAGTTAAATACTGAGTACGTGTTCTGGTTAACAGAATCACAACTGCATGTGGGGCATACACGGTTATAGGGTGTCCCATGACAATGGATTCACTTTGCTCAAGACTCATGCAAGTTGCAGCTACCAATTGTAAGCATCCTGGCAGTGCTGACGCTACTGGGTCCAGTGTGGTAGAAAAATATGCTACAGGACGTCGCATAAATCCATGGGTCTAGGTTAGGACTAAAAGAGCACAATTGTCTCTTGTGTCACAAAATAATGCAAATTCTTTTGAGTAGTCAGGCATCCCTAATGCTGGAGCTTCACACAGACTGTTACGCAATTTTAAGAAAGCAGTCATGCTCTCATCATCCCATTCAACTGGATCTTTTGCCTGTTTCTTTGTCAGCTGAATCAATGGTTTAGCTAGCACTGTAAATACCACAATCCACGGCCTGCAGTAACTTACAACTCCGAGAAACATTCTGATTTCTTTCTGAGTTTGGGGTAGTTTCATGTTTTGAATTATTTTGATTCTCTCAGATGTCACTCTTTTGACCCCTCTTTCTATCTGGTGTCCTAGATACTTGACTGAGGTTGTACAGTATTGCACTTTTTCAGGGGACACTTTATGTCCACCCTTTGCTAAATGGTTCAATAATGCAATGGAATCAATCATGCAGTCATTTCTGGTTCTCGATGCAATCATTAGATCATCGATATACTGCACCAGAACAGATTGTCCGGACAGCATCAGTGATTCGAGACACTTTTTCAAACTCTCATGAAAAATGGATGGGCTTTCTGTGTACCCTTGTGGAACACAATTCTAAACGTAAACATGGTCGTCAAATTTGAACGAAAATAAAAACTTGCATATCTGGATGCAATGGAATGGAAAAGAAGGCATGGCATGAATCAATTACAGTGAACCATCCTGCTCCCCATGGTATTTGATTCAGAATTACTGCTGGATTCGGTACTACTGGACAACATGGGCCGACAATTTTATTAATTTTACGGAGGTCTTGGACCACCCTGTATTTTCCGTTTGGTTCCTTTAGGCCAATTATAGTTGAATTGCAAGGACTGCTCATTATTTCTTCTAGAATGCCTTGTTCAACCAAACACTCTATTTCTTTTGCGACACCTGTTTTTATTTCTGGACCTTCCTTTAGTGTCACTTTTATGGGATCATGATCTGCCATCAAGCCTACTACTCTTCCAGAAAAATCCTACACATCAGGATTCACAAAGGTTTTGAATTCATCTGGTAAATCTTCTAGGCACATCTTTTTAACTTCTGTTTCTTGTTTGGCTAGCATAATGTTGTACACTCCGTCTTCATCTGGAGTCTGAATTTCAACACCATTGGGTGTGCAAAAGATTGTGCAATTCATCTTGCACAGTAAATCCCTCCCCAGTAAATTTACAGGGCTAGAGTCGCACACTACAAACTTGTGTATCTCTCTAAAATGACCAATACAGACTTCCATTGGTTCTGTGACAGGGGTCCTAATTCGTTTATTAGAAACGCCCACTACTTGGATCGCTTCTCCCGAGAGGGGTAGGTTTGGGATGTCTGCTGTTCTCACAGGAGAACGGGCAGCACCAGTGTCCAACAAAAAGGTAAGATCATTTCCCTCCACTTGTCCCTCAATGTAAGGACCTGACTGATCTACCGGTAAGGATGCGCCAAGTACGCATTCCTCTTCCCCCCTCTCAGGCACCGTCAATAATCTTCTGTTTCAAAGAATGTGTCCTGCAAAAGAAACTGTGGTGTTACCGTATTTTTCTTACCACTTGCCTCCTGAAATCCGGTGTCCACACTGTTTTTTGCTTGACTCACAAAATCTGGCAAAGGGGCTTGCGGTAACTGATTCTGAACTACTTTTCAATTCACAATGAAGCCGCTACAAAAAGTTCTCCCTGAACTATCATTTGGCCCCCTCCTACAGGTGATTAATGCACGCCTCCAGCCTATGCTCACATACGGTAGCGAACCCATGCAAGGGAAGGACGCTAATGCCCTAGACAAAATAATCAGCAGAGCATACAGGGCAATCTTCCGTCTGCCAAACTATGTCTCCCCTGCCCAAATACGTCTCGAATTTGGCATCCAAAAACAAACGGTAGAGAGAAGAGGCGCCTATATAAAATGCTGGCGCAAAATCAAATGCTCGGAACGGGGAACCCTAAACGCTCACCTATGGACAGATTAGTCAATACGATCAAACTCACCCGCTAAGAAATACCTTTTAAACTCTTTGGAATATCTGGACCTAACCAGCCTTTGGGAGTCATCAGCTGACAACAACAGCTTCAAAAAGGTGGTAACAAAAGCTACTAAATTAATATCATCTATCGAAGATAAAGAAACCCTAGCCAAGAGGGCACACGGGTGAGTCGTGCTGAAAGATTATAATTCCCTGAAACCGCATAAATATCTGAAAATGGGCCTCACGCGGAAGACAAAAGATACATTTCTAAATCTGCGCTTTGGAATTCTACCAATTCTACCTCACTTGGCACCATGGAAAAGGAGGCCAGATGAACATCTTTGCCGTCTTTGCAAATTAGGGAATGAGGATTTAATCCACATAATCTGTATTTGCCCTATCCAGATAGACATAAGGCGCGCTTTATTTCGACCACTTTGGAATCAAAAAGGTGTAAAAAGCTGCTGGCAAGCCGTGATGATATACTTCAACCTAGAAGAGGTCCAATTAAATTGCAGACTGACGAAGTTTTTTGACATTGTATCCACAAGACTTGCTCAACTACACGGCACAGTGATCAACAGCATCTAATAACTCGCCAATCAAGAAATAGTCTGCCAAGGTTCAGCCAAGCCAAAGCAAGCTGAGAAGATTGACTCATACTTTTAATTTTCACAAGTGGGCTAGAGACACTGTAATCGAGAACGATAACTCAATATGGTTTTATATACCTTTTTTCCTTTAATAATACAAGCGTTTTTAAGCTTACAACGATTTTAATGATGTACGTTTTATATTGTGAGTTTTAATTAACTGTACAATAAAGTAAACCTAAACCTAAACCATTGGTTCTGTGACAGGGGTCCTAATTCGTTTATTAGAAACGCCCACTACTTGGATCGCTTCTCCCGAGAGGGGTAGGTTTGGGATGTCTGCTGTTCTCACAGGAGAACGGGCAGCACCAGTGTCCAACAAAAAGGTAAGATCATTTCCCTCCACTTTTCCCTCAATGTAAGGACCTGACTGATCTACCGGTAAGGATGCGCCAAGTACGCATTCCTCTTCCCCCCTCTCAGGCACCGTCAATAATCTTCTGTTTCAAAGAATGTGTCCTGCAAAAGAAACTGTGGTGTTACCGTATTTTTCTTACCACTTGCCTCCTGAAATCCGGTGTCCACACTGTTTTTTGCTTGACTCACAAAATCTGGCAAAGGGGCTTGCGGTAACTGATTTTGTATTACCTGTTGCGGCTGTCTCATTAAAACCTCATTCTGCGTCTGTGGATTTAAATTTTGATTTTGGACATTATTATTCTGTATTCATTTACATTTGTGTCTCCAATGCCCCAATTTTCCGCACCGTTGACAGGGAAACGTTTTCTTTGCCTCTTCTTTACTCCTTTTTCCTCTGGGTTTACCTCCACTTCCTTCCCCTCTTTTCTGATTATTTGCTTGCTGACTTAACTAAAGTTCCTGTTGTTCTGCCATTTTTACTTGAGCCCACATTACCTTTTCTTCTAATCTCTTTAGCTTGTTATCAATTCAAATCAAATCTTTCCCTTTAAATAGGTTTTTACCTGATTATACTTTTTCATTACCTCTTCTGACGGGGCTCCTGTCTTGGGTCTCTCGGGTATTCATCATTTGGCCAATCTACTGTAATTTTACATTGGTCCACAAATCAGCTGGAACAACAATGTCAAATAAACTGTCTAAATCTTTTAACAGTACCTTCGAAACTTTCACAATCTCATTGCACACAATCTTTCAACCTTTTCTGTTTCCTTTAGTAAATACAAAGATGTAATTTCATTTGCTTGTGCTTCTTCCTTTTTCTTAGTCCATCTGGCTTTCCATTTGTCTAGATCTCCCCATTTCTGCAACAGTGTCAACAATTCCTTTATTTGCAATTTTTGTCCTGACACATTCATGTTTTCTAAATCTTTGTCAGAAAATTCAGCTCTATATGGTTTCTGTAACACTTTTGATTTACCAATATCAATTCCCATTTCAGAAGCTAAATTCAACAATTTCTCATGATATTTTTTCGTATTTCGAGTAATACTTCTGCCTATAAACAACAATTAATTTTCATCAAATTAATTTACCTTTTCCAATCCTACATTTCCAGCTACCATTTCTTCTAATTCTACTCTTAATTTGAATATGTCCAATACTTTTGGCTGTGATTTTGGCTTGTCTAAATCTCGGGTCCATCTTTCTAACTCATCAGGGCTCACTACAGTTGCACTTCTCGTTCCTGTAGATGTCTTGATCTGTACATCCTTTGAGCATTGGGGAGTATTTCTCCTGATCGATTCACCCACTGGTTCTCGTATAGGTAGATCCATCAAGGTAATTACGGATTCACACTCACTTGCTTGATCATCAACTATTAGGGTTTCTTTCCTAGGCTTTACTATGGGTGTAGTCAGAACGGGAGTTTTAGAACTAATTTGCTTTTCTCCATATAGAGGAACTACAGGACCTATAGTTACTGGTATTGTCAGAGCCTCAGGACCTGTATTTATTTGAGTGATTTTCTGAATTAATTCACTACGCTGTCTCTTTAATGCTTCTTTTTCTCTTTCCTGTAATACTTTTTCCAATGAGGTTTCATGTATAATCTGCGGAACCAAAGGTGATTGTAAAAATGGAGAACTATGAATAACTTTATTAGTTTCTTCCTGGTAGGGTGGCAGATTTTTCATTAATAAATCATCTAAATAATCATCATCCGAATCACCACCACTAGTCATTAAACGTTTTGTTTTCTCAGCACTTTTACTTCCAGTCGTTTCTTCTGTGCTAAAGACAGGATATAATCCTTCGACTAGCATAGACTGTCTCCATTGTTTCATTTGTTTATCTCAAGTATCTTTTGGAAATCTGGAATAAAATCTGCAAAAACTTCTGTCACCTCGAGAACGATCTCGCCCAAAAGTCTCGGTTTCCCACTCTTCTAGGACTTCATATTGTGTTAATCTTGGTTTGGGGTCTAATTCATTCATGCGAGTTCGCAAAATATGCAATAGTCTACCATTAAATGTACCATGTTCTGGAAATGCTAATATGCCATCGTCTTTGGTATATTCTATCCAATTCTCTAACCACACGCAAGTGTGGTAGCCTCTTTTTACCATCATATATGATGCGGGCGTTTTTGGTGGTGGAATAATAATTCCTTCTCTCGTTTTCACTGGTTTATCTTTTTTAAAGTAATTCTTGATTTTCTGCCTAAACGTCATTTTTCTTTTCTCTCCGTACATTTTATGTGGTCTTTCTCTAATACTCTGTTCTCGGGCAAAACTTAAATTTCTGGACGATTTCCTACGATTGCTGGATATAAATTGCACATGTACCGCTATCTAATTTTCTACAAAATTTCAATTAATTCAATTAAATTTTTTGCATCGCAAAAATATTTCTCAAATACCAGCGCGTCTCTTATTTTCAATAACCAATGAGGGTTTGACTTACAAGCAGCAATAACCAATGACTGCGTGGCTTTTCTGTGACGTGAGTCTCACTCTCTGCACTCACCCCTCCTTACAACTTTCTCACGGTTACACACCTGCTGTTTCTACCAATCCCAGCGCGGCTTTCTATGACGTCAGTGCAGCATCCGCGCCTGACTTCCTCCTTTGCAAGGTAATACGACAATTCAATTCTTCTTCAATTTAAATGCACATGATTTTATGAAACAACATAGAATCATTTGCTACTGTGCCCGAAAGACTAAATTCAAAAGAAAAGTTCATTTCTTTCACAACGAGTAAACCTATTCCGTCTACCCTTCATACACTGCGAGTAAAACAACTTTCCGCTTACTCTTCACTCAAGCAAAAAGAACCTGTTACTCCTTCAGAATTACCCTTTCAAGGTGATATAAGACCAAAGTTTCACCAGCGAACTTCTTTGCTACCAATTACTATCACTTTATACTAGAAAATAATCCCTAACTAGTGCTTCAAGTTTTAACTAACTTTCCGCACCTATTCCATCAAGGCAAGTAACCTCACAGCAGTGTGACTTCTATTTACCACCCGCTATTCACTATCCTGGGATTTCCAAACAACAAATAACAATACACACAGGTTTTGGTTAGTACATTAAATCAATAATCAATAAACAATCACTAATCAATGCACAAACTACCTATCTTTAACTAAACCCTAACCGTCGATCTGCTACCAGAAAAGTATACTGATGGCGCGCGGGACCACCAGCTCAATTTACCATACACACCTGGGCCCATAAACATTCACACTTTGAACTAGTAGTCCTGCTTTCTATTTTCAGCATATCAGTACTTTGAGTCCTTTTAGGACTTATACCTGTAAACCATGACTTACCAATCCCTGTCACCTATGCTATAAGTCCTAGGGATCAAAAGGGTGTAAGCATAATAAGTAGTATTTAACAAATTTACTTTCCTGTAATAACCACAGACTCGGGAGAAGTTTTAAACACTTTATCTATGCAAGTTTCGATGAGTCTTTGCCCAAATTACAGTGACCATAAATTTCACAAGTAAGAATATGATTAATAGGACATAAAGTTTGCAAAAAATCACAGTAACACCTTTAGACATTGGTACCTGGGAAGGGTGAGAAAGGGAAATAGCAAAAGGACATACCAAATGGATTATATTTCCCTAGAATGGTGTGAGGACCAACCCTGGCCTCGGGCTGGGGCAAAGATAAGGCTCCAGACTAATCAGGTGCCATCAGAACAGGACAGGTGCAGATCAGGACAGGGGACCTCAGCTAAGTGCAACGCCAGCATTACACCCCTCTCTCTATGCCAAATTAGGTGCCCCGACTGAGTAATCAATAATTCTCCCTCAGCAACACCTCGATTCTTCTGACATGGTGTGTCCAGCATTGATGCAGTGGCTAAATAATTAATGCCCTGAAGAAATTGCCTACAGTTTACAAGGCAATGAAACATGTTGGTGTGTGGTTTGTAGTTATATAAGTAATAGCCACTCCCAGCTTTTTGACCAGATAGGCTGCACGAAGGAATAGAATAAAGGTCTCAATTTTGTGCAGTTCCCTATCTTTTTGCATTACGCTGTTTGTTTTGTGTGTGTTTTACACTGTCTTTTCCACTGCACTTTAATTGCACTTACACATCTATGTTGTTTGGACACCTTTGTTTAAAAGCTTGATGACTGCCGATGATGAGAACAGGGCTACACTGGTGAGTACCTACCAGGTTCCCCGTTGGAGGTTCGCCCATGAGGGGTCATCTTGCTTTTTCACAAGACACATTATTGTTTGTTGTCCATTATTCACGATTGTCCTACAAGGGATGGAGGCTTTTTAAATTTGGAATGGTAAAGGTGTACTCTCTACCCCATAAAGTTCTAAGAAAGGGGAGATAGTTGTAAATTATTGCAATGTTTTGTACATTTGTTAAAGAAGTATAAAACACTGCCTAATTGGACCAGGTCTTTGCAGTTTGAATGATCATGTCAGCCCTCAGGCCCAAATACGAGCTATTAAAGAAGTCAAAGAGAGACACATTAGAATACAAAAATAAATTAATGCACTGTATACCACATATCTATACTCTAACCCCATTACTTTATTTATACTATAGCATTAATAGTTAAGCAGAACGAACAAAGTTTAGTACAAGCAGCAGCATGTGCATTAGTATGAGTAAGCATAAAGCGGCCATCTTGACACTAGTGCGCAGAAGCACGAAATTTCCCACCAAAGCACAGATACGTCACACCATGTAGATGTGGCAGACGCATGCGCAGAAGAGTTCCTGCGTTTTCGGTGGCCATTTTAGAACACTCTGGTTACTGTTTAGTAAATGTACATAGCAAAGCGTCTCCTAGATACTAAAAATGCTGTGTAATAAAATATTAGTAAACAAAACATGTTTATTAATTAATTAAAGGTTATTTCAAGAGGGCTGAGTCCAAGCAAGTTTCTGTACGTATGAAACCTTGCTCCATCAGCACCGACCAACTACTGTTTAGTTACGCTGCTGGGCTGTTATTATTCCATTTAGGGACTACTTCCTTGTTATCATTCAGCTAAACAAGCCAGCAGCATAACTAAACAGTAGTTGATCGGTGCTGCTTCCTCTCACGGCAGCCATGCTAGTCAGCAACTTTTTTCCTCCTCGGTCTCACCAAACTGCCAGCGCACGTGACAGTCAGTTGTCTCTTGGGGATAAAAACATTCTCTACCAACGGAGCGAAGCACATCGACTCCGAGCAGCGCTTAGGGAGGCGGGCCATCCGCTGACGTCAGAGGTCGGCGGCAGTAGCGGCTCAGAGCAGCAGCTGGAGGTGCCAGGGCCGGTGCAGGGCAGGAGCGGAGATTCAGATTATATAGTGACGTGATTTCTCCCTCCCTCCCCCCTACATAGGTATGAGCATAATTTTGTTTAATCAGCAGCACCATGGAACCACTGACTAGATGGTATATGCAGAATTATATAAATGATTAAAAGGAACGGGCAACTGAATCTTGGGTAGTGTAATTGCTGAGTCGGGTTTGTATACAGCTTTAACATCTCATTTGGGGGCCTGAAAGTAACACTGAGTTATGAAAGCAAGTACGAGTCAAATGTAATTTGGCAACAAAGCATCCTCCTTGTCCCTGTTTTCTAACTATGGATGTTGGTGGTTTGAAATGGCTCAATCGGAGCGTTACAGGCACAGATCACACACACTGAAGTAACTTGAGGCCGGGCTTCTCAACAAAAGCCTGGCTGTTGGCGCTGACTGGCTGTTTTTGACTGAAAACCACTCCTTCAGGAAAAGGCTGTTATTTTTTAGGTCTCGACTACGCAGTGAGTATGCGCTGCATAGGCAAAAAACCTTTAGCAATCGCTTCGGCTTTTCAGCCTAAAACGTGCACGCGTTCCATTGCCTTCAACGGCAACATGTGCACTTTTGGCGATTCCCTAGCGGGAGCAAGCTTTGACAAAAGGGTTCTGCTCGCTCCCGCAAGGGAAACCAGCGCAGGCCCCCTCCTCACGCCCTGCTGCCGCGTGAGGCGCGTGTTTGTTTTTATTCCTTGCCTCCTCATGCTTTCTGAAGCGAGTCTTTCCAATGTGCACTGCCCAGTACACTTGCATGACTTTACTTCCACATATGCCTTTGCGTGGCACAGCCCCGCTCCCAGGGCCTGCAAGGGTGGTCTGCCGAAGGCTCTGAGCTTGCTATTTCAGGAGAACGTGTGCTTGCCTGGAGGCATTGTTCGCCTGGTATTTACCCAGTTCTTCAAACAGCTGTCTCTGTGGCAGCAGCGGAGCTGCCATGCAGGAGTTGTGCCCCCTGCTCTTGGCGGCGCTGGTTTTACCTGTCGGTGGGGCGCTTTAGGGTTTGTCCACGAGGATATCACGCTACAGGGGGGAGGGGGTGTTGCAAGACTGTTGTCCCCGCTTTAATCCTATGCAGTAAGTGTTATGGGGCGATGAGGAAATGTGAGATAAGAAAGTGACCTGTATTTTGTGGCAGACATCTTTGCTGTTGGCAGGCCTGTCTGGTTGAGACAGAGTGGTTATTTAACTCAGTTTGTGTGTAGCCTGTGTGTTTGTCATTAGTTGCCAGCAGTGTTCTACAGTGTTATACATACCTCACTGCTCGTATGTCTGTCCATTTGTTATGGGAGTACGTTAATAGGCAAGCTTGGTGTCTAAAGGGGGGCTTTGTGTCTGAAGGGATGATAGATCTGGCTGAGGTCAGTCAGTTGCCAGACTTTCATGTCCTGATTAACTTCCCATCTCTACCGGCCCTTCAGGGGCACTAGCCTGTTTGGCGATCGCCTGATTTCCTAGAGGATGTGGACTAACAGCCAGAGCTGAAGACTTTGGAGGTGGGGAACAAGGTTCGAGTCTCGGCGTCGGCTGTACGTCCTGTGTTTCAGGGCAAATCGTGTAATCTCGTCGTGCATACCAAAAATGAATGTGTCCTTTTGTAATGGATCGGGTTCCCACTATATGAAACTAAATAAAACAGGCACATAACGTGGCAAGAAGCGAGTGCCTCATTCTCAGTGGACCAATTTGAAACATATCCATAGGGTTTCTAAAATATGGCTGAGCCCTTGCTTGGTAGTGTCAGGCTTTCACGTTTAGAAGACAGGACATTTTTTACAATTTGTGGGGAAATAGAACCTGCTGCTGTTTGATTGTAATTAGTTCTTAGGCCTTACAATTGCTACTCTCAAGTGTAGTTACTGTAACCCCAGGTCCCGCCTCACGTCCTAAGAGAGGATTTATTTTAAAATGGCAGACTTATGAAAAATGTCTTTAAAAACAGCACCACTTGCAGCGCAATCAGTTGTTCGGTAAAAGTTTTAATCAACTCCGTTGTGTTTGGAATGTGAATGTAAAAGATTTCAGTTGTAATGCTACCACGCTAAATTCGAAGCACAACTTCCTGTGCAGCGGCACCGTGATAGATTCCCAAAAATGCTCAAAAGTGCAAGAAGTCTTGAAATCAAAAAACTTTAGCGACAAAGTGGAACTACCAGCTTTTTGGATGTCATTGGACACTACACCTAACCAGTAGTGTTTCATCAGAGATTCTTTTGAAGGAATATAGCCACCATGTGGCGATTCCCATAAGTCTTTACCTTCATAATGCAGTGCTGTGTCTAAAAGCGGTTGACAATTTGGCTGCAAAGGAAAGCCTCGTGCTCCTGATGTGTTTTTTTTTCATTACATACCTCTGATGCAAACACTGAAGACAGATTCAGCTCCCGCGCTCATACAGCCAAAAGGCGAGACCTATTGGCTATGCCAATGCTTGTTTTACTTGCAGCTATGTTGAATGAACGGGTTTTTGGAAAATGGCACCACTTCAGATTCATTTGATTCGGGTATTCTCATTCCCTTTTTAATTGGCACGGGATTTTATGACAACTTAACCATGACGTGGCTGACATTTAAAGCAGCAGCTGATTTATCCATAGTATGTAGACATTTGTGGATAATTTTGACAGATTGGGAAAAAAACTGTCAACTTGTATGATCGGCTGTTTTCCCAAATAAATGAATTAAAATATGTTGATGTATTCTAGAGTTACGAAGCACACACCTGTATCTGTAGTCATGTTAAAAGTTCAGGATATCACTAACTGCAACTATGTCACACATCTGATTTTCTTTTTTTTTTTTTTTTTAAACCTTTTTTATTGATTGCAAGAGAGAATATTTACAATACTGAAATCGCATTAGTTATGCATACATGAAAAAAAAAAACTATACATATAGTATTCATCACATAGAGAAAACAAGCGTGCCGGTAACTCAAACAATCATACATTTAGTTTATAAATGATCCCCATATTTTTTCCCTACGTTCTAGTGCTTTTGGGCCTCTAAGTTTAGCCAGTGATAGCTCCATTGTATAGATTTCGTGAATTAAATACCACCAATCCATAACAGTTGGGGGTTCTTTTGATATCCAGGTTCGCGCGATGGCCAATCTCGAACAGGAAAAAATGATTGTTATTAGATCCTTAAAATTACTATTATTATCTTGTATATCAAGTAAAATTAAGTGAGCAGATAGGGCCGGAAAAGTTATTTGTTTTTTATTAAGAACCTCAGTTATTCTTGTCCAAAAAGTTGAAAGTTTCGGACATTGATACAGCATATGTTCAATAGCAGCGGCTTCTTTATCACATTTTGGACATTTGGTACGTTCGTTAGAAATATTGCCAGATGTCCAGTTTGAGATTCTCTGTGGTGTATAGTATAATTGGGTAATTGTCTTGTAGAATTGTAGCCTTAAGTTTGAAGAGTGGACAACTCGATTTATTTGTTTAAGTGAACTTGTGATCTGGTTAGAATTAATATTGATTCCCAGCCTATTAGTCCATTTATCTGCTATCTTCCCACATTCACCAACATGACCTTTGTTCAACAAAGTATAGCTTTTACTAATGAGAGATTTAGTAAGATTTGAATAAATACATTGAAGAATATCTGATTGTTCGACGTTCACGATTTTGTTTTTGTTAATCAAAAAGTCTTGTAGCTGTATATATTTAAAATACATGGGGTCTTTAATATCATATAGTATTTTTAATGTATTAAAGCTTAGAAGACCTTCTGAGCAATATAGATCTCCCAAAGATTTAATACCATGATCTAGCCATTGAGCACTAGCGCCATCAGAAAAGATGTTAGGTAACCCTGGGTTCCCCCATATTGGTAGTTCAGCATTGAAAAAGGGAATTTTATTGGTGTCTATTATTTGATACCAGATTCTTTTGATAGCTCTAACAGTCTTGAATTTAACTCTTTTGTAGTAGTTTGGGTCATTGACCCGAAATAAGAATTGGTTGCTTTGTGGCCCTAGCACGAACTGGTGATAAAACAGAGGAGTTTCTTTAGACAGGAGGCTGCGTATACGTGAAATAAAGGTAGCAAAAAAGTCGAATTTTAGTTCTGGAAAGTTTAATCCTCCTTTTTCAATAGATAATTTCAGTGCCGTCATTGACCTGCGGGCTTTTTTGTATCCCCATATATAGTTACTACAGATACTTTCTATCCTCTTAATGCAAGATTTATTCAGCTGTAACGGGATAGATCTAAACAGGTAAAGTAATTTTGGTACTATTTTCATTTTAATTGTATTGATGCGTCCGATCAAACTAAGTGGTATTTTATGCCATTTTTTGAGAGTGGATGTAATATCTCTTAGTAGAGGCTCACATCTGATTTTCAGATGACTCTTAATTTTGGTTTAGCGCTGGGCACGTCTCGCTCTCGTTTCAGTGAACTTATCCACGACTTATACAAGATACTTTGTGAAGTTCAGCTCGGTGGTTCTACGTGTGATCGATTCTAGTGCCGCGGCAATTTACCTGATGTGTAAGTCAACAACTAAAATGGTAATCATATCTCTGTATAGACACAGAGCAGGGAGAAAGGGGCTTCACCAACTCAAGTGTCCTTGTTTGCCACGAAGCACAGATAGTTGGCTGCTTTTTTCAGCAAATGTAATTCATAAGTGGGCTGTAACCTACTTTGAACTGCTCGCAGGACTCTTTCCCCTTACAGTGGATTTTGGTTCACTAACAATCCTTCTGTGTGTTGATAAATGAGTACTCTCTCCGTGTGAATAATTATTTTCCTTCGTTGCCACGTCCATTAAGGTTGTTAGCTGTTTGTCCCAATGTCCAGCCGATCAGATCTGCTTCAGCTGTGATGAAACTGTATGCAAAGGACCATTGTCCTGTCTTTGAGGGGGAAGAGGCTAGTTCCAATACCTTAGATGCCTTGGAAAGGCTCTATGAAGAGTCTACGTTCAATTCATCTGGCCATTAAAGAGGATTTGCTACGATCAGAAAGGTCTCTCACTCTTAGCAATTCTGGTTTGCCTTTTCGGTCCATCGAGACATAGGTAGTCGTCTGTCTTTCAAGCCACTTTAAATGATCTTGCAGTGAGGGGGCGTGGCCGTCGTCTGAGTCCACTCGCTCCGCACCCCTGAGGCAAACTAAGGCCATTACTATCCGGCAAACAAGTTTGTGCAAACCCAGTGAACCAGTTTCATGTAGGGGAAAAGCAAGACTACAAGCGAGTCGAGGAATTGCAAGACTGAGCCGATGCAACACGAAGCTCCCGAGACCCAGCAAAGGTGTAGACCCCAAAATGGCGCCCAGCGAGTAAGTAGGAGGAGAAGCCACTGCAGCCAAAACGGAGTAATCGCGGAAGAAGGAGAGAAGGTGAGCCGCACAAGAACACCCCCAGCGAGCCCCCAGGTACAGCGACCAGTGTGAGCGGAGGAGGAAAACCGGAGGTGAGCGAGGGTGTGGTGTGATGTGAAGCGGAGCAGCGGCTGGGCAAATAGCGGGCGCAACAGCAAACAAGCGGAGGGGTCCGCAGAGGGAGCCGACAAGCAGTCAAGCGGCTAATGGTGGCTAACGGCAGCGGTTTCTAACACTTACCAAACACCCTTTTAACAACGAAGAACGGCAACGGAGACGAAACCGAAACCACCGCCGCTCATGGGGGCCGCCATCACCGGAAGTGAAGCAGGGAGTAAACAACAAACGCCGGAAGTGGTGTACGCCTAGTAGGACGCGCCAGCAGCAAACACCGCAACCGCAATCAGAGGCATCACCTGAGGGCGGCGGCTGACAGACGCGAGGGCACAGAGGAGCTGAGGCACGAAGGCGCATGGCGAAGGTGAGGCAGATACAAAGGGAGTGCGCAAGTGTGGAATAGCGGCAGGAAAGCAAAAGAACCGCACGAGAGCGCAAACGCCGTGACCGTGACCTCCCTTCCAGCAGGTGCGCAGGAAGGCAAAGAGGAGCACTCAAGCGCACGTGCGCACAGGCAGGGGGAACAGAAGCAAGCGGCCAACAAGCACCTCTCGGCACCCACCAACAAAGAGGGGGAAAGCGGAGGCAAGGTGAAAGTGCGTAGCCACACATCACACGCGCGCAAGAGGCAATGCGCTAACTAGCCCACTCCAGAGCCCTCAAGCCTTTGTGAATAAGATCCACTAAGGCAATCTACGTGGGGCCCGTCACCTGCAAGCAGCAGGTGTCTAAGGACAACAAGATACCAGAGGGGTCAAAGGGAAAAACCCAGCGCAACACACGCCGCACACCCACTCAAAGCTTCACAAAGCGGACGGCACAAAAGCCGCGGCCGCGAACGAGACAAAGCACACGCTGGCAGACCCCAAAGCCAAGACCAGAACAAGGCACATTAGAGAGCCAAGCAGATACAGATCTCAAGGATCTTACGCCTTAACATCAAAAGCAACTCTAGCAAGCACCCCAGCAGTGGCCCAAAAGGGAGGGCGACTAGGCAATATTCTGTCGCGAAGAGGCATCGGAACTATGGCGAACAATGAGGGGAAAATCGGTAGGAGACCAAAAGAAGCCAAAAAATAGACAATCAAGGATCCCCAATGAAAACCAAAGGCGAAACAGCCACCCTAGAGACCATCCTAAGGAGAATCAACGAGGGGAATGAGGTGGCGAAGGAAACAAAACTAAAAGTGGAGAACATGCAACTTGAGCTGGCTGCAATAAGAGCTGATCTCCACAAAACCAACATAAGAATGGAAGCTGCAGAAGGACGAATCAGCTCGGTGGAGGATGCAACCAAGGAGAATACTAAGGCCATAGCAGAATGCCAGAAGGCCATGAAGGCCATACAGAGACAGCTAGCTGAGCAAGACGACAGGGCCAGGAGAGGCAATGTAAGGATCCTGGGCGTGCCGGAGGGGGCAGAGGACAAAGCAGGCTCGTGTGCAGCCATGCTTGAGGAGATGATCCCCAAACTCACAGGCATCAACTTCGAAAGGCAGTTCGAGGTGCAAAAGGCCTACAGGGTGCCGGCAGGGAAACCAACGACGGGCAAAGGACCAAGAGCAATTATATGCAACCCTCTGAGAGCGTGCCAAACTGATGTCATTTTTGCCTTCGCCAGGAAAAATCAGAACCTGACATGTAAACGTAAATGTAAATGTATAGGCATTTATATAGCGCACTACTTACCCGGAGGGTCCCAAGGCGCTTCGACCGCTGCAAAACCCCTCCTGGCTTCCCTGAGAGATGGTCCCTTAATGTGTATCTCCAGGGTGAGACCAGGCATCCCCGGCGGTCTGGTGGGGCTGTTTGTGAAGATGAGGCAAGCTAATGCCCAGAGTTGCCGAGTGTGATCGCTGATCAGAGTGGGCACCGAGGCGAGAGAATTATCGGGTCCGCTGACCCTGGTCCAGAAACCTGCCGCGCCGGGAATCGAACCCTGGTCCTGGGCCGTCCTCTGCTCTCGGGTCTGCCGCCTCTAACCAGTGAGCCATGGGCAGGCTCCAAGATCGTGCTGACCCAAGACTACTCAAAGCCAACGGTCGTGACCAGGAAGGGGTTTCTGGCCCTCAGAGAAACCCTGCGGAAAAGAGGCGCCAGCTTCAGCTTTGTTGGCCCAGCCCGTTTCAAGGTCACGGACAAATGGAGAACAATGGTGTTTGAAAACCCAGGAGACTTGAGACGGTACCTGCAGGGACCACTGGCCGAGGAGATGGAGGAAACAAAAAGCCCCGGTGCAGCGAAAAGAAGCGCCTCTCCCGACGTGACCGGACAATCGGAGTAAGGCGCACCACATGCAACAGGACAACATGTCTACCTCAAACAACCAAGTGACATATGAACATGAACCTTGACCACCAAGAGAAAGGACTAGCATCATATGCCTGGTAAAATCTACCTCAACTCAGACAAACGAGCAGGTTGGCGGAGTGCAGAACTGGGAAGCAAACCACGCTTACGAGATCTTTCAAACCTACCTCAGCACTGTGAAGGACTGCGAAAGGGAAGTCTGAAACCGAAATGGAACAATGGGCCTAAAGAGAACTACTGAGACCGACTGTGCATTTTTCAACTTTCAAGGATCTACCAAATAAAGAACACAAACTTTACCTCAGGGACGATGCGGTGCAAAGGAACTTTGTCGTCGCACACCCACTCAGCAAGTAAGGGAGGGAGGGGGGTGGGAGGGGAGGGAGGGGGGTGGGAGGGGAGGGGAGGCAGGGGAGGGTGGGGGGAGCGGGGAGCACATACATGGGGTTACTTTCTTTCACTTTCTCTTCTACTACTCTTTCTCTACAACTTCCACATCTACATCGAGGAGAAACAAGCGCAGGCGTAAGCACAGGCACCCACAAATAATACAAGGACCAGAAAGAGGGGGCCACAGCAATCCATACAGAGCAAGGCCACACAGATCGCAAAATGCAAAGCCACACAAATGACGCACAACAATCAGACAAACCTCTCATCAGACATTAAGATAGTATCACTGAACGTCAAAGGTCTCAATAGTCCGGTGAAAAGGAGGAAAGTGCTCGAACACCTCAGAAAGCTTAAGGGCGACATATATGTACTCCAAGAAACAAGACTAGAAGCCGAGGACATAAAGCGCATCAGAGCCAGCTGGATAGGCGATGTTATAGGGTCACCAGCACAGAACAAGAAAAATGGGGTGGTGACAATAACCAGCAAGAACTCCAAGCTAACAGTGGTGGACGCACAGGCAGACACAGAGGGAAGAACTCTTGTCACTAGCCTAAGAAGAGCGGGGGAAAAAATCCACGTGGCCAACATATACGGCCCAAACACTGACGATAAACCCTTCTGGGATGGAGTGGGAGCACAACTGCATACCCTACTACTAGATGACCTTCTTGTCGTTGCTGGCGATATGAACCAGGTCCTAGACCCAGCGATTGACAAGCAGCCACACAGACCGAGCCAAGCCACACACAGAGGCAACATCCTGAGGAACCTGCGCTCCAAACTTAGCCTGAAGGACCCATGGCGTCTAAGTAACCCAGACGCAAGATAATATACCTTTTACTCCAACCCACACAACTCCTACAGCCGAATAGACTACATCCTCATGTCAGAAACACACACCCACCTCATAGACCACATGGAAATTGGTCCTCGGACAATTTCAGATCACTCGCATATAAGCCTAACCCTATCAGGGAAGCACAACCAAAAACCAACTCGAAGATGGCGTTTTGATGACAATCTGCTCACCAACATATCTGCGAAAGCAGAGATAGAAGCGGCTATAAAAGAGTACATAACAATAAACGACACCCCAGAGACAGACAGAGAACTGCTATGGGACGCTTTAAAAGCCACCATAAGGGGGACCGTTATGACAATCAAGGGCAGGCTGAACAAGGAAAGAAATAAAAAAATTGCTGACCTAGAAAAAGAAATTAAAAATCTTGAGAATGGCCACATAGCCAACCTAGAAGATAAGAACACCCTCACTTGCCTAACTAAACGGAAGTATGAACTCAACAGAATACTGAGTGAGAGAGCAGGGACCTGGATTGATAAATACAAATCTATTAACCTGTGCACTGCAAACAAAGCAGGGAAAAACCTAGCATCTTACCTTAAGGGGAAACAGAAACAGCACTCGATTGGGGCCATTAAAGACAGTCACAACAAGTCACAGACTGCAAACAAGGACATTTTGGAAGTCTTCAGAGATTTTTACGAGGGACTATATACGAGAGACGAAACACTAAAAGATGATGGGGCAAAGAACTACTAGGTAGCATATCTACACCAACGCTATCAGAAAAGGAACGAGGCATCCTCGAGCTAACCATAACGGAGGACGAAATAGGGAAAGCCACGGCAAGCCTGAAAGACAACAAGGCACCAGGGCCAGACGGCTTCACATCCGGATTTTACAAGCAGTACCTGCACATTCTCAAACCAACCATGCAAGAAGTCTTCACGAAGTGTGTCCAGAATGGACGCATGACACAGACAATGGCGGAAGCAAACATAATAGTAATACCAAAGGAAGGAAAGGACACAAACCAGGCAAAGAATTTTAGACCAATCTCACTCATAAACGTAGACTGTAAAATCTACGCAAAAATACTAGCAACCAGACTCAATGCATACCTACCTAAGCTTATGCACAGCTCCCAAGTAGGCTACCTTAAAAACCATATGTCCCACGATAACACTAGGCTGTTATGCCACATAATTATTAATTCCTCCAAAAGTAGCATCGCAGCTGTCATGATAGCCTTAGACGCTGAGAAAGGGTTTGATAGGGTGTCATGGCCATACCTAAACCAAATATATCAAAAACACAAGAGGGAGGTAGAGCAGATGGTTGGATTCGTACCTAAACCAATGCATGGGGAAATTTGGGCTAGGACCCAACTATAGGAAGATGGTAATGGCCCTCTACAACGACCCTAAAGCACGGGTGGTAGTAAACGGAGGCACATCAGAAATACTTCACCTAGTTTGGGGGACCAGACAAGGGTGCCCGCTTTCACCAGCTCTATTCCTACTAGCGATAGAACCACTACTAACCATGATCAGAACCAACAAAGACATAGCAGGAATACCGGTAGAGGAAGAAACTTTTAAGCTAGCGGCCTATGCGGACGACGTACTAATAGTCACAGAAGACCCAGAGAGATCCATCAAAGCGCTGATGGGCACGATAGAACAATACGCCCAGGTCTCGGGGTACAAACTGAACAGGGACAAATCCGAATGCAAACCGCTGAACGTCCACACAACAAAAACGGTGTTAAGCTCGTCCGGCCTAACATGGCAACAGAAGCCCATAAAATATTTAGGCCTTCTCTTCGAGAAGGACCTGAGGGCCACACTGGAACACAACGAGCAAGCCACTCTCCAGAAAATTAAGGAAAGAGTAGAAGGGTGGTCTCCCAAATTCACAACGTGGTGGGGAGAGTGGAAGCGATTAAAATGATGCTCACATCAATGGTTAATTACATGCTGTGCATGCTGCCACTAATAAACACTGAAGACTTCCACAAGAGACTAGACAAAATGCTGAACAACTTTCTGTGGAGGGAGAAAAAGCCCAGAGTAAGCCTACACAAGCTTAGATTGTCAAAAGACCTGGGAGGCCTTAACTTAACCAATTTCAAAAGATTCCAGGTAGCGTGCATAGCCAGACAGGGGCTCCACTGGCTCGACCCGAGACCGGAATACACCCCCGCATGGCTGACACTTGAGCGAGGACTACTAAAAGGTATGAACCCCATCACCCTTCTCACCGCCACTCGACACCCAGCAATCAAGGATAACCCCGTCCTAAACAACACAAAAACAGCGCTCCTAAGTGTTAACAAACTAATGGCAACAAGCATAAGGAAAAGTCAATTCGAGTCCATCTGGCACAACCCCACAATAAAGTACAGGGATAAGACTCTGAACATGCACTCATGGTATAGACATGGAATCTCCATTGCCAACGACCTTCAGAAACAAGGCACGCACCTAACTTTTGACACCCTCAAGGAAGAGCACAACCTACAGAGCATAGAACTATACAACTTCCTGAAGATCAAGGTAGCAATAAGGACGGCAAACCTTAACGGTCTAACACCATCACTCATGCAACACGCCACCAACCTCAACACACTAGGACACCAAGTGGCACACCTTTACAAAGCCCTATGCCCCAAATCCACCAAACTCAATGACAAAGTCACAAATTTTTGGGGTACAATAGCGGGTAGGGTGCTAAGTGAGGACGAGAGAGCAGAGCTATGGAGATCCACCTCTAGGAAAAAGGTAACGGCAACTCTAAACCAGACCAAATTCGGTCTAGTACATAAGGCATACTGGACACCAGCCCGCCTAGCATCCATGGGGATCCGAGAGAGCGATTCCTGCTGGAACTGTGACAAGGGGAAGGGAGACCTAGAACACCTACTCTTCCGCTGTTCTAAGGTTAGGGAATTCTGGGACAAAATTGGAACGCTAATTAACGAAATCACAGGGGTAACCATACACATAGATTTCCACAGCCTGGTTCTGGGTTTCACATCCCCAGCAATCACGACTATAGAAGACCGCGACCTCATTGACCTACTGCTGACTACGGCAGTCAAAATAGTCCTAAGTAACTGGAAAGACACAGCGAAAGCCACTCCTAAAGCATGGCTTAACTGGATCACCTACCTACGCGGGGCTGACAACATTACAGCGATACACTCACCTAAAACACACAGGCAGTCGAATATGTTGGGTTCCCTAGACAACTACCTATCATCGCATAAACCCCCATAGGCGGCGAAGCTAGGCAATCAGCAAAGCGGTTCACCTCGCCGGTCTCTGTGCGTACAACAAGAATGTAACCTGCAACGCTCCTTTCTGTTCTCCTCCTCGACCTTTCTCTATCTTCTCTATCCTCCGGGACGTGGGACCAAGGATGTCAACCAAGCAATACAAAGGGGCGGCAGACGACATCGGAAAGCAGAACTTGGAAGACTGGCAATCGGACTAACCCCAATAAGACTGGAAGCTGGCAGCCACCGCCAGCCCCCCCGTCCCGGGCGTTTTTTCTTTTTCTTTCTTTTCCTTCCTCTTCCTTCACCCATGTATATTCTATGCTCCATGTAAATATATATTTTTCTACAATAATAAAAAATTACAGAAATAAATGATCTCGTAGTGTTCCCTTCCTTTTTATTGGTGCACTTTTGTAGACACTGTCCATTAGAAATGCTGTATTCAATCTATGGCTGCATGGATAAATACTTATAAGGTCCCAAGGGCTAGACCGATTGCATTGCAAATGCTTGTTGTTTTTGTAGTGTCAGCCAGCAGCGGTTGGCATGTAGGCAGAGTGGGGTGCCGGGCATATGTGGTGTCGGTGTGTGCATGCATGCAAGGTGAGTGGTGTGTGAAAGTAAAAAGAAAAAAAACACCATGCTTGCTGCATGACCTCCGACGTCCTCCCTCCAGTGTCCTCGGGCTCCAGTAATTTCCCTCAAACAATCCTACCACTGCTCTTATCTGGTAACCCAAAATAAATACAAAGATGCCTATGGTATTATTTTTATAAACTTCTTAGTTTAGGACAGATACCAATAATTATCTGTCCTCTATTTTTTTTAATACTTCTTGACTAAATCTCCATTTTTATTTTATCTTTATTCATGTAGTAGCTATCTAGACACTTAAATGATTCAACACAAACAAAAAAAGTGATTTACAAAAACTTTTTTTAGTAAACCAAGTCTTTTTTTTCATTAGGAAACATATTTTTCACCTTCACGTATTTTACTTTTTTCTTTTTGTACATGTATCTACATATTTGTCACTTATGGGGGCCTGTTACGATTGCGGTTTTTCCGCATCCTCCGGGCCGGCGGAAGCCACCGCCGCCCCGGAGGATGCGGAAAAACCGCAGCGGACCCACCAAAGATCCACCGCCACATTAGGATGGCTGGTGGGTCCTGGTTTCCGTCCGCAGATTTTCCGCCGCGGTTGGCTTACAACCGCGGCGGAAAAGCTCTAATATGGTGATGGTGTCTCTCAGACACCGTCAGCCATAATAGGATGGGCTGTTTCAAATGCTTTTCCGACGTGGAAAAGCATGTGTAACTTCACTGCGGGGGCCCGTTGCGGACCCCCTGGGTGAAGGGGGGTGGGGGGTGCACATGGGGGTACCTATGGTACCCCCCTGCATTTGTATGCAGAAATCGGCAGGCACCGCACGGTGCCTGCCGCTTTCTGCATACAACTGCAATGTATGCATTTTTATCATTGCGGCGGATGCACCCGCCGCAAAGGTAACAAGCATTTGCAATGCAATAGGGCTCGCATTAGTAAAGTTTGAGGGATTAGTATTGTAAATGACAAATTTATTATTTATGTTTTTGTTTTGAAATTTTGGAAATTAATAACTTTGTCATTTACAATGCTAATAGTGTTAACTTGTGAAATTGTGACACCTATAGCATTTGTAATCCGTTGCTTGTGCTACACAAGAGCCGATATAACAGCAAGTTTAAACATATGCAACAGAAGCAATGAGTGAGAGTTACCACGGACAGCAGGACGACGGCGGGGGTGAAAGGAACTACAGACAGCAAGAGGAGGGCAGGCCTGCGGCCGTGAATAAGTGACGGCGGGGGGCGGGGCAGCGAAGCCTTTGATGTGCCAAATGCTGCTGGGGAACCGAGTTGGAGCCTCAGCGTGGGCTCAGCATCCTGTGATTCTGATCAAATCACTTTATCTCCCTGCGCCTACCACACAATGAAAGTGTCCTTGTGTAACATAACTGGTGCTCAAATCATTCATCAGAGAGCATTACCATGTGTAAAATGACAAAATAATGAATTAAAAGTATTAAAAATGTTGCACATTGTACCACATAATTTGTCTTTTTTGCCTCATAATTTAGACAACCTTGATGCATAATTTAGTGTCCCCCATGCCGAATAAGTCTAGTTGTAATGAGTATTAATGAAGGATCAACTGTCCACACTTCACTACTCGAAAATGTGTGCCCCTGTGACAGCCCTTATGATGTGCCCCTACACTAGGATAAATCTCTGCTCATGGACAAAAGCCCTTCGATTTGGGGATGGGAGGCTGGAGGTTAGAACAATGCTTTGAAAAAAAGAGCAAAGGACGTGGTTCTGCAGGCTCAGTAAAAAGCTTCAGGGCTCGAGTGACAGGGATGTAATTAGGGGGGAGGAGGGACGGAACGGAAGTGCTCTGGGTTTAATAGATGGTCAATGTCCAGCTGGTTGGGTTGTTATTTTATCTGCAGCAGGGTGCTTTGTACAACTTCAGCGTGTTCTAAGAGGCAATCTGCCCTGCACACTCGTGTCGCACGGTGCACGCGCTGCACAATATCTGACTCGCTTTACCAACAAACATCAGTATTATCGACTCAGTGAGCTTAATAAAAGTGTTGGTATAATGCCACACAAGCAGCTTAGTCTCGAAAGCTTTACGCCGCTCTATATGCACAACCCACTTTCTTGCACTGTGTTTCACGTTCTTTCCAGCGTGAGGGACAATGAGAGGAAGAAGGAAGCGAGAGAGCGAGGAAGAAGGGAGAGAGTGAAAAGGGCGACAGGGGGAAAAGTAAATGGTGAAAGATGGAGGGACAGAAAGATAAAGATAAAGACAGCTCACAGATGGACTTGGAGGGAGAACGAAAGAGAAAGAAGAGGGCAAACAAATATGAAACAAGGAACTGGACGACAGCAAGGGACTGGGAGACAGAAGGAGGTGGGGGCAGGGTGAAGGGTTAAGGGGTAGGGAGAGAATGCACAGGCTGGGCAGGCTTAAAAACATGTAATTATAAAAATTTCAATCTAGCACTGAGAAACTCTGGATACGTTGTAGCGCTTTAGAAATAAACATTTATTTTCCTCAAAAGAAAAGGCCCTTAACAAAAACAAGAGAAAGGGAGTGCGCGCTGTGTGCTGGGGGAGGAGGTGGGGGGCTATTAGCCTGTGAGAACTCGCGGCCGGAGAAGGGAGAGAGTGAAAAGGGCGACAGGGGGAAAATAACATGGTGAAAGATGGAGGGACAGAAAGATAAAGATAAAGACAGCTCACAGATGGACTTGGAGGGAGAACGAAAGAGAAAGAAGAGGGCAAACAAATATGAAACAAGGAACTGGACGACAGCAAGGGACTGGGAGACAGAAGGAGGTGGGGGCAGGGTGAAGGGTTAAGGGGTACGGAGAGAATGCACAGGCTGGGCAGGCTTAAAAACATGTAATTATAAAAATTTCAATCTAGCACTGAGAAACTCTGGATACGTTGTAGCGCTTTAGAAATAAACATTTATTTTCCTCAAAAGAAAAGGCCCTTAACAAAAACAAGAGAAAGGGAAGTGCGCGCTGTGTGCTAGGGGAGGGGGGGCTATTAGCCTGTGAGAACTCGCGGCTGGAAAAGGGAGAGAGTGAAAAGGGCGACAGGGGGAAATTAACATGGTGAAAGATGGGGGGACAAAAAGATAAAGATAAAGACAGCTCACAGATGGACTTGGAGGGAGAACGAAAGAGAAAGAAGAGGGCAAACAAATATGAAACAAGGAACTGGATATCAGAAGGGACTGGGAGACAGAAGGAGGTGGGGGCAGGGTGAAGAGTTAAGGGGTAGGGAGAGATGACACAGGCCGGGCAGGCTTAAAAACATGTAATTATAAAAATTTCGATCTAGCGCTGAGAAACCCTGGATACGTTGTAGCGCTTTAGAAAATAAACATTTATTTTCCTCAAAAGAAAAGGCCCTTTTCTGATTTGCTCACAAAGTTTACAGGTGAAATAAGATTAATCTATAGACACCCGGTTCGCAGTAAGAAAATAATGAATAGCTATTTTTAAATGGTACATTGTTCAGCATAGTCAGTGTTTTGTATTTACAACATTATAAAGGAGTCACGGCCTGCGGCCGTGAAAAAGTGTCTGGCCTAATGTTTAAAATTGAAGCAGAATGCCTTCACAGCAGCACACAGAAAGCATTACAACTGGCAAATCAGTGGTAAAGGAGTCACGGCCTGCGGCCGTGAAAAAGTGAAGTGAACGAGCGCACCCTGGGGAAGGTTGGAACTCGAGCGACCATATGGAGAGGGAGGAGGGTGGGCTGCCTGCTGGGAGAAGCTGGGCTGGGCTACTTTGAAGGGACAGGGGCACGAAGTGTGAAGTCACTGAAAGTCAAGAGAGGGAGGGGAGTGGGCTGCCTGCTGGGAGAAGCTGGGCTGGGCTGCCTTGAAGGGACAAGGAATCATATTTGATTATGAAATTTGATACCATAAACAAAGGATTAAACTGCATGAGTGAGCTCACCAGAGCTTAACCTGTCAGTTCTCGCTCTTCCAAGCCTTGACAAACAGTGGCTAATAAACATGTAATGGGACAAAAATACAAATCCCATAATGCATTTTGCTGAATAGCGGGGTGAGCTCCGCCTTTACCACGGTCATGTGATTTTGTGTTTATGTGGCAATGGAGACGACAACCTGCAGGCTCGTCCTCACGCTGTCCGTGTGTGTACTATTTCCTTCTGGATACTGAAGTAGAAGGTAAGTGGGTCCCTGTATCCCGGTCGAGAGGCCGACGCGTTGAAGCGTTTTATTCCGCACCTCTCAGGGCCCCGACTGCTAACACGTTCGTGTCTTCCGTTTTTCAGATTTTTCTACCGGCGCCTAACCGCGCAATTTCAAACTGTGGCACCCCTGCATAAACCAGCAATATTTTCAAGTAAGTTTATTTCTGGTGAGCGCGATTTGTGTTCATTTAACACTCGACGATTAAAATGCCTCATTGCTACCTTTTTGCCCCTTGCTAGATTTTAAATATGCCACGACTGCATCTGCATACATCATAAGAGTTGAGAGCACACGCCCGATTGGAGCCCTTTGTAGGTAAAAACCATTTTTCTTTCACTAAGGCCGACTGAATTCCCCGGGCTAAAGACAACTTGACTTAGCCTCTTGTTGCCTTGTCACTTTCAGGCGAGTACCGCATGAACGCACATTAGAAGGCCCTTAGTTTACCGCTGGTCATTGGCCAGGTAAGAAAAATCATCTTTTGCCTAAATGTATGCGTCTTATTGTATGAAGACGTCTTGAGGAAGTCCAGTTCGAATCAGTTTTTGTTTTTCTATCTTAAACAGTTGGCTTATCACGTAAAGACTTATCCTGCCCTGATGAGAGTCCGGTAATTGAAAAAACCGGGACTTGAAACGCGTCGGCCATTAATATTGAGTATAGCCTGAATCTTGTCAAGAGGATACTCTGCGTAAATTTCGCAATTGCCATTGTATATAGCGGTTTTTCTGCTAAATGACGAATTGTTTATTATTATGCAAAACTGATTCTATTTTTTCATATTCTAATTGTCTCACTGTGTATTGTATTTTCAACGTTACTGTGATTTTACGTTTGATCAACTTTTTGTAAATGATTTGTGACTTTTTGTAATATTAGTTACATGTATTTGTGCAATTAATTTGTGGTAATTATCATTTTTGTCTGTATGTATTGCTAGTGTAACTTCACCAAAATGGATTCTCTGTTGAGTTGACTACATGTCCCTCTCTTTTTTAAATATGTTGAATAATTAAAACTAATTAGCCTAAATAGATGGCTAGGATACATGTATTGATTTCCGTTTATTCTGTTTAAATAATTTTTCAAAAATATTGGTGGTAGTGGTACATTTTCTTTGTTTGCTCTTGAAGGGACAGGGGCACGAAGTGTGCAGTCACTGAAAGTCAAGAGAGGGAGGGGTGGGCTGCCTGCTGGGAGAAGCTGGGCTGGGCTGCCTTTGATGCGACTCACGGCCTGCAGCGCTGGTTGGAAAGCAAATGGCTGAGGCTTTGAAGGCTCGTGCATGAGAGCAGGTCACGTGATTGGGATTCACGTGAACTGTTGGAAATCCTCCTTGAAGAGAGCCAATCAGCTGCCTGAAGAGAGCCTTTGGGGTAAGAACTGGATCAGCGACATAAGGACTCACCCCTGTTTTCTATTTCTGCGAAATAGAAAAGGGGCGAGCCCTAAAAATAGAGGTTGTGACCGCCAGGGTGGCGGTCACATCCTAATTGCACAGGAGGGAACTCCGCAGGCCATGCGGAGGTTCCCTTCTACTCTATGGTGGCGGACGGACTCAGGTCCGTCCGCCATCATAATCAGCCCCTCAGTATGTATATTTACACAATATTTACAATGTATAGACAAACATAAAAGGTAACTAAACTTTCTCTTGAACCCCTTTTATGGTTCAAATGCCCAACAATTTGAACAAGGAAATCTATGGTACTTTGTTATATGACCTTAATTCCTTCATCTGGATCACCACGTTCAATAATGAAGCTTAGGAAGCTGAAGACACTTTATGCTTCTATTTTCAAAGCTCTCATCAAAAAAAATGTTTTAATTATATTTCAACGTTTTCTTGGTGTCAGATTACAATAACAGTCGACGAGTTTCAGCTTATAAACTATTTAGGCCTCTTCAGGACTTTGTGCAAGAAATTACACTTACACCTGCATATGTATGCATTCTGGATCGTTGTATATCACTTAGCAAAGCGGTACCGCACCAGCCCAAGAACGGGCGCTTTCAGTACATATAGAAACTCGGTATTCTTGAAGTACAAGCGAGTGGATTTGCAATCATCCCGGTATGGATCAAATCATTCAAATGGCTAAACAACCTACGCGTAAGTCGAGGCAACGCTGTGCTTGTTTCAGCACGGGCTAAAGGATCCAATGAATAAAAAGGATTCCTTAGACGCCAACAATATCCGTAATGCTCGCGTCTCGGCGTTCTTCTAGGATGCCATATTAGGGTGTAGACCTTATCTGGTAACCAGCATGAGAGAAGCACCAGGATCAAAGGGAGCAGCCTCTCTCATCGCTCTCAAGATCACTGGAGACCTGCGCTTTCTCTAAACCAGCTGCCTTAAGGCAGCTAGGTTAGAGAAGTTTCAAATGTGCCGTCTGGCTGGCTGTCGCAAGACAGTCGGCACACAAGACATGCATACTTTAAATTGAAGTGCACAGCTCCCTGCTGCCACTCAGCAACAAAGGTCCTGACACTCCGATCTGGAGGGGAGGGAGGAAAATAACATTGTAACAAATTAACTTTTTTACCATATTATTTTTCATCCCTTGGGGGACATTTTGGGTGGTGGGGTGACGCTCCTCCATCCTAATGGAGCAGCCGCTCCTGGTGTCAGCCCCACATTTTTGTCTCCAACCTTCTGTGTTCAGAACCTGTTTTGTTGGCTTTTAGGACTCTGTTCACTTTACCACTGCTAAGAGTACTAAAGTGCTTGTGCTCACTCCTTAAAACATGGTAAAACTGGCTTACACCCAATTGGCACATTCAATGTACTTGTTAGTCTCTAATAAAGTGGTACTACATATATCCGGGGCCTGTAAATTAATTGCTACTAGTTGGCCTGAAGCATTGATTGTGCCACCCACATAAGTAGCCCTTTAAACCTGTCTCATGCCTGTCATTGCAGCCTATAAGAAGTTTTTAAACTGCCATTTCAACCTGGCAAAATAAACCTTTTGCAGGCCTAAAAAGTCTCCTTTAATACTTATAAGGCACCCCTAGCGCAGGCCCTAATCAGCCAATAGGGAAGGATGCTGTGTATTTAAAAAGTTGGACTTGTACTGTTACGTTTTACATGTTCTGGCAGTTAAAAACTCTTAAATTAGTTTTTCGCTATTGCATGGCCTACGTCTCCTGTAGGAAAGCAGGATCTGCTTTCATGGTTACCCTCACTTTTCGCCTGGTGTCAATGTGTTTCTGACATTGTCTGCTGGGTTCCTGCTAATCAGGACTCTATCATCTGTGCCGTCTCCTCTGAAATGGCTCTGGTTAGTACTATGGTTCTTCCACAGATGGCTACTGATGCACCCTTGTAAGTCCCTAGTACATGGTACTAAGCTACCCAGGGCATAGGTACACCAGGTGTCTCCCATGGGCTGCAGCATGTATTGTGCCACCCCCAAGGAGTCCACTTAAACTGTGCCTACAGGCCTGGCATTGCAGTCTGTGTGAGATGGTGCTTGCAGCCCTAACCACAGATATAAGGCCCATCAGTCCTGAGGACAGGGTTCTTGGTTACAAGTGTAAGGGTACCCTGCATGAGCAGGACACCCCTACAAACCCCAGAGCCGATTCTCCACGCTTTGAAAGTGCAGTCAGCCATTTTAAAGATATATAGTCGACATCAATCATTATGAGACGTCTAACTATGTAATGGCTCCACCAAACCTGGTCATGTTTGGTATCAAACATGTATGAATCAATCCCCAACACCGATTTTGGTGCTGGAAGTATGATCCCATGTACTGGGGGTTCCTTAGAGGACACCTCTGCGCTCCCGGTCACAGCCTGTCAGGGTCTGCAAACAAGCTAGTTCCGCTGCCGGACACAGACACAAGCCTGCTCTTCTGCTGCTGAGCTGAGCTCGAGAAGTAGAAGGTACAACAATAGGTTTCCTGTCACAGGGAGGTGGGACCACCTCGCAGATAGGACTTACAGCCACATGCATCAAGCTAAAAAACGGTCGTAAACGGGCAGATTTCTCTGAATCTGCCCCTTTACGACCGCATTAAATCGCAATTTAAGGAATCTCTAAATTTAGATTGCTTAAATTGCGATTGCATTTAAGATATCCCAAATTGAGATTCCTTAAATGCAATGCATCAAAGTAAAAAAAATTGCGATTTCGCTAATAGGAGTAGCAAATTACCATGAAGTTCAACTTCATGGTAATTTGCAAAAACTTTGAAAAATGCACTTTTGTGCATTTTTCAAAGTTTCATGTTGCGCACACACTGCCCTAAGGACATGTGTGTGCGCAACATATGTGCACAGATCAATTTCAGGGGTGCAACAGGCCCATAGGAATGAATGGGGAGGTATTCCTTAATTGCGACTCACAATTTGCGACTCGCAATTAAGGAATATTAAGAAATTGCAATTTTTTTTCGCGATTTCTTTATGCATAGCCTTTTGCTATTCCTTATTAGCGAATCCTTATTTTTCGCTAATAAGGAATCTCAAATGGCATTGTTGATGCATGTGGGCCTAAGTGTATTGGGCTGGGGTGGGTGAGCTTTACAGCGCCACAAGACTGCATTGAAGGGCACAAGTGGTGCCCTCCTTGTATACTCCAGTTTGAGCCAGTTCAGGAACACTTGGTTCCCGCTCTGGTGCAAAACTGATTTAGAAAAGGGGGTGGTGATGAACAGAGTGTCTGAATTAAGCAGACCACTCTTACCCAGTCCAAAGATCAGGGCTTGATCCATCACCGTTATTTATCTCACTGCACCATCCCAGCTCAGAACCTGGCTATATGCAAATCAGTCTGTCCCTGGCCCAGTGCATCATGGGAACAGGGCAGACTAAACTACCAAGCCAATTCTTCACCAGAAAGGAGACAAGCTACCGGGGACCGGTTTCTGGCATTTCAGCCTTCTTCGGCCCGGCTTGCTTGAATCCTGATGGTGCATTGAGAAAGGGACTCATGTCTGAGTATACCCTGCCACACCTATAGTGGCCAAAAACGATTTAGAAAAGGGGGTGGTGATGAACAGAGTGTCTGAATTAAGCAGACCACTCTTACCCAGTCCAAAGATCAGGGCTTGATCCATCACCGTTATTTATCTCACTGCACCATCCCAGCTCAGAACCTGGCTATATGCAAATCAGTCTGTCCCTGGCCCAGTGCATCATGGGAACAGGGCAGACTAAACTACCAAGCCAATTCTTCACCAGAAAGGAGACAAGCTCCGGGGACCGGTTTCTGGCATTTCAGCCTTCTTCGGCCCGGCTTGCTTGAATCCTGATGGTGCAGTGAGAAAGGGACTCATGTCTGAGTATACCCTGCCACACCTATAGTGGCCAAAAACGATTTAGAAAAGGGGGTGGTGATGAACAGAGTGTCTGAATTAAGCAGACCACTCTTACCCAGTCCAAAGATCAGGGCTTGATCCATCACCGTTATTTATCTCACTGCACCATCCCAGCTCAGAACCTGGCTATATGCAAATCAGTCTGTCCCTGGCCCAGTGCATCATGGGAACAGGGCAGACTAAACTACCAAGCCAATTCTTCACCAGAAAGGAGACAAGCTACCGGGGACCGGTTTCTGGCAATTCAGCCTTCTTCGGCCCGGCTTGCTTGAATCCTGATGGTGCAGTGAGAAAGGTACTCATGTCTGAGTATACCCTGCCACACCTATAGTGGCCAAAAACGATTTAGAAAAGGGGGTGGTGATGAACAGAGTGTCTGAATTAAGCAGACCACTCTTACCCAGTCCAAAGATCAGGGCTTGATCCATCACCGTTATTTATCTCACTGCACCATCCCAGCTCAGAACCTGGCTATATGCAAATCAGTCTGTCCCTGGCCCAGTGCATCATGGGAACAGGGCAGACTAAACTACCAAGCCAATTCTTCACCAGAAAGGAGACAAGCTACCGGGGATTGCGATTTCGCTAATAGGAGTAGCAAATTACCATGAAGTTCAACTTCATGGTAATTTGCAAAAACTTTGAAAAATGCACTTTTGTGCATTTTTCAAAGTTTCATGTTGCGCACACACTGCCCTAAGGACATGTGTGTGCGCAACATATGTGCACAGATCAATTTCAGGGGTGCAACAGGCCCATAGGAATGAATGGGGAGGTATTCCTTAATTGCGACTCACAATTTGCGACTCGCAATTAAGGAATATTAAGAAATTGCAATTTTTTTTCGCGATTTCTTTATGCATAGCCTTTTGCTATTCCTTATTAGCGAATCCTTATTTTTCGCTAATAAGGAATCTCAAATGGCATTGTTGATGCATGTGGGCCTAAGTGTATTGGGCTGGGGTGGGTGAGCTTTACAGCGCCACAAGACTGCATTGAAGGGCACAAGTGGTGCCCTCCTTGTATACTCCAGTTTGAGCCAGTTCAGGAACACTTGGTTCCCGCTCTGGTGCAAAACTGGACAAAGGACAGGGAAGTATTCTCCCCTCTGTCTAACCCCTCCTCTGTTAGGGACCTCTGAGTTGTTCCAACCCTTTCCTTGGGTATTTTAGTGCTCCCCTGTGGGTGGCTCTTCAGATTCGTCATGGAACAAATCTTAACTCTGAAACCAAGAAACTCTTTGACCGCCTGGACACTTGGACTTCATTTGACTTTGACTGAAACCAAGACTGCATCAAGGAAGACTCTTTTTTTTTTACGTTTGAAATTCATCATCTTTAAGACAAATGTGCATTTTTCATTTTCTCACCCACCCCCGGGTATTGGCAAGCGTCAGTGGTGCCCATATTTTTAAGCCTTTCATATGTGCGTGTATCCCTCTCCTTGTATAAACAGCCTTTTCTAAATTATAAATTGCTAATAGGTGAGAAACACACTGCTGAAATCCAGGGGGTTTGGACTCCAGCCACTCTGCAGAACCGCCATGCCAATAAACACCAAATCTTGTCCAACTTTCCCCTGTATATCTTCCGCCACCCCAGCACAATCCGGCTTGGAGAAAGGGAATGTTCTATTCCTAAAGCTTCCTTAATTTTTTTTTGTAATCTCTTGTTTTAGCTTATTGAGCATAATTGCAGGAAAAATGTGAACCATCTCTACCGGAAATAATGTGCACCGGGGGCAGAATGTCTCTTTACCGCTCCCCCATTTAGCTATCTTATTTGGGGTATAATATAGTGAAAAACAGGTCTTGTAGTATTGTGCCTGTGGTCAGGCCGGAATTAAGATACTTGGTGCCATTTTGAATGACTTTTAATCCTCATATCACTAAATATGTATTTGCAATTCTTATAAAGCCAACCATCTGATCTAGGGGCCCGCGGCCACTGCATTCACTTTGCTCTGTAAACCAATCCTTGTTGGTGGCTTGGTGTAATCATTGGACCGTGAGGGATTATTCGAGTCCCAAACCTCTACACCACGTTATAAAGGCCTGCCAGATATCAGGACAATTCTCTTTCCCTCCAACCCAGTCCAAACGAGCCATTTTAGAAGCTGCTTTAACCCAATCTTCCAATTTAGGGGGCAGGGGATATGTCCATTTCATGCATATTTCCCTCTGTGCTATCAAAACAAGATACAGCAATAGACCTCTGTGTGAATGCTTCATCGTCTTACTTATCGTACCATCTTCCCCGAAAAGAACAATTGCCACATTCAAAATGATTTCCTTGTCAAAGATATCGCATAGGGCTTTCTCAACCCCACTCCAATAGACTATCAGCCTGGGACAATCATAAAAAATGTAAAGATCATTTGCTTTTATAAGATCGCTTCTTGGACATTTGGGGGTGGGAGATGAAACAAACTTTGCTATCTTAGCCTATTGATAACGTAAAAGTGGTTCTTCTTTAGGTTAGCCGGCTTTACAAACCTATATAGAAGCTTCAAAGAAAGTTCATAAATTGCTTCGGTATCGCATTCTGGTAAGACCTCATTCCATACTGAGTGTTGTGGAGGATACTCCCTTTTATCTTTCACCAAGGATTTCTTATACCATTTAGCAATTTCCTTACTTTTGAGATATACATCTTGAAAGGATTGCTCCAAGTCCCCACAGGTTTCCTTTTTCTCGGCTGTAAACCATGATATTAATTGCAAATATTTGAATCTGGAGAAGCAACTTCCAATCCTAGCTCTTAGAACCTCCCATGGATGGACCCCCTCTGATGTTATCAGGTCTGACCAGGTTGTGATGCCCACCTTTCTCCTTGGAATAGTTAGGCTATCTCTAAGGCATAGCGGGGTCCCAGGGGAATCCCAGATTGGGGCAAAATCAGAGTAATAACCTGCTTCGAACCTTATACCACAGGCTGAGGGCAGACTTGAGTACTTTTTTGAAGTACCATGGTGCCCCAAATTTGTACAGGAAACCGCCTCCCCCCATCCTGCCTTATAACTTCAGCCAGAAGTCTTTCCCAAGTTGAATCATCAGGCTTATAAGCAACATGAGGATGTTCTTAAATTGAACGGCTACACAGTACCAATTGATATCGGGGAGAGCCAGACCACCTTTGATAAGCCTGCATCTAAGCTTCTTCCAGGCCAGCCGAGCTCCTTTATAGGCCCAAACAAAACTTACTATCTTACTCTGGATTTTACTAATGTCCAATTTCGGAAAATTGAGGGGGATGGCGTTAAACAGGTAAGTTAATTTGGAAAGAATAACAATTTTAACTAGGTTAACCCTTCCATAGATTGTTAAAGGAAGGTTTTTCCACCTTGCCAATAGACAATCGATTTCTTTTATAGCCCTATTTAGGTTCATCTGCGGGATGTTCTCGATGTCTTTACGATTCTGATACAAAAGTATTTAAAATCCTGGCTTGTTCTCCCTCCCCATTAGCCGATATTCCAACACATCATCTCGGTTTTAGAGGTGTTGGCTAGATACACTGACAGAGAACCGAATTCTTCCACCCTTGGGACTGCCACTACTGGGTTATCCGTATATACCAGCAAGTTATCAGCATATAGAGCAACCTTTCTGCTATAATGATGAGATTTAAAAGGTGTTATTGGTACATCTTCTCTTATTGCCTGTGCCAAGGGCTCTATATAAATATTGAACAACAGGGGCGAGAGGGGACAAACCTGTCTCGTTCCTCTAAGTATGTTAATACTGGATATTAAAATCCTGTTCAATAATATTTTAGCAGAAGCCCCTTGATAACATCTTTCCAAAGTCTGGAAAACAATAGACCCAAATCCCATTATTCTTAGCACTTCCCAAAGATATACCCAGCCTACTCTGTCGAACGCCTTGGCAGTATCTAGCCCCACCACAGCTAAGGGTTCAGATCGAGTGGTTGCCAAATCAGTATTACCTATAAGTTGCTGTGTTTGCTCTTGAATATGCCTTTTAGGAATAAATCCTTTCTGATCAGGATTAATCAGCTGGGGAACAATTTTGACCAGCCTCCCTGCTAGGATGCTTGTAAAGATCTTAGTGGGCTTCAGATTGAGCACTATCGTTGCCTCCTTCCGGGACCTAGGTACCTAGCCCCCTAGTCCTCAACCAGGAGTTTATATACCTCGCTTGGAAGCGCATCTGTACCTGCAGCTTTGTTTGTTTTGCATCTTCCAATTTCTTATCTGATCTCATCCTCTGGTATTGGGGCATCTAGTTTTATTTGCAGCTTTCAGCTGTTAGAGTAGGCAAGGATTTCTTCCATGACCAGGTTTTGAGAGTCTCAATGTTAGTTGTGATCTCCTCCTTATGTAGCTCAGAAAATAAAGAGAGTAAACAAGCTTGCATGTCCTCCGGTCTACTGGATGTCTCCCCATTTTCATTTATGATAAGTTCGTTTATATGGCTCTTTGCCCAGGCCAGTAGTCTTCCTGCCTTCTCTACATACTCAAAATTCTGCATGGACTTTGTTAGCTATTGTGCTTTACATTTCTGGTCGAGCCTGATCCTGTAATCTTGGCTGGCATTTTCAAGCTTTCTCTGAGCTTGTTGTATTCTTTCAGGGGCCCCCTGATTGAGCCAGAGCAGGTCTGCTTCCAAATAGGAGATGTTATCCTCTAATGTGCTTAACTCTTGTGATTCCTCTCTATTTTTAATGCAGATAAGACTATGCAGAAAGCCCCTCAGATATGCCTTAAAGGCATCCCAAACATAGTCTATTGACTTAGATTCAATATTTATAGTAAAATAGTAAAGGGATACATGTTTAAGCCCAGTAGCTATCTCTGGATCCACCAACATAGATCTAAGTGTCCATCTAGGTCTTAATTTATACCTACTCCCCACTAAAGAAAAAGCAACGGGGGAGTGATCGGAAATATTACTTGGCTGAATAGTAACTGACGTCGTATCGTCTATAATAGAGCTATCAGCCAGAACATAGTCAATTCTTGAAAAATGTCAGTGTTTCTTGCTGTGAATGTTGCCCCTCTTAGCTCTTCATAGATCAGAAAGCTTCAAGTCATGCATCATGTTATTTAAAGCCTGGTGTACCCGGAGCGCACGAACATAGTGACTCTGGTTCGACCTATCCAGCAGGGGATCAATCACCACATTAAAATCTCCCCCAATTATTATAGGGGAAACTACTTGTGATAAGTTGGCCTGGTATATGGTGTTCACTATTCTAGAGAGCACCTTGCACCAGTTCAAACGACCCTTATGGTGATTGGTTGTAAGTCAACCTTATAGACCTGCTATCCTAGGGGTAGCATGGACAAGAACAGTCTTAGGCTAAACTCAAGAGGGCATGTGAAGCCAGCTGTTTTACCATATGCACTCCTTTTAAATACCAAATGAAAGGACACCACACAAGTTATATATTACAAAATATATGTATTTATTTCTAGAATAATCCCCTATACTCTTTATGAGCACAGAAGCACAAGCGTTAAACAAAGAACACAGTGTAACATACAATAAGCTGCACAATTATGGATAGGCCTGGTGGCCACTCAAACCATATATTAAGAAACTGGTATAAGTACCACGTCAAGAACAATGAACAGGCCTGCGGCCTTGGGAATCGCTGGGCCTACACTGGACTACGGAAGGTTAGGACATAGGAGGCCCACAGGATGCGGGTGCAGAGTCTATAGGAAACCGCGTTTACCATACAAGTCAATGGTGCGTAAAAATCAGAAAGTGTTAGGTTTCGGAGACTTCCGACTGGACTAGAACTTAGCCACTTAAAACTAGGACACTAGAGGTGTAAACCACTATAGGAGCACCGGAGTTATATCGTTACCTCACCCACAGGAAGCGGGTGCATAGGTGCCAAAGTGTGTCGGGTTTTGTCGTGAAGTTCTATGGAGCCTGGAGGAAAAGATGCTGCAGGCGGCCAGGAGAGAAGAGTCCGGTTGGATCCAAGGGTGGATCGAAGATGAAGAGTAAAAGGGGACAGAGTTCAGGTCACTAGCCAGTGACCAGGGAGGATCCAGGAAGGAACCAGGCAATGTCGGGTTGCAATCAGGTGATGTTGAGGTGTTTGTCTCCGCTGCCACGTGGACCAGGAAGGATCGAGGATGACCAGCTGGTGAACACGAGCTGTCCCATGAAAGCTCTTGCTGTCGGCGGTGTCGTACTCGATTCGGAGTCACCAAGCCTTGGCAAAGGCAACCCACGCAGGACTCAAAGATGTCTTCTTGATCGGACCGGGAAGGTCAGATCGATGGCTCCTTTTCAGGGGAGCTGGGGCTAGTCTGGAGCAACCAGACCAGCAGTGTAGTTTCAAGGTTTCGTCGTCACAGAGGTCACTAGTCAACGGGCAATCGACCGGACAACGCATCGAGCAGGAAAAGTGCAAAAGGGCCCCACGCAGCACCCGGAGGGTGTGGAGAGGTGATCTTTGGAGCACAGGCTGCTCGGAGCTGGGGCTTTCCAAACCCCAAAGCACAACGTCGAGGGTGCCTCGGGAGCTGCGCTGGAAGCACTTCGTCGACTTTTCAAGATGGCCGGTCCCACGTCTCTCGTCGCCTCCATGGGTCTAAGCTTTGCTAGGACTGTGGATCGGGTTGTTGGAAGTCTGGGAGTCCAGGTCTTGTCGGTCTCTGTCGTTCGAGCTCCGGCGGGAGCAACGGCAAAGGAAGTTTCGATGCGCTGATGGTGCCTGCTTGCACAGGGTGGCCACTCCTTGACCACAAGGGAGATTCTTCAGTCTTCTACGTTGAGTAGGATGTCGAAGGCTCCAGCGTTTCATTTCAAAGTTTCAGTCAGGATGATCTAAGTTGCATTGGCACAGCTCCTACCTTTATTCCAAATCAAGGGGCTGGATCACCTGCTAGGTCCCTCCTATGGGTGGGACCTAGGAAGGGGGTGGTTACACCCCTTTCCCTTTGTCCAGTTTCGCGCCAGAGCTGGGGCTGGAGTGCCCCAGCGACGGTTTGAACTGGACTATGCATGGGACGCCTTGTGCGCCCCAGGCAGTGTCTAGTTTCTTTCAGCCCTCCCTGCCCCAATCCACTATCTCCTGTCTGGGGTGGTGTAACACCTCCCTGTGACAGGATACCATTTGTCCAGGCCTCCCCGGCTGGAGTTTTGGTCAGCAGCAGGAGGCCAGACTTGTGTCAGTGGAAGCAGCATCCATTTTGTGATGCTGAGGCTCTGGTTAGATTTAACCACGTTTAAGCAAAGTAACATGTCTTCTCCCTCTAGAAGGGTGGAATACTACCCCCGTCGCCAGAACTGGCGAGGGGGTAGTATTCCAAAGCGTATGACACCTTACACGACATGTTTTGATAAAGCCAAACCAAAGTTAGCAAGTAATCGCGAGGATTATAATACACTTAAGAGTATATGGTATGGCAATATCCCAGAACAGCTAAGGGAGTTGGTTCCGAAAGCTGCAGACAGGCTCAGCTCATGCTAGAGCACCATCTCACATAAAACCAAGCACTCTGCCTCCAGGATTGTTAAGGCCTGCCATAGGAGTGACTTATAGGTGTATATTTGACCAGATATAGGTTTAGATATAGGTATACTATATCTAAGCAAGGGGTGATTACACCACCTTGCCCCTGCTGAGTGATCAGCCAGTTGTGTCATTTTGGATGGCCAGTCAGGGGTGGAAAAAGATATGCTGCAGCCCCTGGTAGGACTTGGATGCACCTATGCCCTGGGTACCTATAGTACACTGTACAGGGGCTGATAAGGTGACCCAATATCCAATTGGAGATGTACCTAGGGTACATGGAGTCCATTTTACAGAGAGAGCAGATAGCCTGGGGACCTGATTAGCAGGATCCCAGGCCAACCAAGTCGAAAACCAGCTAAACACTAGGCAAAAAAATCTGGGGTAACCATAGTCAGGTATCCACCTTCCTACATAACCCCCCCCCCAAAATGAAAGGAGATAAGGCTATCCTTGACCAGGTAAGCCTATATTGCCTAAGTGGCCGTATAAGGAAGTACCTGCACTAGCATGGTTACCCCCTGTCTCATGGTCCACTAAGCAATTCCCCACCCTAGGGGTATCAGAGGGTCTCCACCATAGGGAATCACTACCTGTGGTGTGTTTTGGCAAAGTAAAAGGCTGGCGTGGGAATAGAGTATTGAAGTGAGGCTCCACTAATGTTGGGCTCAGCTTCCCCCAATCACTATCCACCATGGATGCCTTTCTTTCCACAACTGAGTTGCACTGTGCTCTCAGGGTCAACCTCTGGCTACCTAAAGCTGGAGGCTGGGTCCCTTTTGTTGGCTTACTGGAGGGACAGGTCAGGTTTGGGGCCTTTGGGTCCCATGTTTGGCTGTGCCCAACAGTGTCCATCTGGGGGAGGCTCCTACCTAAATGTAAGGGAGATCCCTCAGGAGATTTTAACTTTTTCATCTTGCTAGGGCTGCTAGCTTTGGTGCCCCTAATCTGCTGATGGGGTTGTTCGTTTGGACAGGGGGCCATTTGGGGTCCACCACTGGCCTCCCTGACCTCTACAGCCCTGGGCTGACTGAGGCAGGGTAGAGAGGGGCAGGATACCTGCTCCAGACTGGGTCCGACCTTGGAAGGGTCCACTGACATCAGGGGCTCTGCCAGGCTAGGCCTGACTACCTCTGGGGCAGTTTCTTCACAGGGGGTAAGATCAGTTCCCTGAGGAGGCTGATCCTTTCCTAAAGTCTGGTGGGGGGGGATTTCTCTTCCTCCTCAATGCTCTCTGTTTGTGTGGAGTGATCCATAGTTTCAGGCTTCACAACACATGAATCTGTTTGAGTTTGGGCTGTGGCCATCACAGCCCCACCAACCTTTTCAGGAAGGGACTCAGTTTGGGTATGGACTGTTACCATCACAGCCCTGCCAACCTGTCCAGGGAAGGAATCTGCTTGAGACTGGGCTGAGACTGGCACAGCCCTCCTGACCTGTTCAGGGGGAACATCTTGGATTGGGGCTGTGGCCATCACAGCCTCACTAACCTTTCCATGGAGATTTACCATTTTAGAATGGGTTTCTTGCTCTACCTCAGCCCAGGCTGAGATCTCTAAATCATTCCCCAGTAGACAATCTACAGGCAAGTTTGATGACACTGCCACTCTCTTGGGGCCAGTAACACCTCCCCAGCTGAGATTTACCACTGCCATGGGATGATCTTTCTGCACTCCATCAATGTTGGTCACCTGGTATGTGGCTCCAAGTAAAAGTTGCCTTGAGGGGACTAGACTCTCAGTCACCATGGTGATGCTAGCCCCTGTGTCTATGAAGGCCTCAACGTTCAGACCATTGATGAGGGGCTCCTGTCTGTACTTGCCCAAAGTGTTGGGACAAGCAGTGAAGTTATCAAACCCCATGCCATTTTCACAGACAAGAGTAGCTGTGGTAGGGGACCTGGTTAGGCCAGAGTCCACCTGTGTTCCCCAAGTAAACTCAGCCAAATTCTTGGGGGCACTCCCACCACCTGGGGGATTACTACTAATAGTAACAGGAGGTGTTGGAGTATTACCTGGAGGAATATTCTCCTTATTGCTGGCCTTAGGGCAACTACTGTCATTTTTCCAATGGCCAGGCTTTTTACAAGCATGGCAATAAGGCTTTTTCACTGTAGAGGAAGTGTCTTGGGACCCACCCCCATCCTTGGAGGTTTGGGGCCCTGGGGAAGTCTTGTCTTTAGATTTATCCCCATCTTTTTCCTGAGGCTTGGTAGACTCCTTCTTCTGGTCATTACCCTGATTTCTAGGCCTAATCCTGGTTCTGACCCATTTGTCTGCCCTCTTACCCAATTCTTGTGGAGAGATCAGATCTGAGTCCACCAGGTGCTGGTGTAAAAGGTGGTTTTGACAATTACTAAGGATCTGCTCCCTCATAATCAAATTATACAATCCTGTATAGTCATGTACTTTGCTGCCATGCAACCAACCTTCCAGAGCCTTAGTAGAACAATCTACAAAATCAGTCCAGTCCTGAGTCTGTGTCTTCTGGGTGTCTCTGAACTTCAACCTGTACTGTTCAGTGGTTAAGCCAAACCCATCATTTAGAGCACTCTTCAGGACAGTGTAGTTCTTTGCATCCTCCTGTCTAGCAGTGAGGAGCTTGTCTCTCCCTTTTTCTGAAAAGGAGAGCCACAAAATTGCTGCCCACTGGTCTTGGGGAACCTGCTGTATCATGCAGGCTCTCTCCAGAGCAGTCATCCATTTGTGGATGTCATCCCGATCTTTGTAGGGGGGCACAATCTTACTCAGGTTTCTATTATCATAGGACCTGTCTTTATCCTTAGGGATAATGCTGCCACCAGTGGAATCTGATCCACTTAACTTTTGCTCCCTTGCTAAAGCAAGTTTAGCTTGGGCCAGGGCTACCTCTTCCTTCTCAATCTGAAGTTGGACAGCTCTCATCCTAGCCTCATGTTCTCTTCTCTGGGGGGAAGTCATTCCCCTTAGAGATCCCCTGGAGGCATTAGACTGGTTAGAGTCCCTGGAAGGAGATCTAACCCTTCTAGTGCCAGGGTTAAGTTTACTATTGGGCCTGGGAAGGTGGACACCTTCACCATTCCCATGTAGGCTTAAGTTGGCCTGGCTCAGTCTTCTAACTTGAACCTGGCCATCCTCGTGATTATCTGACTCATCTCCATCCTCATCATCGTCTACCTCTTCAGGTTCAACTTCTGGGGCATCAGTCTTATCAGGTGGGTTTCCCTCTCCTATCTTACTTGAAGGACCTGAAGCAGACTCCTTCTCAAGATCAGCTTTCTCTAGGATTGCTATGAGGATAGGGATGGTGGGGTTGTGACCCCCTTTCAGCCCCCTTGCAGTGCACAGGGCACTCAAGTCCTTGTGGCTGAGTTTTTCATAACTGGATGGTGCCTTGGGAGGGTCACCCACAGGCAGAGAACTGGATGGTTCACCTGCGCCAGGCATGACTAGTGAGGTGGAAGTGGTGCACTTACCTACACTATTTGTTTTCCTACTGGAACCTCTCTAGAGGTTGTAGTTAGGGTGTGCTAAGCCCTTTGGTCTACAACCAATAAGTTCAGTAGAACTTAAGTATGTTAAGCTTTGTTTATATGTACCTAAGGTACTTGATGTGATCTTTCAAATGATATTTGTCAAAGATTACAATTGGTAAAACAACAGCAAGCTCAAATCCCAACCGCTGCACACCAATGTGAGAAGTTGGCCTGGTATATGGTGTTTACTATTCTAGTGAGCACCTTGCACCAGTCAAAACGACCCTTATGGTGATTGGTTGTAAGTCAACCTTATAGACCTGCTATCCTAGGGGTAGCATGGATAAGAGCAGTCTTAGGCTAAACTCAAGAGGGCATGTGAAGCCAGCTGTTTTACCATATGCAATCCTTTTAAATACCAAATGAAAGGACACCACACAAGTTATATATTACAAAATATATGTATATATTTCTAGAATAATCCCCTATACTCTTTATGAGCACTGAAGCACAAGCCTTAAACAAAGAACACAGTGTAACATACAATAAGCTGCACAATTATGGATAGGCCTGGTGGCCACTCAAACCATATATTAAGAAACTGGTATAAGTGCCACGTCACGAACAATGAACAGGCCGAGGGCCTTGGGAATCGCTGGGCCTACACTGGACTACCGAAGGTTAGGCCATAGGAGGCCCACAGGATGCGGGTGCAGAGTATATAGGCAACCGCGTTTACCATACAAGTCAATGGTGCGTAAAAATCAGAAAGTGTTAGGTTTCTGAGACTTCCGACTGGACTAGAACGTAGCCACTTAAAACTAGGACACTAGTCTACATACCACCCGCACTACATACACAATCCTACTCCGCTCTTACGGCGTTTTTATTGACACTCCCGGAGGCGACACTACTAATGGGGGGAGACTTTAATGACATAGTGGATGGCTCACAGGACAGATTCCCTACTAGGCCTACAACTCAGAGTGGGCAACGTCTTCTTGGTCTCATAGATGCCCTAGGGCTTACAGACAGCTGGAGATTTAAGCACCCGAATGAGGCACGGTACACCTTCTACTCAGCAGTACATAGATCTCTCAGACGCATAGATTATTTTCTGGTGTCAGCAGACGACCTGCAGGGTATAGAGGAGGTCGTGATTCGTCCCAGAGGAATATCGGATCACTCCCCAATAATGCTCACATACACCCATCATCAGGTCTGCTGTAGGCGCATGTTCCCGGTACATGCTAGCTTCCGTCAGATTCCACCCATTCAGTCAACCCTCGCACGTACCACTAAACAATTCTTCCAAGAAAACCAGGGCACGGTGGACTCACTCAGTAGGCTCTGGGAGGCATATAAAGTGGTCCTCCGGTGACAGGCTATGACATCCATTCTGGGACAGAAACGGGAGCATCAGGCAGAACTGGACGGCCTCGAGGCTGAACTTACCATGGGCATAGAAGACCAGGAGGCCCACCCTTCTCCGGGAGCCGCCAGTGCGGGTCGTCTAAAACAAACAGAACTTTTGGCCCACCAGGGAGAACTAGCGCTAACCAAGATACAAGCCACTAGACACAGGGTGTACGAACTGGGAGATAAGGCAGGGAAAATGCTGGCCTGGCTGGATCGGAAAGAGAGAGCAAGTAAAGTCATTCCTCTGCTAACCTCCCCTACAGGCTCCCCGATTTCCGACCCTGATGGTATAGTCAGTCTCCTAGCTGACCACTATGAACAAATCTATGCTCCCCAGGCAGCCTACTCAACTGCTGAGGCATATGAATATATCAAGGATCTGTCAATACCCAAGCTCTCCCCGGAGGCGGCGCTCCTCTTAGAGGCTAACATTACCACCGATGAAATGCAGACAGCTACCTATGCCTTAGCGTCTGGCAAAGCACTGGGGCCGAATGGGCTCCCAGTTGAAATGCATAAAAGACTAATACAATCGACAGCCCCCTTCTTCCTATGTATGATCTCCGACAGTCTAAAATTAGGAGAGCTGCCACGAGATCAGCGGCTAGCCACGATTGTTGCGATCCACAAGCCTGGCAGACCTGAGACGGACTGTGCCTCATACCGTCCGATCTCACTCATCAACGCGGAGCCTAAGATCCTCGCGAAATTGCTAGCGCTACGACTCACTCCTCATCTAGCGACATTAGTGCATCCGGACCAATCTGGCTTCATGCCACACCGGAGCACGGCCCTTAACCTCCAACGGCTTCATGCAGTCTTGGAACGTACCCCCTATCTCAAGGACCCTGCTGTTACCCTCTCCCTAGATGCCACTATGGCGTTCGACACAGTCGAATGGCCCTACTTGTTCGCAGTGCTCCAACATATGGGTTTTGGTCCCAAATTTTGTGACTGGGTTCGTTTACTGTACACTAAGCCACTAGCGCATGTTGTCGCAAATGGACACATTTCACGAGATTTCCCACTTGGCAGAGGCACGAGACAGGGATGCCCACTGTCTCCGTTGCTATTCGCACTGATCCTGGAACCGCTTGCGATCTGGATCAGATGGGAACCCTCCATCAAGGGGCTCCGGTGGACTGACACTTGGGAGGACCTATATCCCTATATGTGGACGATATTCTTTTGTATCTCAACTCCCCGAAAAAATCGATTCTCGAACTACTGAACATGTGTGAAAAGTTCGGTAGAGCATCAGGATGCAAGATTAACTGGACTAAATCCATCCTGTTTATCCTTTCTGGTCCGCCGCCTATTCTGCCATTGACCTGCCCGTTAAGGGCTTCAAATACCTGGGTATCTACATAACGTCAGACCCTGATGAATTTTACAGTCTAAATCTCAGCCCCCTTTTGGAACGATTCAAACGTGATGTAAAGGTATGGCAGACTCTCCCTCTCATGCTCCAAGGAAAGGCCGAGTTGTATAAAATGATGGCTCTCCCCCGCTTTCTTTATGTTCTTGAGAATACTCCCTCCTTGGTCCCTGCACGATACTTTAAAATGATTGCGTCATCAGTATCTCACTTGCTGTGGGGTGGAGGGCCGCCCCGAATAGCACAAGATAAATTGACTAGAAGCTGGTACGATGGGGGAATTGCACTTCCAAATGTAGAACTCTATTACTGGGTGGAACATCTTAAGCAGATTAATTTTTGGTTACATACCTATGTACCTTGCAGACAGACACTCTTTGGAAGGCAGGGGACTGCTGGGTAATCTATACAGCCCCCGTCCACCCTCAGACCTGATAGGCCCAATGCAGCACTCCGTGCAGCTCTAGTACCGGGCCAACAGGCGGCTCAAGTGCTTGCGAACCATCACCCAAATTACACCTCTGTGAGACTCAAGCAGGCTGTGCTTCCTCCGAAATAGTAAAGGATTCCAGGCCTGGGATAACATTGGTATTTCAGTAGTAGGAGATTTATGGAAGAAGGGTAAGGTGGTAGACTTCGCCCATCAACAAACGCAATATGAAATGTCACAAACAGAGGTATTTAGATACCTTTAAGTTAAACATGCGCTTCAATCGACTATACCGCTTGGTACTGTCCTCGAAGAATCCACTCCTCTCGAGGATAGGCTCTTGACCGAACACATGCAGGAAAGGGCCACTTTCCTCATATACAGAAAGCTAGTTAATAACCTCCCAGACGCTACAGCCACACTGAAACAAAACTGGTCTGAGGAGGTAGGCCCACTTGATGACTCTGAATGGCAGGAGGCCCTTGCCTCTCCACGTGAAGCGGCGATCCCCTCTAGACTGAAACTGATCCAACTCAAAATATTGCACCGTACGTACTATACTAGACCACTCCTACACAAGATAGGAAGAGCTGTGCATAAACTCTGCCTACGTAATTGCGGGGAGGAGGGGACATTTTTCCACACTATCTGGGATTGTAGGTTAATATCAATGTACTGGACAGCAGTGATGCGCACGATCTCCCAAACAATAGGCATCTCCCTGCTGCCGGAGCCTCAGCGATGCTTACTAAATGTATGGGAACCAAATGACTTGAACCACCGGCAGCAGGACTGGGTGATGTTGGGCATGCTGATGGCAAAACGCAATGTCGCCAGGCTTTGGGGCTCTGCAGTGTCACCGACACTGCATAGTTGGTGTAAAGATATGGATGGGGCGATGGTGGCGGAAAAGGCTGTATATATCCATCGTGGTTGCCCAGGCAAGTGGGGTAAGATATGGGGTGGGTGGAACACGTTCAGGGGTGACATCTGCGAGCCGCCGAGCATCACTGAGGACAATGAGGAACTAGACTTATAATAACTGCTTGGATGTATAGCTGGGGAAGCGATGTGCGCTCAATGTCATTTTTACTGCTTGAGATTTCAAAGTGAATGTAATTGCAAAAGGTCCGCTATTGTGTCTATATTACTGATGTAACAGTCTTATGCACTATAGGAGCACCGGAGTTATATCGTTACCTCACCCACAGGAAGCGGGTGCATAGGTGCCAAAGTGTGTCGGGTTTTGTCGTGAAGTTCTATGGAGCCTGGAGGAAAAGATGCTGCAGGCGGCCAGGAGAGAAGAGTCCGGTTGGATCCAAGGGTGGATCGAAGATGAAGAGTACCTGAAAGCAGAGGGGACAGAGTTCAGGTCACTATCCAGTGACCAGCGAGGTACCAGGAAGGAACCAGGCGATGTCGGGTTGCAATAAGGTGATGTTGAGGTATTTGTCTCCGCTGCCACGTGGACCATGAAGGATCGAGGATGACCAGCTGGTGAACACGAGCTGTCCCAAGAAGTCTCTTGCTGTCGGCGGTGTCGGTACTCGATTCGGAGTCACCAAGCCTTGGCAAAGGCAACCCACGCAGGACTCAAAGATGTCTTCTTGATCGGACCGGGAAGGTCAGATCGATGGCTCCTTTTCAGGGGAACTGGGGCCAGTCTGGAGCAACCAGACCAGCAGTGTAGTTTCAAGGTTTCGTCGTCACAGAGGCCACTAGCCAAACGGGCAAGCGACCGGACAACGAGTTGAGCAGGAAAAGTGCAAAAGGGCCCCACGTAGCACTCGAAGAGTGTGGAGAGGAGATCGTTGGAGCACAGGCTGCTCGGAGCCGAGGCTTCTCAAACCCCAAAGCACAACATCGAGGGTGCCTCGGGAGCTGCGCTGGAAGCACTTAGTCGACTTTTCAAGATGGCCGGTCCCACGTCTCTCGTCGCCTCCAAGGGTCTAAGCTTTGCTAGGACTGTGGATCGGGCTGTTGGAAGTCTGGGAGTCCAGGTCTTGTTGGTCTCTGTCGTTCGAGCTCCGGCGGGAGCAACGGCAAAGGAAGTCTCGATGCGCTGATGGTGCCTGCTTGCACAGGGTGGCCACTCCTTGACCACAAGGGAGATTCTTCAGTCTTCTACGTTGAGTAGGAAGTCGAAGGGTCCAGAGTTTTGTTTCAAAGTTTCAGTCAGGATGATCTAAGTTGCATTGGCACAGCTCCTACCTTTATTCCAAATCAAGGGTCTGGATCACCTGCTAGGTCCCTCCTATGGGTGTGTCCCAGGAAGGGGGTGGTTACACCCATTCCCTTTTCCAGTTTCTTCCCAGATCTGGGGCTGGAGTGCCCCAGCACCGGTTTGAACTGGACTTTGCATGGGACGCCTTGTGCGCCCCAGGCAGTGTCTAGTTTCTTTCAGCCCTCCCTGCCCCAATCCACTATCTGTTGTCTGTGGTGGTGTAACACCTCCCTGTGACAGGATACCATTGATCCAGGCGTCTCCTGCCGGAGTTTCGGTCAGCAGCAGGAGGCCAGACTTGTGCCGGTGGCAGCAGCATCCATTTTGTGATGCTGAGGCTCTGGTTAGATTTAACCGCGTTTAAGCAAAGTAACATGTCTTCTCCCTCTAGAAGGGTGGAATGCTACCCCCGTCGCCAGAACTGGCGAGGGGGTAGTATTCCAAAGCGTATGACACCTTACACGACATGTTTTGATAAAGCCAAACCAAAGTTAGCAAGTAACCGTGAGGATTATAATACACTTAAGAGTATATGGTATGGCAATATCCCAGAACAGCTAAGGAGTTGGTTCCGAAAGCTGCAGACAGGCTCAGCTCATTCTAGAGCACCATCTCACATAAAACCAAGCACTCTGCCTCCAGGATTGTTAAGGCCTGCCATAGGAGTGACTTATAGGTGTATATGTGTCCAGATATAGGTTTAGATATAGGTATACTGTATCTAAGCAAGGGGTGATTACACCACCTTGCCCCTGCTGAGTGATCAGCCAGTTGTGTCATTTTGGATGGCCAGCCAGAGGTGGCAAAAGATATGCTGCAGCCCTTGGTAGGCCTTGGATGCACCTATGCCCTGGGTACCTATAGTACACTGTACAGGGGCTGATAAGGTGACCCAATATCCAATTGGAGATGTACCTAGGGTACATGGAGTCCATTTTACAGAGAGAGCAGATAGCCTGGGGCCCTGATTAGCAGGATCCCAGGCCAACTAAGTCGAAAACCAGCTAAACACTAGGCAAAAGAATCTGGGGTAACCATAGTCAGGTATCCACCTTCCTACACTACTTCCATCAGGTTCCATTGTAACTTGCATAAGTGCGTATGGTCATCTCTGTTTGGACCATAGTAAGATACACATGCTAACTCTGATCCTCCAAAATCTAGCTTAGCTATAATCCATCTCCCAGTTTGATCCGTTTTAAATGATTTAATTATACATTCCGCCCCCTGTTTTATCAAGATAGCAACCCGCTTACAGTGGACTGTTGGTTCTGATGTACAAAAATATTTTATCCAAGGGTACCGTGAAAATACAATACAACACTCTGTAAGACTCATGTGTGTCTCCTGGATTAAGCAAATCTGGGCTGAGCTTTGCTCTAGATATTTCATTACTAACCTCTGTCTAAAGACATCTTAAACCATTGATGTTCCACAGAAAAAGATTTAGATCTCTAACTCCCATCACAAAGGATCATCCATTGACAAGGCCACCTAGACATATCTATAACTAATAAAAATAACACACAGGACAGGCTAACTGATATTGAGAATGTGTAAACAACAAATTGACCACCACATTGGACCAAGCAAAGAGCACCTCAACCTTCAATAGTCCCACACAATGTTTAAAGTTCTGTGCTGTTCAACCTCCAGGACCTGCTGTGTTTGAGTCTCATTGGATTTCCAGATAACAACTTGAAGAAAAGTAGGGGCAGCACCAGTTCAGGAAGTGAATTGCAGAAACATGTAGTTGTTTCAAAAAAGTATTTTATTGTTCTTTTATTCTCAGAAGTGCACAAAACAGCCAACGCGTTTCACTCCCACCCCAGGAGCTTCGTCGGGGCTGAAAACAACATGAAAACATATATATATAAATATAAACTTAAAAATACACAATATAGACAACATGAATGTTGGACTTGGCCCTTCTGGCAGGTTCACCCCTAAACCTTTTGCTTTTTGAATGTGAATTGGTGGTAGTGATTTTTGGTTTCTACGCACTTTCACTGTGTCCCAGTGGAAAGTGCGTGCGCACTCTGAGTGCGTGGAGTAAGGTTGGCCTGCCCTCCCATTGGAATGCATGGGGAATGTCTGTGTCCCTGGTAGTTCCTGATGCGTGAGGTGTGCAGGCTCGAGTTTGGTATGTGCGGACTTGTGTGATTGAATGCTGCGCAATGATGCGTGCAGCATGTTTGTGTCTAGTGTGGAAGTGCCACTTCTAGACATGGGTGTGCGTGTGCAGTGAGTGTGCTGGCACATGATTGGCTGGAGCTGGCTGGTGAGCCTGGCTCCAGGAGTCTGTATGGGTCTGCCCCGGTGGTGAGTGGTGAGATTAGCATGCTGATGTGAGGAAGGGGTGCACCTGGGTCCTGAATAGGGCTGGGCTTTACCCACACAATGGTGGCTCCGCCCCCTGTGGTGCGTCTAATGTCCCTAGCCCTGCCAGTGAATAGAGTGAGGGGCTGAGCACATCAAGAGTGCTCACAAACCAGCTGCGACTGGTTTCTCCCCTCACCCTGAAGTCAGACAAAGGAATGCTGTAGATAAAAAGGGGCTGTGTTCCCACACAAACGGTTCTCTTTCCTGATCCTACTTGAGAGGGGCTGCTGCTGCTGGGCGCCAGGAGGAACCGCCACTTGGGACTGCCTTCCTGCCTGAAGGGCCCAGTGAGCTGGCCCCTGGCCATGCCTTGCCCCCCCCCCCTGCCTTGCTCTGCTAAAAGGACCTTGGGGCTGACTTTTATCCTGGACTTCTGGTTCTATAGCGCTTGGGAGCGCTGTATTTACCCCTCAAGCGCCTGGAAGCGCTTTATTTGTCACTAGCGCTGGGAGCGCTGTATTTGTCACTAGCGCTGGGAGCACTTTATTTGTATCTAGCACAGGGAGCGCTTTACTATCCTCTAAGCGCCTGGGAGCGCTTTGTCTTCCTATAGCGCTTAGGAGCGCTGTGTTCCAGAGGATGCTCACCCCTTGTTCCGTGCGAAGAGTATCGCCGCCGCCCGGCTGGAAGTCAGGCAGGCCGGGGACGGGACGACAAGACACCCGGAAGGGACCTCCCTTCCCCGGGGCTCCGAGATGAGAGGAGAGCCCCGGGGTGCTGCAGCAGAATTGCGGCTGCCGGCAAGGCCCCAGAGGAGGGGAGCCCCGCCCGCGGCACCTACTGAGCAGCCTCAGAGAGAAGAATCACCCTAGGAAGCAGCGCGGGACAAAGTGGAGACCGCAGCAGCAGGAGTCCCGGTGAGTGGGGCCAAGGTTCTTTGGCAAGGAGGGGGGCGTCGGGGCACATTGCCGGTGCCCACCCCCCCACTAGTGCTCGCCTCACTTTTTGGGACCCCTTGTGTCAGAGTCCCCCGAGCGGGACTCCAACTGAGAGGCACGCAGTCCTCCAGAGCCCTGAGAGGCTCCAAGGGGGCTCCATTGTTCCCTAAAGGCCCGTGGGGGCCCGGGCATATTCTTGGGGCGGCCCCAGGAGGCAGCGGGCCGCTCCCGCTTTCGTCTCCTCCAGCGAGGCCCGTGGGGCCTTACTTTAATTACGAGTCCCCCTGGGAGGGACTCCAACGACAGGAGCAGATTTGTTTGAGAGCCTAGAGAGGCTCTGGGGGCATTACTTTGTTATTGAGCCCTAAGAGGCTCCATCCAGGGGGCATCTTCTTCAATGGTAGAGCGGCCCCGGAAGGCAGCTGGCCGCTCCCACCTTGACCCCCCCCACTTGCTTAGAGCCACGAGGGCTCTAGTGGCACCACTGTTGTTTAGAGCCCAGAGAGGCTCAGGGGCATTGCCTTGTTGTAGAGCCCGGCGAGGCTCCAAGGGGACAGTTGGTTCGCCAGAGCCTGCGAGGCTCCAACGTTGACCCCATCAGTTCATCCCCAGCTGCCCAGCACTTAGTGGGCATCTGCTAAGTTTAGGCCCCCCTGATATTGGGACACAGGGAGTCCTAACCCCAACAAGGCCAGAGGGCCTAGGGACAGTCACAGGTGGTGACTTATGTGAGTTTGGCGCAATTATGCTCTCCTGCACCTCTGAATGTATTTTGATGCGTCATGTGCCTTGTTCTTACACCACTGAATGTTTTAAGGCATCATGTGATTTCCTTCCCTGCACCTCTGAATGTTGTGATGCATCATGTGCAATTTGTTCTTGCCTATACCCCTAAATGTATAGTGATACTTAGGTGGTTCTTCTTCCTAGTACAGGTGTTGCTAGTGAGGTCCTGGTTCCCTGCGTGATATTTTCCTAAGGTGGTTAGGGTTGCATAGGCGGTACTTACCTGTTACCAGTGATTACTGGTTGTGTGTTACAGTTGCTAATTCGTGCTACAGTGATTTATATTCTATGTTCTAAGTGCTAGTTCTAAAAGTGACTATTCCTGACAGTGGTCCATGTGGCCCTGTCTTGTACATATCCCCTGTAAATTCTGCCCGGGCCTGTTGGCACATTGTAAAGTGTGTGTTTTTATCTAATGTGTTTTGGTATAATACAAAGGCTATTTTTATATAACCTTGTGTGGAGTTTCCTTTGTGGTGGGCCTTGGGTGTTGTTGCTGGGGACGCGCGCAAACACTTAACCTACATAGCCTCCAAGTTTAGCCTTGCTGCTCGCGTCACGTTACCTAGAGGGTGAGCAGGGGTTATCTTGGCGTGTAACTGCCTTGCCCTGACTTAGAGTGGTGGTCTCTGACTGACTTTGACGCGAGCTTTGGCCAGCCAGAGATCCCATTTCTAACAATGAACAATACATACATTGCTAAATTAAAATTTAAAACCGTCTCATAAAAGACACAAAGAGAGAGAACGAAATTGCACTAGACAATAGAAAACACAATTACATGCAATTCAAGAATAAATACATGAATCAAATAACACAACAAGAATATGAAAATTTAAAGAGTTCATTTGGTTTTCTAAAAAAGTTTAGCTCAAAGAGACCCCCTTAAGTCTAGTCGATGGAATCGTGGGGGTCAAGGGTAGATAAACTTACAAAAATTCAAAGGACAGGAAAGGCAGGAAAGAACAGGGACATTATAAAGGCAAGGTAAACAAGATATGACATAACCAAGTGGCGAGCCTTAAATGGTAGTCATTATTGTGTTTTAAGTAGATCAATATCATGTTGTGCGTCCAGAAGGCTCAAGGGATAAGAAAATTAATAACTAAAAATAAATATAAAAATAAGAAAGAGAGGAACCAAGTCTCACCAGACTGATATATGGATTGAATGGAATGTATCCAGAAACTGCAAACCATGCGGCGTCAAATTCAACTTCAATTGTATCAGCTATAACATAATAAAGATATAAATATTCATTGAAGGGTTGTAAAAAAGCCAATTTTTGTCGATTTGAACCTAATAATAATTGCAAATGTGCGCGGTTTATCAACTATACTTCAAGGACATAGGAAGGGTAAACATAACCCCATAAGAACATGAATATCCCCCGAATTGTGCAGTAACAGGACGACACATCGGATGTAATTGGGAGTTGGAAGTAGTCCCCCATTGTCATAAATGAAGCATGAAAATAACCCCTCCTCACCAGAGGAATTTGAATGATAGTCGATGTAGACTGTATTCAGCTGATCAATACTGATATGTATACCAATATAGTCAGGATCAAGGCACACACCTATACACACAGAAAGGATAACAAAAATAACAAAATGTAAGGAACCTAATTGAGTATCTGTAGGATAAAGGTCCAAATACATACACCAGACATACTAACCGGAAGGATATGTAAATGGTAGTAAGAAGTAATCAATTCTCGTATTGCAAGTAAGTCGTGATGTGACTTCATACACCAAATTCAAGGATAAAATCCAAATACCCTAATGCCAAAAAAGATGTTTAATACGTAATAAGTGAACATAATACTATGAGGACTAGACCAAATATAAGTTGGTGCAAATGTACCAACCACAGTTGGTAAAACTCACATACATAAGTGGTTTCCTGTTCGTGGTCCAGTGGTGGTGCCCCAATAGTGATAGGCAAGCCTTAATAAGGTGCCATGATGCTTCGTTCTAAAATAAACAGACCAATTTAAAATCAATACGTGACAAAATAATGAGTATAAGTAAAGAACTGTCCATTGGTCATGTGATGCTCCCTGTAGCATGGCCGGAGTATGTAATATAATCTCATTGTGAAAAATAACAATATATAAAGAATGCCGCTTAAGCTACATCGGCTGGAGAGATTACGAAAAAAAACACGAGCTCAGCTGATGGTGGGACGGAGTGACACTAACGCAATACCTAGAAAATGGTAGAGTCCCTAGAGGACTTAGGATTCTGATATTTCCCACTTTCGAGGACTAGAGCGAGAATTTATTAAAAGAATGGGAGGGCAATCTAGAGGGAGCCTCACGCATCATGATGGAAATTCTGGTGAAGCACTCTATGGAAAAAGGTGAGAAACTACAGGACGAAATTGAGTTAGTAGAGAAAGAAATCAATGAGTTGGGAGAGAAAGAGTTAGTTGAGAAAAACTTTGTAATCTTAAAACAGGTAATGGATAATCACCAAATATACCTCAAAGAAAAAAAACTTTGGAAGATCAAAAGGGACGATCGCGATTACAAGCATGGTCGCATTTACACTTTTGCTAAAAAATTCGATAGTTTATCAATATCTGAGGGTAAAAAGAGAAGTAGAGAGGAAAGAGATGAGGGTGAGGATAATCGATCTGTTAGCAACACCTCTATCTCCTCCACTAGTAGTGTCGCCTCTTCTGTCACAGCCCAGGACATCCCTTTAGGGGAGGGAGCCTCGTCATTCCAAAAGGAATTGGAAAAACTACGAATGTCAAGTCGTTTACAACAAAAGAGGGAACTATCAAAACTAGGAGGGGTGGCAGGAGGTGGAAAAGCTGCAACCAAAAATACAGCAGGGAAGCCAGAGGTTGTGGCCAAAACCAAGAAGACATAAATGTAATGATGGCAAATACTGATAAGACAGGAATGGTGACTGACAATATATGTGATTTGAAAATTGTTAATGTAAATGTAAATGTATGTATACTTGTGAAGCGCACTATCACCTTTCAGGCATCCTGGCGCTGCATACCGCTGTGGAACCCTTCCTGGCTTTCCCTGTGAGATGCCCCCTACTGGGCACCCCCAAGGTGAAGCCAGGCATCCCAGCACTTTTGGGGCCGTTTTGGACATTAAGCAAGCTATTGCCCAGAGTTGCAGAGTGGGACCCATGATTAGAGTAGGCACCAAGGCGAGAATTATCGAGTCCGTGGACGTTGAGGCCAAGACCCTGCCGCGTCGGGAATTGAACCCTGGTCCCGGGTCAGACCTCTGCATCAGGGTCTGCCGCTTCTAACCAGTGAGCCACACTTCTAATGAAGATCTGGATTCTGTGGAAATAAAACTATTGGGTAAGGATCTTATTTTCTGTCCAACCCAAAAGGGTGACTTTGCTGATGTCCATGTTGATTTATTTTAATTTACTAGGATACTCAAATTAAAAGACTTCTTTTCGAACAGAATGGTGGATAAAGATGAAAATTTGATTAGACAAGGGGAAAGCATGCACACTGTTGTTGAAGTTCGGACTGTTCAATGCCTCATGACTAGTAGTGTCGCCTCTTCTGTCACAGCCCAGGACATCCCTTTAGGGGAGGGAGCCTCGTCATTCCAAAAGGAATTGGAAAAACTACGAATGTCAAGTCGTTTACAACAAAAGAGGGAACTATCAAAACTAGGAGGGGTGGCAGGAGGTGGAAAAGCTGCAACCAAAAATACAGCAGGGAAGCCAGAGGTTGTGGCCAAAACCAAGAAGACATAAATGTAATGATGGCAAATACTGATAAGACAGGAATGGTGACTGACAATATATGTGATTTGAAAATTGTTAATGTAAATGTAAATGTATGTATACTTGTGAAGCGCACTATCACCTTTTCAGGCATCCTGGCGCTGCATACCGCTGTGGAACCCTTCCTGGCTTTCCCTGTGAGATGCCCCCTACTGGGCACCCCCAAGGTGAAGCCAGGCATCCCAGCACTTTTGGGGCCGTTTTGGACATTAAGCAAGCTATTGCCCAGAGTTGCAGAGTGGGACCCATGATTAGAGTAGGCACCAAGGCGAGAATTATCGAGTCCGTGGACGTTGAGGCCAAGACCCTGCCGCATCGGGAATTGAACCCTGGTCCCGGATCAGACCTCTGCATCAGGGTCTGCCGCTTCTAACCAGTGAGCCACACTTCTAATGAAGATCTGGATTCTGTGGAAATAAAACTATTGGGTAAGGATCTTATTTTCTGTCCAACCCAAAAGGGTGACTTTGCTGATGTCCATGTTGATTTATTTTAATTTACTAGGATACTCAAATTAAAAGACTTCTTTTCGAACAGAATGGTGGATAAAGATGAAAATTTGATTAGACAAGGGGAAAGCATGCACACTGTTGTTGAAGTTCGGACTGTTCAATGCCTCATGACTAGTAGTGTCGCCTCTTCTGTCACAGCCCAGGACATCCCTTTAGGGGAGGGAGCCTCGTCATTCCAAAAGGAATTGGAAAAACTACGAATGTCAAGTCGTTTACAACAAAAGAGGGAACTATCAAAACTAGGAGGGGTGGCAGGAGGTGGAAAAGCTGCAACCAAAAATACAGCAGGGAAGCCAGAGGTTGTGGCCAAAACCAAGAAGACATAAATGTAATGATGGCAAATACTGATAAGACAGGAATGGTGACTGACAATATATGTGATTTGAAAATTGTTAATGTAAATGTAAATGTATGTATACTTGTGAAGCGCACTATCACCTTTTCAGGCATCCTGGCGCTGCATACCGCTGTGGAACCCTTCCTGGCTTTCCCTGTGAGATGCCCCCTACTGGGCACCCCCAAGGTGAAGCCAGGCATCCCAGCACTTTTGGGGCCGTTTTGGACATTAAGCAAGCTATTGCCCAGAGTTGCAGAGTGGGACCCATGATTAGAGTAGGCACCAAGGCGAGAATTATCGAGTCCGTGGACGTTGAGGCCAAGACCCTGCCGCATCGGGAATTGAACCCTGGTCCCGGATCAGACCTCTGCATCAGGGTCTGCCGCTTCTAACCAGTGAGCCACACTTCTAATGAAGATCTGGATTCTGTGGAAATAAAACTATTGGGTAAGGATCTTATTTTCTGTCCAACCCAAAAGGGTGACTTTGCTGATGTCCATGTTGATTTATTTTAATTTACTAGGATACTCAAATTAAAAGACTTCTTTTCGAACAGAATGGTGGATAAAGATGAAAATTTGATTAGACAAGGGGAAAGCATGCAAACTGTTGTTGAAGTTCGGGCTGTTCAATGCCTCATGACTATCGATGAGGATGAACAGACTGATATGTCCGCACTTATTGAGGAACTAGGCATAAACCAGGAGATATCTGATGACAGTGGATTACGACCCACATCGAAATTTATCCCCATGACTGGTTACCACCCTAATATTGATATTTTCCACAAAAAGGTCACAGAAGAACTGTACAAATTAGAGACCCCCAAGAAATTTGGTTCAGTACCTAAAGCGAACCTGACCTTTCAGGAACGAGAGGCCCTTAAACAACTCAGGGAGGACACTAACATTGTTATACATGAAGCCGATAAAGGTGGTAGCATTGTGCTCATAAACCGTGAGGATTATTTCAATGAAATTAAACGACAACTTAGTGATCGTAAAAGCTATGTGGAGATCGGGAGCAACCCTACAGTTGATGTAATTTAGGAGATTAATATTAGACTCTGTGAATGGAAAGATTCATACCTCATAACAGAGGATGAATTCAAGTTCCTGCATGTGGCCTGTCCCTCATTCCCTTGTATCTATATCCTTCCCAAAATACATAAGGGTGGGGGAGGCTTTCCACCGGGCAGACCAATCATATCGGGGGTGGGCTCACCTACTGAGGGTCTGTCCCACTATGTGGACTTGAAACTACAGAAGCATGTACTTGGACTCCCTTCTTATATTCGGGATGGTAAAGATATATTAGTGAAATTGAAAGATTTTGAGTGGTCAGACGACCTAATCTTTGTGACGCTTGACGTCGAAAGTTTATATACCTGCATTGACAGGAGACATGGGACAATGGCAGTTCAGTCCTTTCTGGACGGAGAGGATGCTGAACTCTTCTCTCAAAATGAAATGGTCATGCAAAAGATCAACCTGATAGGTTTGCTGCCTCTTAAGCCTGCCTTTTCATGGGGTGGTATGAGAGGGAGCATGCCTGGGCCAGATGTGCCTCCCCCTGGACCAATAACATTGTGTACTGGGGGAGGTACATTGACGACATTATCTGTCTTTGGTCTGGTTCCATTGAGGAACTTGAACGTTATTTTCTTTACCTCAATGATAATACCTTCAATGTAAGGTTGACTATGTCATATCACAGACAAAGTATTAACTTTCTGGATATCACATCCTACGTAGAAGGGGGGTATATACAAAGTAAAATCTATCGAAAGGAACCATCATGCAATTCTGTTTTGCATGCGTCAAGTGCTCATGCTAGTTCAGTCATCAGGAATATTCCTTTTGGTGAGTGGACCCGAGTCCGTAGAATCTGCAGTGAACAGGGTACTTTCAATGAAAACGTTGAGGAGACCAAACAAAGATTTTTGAAACGAGGTTATGATCAAAAAAACCTTGACAGAGCAATATCTAGAATTGGATCAATGGATAGGGATGCAACCCTTTGTGATAATACAAACAAAATACACAATTGCATAAAGCTTCCAACAGAGTAAGATTTATCACCCAATATACTGTACACAGTGACAAAATATTCAATGTATTTCGCAGAAACTGGCATCTGTTAACTGGTATTACGGGTATGAAAGACCATATAGGAACCCAGCCATCCATTACCTATAGGAGGGGTGTATCCTTACGTAACCATTTGTGTTCCAGTTATGTCACCATGGCACCCAGCAGACCAACTTGGCTCCCTCCAAAGCCTGTTGACTTTTTTGTTTGTGGTATGTGCAATATTTGTGATATGGGCAAAAATAAAACTACTACCTTTTCATATAAGAGTAAGCATAAATTCAAGGTAGCGCAGTTTTTAATAGGGACATGAGATATCCAATTACTGACCACTACAACTCTGTACACCAGGATGACAATACCTTCTAGTTTCATGCAATCCAACATAATCCAGCAAGTAAGAGAGGTGGTAATAGGGAGCTATTATTAAGAAGGGAGGAGGCCAAATGGATATGTCGGTTACGGTCGATTGGTTGTGGACACAACTCAGACAATGAAATGCACCATTTCTTGTAATGTGTAAACATTTATATATGCTCTCTATATGAATATTGTCCCTTTTTAGATCTCTGAATTTGTGACAATTTGATGCAATATGTGTTTTCGATTGCTGAATTCTTATGATGTAATTTTTGTAACTATTTTATGCGATTAAGGATAGTTTTTCTGTCCACCTAATACAAATACTGTGTTTTGCTCTGTTCTTTCTCACTTTTTACTTCCCTTCCCCCCTTATGTATACATTATATACATGTCATATAACTCTGCTTTCAGTGCATTCACTTTAGTAGGTTACATCTTTCGCCTTGCTTTGAACTTAGTAATGACCATGGAGCCGGTTAGCCAAATTCCACTTTATCATGGTGTCGACTTTATTCTTGGTCACGTTTTTTCTCCACCACCGTTTGGAGAATAATACCATTTTCCTTTTAAACTTAGTAATCATCAGGGCGCCGTTTAGCTAAATTCCACTTCAACATGGCGCCGTCTTTATTCATGGATGTGTTTTTTTTTCTCTATTACAGTAGGTAATCCTCGTGGTATTTATATATCGAGTTACTTATTTGAAAAAGATAAAACGGCAATTCCTATTTTCTTTCGCATAAATAAATCATCCTTGGATTTTGGGATTGTTTTTAATTTACTTTGGCTCCTGGTTTGGTTGACGACTCAACCTATTCTAAATTAGCCATCATGCTAGTACTTGGTCCGACAATTATTAAATAGTCTGTACCTTTTCGAACTATTTGTATTATACAGTCTAGCGGTCATCTGGGAATCGACCCGCATCTAAGATCAACTACTATCAAGGCATTTAAGCATGGCGCTTAGGAATACTCTGCCTTATTTCCCAAATAAGTTTTGTCTTCTTCTGAACATGTGATATTGCATGTGACCAGTCGCGGATAGGTTAAATGACCATACCGGCTTCAATATGGCGTCTGGCGTCCCGGTACGGAGGACAACACCGGCTACGTGTAGCTTACAGGTAAGAACACTCTCCATGCCCCTGGTCCCCATTTTTGCAGTTGGGCTTTTTGTGTAATAGTTTGTTGTTAGAAGAGAGTTACAGTACTTTCGCCATTAGGTTTCAGCGCTCTATGCCCCTGGTCCGTATTTTTCGGTGTTGGGCTTCCACTCAACAGCTTGTTGTTAGATGGGAGTCACAGCACTTTCACTATCAGGTTTCAGTGCCTCAGGACCTTTTAATCTATTTACGGCCCCTCTGATACTTCGTCTAGCTCTCCCACGCATTTCACTGCGGGAGTAGGCTGTGAAGTAGCTTCAGCTTTGTTTTAAGCAGCCCGTACTCTGGATATGTCTGTAACGCCATGTTGATAACTGGACGCATTTCACTGCGGGAATAGTCAGTGAAGTAGCTTCAGCTTTCTTTTAAGTAGCCTGTACTCTAGATATGTCTGTAACACCATGTTGATGACTGGATGTACCCGTCATTGTCATTCACCCTTTTTTTGTCGGTTGGCTTTTTCCATTCAGACTCACTTATGGACCATCCATTTTAACTGTTAAATACCTACATAGGCTTTTTTGGATTTTTTTATTTCTTACCACATCATCTCCATTAGGGGGGCCGATGTATCTTAAGCGGCATTCTTTATATATTGTTATTTTTCACAATGAGATTATATTACATACTCCGGCCATGCTACAGGGAGCATCACATGACCAATGGACAGTTCTTTACTTATACTCATTATTTTTGTCACGTATTGATTTTAAATTGGTCTGTTTATTTTAGAACGAAGCATCGTGGCAGCTTATTAAGGCTTGCCTATCACTATTGGGGCACCACCACTGGACCACGAACAGGAAACCACTTATATATGTGAGTTTTACTAACTGTGGTTGGTACATTTGCACCAACTTATATTTGGTCTAGTCCTCATAGTATTATGTTCACTTATTACGTATTAAACATCTTTTGTGGCATTAGGGTATTTGGATTTATATCCTTGAATTTGGTGTATGAAGTCACATCACAACTTACTTGCAATACGAGAATTGATTACTTCTTACTACCATTTACATATCCTTCCGGTTAGTATGTCTGGTGTATGTATTTGGACCTTTATCCTACAGATACTCAATTAGGTTCCTTACATTTTGTTATTTTTGTTATCCTTTCTGTGTGTATAGGTGTGTGCCTTGTTCCTGACTATATTGGTATACATATCAGTATTGATCAGCTGAATACAGACTACATCGACTATCATTCAAATTCCTCTGGTGAGGAGGGGTTATTTTCATGCTTCATTTATGACATTGGGGGACTACTTCCAACTGCCAATTACATCCGATGTGTCGTCCTGTTACTGCACAATTCGGGGGATATTCATGTTCTTATGGGGTTATGTTTACCCTTCCTATGTCCTTGAAGTATAGTTGATAAACCGCGCACATTTGCAATTATTATTAGGTTCAAATCGACAAAAATTGGCTTTTTTACAACCCTTCAATGAATATTTATATCTTTATTATGTTATAGCTGATACAATTGAAGTTGAATTTGACGCCGCATGGTTTGCAGTTTCTGGATACATTCCATTCAATCCATATATCAGTCTGGTGAGACTTGGTTCCTCTCTTTCTTATTTTTATATTTATTTTTAGTCATTAATTTTCTTATCCCTTGAGCCTTCTGGACGCACAACATGATATTGATCTACTTAAAACACAATAATGACTACCATTTAAGGCTCGCCACGTGGTTATGTCATATCTAGTTTACCTTGCCTTTATGGCCCTTGTGCGCAGAGTATATCTGCACACTTTCTTTGAGGGATCGACTGTAATGTGCTGCCCCTCACTCCCCTCCATATACTAAAAGTTGCCCCCTCTTCCTCCTCTCGATCCCCCAACAGCCTCAGAGATCACACTCTGCCAATATACCGACTCGGACCAGGAGAGAAAGGAGAGGTTTCTGGGTGATCTGCAAGGTCAGCCTTCCCTTCTTTTTCAGGCTCAATTCCTGTGCTTCCTGCAAAAGATCTCTGCACCTTTTGCCCTACCTGTGGGGTTTGTAGCCCCGTCGCAGTCGTGTGTGTCCCTGCTCCGCCGTTAGATAACCACCAGTGCTGACTCTGCCTTCAGAGGTCTGGACCTGGAAGCACGCAGCTCGGCTGTGATTCCACTCCCGAGCCACGCCCTCCCACGGCGTTGCTCGGATTGCTGAAGAGGCTCCCTGGGGCTCTGCAACCATTCGCCGATCACCACAATCCTCGCTAACAGGGAAGGTAAGGAGATGGGAACATGGCGGCCGTCAGCCAAGCGGCTGTGGGCTTGCAATCCGCTTGTGCTTCGCCATCCTTGATCTCCCTGGGGGGTCCTCTGTAATTTACAAATTGATTGTTGCTCCCTGCACCTCCTCCCTTCTCCCCCCATACGAAGGGCCTTTGTTTCATCGCCATTTTGAATGATTGAAAAAATGTATCTTCTGATACACCTGTTCTTTCCTCCCTTTCCTGTCCTTTGAATTTTTGTAAATTTATCTACCCTTGACCCCCACGTTTCCATTGACTAGACTTAAGGGGGTCTCTTTGGGCTAAACTTGTTTAGAAAACCAAATGAACTCTTTCAATTTTCATATTCTTGTTGTGTTATTCGATTCATGTATTTATTCTTGTTTACAAATTGATTGTTGCTCCCTGCACCTCCTCCCTTCTCCCCCCATACGAAGGGCCTTTGTTTCATCGCCATTTTGAATGATTGAAAAAATGTATCTTCTAATACACCAATTTTCTCTTTCCATTTTAAAGACCGCTGTTCCAAATCTTCTTTCATCAGTGAGTCTAAAAGTTTATAGATAACCCATACTGACTGATCCCTGTTCTCAAACAATTTCTCGACTATAATATTTCTGGAAAATCCTATTGGTCTGATACCTTTCTTGCATAAAAAATCCTTTACTTGCAGATATTTGTAGAAATCTCTCTGGTCTATCTCAAAGGAAATAAGACCATCTAAAGAAAAAAAGAAAAAACTATTTTTTTTAAGCCCACCTCACCCCATCTTTTAATCGTATGATCTTTAAATAGTTCTGGTAGATTTGGATTACTTCTAAGCGATGTATAAAAATGGAGCCAACCGATTCCTAATAATGGTCAAACGGCTCTCCAAACCTTGAACCCACCCAGTAGTGTCTTAAAACAAACTTTTTTATAGGGATTATCATTTAGGTAACGCCATAGCCATCCCCATCCCCAAGCTTCTTTCCCCATTATAAGTTTGACGGGGTAAGGGACCTCATTGGTATGTCTTCCAGTCGGTTACTCTTGTACTAGAACTAGGTAATGCAATAATGTAGTGGCCCGGTAGTAAAGTCTGAGATTCGGTAAGGCCAATCCCCCTCTTTCCCTCGGTAATGTGAGGAATGTGTAAGCCCTTCTTGATTTCGCATATGCCCAGATAAATCAGGAGAATAGGTCTTCTATTTTCTTCAGGCAATCGTTTGAAAATTCTAATGGGATTTCCCTAAGAAAATACGAAATCTTGGGAAAAAATAACATTTTTATGACATTGCATCTCCCAATGAAAGATAAATGAAGAGTATGTAGTCTCGACAAATCCTGTTTGATTTTGACTAATAAGGGATCTACAATCTTAAACAATGTCATCCATGTTTGCTGAGATATTAATCCCTAATAGGTTGCGCTCTTGGTCTTGGCCACTCTGAAATCATTTATCATCAAATTCCCATTGACCACTACATGCGTTTTACTGCAGTTGAGTGCATATCTGGAGAGTTTCCCAAACCTATCTCCTTCCTCTTCTTGTTCCAGTAAGGCGGTAATTGGATTGGGGGTCACAGAGGCAATATCGTCAGCATATGTCAACACTTTTGTTTCCCAGCCATGTGTTACAATAGGTCTAATAATCTTATTGTTTTCTAGCTGACATTGAAAAGGGTCGATGTATGCCACAAATAGCAGGGGTGAATCGGACAGCCTTAATGGGTCCCTCTAGTTATGGCAAATGAATACGAGAGTGCTCCATTAACGAAGATCCTAGCCATTGGGCAGTAATAAAGCCTTTTAATAGCCTGTAATAGCCCCTCCTTAACTCCTGCCCTTGACAGGGCCTTCCATAAAAAATGCCAAAAGACCCTGTCAAAGGCCTTTTCTGCATCTAGTAGAATTAAAGCCATTGTATCCTTGGATATTGTTGTGGCCTCTAGAAGTGTGATAACCCTCCTTATATGGTTGGTCGTCCCCCACCATGGGATGAATCCATGCTGATAGAAATTACCTTATGGATGATAGGCCCCATACTGGCGGCCAAGACTTTGGAATATATCTTGGTATCACTGTTGATCAGTGTTATTGGGCGATATGAACGGGGCTCACTTGCGTGTTTGTTCTTTTTAAGAAATATCAACATTTCTGCCGAGGACCAGGAGTTTGGAGGTCTGCCCCCTTAAATATATGGATAAACAGTTGAGTCATGCAGTTTTTGAGTTGCTGCAAGAACTTTTTGTAAATACTATCAAAAACTGTAGCCTTACCGTTGCGAAGGCTATTGATACATAATAGTATCTCAATCCATTGTGGGAGATCGTCTAACTGTTGTTGATCTTCATGAGAAAATTGCTCTCCCGGGATTGAATTCAAATTAGGCTTAATTTCTCTAGGGTCCCCTAGTGAATCCTCTTGATATAGGTTTTGGTAGTATGAGTAGAAGGCATTTCGAATGCCATCTGGATCCATAACTAATCCCAGTATTGGTATCCTTGATCTCTTGTCCTACATTTTGCGATGTTTTTTGTCTTGCTCTTTTCGCCAGGTGATGCCCTAGCTGTTCACTGCACTCATATGCTCTCTCTCTCCACACTGTGAGCCTATCTGCGGCTCCTTCAGCTATTATTTCCAAGATTGAAGATTTGGCTACTGCCACCTTTGCCTGCGCTTCCTCCACGTCTCCACCCAGTTGGAGCACTTTAACCAAATCCTCTACTGCCTCTGCCAACTTAGTTTGCAAATCAAACGATTGCTATCATTTTTTTTATTAAAGGACAGAGAATATCTAAGGGTTTCCCCCCATATACCAGCTTTCAATGCATCCCATGCTATATCAATTCCAGTGCTGCTCTTGTTCTCCTTCAGGAACAGAGGGATCCAGTTCCTCATGTGGATACAGTATTCTTCGTTCACCAGAAAGGCTCGCTCAAAACTCCACATTTTATCCCTGAATTTGGTCTCCTTTCCCTTGATCTCGATCGAAAAGAATAAGTCGGGCTTTCTCTATTGTACAGTAATGAAGTAGGGAGTAGGACACTAGAGTGAAGTCAAGTCAAGCATGAACTTTGTGTGGCGAGGAGGAATAAGTAAAGCCTTGATCAGATGAAATCTGCCAATTCCAGACATCACTCAGCCCATGGTCTGTGCATAATGTCCTTAATGCCCTAAATACTTTAGGTTTCCTGCCACTGTGTGACCAGTTAGCTTCTGAACTTAGTTTTTTCTTGGCAGGAAAATTTATATTGAAGTCCCCACAGAGAATAATGGGGAGCGGCCAAACAGCATGGTCACTATTTACTGGCTCAAATACTCCTGGATCGCCCAGGATACTACCATAAATTTAGCAGATAGTGAATGATTTCCCCAATATTTTGACGGCATTCTGTTATTACCCATCTTCCTAGCTGATGGGCAGATGTTTGAGTAAATTGTAAGGTAGTGTTACATTTCAAAATCGTCACTCCTCGTGTCCGCATGTTTTGTGTCGTTCCCCCAACCAATCTGTGTCCTAGAGAGTTGAGAAGGTGCAGTTGAGCCCTTTCAATGTGATTCTCCTGCATACAGACGATATCAGCCTTCAATAAACTGAGCCCTGCTGCAGTGTGGCATCTTTTCTTGGGAACATTCAGGCAACAAATGTTTATCGTGGCTACACATATTTTACTCATCAGAGAGGCATAAAAGACTGTACTTATACAACACCTCCCCCTCCTGCCAAGAGACCCTCCCTCTTTCCTCCTTTCCTCTCCCCCCACCTATAAATGACGCAACCTGGCTCAGTCCGAGCCAGGGTGATGTCATCTAAGTGATCATAACCTCGTCACTCCTCAAATCTTTCCCCCAGCCACCCTCAAACATTGATTCATATCTTAGCACCCTACCCTATTACGTAGGCCACAATATTAAGCCTCAACATCCAGAAAACTACCATATCCCTGAAAACAAATAAAACCCAGGTGCCTCTTTGTTTGAATCTGTCTTCCATTAGACCCAACTCTCGGATCTACAAGAAATCTCCTTTAAGTATGTTTGGGCCTGAATTTCCGAAATAAAGCTACGAGTCATCCCCCTGAAAACAATTTTTAGTCGAGTTCGGTTCTGCAGGTAAACGTATGCCCCCAGATGCTGAACAGGGGGAAAGAGCCTCCGTTCCACAGTGGCGTGTGCGAAATCCGATTTAGTGAAGAAGCTCACTCCTTCAAATTCCTTTTTGGCCGAGCCAAGTCATAAAGAGACTGTCACAAGAAAACAATTCCAAAATATAGGAGCATAGCCCGTGGCCCTTCAGAAGTGTTTGGGGGACATTTTGAAAGCATTAAGGGGAACCTGTGGGCTTGCTGCATCTCCTTGTCCCAGTCCTAGGTGCTCAGTGTAGGAAGGTGGAATGTGACTGCATGGTTGCCCCAACTTTTTTTCTGGTGTTTTGCTGGTTTTCACCTTAGTTTGGCTAGGATCTTGCTATTCAGGACCTCAGCCTATCTGCTTTCTCTCTAAAATGGATTCCATGTACTTTAAGTACACCACAGATTGGATTCTGGGGTACCCGTAAAAGTCCCTAGTATATGGTATCCTATATACCGAGGGCATAGGTACCCTAGAGGCCTCTCAGGGGATGCAGCATGTATTATGCCACCCCTGAGAGACCACTCAAAATGACAGAACAGGTCTGCTACAGCAGCCTGTGTAAGGTGGTGTATGCACCCCTTACTGAGATATAGGTTCCCTATATCTACCTTATCATTGCACATATAAACCTATCAGTCACCCCTATGGCAGGCCTTATCATTCCTGAAGGCAGGGTGCTGGGTTTTGTGTGAGAGGCTGCCCATGCACCCTTTAGAATATATTATCCGTGGTTGTTCTGTGATGCAGCCAAACCATATCCTCTTAAGTGCATTATAACCTCGCTGTCAATGCTAACTTTGGAATGGCTGCAAGGAAACATGTTGTGTTTGGTGTCAAACACCTTGGAATCATACCTTCCCGCCAGTCCTGGTGGGGGAGGTATGATTCCACCCTCCTAGAGGGAGAAATATGACTACACAGGTACACCCGGTACCAGTTTACCAGAACCCTCATTACAAAATCGATGCTGCAGCCACAGACATAAGTCTGGCATCCTGCTGCTGGACGAAACTTCCACAGGGGAGGCTGGGCAATAGGTTTCCTGTCACAGGGAGGTGTAACCACCTCCCAGACAGGCTTTAGTGTATTGGGGCTGGGTGGGTGCACTCCAAGAGTGCTTTGATGTCTGCACTGGGGGCACATTTGGTGTCCCTGTGCATAGACCAGCTCAAACCGGTTACATGCTCTGGACCGACACTGGACAAAGGATATGAGTGTAGCCACCTCTCTATCCTGACCCTCCCATAGGTGGCTCCCCAGAGTTTGTTCCACCCATTCCTTGTGTATAAAGTAGGAACCCCTAACTACAGGACTTTATTTTTACCTGGACTAAACTCTGCTACAGAATCCCAGAACTTCAACTATCTACACTTCAGTGGATGACCGAAGAATCACCCTTGGAGTAAAGGAGTTACTCTCCTGCAAGGCAGGCACCAAAGATGCATCTGTCCGGTTTGCAACTACACAGCTCCTGAAGGACTCTGAAGACTTTGCAACACAGGAGGTGGGTTTCCAAGCTTCCCAGAGGCCAATCCGTGCTCTCAGCAAACCTGAGATCCAAAGCCCTCGTGGGGACTAAGCAACCCGAACCCATTGACACCGTGACCATTTGCAGCTGCATATGCTTATAGGAGAACCCTGAGGTTGTGCATTGGGCTACTTGTAGTCCAGACCCCGAGCAGTGATTCCACCAAAGATTGCTGGCCTACACTCCACGAGTAACCCGTGGGCTGGTATTTAGTGATTCCTCTCAAGATCCCTTCGTGATCCCTTGTCTGTTGACTTGTGGGTCCCTGAGAAGGGTACTATAACTTTGAATGGGCTTAACTTATTGCTCCAGACGTGCCCTGACTCTCCATTGCTTGGGGACTCAACTGGACCTTGCTGGTCCATCCCGAAGCCTTTTTACTCTCACCGCGTGGGTTGCTGTTGCCAAGGCTTGATGGTCTCAGATCCGGACACTGCCCCGCCCTCCCTCCCCCCCAGCATTCAACATCCTTCATGGGATAGCTCGCCTGTGAACTCTGGTTGTTGTCAACGTCTCCTGGTCCCCGTGGTAGTAGAGTCAAGCTTTACCTCATCGCACCTGAAACACCCGACATTGGTGGGCAATGGTCTACCGTGCCCCTGGTCACGCTGAAGTTACCCAGACTCTGTCCCCTCTGCTTTCAGGTTCTTCACATCTCTGATTCAGGCTTGGATTGCACCGGACACTTTTCCTTTCCACAGCAGCAGCACTTAGAAGCAACTCGCCATTGAAAACAGCATCGATTCCCAACACCATTTGGCACCTATGTAACCGGCTTCCCTGGGTGAGGTAACACAAGTACTCCGGTGCTCTCATGGGTGCTGGCCTTAGAACCTTCTAAGTCTAAAAGGGTTTGCTCCAAGTCTTCTCCTGGTGTGGTTCTCCTTTATTTGATCATTCAAGAGGTTATAATCTGGTAAACCAAGCTGCTTGACACTCCTTCAAGACTTAGCCTGAAGGTTGCTCTCCAGAGCTACCACTAGGTTAGCTTTCAATAAAGGTTGTCTTAAACCTATCATCAATAAGGGTTTGGACTGGTGCAAGGTGCCCACTATAACTAGTGGACAGCATATGCTTCTCACTTCTCACACTCAGTTCTGGAAAGGCCCCTCTTACAAGAGAGATTATGTATTTCCTGGGGTCATTTCCTTCGATTCCCTCTGTGATACCTAAAAAACAAAGTTTAACGCGCAGCCTATTTTCTTGATCCTCCATTTTCTGCATCAAGCCTTTCACTATTCCCTCATGTGTATCGCTCTGTGTCTTTAGAGCGACAACATAATTTTCCAGATTTTCGGTCAGGGCTTCTACAGAGATCATTCTGTCTGCTATTTCCACACAGGTTCTGCCCACTTTCCTGATGGCCCCTTGCAATTATTTGGCTGCCAGACATGCTCTCCGTTTGTCCATCTTCACCTCCCCTGGAAGCTCTTGATCAATGGCAGTACCATTGATAGGGCATGATCATTCTGGTTCCTAATCCCTGTGGTCTCTGTGTTGCTTGTTTCCCCCCTGATCTAATTGTTTGATTTGTGAGAGTGGTTAGTTGTGAAGCCGAATAGTACCATTTCAAATCCCTGGTGCTGCCGCAGTCAGAGGTCTCATGTCGGTTTTTGCTCCTTCTTTTCTTTGTTAGGGATTTCTTTTGAGCTTGAGCCTTAGAGGGGAATTCCAAACCCGTACTTCTATTCCAATTGGCCCCCTCTCCTTCACTGGATGCAGATATGCTCGCAACTGATATCTCAGATTCGTCAGTTAAGGAGTAAAACTTTTCATGGGTATCAGGAGATCTAGCCCGAAGTGGAGAGGTGTTTACTATATCGTTTCCAGCATGTCCCGCTGCAGCGCGAGACGAACCAGAGGGCTCCAAGAGGAGAGAGGGCCCTCCCCTGCACCGGGATCATCGTAAGGGGCTGCGGAGGCCCGAAGAACGAGGTAAACCCTGGGGAGGAGGGCGGAAGGCCGGAGTGGCCCCGAGTTCGCCCCTCCCCTGGGTAAAACTGTTGCCAAGCCCCGTTGGCTCTGACTAGCCCTGCCAGTCACATTTTGGGGGCCCGAGTATACTGGAAGTTGCCCCTCTGTTGGGGGGTGGGAATCCCATTGTTCTTGTTGCCCTAGGCCGGCCCAGAAAAGTATGAGCTTATTGAGTTGGGCCCGGACCTCGGGTAGGTCCCTATGACTGAGGCAGACTAGAGTTAACCCCTGGCTACGGGTCTGAAACTGTCTAATGAAAAGCTTCTATCGTCTGCATAAGGAAATGTGTCATCTGGCATAGGGAGAGTGTTTTTTCCGGGCTAAAGAGATGTTGAAGCATATGGAAAGGAATGTTGTGATTCGAAGTTAAGGACATGTTTATTCATACCTGACGTAATGCTTCACTTTACCCAATGGGATTTTGCTTGATCTTATTTGAAATGGTTATCTTTGCAAGATGAAATGCGTACTTCTGTCTAATGCAGTATTTCTTGAAATGCTCCCAGTTATTTAATATTTAATATTTATCTATTTAAATATTTATGACCAAGTAATGCAAAATATGTGCTTTAAAGGGCCAGGTAATAAGTTATTCCTACTGTGATTCTTGATTGCCGTGATCCTGACCTTAGATAAAGCTTATTTATTTGAATCAGCCATACTGGTGTGGTCTCTGTCTTTGTGTGCATTTATTGTCTCAGTGGATGAGTGTGCTGTGTAGTCACTTAACACCTAAGCTTCGGGTGCCTACCTGCTCGGGCCAAGCTACCCCCGGGGACCTGGGGAACCCAGTTCCTACACCTATATACAACAAAATAGGAAAATCGAGGCTGCAAAACAACTGACTAATTTTGTAGAGCTATGTATAAGTGAGGTCAATACACCAGACATGATGCTAACAGGGGACTTTAGCTTACATCTTATTGGCTCACCGACTGCAGAGGAAGTATGTATACAAAACCGGTCGTGGTACATCCCACCTCAGGGTAAGAGCCTATCAGAACTGCCTACAAAACTAGCCAGCATCTTCTAGAGGACCTCGAACATCTGAATCTCAGAGCAGTAAACAGCAAAAGTAGAGGTGGCAATCCTCTGGCATTCACTCACGACTCATCAACTAAAAACTCAATGCTTGATTACTCTTTTGTGTCCCTCAATCAAGCATTTGTAAAGCGCACTACTTACCAATGAGGGTCTCAATGGGCTATGGGGAGGGGGATTGCTGCCACTGTTCGGAGAGCCAGGTCTTGAGTAGTCTTCTGAATGTCAGTAGGTCTTGGGACTGCCGTAGACAGATGGGGAGGGTGTTCCATGTCTTGGCCGGAGGTGGAAGAATGATCTGCCACCGGCGGTCACTCTTCGGATGCGGGGGACCGTGACGAGGGCGAGGCCGGTGGAGCGGAGCTGGCGGATGGGGGTGTAGAAGCTGAGTCGTCTGTTTGGGTATACTGGTCCGGTGTTGTGGGGAGCTTTGTGTGTGTGGTCGAGGAGCTTGAAGGTTATCCTCTTGTTGATGGGGAGCCAGTGCAGGTCTCTCAGGTGGGGTGTGATGTGGCTGCGGCGAGGGATGTTGAGGATCAGGCGTGCGGATGCGTTCTGGATACGTTGGAACCATTTCAGGAATTTGGCTGAGGCTCCTGCGTAGAGGGCGTTTCCGTAGTCCAGTCTACTGCTGACGAGGGCCTGTTTGACCGTCCTTCTCGTTTCAGTGGGGATCCACTTGTAGATCCTGCAGAGCATGCGGAGGGTGCTGAAGCAGGAGGAAGAGACGGCGTTGACCTGCTTCGTCATGGAGAGGGTGAAGTCGAGTATGACCCCCTAGGTTGCATGTGTGGTCGGTGGGTGTTAGAGCTGTTCCTAGTGCGGTTGGCCACCAGGAGTCGTACCAGGCTGAGGGGGTAGATCCAAGGATGAGGTCCTCCGTCTTGTTCGAGTTCAGCTTCAGTCGGCTGTTTCTCATCCAGTCGGCGACGGCCTTCATTCCCTTGTGGAGGTTGGTTTTGGCGGTGTGGGGGGCTTTGGTGAGGGAGGATCAGCTGGGTGTCATCGGCGTAAGAGATGATGTTGAGGTCGTGCAGTTGTGCGACGTGGGCGAGCGGTGCCATGTAGATGTTGAACAGCGTTGAGCTGAGGGATGAGCCCTGGGGTTTGCCACAGATGATCTTGGTGGTTTCGGAGCGAACCCTGTTCAATGAAATGTTCACATTCAGCATGGGCAACATCAGCCCCAGGAACTCACACTTCGCACAAACATGTCACAGCTTTTGAAATGGAACGGCCAACCAGGAATGACGGCTACAATCAATTACAGGAAAATAAAATTTGTGCAAGCAACGCAAGGCAATTTGCTACAAACCGCAACACTCTTATTCAAAACTTTGGAAGGGGGCAATGAAAAACAGAAATGGCAGAACTACACAACCACATTGGCAAAATCCTTTGCAGACCCATTTAAATCAAGAGCGCAGCAGAGTTACAGTGGTATACCCAATTTTACAAAGCCGCAAAAAAAGATGATAAGATCTATAAAAAATACAATCAACTGTACATTGCGGCACATGTGGCAGAATCCAAATAATTCCAAAAACTTAGCAGCACTACGACAGCAGAAAACACAGCTGAAGCAAGTACTATTTGCGGCCAAGAGAGACTCTGAGGATTCATTATGGGCGAAATTGCTTGCTGAGATTAAGCAGAATGACAGTGCAAGATTTTGGGGGACAATAAACCAACCTATTCTCCACACCCACAAGGGACTGTCGTCTAACATATCTGAGGAGGACTGGGTGACCTACCTTGGAAATCATTTCCATCAAGAAGAAATCTCTTTGCCTACAGTAACCAGGTCAGAAAGAATCTCGAGCACTACCACTATTGTGTACCGACGCAGCGAGGAAAGTGTAACCGCACCGGAAGGGGACAAAGAGGAAAACCTGGAAGTTATACTCCCAAGCGACCACCTCAAAGCTATTAAACGCCATATAAAGAAGGGAAGAAGAGAAGGGGCCCCGGGCCCCAATGGAATCCCGCCTGTGCTCTAAAATCAAGACGCAGATTATTGGGCGAAAGCACTCAGCACTCTCTTCACCGAAATAAGGCAGACAGGCCTACTTCTGATCACTGACAGAATATCGAGGAGCAAAATATCGACCTGCCAAAATATCGTGGAGAAAATATAGAATGCCAGAATATCGAATTCCTATCTTCAAACAGGTAAGTACAAAAATATCGACTCCAAAATATCGTTGTAAAAAATATAGTCTAAATATCGAATTTTTTAAATGTCTTAAAAGTAATTTAAAATTAATATAATAATAAATATAATTAATTTAAACATACTTAAAATACTTGAATAAACTTAAAATTAATAAATAATTAAAGTAACTTAAATTTTAGAACAACTTAATCAAAACACACTTAATCTTAAATTTACGGGGGCGTGGCCAAGATGGCGGGCTGAGCGGTCGCACTCGCTGTGAGCTCCGCCGGACCCGAGCCCTTAACCTCCTTATTTAGCACTGGTCTCCCCCCCGGAACCGTGCATTTGGCGAGATAAAGGCGCTGGATGTCGGAGTGGAGGCTGTGAAGGCAGAAATCGCCGGCATCAGAAGTGGAACGGTCCCGGAACCCTGGCCGGGTGCTAAGAGGGCCTGTGGTTCGGGGCGGAAGTGGAGCCGCGGTTTGGTTTTGGAGCCCGCCCGCCTTGTTGACTGAGGAGGAGCCGCCGTTGCTTCTCGTCGGACCCCGAACTCCACCGCAGCATCCTACCCCGCGGCAAACCCCGTGGAGCTGAGCGGCTTGGTGCCCGGAGGCGGAGCGTCGAAGGGGGAAGCCGTGGGGCTGGACATTACGCAAGGCCGTGGCTTTGGCCTATTCCTCCGGACGACGGAGGTAACGGGAATCGAGAGGCGTTACACTCGCCCGGCAACCCAGCGGAGGTGCCCTCTGGATATGGAACTGCATCCCCGGAATTGCGAGTGCTGAGAAAAGGGTCGAGAGACTCGATACTGCGGCCCAGGAGGATCTCGCACGTGGCGCCGAAACTGCGGCCTACCTCTCCGGGAACCCCGGAGGCGCACTTGTGGAGAGATTTGGCGGGGATCGGATCCCTGTATCCCCCCCCCGACAGCCTCCTCGGCTGCCGCCGATTCATCGCCTCTGAGAGACTTGGGTGTGAAAGTCCCGGTACGAACTTGGAAGTAAAGCGGTGACGCATTTGGAATCAGGCCCACGCTGAGACGCCTGAGGGGACTTTCCCGGACCGATTTGTGGAGGCCATCTGAAGAAGAATCGGGGAGTTCGCCGGTGGTGTCGGCGGTGGTGAACGAGGGCACAGGACCGGACGGGTCGGGCCTGGAGACTCGGGTGGGACGTCGGTCCCCGGGTTGAACAGATCGTGGGTCGCCCCATTGCTGGATGTGGCCTGCCGGAGGTGCGGACAGAGGCCCCCGCGGCGGTTGGTAGTGTGGCACGTGGCAGTAGCGGCCTACCGGAGAATCGACTAGCGGCCTTGTGCCGAACATTCCAGAAGGCGCCCCAGTAGCCTCAATGGCGAACAACAAAGGGTCCAAGAAGGGGGATCGCACCCTGCCGGACATGTTGGGCAGGAATGCCGCGAGACAGGATAGGGGGCAGCCGTCTCCGAGTCTTCCGGGCGGCTCCCAAGGAGCGAGTGGAGGGGAGCCCCCGGTCACGAGATCTTTCCTTGAGTCCCTCTTTGGCACCTTGCGGGACGACTTCCAGACCCTCAAGCAGGAGGTGGCGGGTGAGGTCCGGGAAATACGACGGGAGGTGGATAGCCTAGGAGAGAGAGTGGCTACGGTGGAGGGCGCTGGCCATGCCAGGGACGAGGAGATCACGCAGTTGCAGCAAGAGGTTATAAGGCTCCGAGACCAGAATCTTGATCTTCAGTCACATACCGAGGACCTTGAAAACCGCTCCCGGAGGAACAACATCCGAGTCCGGGGTGTTCCGTCCCGAGAAGAAGGGGAGGATGTAGCTGCATACCTGCGGGACCTATTCAGAGAGGTGCTGGGGGAATCGGATGATTTCCCTATTCGTATCGATAGAGCGCACAGAGTTGGCCTACAGCGCAGGGCCTCGGCGCCCCCCCGGACATCTTGGCCTTCCTGCCGGACTATCCCCTGAAGGAAAGGATACTTCGTGAAGCACGGAAGAGATCATCTATGGACTTTAGGGGTCATCGTGTGGCGCTTTACCAAGACCTCGCAGCATCCACCCTGCAGAAACGCAAGGCCTTTAAAATAGCGACGGATTTTCTAAGGGAGCATGGCACGCAATACTCCTGGGGGCACCCTTTCCGCCTTATCTTCCGGTGGAACGGGACCCTACACCAGCTGCGGTCCCTTCAGGATACATGTGGGGTGCTGGGTATCACTGCTACGGACGACGGAACATTCACTCCTCGCCAGCGCCGTATCACCAGGGATGGCTGGCAGACGATCCCGGGCCGGCGGTCGCCGGCCTCCTCAACGCGGCCGGGGTCGCCTACTGCAGCTGCGGACCTGGATGACGCACCACGAGCCACAGTTACCGACGCTGCGACAAATGAAGTTGCGCTGACAGCCTGAGTGAACTCCGGGGGGAGATTGACATCGCTGTGTCTGTAACGCAGGTTTGGGGGTTCGGGGGGGGCGGGGGGGATGGGGGAGTGCGTAGTGGCTGGACGTCCACTCTATTGACTTTCCATAGGCCTGTCCGTCATGGACCGGACTTGGACAATGGTTTCTGGTGGGGTGTTGGGAGATCCGGGGGTGGGGTCGGGGTCGTTGGGACAGTTCCAGTTGCGGGTGGGAACTGGGGTCCGTTTGGGAGTAGGAGGGGGGGGAACAGTTCTTGGGGGGATTGGGAAGGGGGAGGATGGGCAAGGGGGAGGGATCCAGGTGTTGGCGGGAGTGGGGGGGGTCGTCCAGTGCACAATGGGGTTCCTTGTCATCCAGATAATGTATATGCTTCTTGGTTTGCTCAGATCTGAATGCCCCACTTACAGTTTTGACTTTCTATTTGCATTGCTGAAGAGAGGGAGGGGGAAGGGGTGGGTTATCCAGTGCTTGTTGTTGCCTATGGCTACCCGGACATTGGCTGGGCCTCTGGTTTTGCTCGGTCATTTCTGCACCACACGTGATAGTGCTCTGCTCCCTATTATGTCACCTTTATCACACGACAGCGCTTGTGCCCCTGCTGTCCTGGTACTGTGGGGCCCCATTGCTCTCTGCTATTCCCCTTTACATGCCTCCTGACACTTGCAAGGTAGTGACTCTGAATGTTCGGGGGCTGAATAACCCAGTCAAGAGGCGGGCTGTACTCTCCCTTCTGGAGAATACCCAGGCGGACATTTGTCTCCTCCAGGAGACGCACCTCCTCTCGCAAGACACGCACAGACTCCGCTCTCATAAGTTCCCTTCACAGTTCTTCTCCTCTTGTACAACTAAAACGGCTGGGGTGGCGATACTAGTGGCCAGAGTTTACTGAACAAAAGGGCAGGCTCCTTGCATATCGGTTCAAGATAGGGGGCCTCCTGTTTACGATCGGGTCCTTATATAGCCCTAATGAAAGGCAGGACCGCTTTTTGCAGACCGCGATCGAGGATATCACTTCCTCCCAGGACCGTCACATTATACTTGGTGGTGATTTCAATATGGTCTTTAACTCTGCAATAGATAGATCGGCGCAACGCTCCCCGCAGGTAGGGGAACTCTCTGCGGACCGTAAGGCCCAGCTGGAGGAGGTCGACCTCCTTGATTTGTGGCGACACATGCACCCCACGAATAGGGACTATTCATACTATTCCCATGCGCACAAGACGTACGCGAGGCTGGACCACCTTTTGGTTACCTCCCCGGTGCAGGCGCTAGATGTGATCTCCCTCTCGGACCACGCCCCAGTTGAGGCTACGTTGCGTTTGCCGCCGGCTGTCTCTCAGCCCAGAACGTGGCGTCTACGTGACACGCTGTTACACAGGAAGGAGGTAGTGGCCCGTATTGAGGAGGCGATCCGAGAATATCAGTCCCATAATGACAACGCCGACACTAGCCGGGCCACGCAATGGGCGGCACTAAAGGCGGTGATTCGAGGGGAATTCTTGGCAATTTCCGCGGCTGATAACAAAGAACGGCAGGCCAAGAGAGATGAACTTACAGGTCGGGTTAGAGAACTGGAGCAGATACATCGTAGGACTGGGGCTCCCCGGATTTGGAGGCAGCTTAAGGAAGCGAGGAAGCTCCTGGCGGCCTTGGATCTTGATCGGGCGGAGTATGCGGCACTTCGGCTGCGTCACACCTTCTATACTGGAGGAGACCGCTGTGGCAAATTGCTGGCCCACAAGCTTCGGTTGACACGTCAGAATCAGCTAGTTAAGGAAATCTCTGATCTAGCGGGGAACGTAGAGATGGAGGACGCGCGGATCGTGGCCGTCTTCCGCGAGTTTTATAAGGATCTCTACACTGGAGAACCCCCGGACGAGGCAGCCATGACTGCCTATTTGGATTCGGTTATGCTGCCATCCCTGGATCCTTTGCAGGCGGAGTATTTGGATAGAGACATCCGGATAGAGGAGGTGATCTCTGCTATTGCCAGACTTAAACATGGCAAAGCGCCTGGCCCAGACGGCTTCACGGCCCTTTATTATAAAACCTTCTGCACATCTCTAGCCCCTGTACTCACACATCTCTTCAACTCCTTTGCTGACCCCGGAGCTATTACACCTGATTTACTCCGGGCCTCAGTTACGGTTTGTGGTAAATAAAATTACCCGGACATAATTTCTATACATTAATAAAGAAAAAGGATAGCTCATAAAAATGAGAGGCAGAGTCCGTGGTATCTGAGTCAAAAAGGGCTTTAATTCAAATGACTCGAGTCATTGAGAATCAGGTTCCATCACCACTAAGGTTCAGGAAGGGATATCCAACGTTTTATTAACATCACACATTATATATAGTAAAACCATACAATTGAAATGAATGGAGTAGGCGGAACACTCCAGGCGGAGCAAGTGAAAAGAGAGAGATAAGAACACATGGGCGTAAAAGAAGGCGTGGACTGTCTGTCTTGTGTTGATGACATTAAAGCAAACCAGGCTCCGCACGAACCATTGTACGAAAACGGATAAGGAAAGAGGGGCAGAACTCCCTTCATTTTCTGATAAGGTGGGAGTCGGCCGCATACCCAGCAGTTCGTTACATTGCTGGTCTGGTGAGAATGGTGTAACATACGGATAAAAGTGTTCTTGCGCAGTGCTAGTCGATAGGATAGTTCATGGGGTGGCAGGTCACTGAAAGTGTGCTCTACAGTGTCGTTGAAGGAAGAATGTACATGTGAACCAAAAGGAGGAAAGAAAACATGTAGCGTCAAGCTTATACATATAATCGATATACTAAGAAAAAACATAATGATCAGAGTTACTATGCATCTACTGCGTAAGTTTTTGCAGTATTTTTCTCTCGTTTTCTTCTGCCTATCTCTCTGACTATTTGGGTCTACGATCTTATACATGTCAGGAACCTGTCTAACCGCTTCACCCGAGGGGGACTTAAACAATTAAACGCTGTCTGACTTACTAGACCGTAGTTTCTGTTTATATTCCTGTTGCGGAGTCTTTTCTAGCAAAGGGAGTTTAATGTCAATGTTCTCGGGGCAGTTCTCAGAGTCCTTTACTGAACCAAGTCCATGGAAACGCTTCACATGATGGGCGTGGAGCCATCCTTTTCGCCCCTCGACCTTGACGGCAGTTCTCGTCGTCAACAAGACCAATTTGGGCGCGCGCCAGCGGGGCTCCAGAGGGCTTGAACGGTCGAAGTTGCGGACGAACACCAGGTCTCCTGGAACAATTGCGTGTGTCTTCACCTGGGTGTTATCCGGGAAGGCAGCTGCAACCTGTGAACGACAAGAGAGTAGTGCAGACATCAAGGAAGCCAGGTAATCTGTCAGCATAGTACTGTCAACATCGGTTATTTTACGTGGCATAGGCGTACCCCACATATTCGGCGGTCTACCAAAAACCACCTCATACGGGGATAGTCCGGTTCTGGAATGAGCTACCATACGCATGTAAAAGAGGGCAACCGGCAAGGCTACCATCCAATCCACACCTTTTTCTGCACAGACCTTCGCTAACCTTGTTTTGAGAGTCTGATTGTGTCTCTCTACGAGACCAGCTGCCTCTGGGTGTCGTACGCAATGGAATTTCCACTAGTACCCTAACAGGAGAGATACTTGTTTCATTAATTCGGAAGAGAATGGCTGTCCATTATCTGAATACACGACACGGGGCAGGCTGTATCGCGGGAAGAATTCACGGACCAACTGCTTGGCAGTGGTCACAGCAGTGTAATTTGGGACTGGGTATGCTTCTGTCCATCTAGATAGTGCACATACGACTACGAGGACATACTTGAATCCTCGACATCTGTCCATCTGAATATAATACATCTGGAGGACTTCAAAAGGGTGGTCAGGAGGATGAAATCCACCTTGTTCCACGGGAATGCCTTTGCCTGGATTGAACTGACAACAGATCATGCAGGTACGCACTTTCTGTTTCGCTGCTGCACTAAAATGCTTGTTGAACCAGATGTTCTGTATACTGTCTAACATGGCTTTTTCTCCTAAGTGTGCTGGACTATGTGCGGTATTTATGATAACTTGAACCATGGAGTCAGGGAGGAACCATGTGGCCTTGCCTTTTGTCATCCATCCCTGATCTGTCTGGACCCCTCCTTGTTCAGTCCATTTCTTAATTTCGTCTGGAGTGGCATGTGTCTGTATGTCGAGTACATCTTGTGAGGGATCCCTGACTGTCATGCAATTTGTCAGTGATGGTACTTCAGTCTTCGTCGTGTCAGTTGGAATATCTGTTTGAGTCTGTGCTGTAAGTTTAGCTGTTCGATCTGCCAGGTCGTTACCCTGGGAAATAGTGTCAGTGACTTTAGTATGTGCTTTGCACTTCATGACGGCTATGGCTGTAGGCAAGTGTATTGCATCTAACAGAGCTTGAATGAGGGGACCATGCTGTATCTTGGCCCCATGAAAGGTCAGAAAACCTCTCTCTTGCCAGAGGACACCGAAATCGTGAACGACTCCGAATGCGTACTGTGAATCTGTGTATATGTTTACTTTCAAGTTCTTGGCTCGTATGCAGGCTTGGGTCAGAGCGACGAGCTCTGCTGCTTGAGCAGACAGGGTGTCAATTCGTTGTGTTTCTATGACTTCAGTATCGGTGGTCACTGCATATGCGGCCACTAACTCTCCTGTGCTTGTTCTCATACATGAACCATCCACATAAAGTGTCAGGTCCGGGTCGGGTAATGCAATGTCTGTCAAGTCTTGTCTTGGCTTCGTCACTGTGTTAATTACATTCACACAGTCATGTGGTGCAGGGTCTGTTGTGCTCGAGGGTAAAAGTGTAGCAGGGTTTAGAATGTTGCAACGTCGGATCTCTATGTGTGGTTGGAACAATGTCAGTTCATATCCTGTCAGTCTTGCTATGGTCAGGTGCTGTGTCTGTGTCCTGTTCAAGAGAACCTCCACCGAGTGTGGTACTTGTACTGTCAGAGGATGTCCTAACACTATGGAATCACTTTGTCTGATTGCTAGAGCCGTTGCTGCAACTGATTTGAGGCACGCAGGCAGAGCCTGGGCCACTGGATCCAATGTACTAGAAAAGTAAGCACAAGGCTTGTGTTTTCCTGCCTGATCTTGTGTGAGGACAGATAATGCTGTGCCATCGCGTTCAGTGACAAAAAGTGTAAAAGGTTTGCTGTAACATGGTGTCGCTAAAACCGGTGCTTGACATAGGGCTTTCTTCAATTCATCAAATGCAAGTGTATGTTCCTGGGTCCAAGGGAGGACAGTCGAAGTCGCTGCATCCTGTGTTGTCAACTGTATGAGTGGTTTGGCTAGATATGCGTACTGGGGAATCCATTGTCTGCAGTAAGAAGTGAGGCCAATGAAGGCCCGTACTTCCTTTTGTGTCTTGGGCTGTGGAAGATGTGCAATTAACTGAATACGGTCAGGTGTCAACTGTCTACCCCTCTTGGACAGCAAGTGACCAAGGTACACAACTTGCTGGCACAGAATTGTAGCTTCGAAGGGGACACTTTGTGCCCCTTTTCTGCCAGGAAGTATAAGACTGTCAGTGATGCACGTTCGCAGTCTCGTTCTGTCCGTGCTGTGATCAAAAGATCATCAACGTATTGGAGCAATGCAGTGTCAGTAGGCATGTGAATACTGTCTAGTTGTCTTTTCAATGCTTGACTATAAATACTAGGGCTTTCTGTGAACCCTTGAGGAGCCCTTGCAAATTTGAAGCTTCGGCCATTTAAACAGAATCCGAAGAGGTATTGGCTCTCCGGATGGATCGGGACACTAAAGAAGGCGTTCTTGAGATCAATTACAGTAAAGAACGTCGCTTCGGAATCAATGGTAGTCAATAGTGAAGAAATGTCTGGGACCACTGGGTAATGGGGTAGTATGCATTTGTTCAGTTCTCGGAGGTCAATCACTAATCTGTAAACCGGTGGTGCATTTGGGTCAGTTCGTTTAAGAATCAGAATGATAGGAGAATTACATATATTTGAGTCAGTTTCTACAACCACTCCCTGTGCAATGAGTTCGTCAACAATTTTCAGTAATGCAACTACAGCATCAGGTGGCAACTTGTATTGTCGGATTCGTGGCAGTACAACTCCTTGCTTGAGTGTGACACGGTATGGTGTAATGTGCATGTAACCTACATCAGTCGGACCTTGTGCCCATAAATGCTGTGGTACATTCTGGAGTCTGGGGTCAAAATCTCTCAATACATAATGTCCTTTAAAATCACGTAAAAACAATCTCACTCCTTCCGGAGAACAACAAATCACTGCTCCTAGTTCCTTCAGTGTTTTTATACCAAGCACGTTTTCTGGACATGATTTAGTAAGCAACAAGTCTGTAGTACGGGACAATGGACCAACTTCTAGGGAAACTGGCTTTGACACTTCGTTAACAATAGGCTTTCCTGAAAATCCCAGGGAAATATTCTGTGAGCCTGAGAGGGGTGCCCCTGGAACCTCGTCATGACTGATGGTAGTTCTGCTCGCCCCTGTGTCAATCAGAAATTTTCTGTCTTTCCCCAATACATGACTATGTACATAGGGACCCTCTTGATCTACAGGAACCTCGATGAGGGGCAAGCCAACCTCCCTCTCTAGGCTGTTTCATGAATACTGTTGATAATCTGGGTAATCTGACTGTGCATACTGGTACATTTGTTGCGTGACATGTTGTGTGGCAGCAATGGGTTGGGGTACAGCTACTGTCTGTTGCGCGTTCTGTGGAGTTTGCGTGTTCTGCGGAATGTGTTCCTGTCTAGGAGGACGCGGTCTTTCTTTCGTCTTGCCTGTAGCTATATTGTGTTTCAGGACAGCACATTCATTTATATAGTGACCTGGCTGTTTACAGTAGTTACAGTTCCCTTTGACAGGTGCCGTGCCCTTTTTCTGGCCATCGGCTGGAACCGATTGAGCAACTAGTACTTTCATTTTCGTATCTTTCATGCGTCTCTTTTCGTGTTCCTGTTCTTCTCTAATTCGGTTCTGATGGTACTGTAACATTTGTAACATTTGGGAAGGGCTATTTGCTTGCCAGGTACTCTCAACCTTTAGTACTCTATTTTTGATCTGTGGTAAAGAATTCTCTACTAATTTGGTCACAAAAAGATGTGGGTACGATTCACTACTGGTCTTCAGGCCACTATTAATAATAAAACATTTTTCGAATCTGGAATAAAAATCACTAGTATCTTCATCTTGTTTCTGTTTACAGGCTGAAATAGCATCCCAATCTTCCTTTTTAGTAGTCAATAATCTCGGCAAAACCTGTATCAATAGCTCGGGTAACTCTTTAACTTTGTCCCCGAGACCGGTACCAGGGGTTCGTGTATTATCTTCATCTTCTAATTCTGTCCAGTTAATCTTTTTCTCTCCCACCTCCCACTCTTTTTCTTTAAGTTTTTCATAAATGCCTGCTGGTAACAGTACTTTCAACATTTTAATCGTATCAGCGTACGTATACTCTCCCATGCGGAGCATGTCTTTTAATTCTCGGTGGAACCCTGCTGGGTCTTTATCGTGACAGGGCAGTAATTTTTTCATTTCCAATAATTCCATTTTCGTCAAGGGTGTGTAAACATATACTCGTTGAAGTGCACCCCCTGCAGTCCTAACGGGATGAACCTCTCGTAGGGGATTCTGTCTGTCTATGTAAAAGGTCTTTCTTTCTCGGTGTGGGGCAGGAGCCAAGTGCGGGGTCAGGAAAGTCAAGTACTTATGTCGTTGATCCAGAATAACATTAATTAATTCGGTGCCTAGGCCTCTCCATCGTGCTAGTAGTAAATCGTCCAACCATTTATACAAGGGTCCTGGATAAGAATGCTGACTCTCGTACAATGTGATGAGATGTTGAATCATGTAAATACCAGCTAAACGCTGTTCTTCCGGAGGAAGACTCAAAAATGTTTGGGCTACTACGTCATCCTTATATATGTTAGAATTTCCAGCCCATTGAACTGCTGACCGGGCTAGTTCCTGTTCATGCATAGTACTAAATTTGCTACTCCCTACTCGTTTTTTTCAGTGCATGTTCAGTAGCTTGGAACAGGTGTTCAAGGGAATATCGGTCTGGTATTGGAGAGAGAGAACGTGTATTGTATTCTAGGCGTATGGGTCTATCAAACGGTCTTGCCCTACCTACATAATTCATTTTATTCATTTCCCCTGTTACTGCATCATCGTCCTCTGAGACTTCGTCGTCCTCTTCCTCAGCTTGTTTCTCGGCCTGTTCTTTCTTGTGTATCTCAAGTATTTCTTTACGAATTTTCCTGTACATGCTTTCTACTCTATTCTGTGTATCATGCTTACCCATAGCTATATTGTCACTCCAATTCGTCATTCCTTTAGTTACTTCTTTATCTGGCTGGTCTCGTTCCCTGATCAAACAATTAACCAAAAATTGTAAGAGCATGCGTTGAAGCTCCACTTTTCTATTTGCCATGGCCTCGTGTATACTTTCTGGTCCCTCCCCCGTTCTAATGAAGTGGTATATTCTGTCTAAATGGTCCTTCATGCCTGGTAGAGTAATCAAATAGTCTGCAACACGTCTTAATCGTATTGAGTATATGAGCATTGTGCCTTCACCTGGTACTGGATCATATATACAATCGGTGAGGGACTGTCTAAGGGTTGCTAATGTCATTGGTTTTGGCGTGTGTTGTAGTGCTAAATCTCGTAGTGTTCGTTTTATTGGTGGTGGGGTGTGCTGTATATCTCTAGAGGGCCCCCCTACCGATGCTCCTTGACTTGAGTCGCCTAGGCTTGAATCGGATGTTACTGCCAGCGCTGTTGCTGGTAATGCGGGTTGATCTTGTACCACGGGTGCTGGGCGAAACGGATTGGTAGGGAGGGTGGCAGGAGGATTAGTAGGGTTGGGAGGAGGCGGTAAATTTTCATTTACATATTCTGGAGCAGCGTCGTCTAGATAGGAGGAAAGAAAAATGTCCGCTGCGGTCTGTTTATGACTACGGAGTTTAGTCGGGATCAATGGTGGCGGCAAGTTACTAGGTACTTCCGGGGTCACTTTAGGTAGGCCCTCGGCAAGGAGGGGATACATGCCTTTAATAAGGGCATTTCTTTGTCTATCTAACTGTTCTGCCTTAACCCGTTCACCTTCTTCTTGTAGCTCTTTTTCCTTGGCTTTTTCTGATGCTTCTCTACTTCTTTCTGCTTTCTGGATTTCTTTCTCTGTTCTTCTATGTGCTTCTTTACGCCACAACTCTATGGCATCTTTCTGGGATTGTCTAGCTTTCTTTTTCCACAGTGCTTCCTCTACTCTCATGATGCAATCAGCATCCCATGTCCCTGAGACAGGCCATCTATATTTCTCTTCCAGATCCTTCGTGTAATCTACCCATAAATCTAAGTACAGTATGGCATCTAGGCCATGCTTGTGGTACATAAAATGTCCAGGAGTGTCCCTAGGCGGGACGGGAACTGCCTCTTCGAGTATCCCCTTCCTAGTTCCTATCTGACGTAATTTCGAAAACAACGGCATGTTTGAACTAGCTTGAACAAAAACACAATAAGCACAATAATAGACTGTAAACCATCATTCATACCACAACATTAAAACATTAGAAACAGATACTAACTAGTACATAGAATAACACAATCCTAGAAATCCTAAAATAAACCTTGTTTACTAGATGCACTGCTAGAACAGTACAGTCATACCGGTCTCATAAAGAGACACGTCTTTACCGCATCCACCTAAATGGACACGTCTCTACCGGATCTGTGTACCCAGACCCGTCTTGACCGGACTCAAATAAATGAACCAGTCTATATGCGTTCCCAACAACGGTACTCACCGGGAAGCAAAACTGAAGGCCTCGGAAACTCGATACTGGACTGGACTGCTACGGCTTCTTGCTGCGCATGCGCCTCGGAACAGGTGGGCCTCGGGGTACCTCGGACCTTGCTCTCTCGGCTTGGGCTATGGTCGGGATAGTCCGCAATCCTCACCGCCTCGTGTGGATGCCAGGTCGCAGTCTCCGTCTAAGCATGAGCGAATTTTGCGGATCTCGCGTTCGCGAATTTTGCGGATTTGCGGATTCGCAATCCGCAAAATCCGCGAATTCCCGCGAATTTGCGGATTTTTTTTTTTTTGTGTGTTCGCAATTGTTTCTGCCAGTTCGCGAGGATTTGGTACTAGTTCGCAATTGCGAACTTACTTGTCGGCTCGCAACGGTCGCGACTATGTTGTTTCTACGTCTGGTTCATCATCACAGCCTCCCAGCACCCTCTGTTTTACCACTGGCACCCTCTCTTTGACCCATGCCACCCTCTGTTACATCAATGCCACCCTCTGGTTCATCATCACTGTAGAAGATGGGGGGGAAAAGCAAGCCCACCTGCCCTGCTTGAACTGACATGAATTAATTTGGGGTTAGTTTATTAACAACACCTGCCCTGCCCCAACTGACAATAATGAATTAGGGGCTAATTAATGTGTCACTGAAAGAATTTAAAGTTCCAGCCTGGCACCTGCTTCTCTGCTCCTTTAGCTGTAAATCAGGACCTTTGTGGCATACAGTTAAGGTCAGAGCAGGGTCACACAAAATAGTTGCAAGCAGGCAACCGAATTCTGGAGGGCCCCCTCAGGAAGCACTACAAAGAATCGTTACAAATCATGAGGTTGACCTTTTGCACCTGCTCATTGCTTTTGCTTTTGCTGAAATCGTTTTTCGGTTTTTTTCGCGCTATTCGCGGGGCGCGGCGTTGTGCGAAACCGACCGCGGAAGCCGCCAATTCGTGCGAATGAGCATTTTATTTTTTTTGCGGCTTGTTGTTTTGCGAGTTTTTTTGCAGTATTCGCGAGCCGCTTGCAGCGCAACACGCGAATTTACCCCAAGGTCGAGTACGGGCGCGGCCATTTTGTTTCCGTGACGTATTTCCGTTTCCGCACGCTATGTATAATCTCGCGCAGTAAGCGCATTGCGAGTAGAGGTTCGCACGAGATCGCGCTGGAAATCTACAGGTTCGCACGAGATCGCGAGGAAAATCTCGCGCGAACTTTCTTTCGCGCTCGTGAACGGGCGCCGGCCATCTTGTTTTTCATTCATTTCCTGTGTCTGGGCATGGTGTTTAATCCTCTTGGTATCTTTGCCATCCTTTGCTTGTTTTCAGTTTTTTTTTTACGATTTTGCTTCTTATCTATCCCTCTCTTTTCCTAGCTGTATATTTTTGTCTTTTCTGCTATTTTTCTTTACTTTTAAACTACTTTTTTAAACTCTTTTCTTTTCTTCTTCCCTATCCTATTCTTTCTTAATTTTCTACTTCTTCCTACCTTACCTGCCCAGACCATGGTCAAGCCAGGCGCCGTGAAGCTGCCCAGGCACTTGAGGGCCGCAGCGGCGGCGGGGAGTAGTGCTGGACCCAGTGGCAGGACAGCATGCGGGAGATTGAGGGGGGAGCAGGTGACGCGACGGGAGATATTCAGCCCGGAGGAAGTGGGCGCGCTGGTCTACTTCGTCCAGCGCCGCCTGCCCAGGACCATCGCGGGAGGCGGCAGGATCGCGGCCGGCGGCTACAATATGCGGGAGCGCCGGAAGCGGTGGGAGAAGGTGTGCTGGGCCATATCCCACCTCTACGGGGTCCAGCGCACCTACAGCCAGGTCACCCATCGCTGGACGGACCTCCTGGACCGCGAGCGCGACCTGCTGGACCAGCTCGGCTTGGAGATCCCCGGGCTTGGTGAGTAGTAGTAGCCATTTAATCACTCACTACTATGATGTTTTCTCCTGCTCTGTGTTGTTGTATTGCAAATATTTGTTTTTTACATGGAGCAAGCCAATAATGCCGCTGATGACGATTACATTGTAGTTAAATTATATTTCAAAATCTTCTGTGCATTTCAGGTGCACTGCTCTCCTTCTCAGTGGCGTTGCTACTATGCTTATTTGTTTTCTATTTCGTGGTCTCATTGGCCTGAGTAACTATTATGTATGAGTGTACTTTACAGAACTGCGTAATGCTAGACACTAGGGGGCAGATTACATTTACAAGCCCCTTGCGCCACGTTTACGTTGCCTTGCGTGACGCAACAGCGGCGTAAACGTGCCGCATCCCTGCGAGTCATTTACAGCATGACGCATCTAGGGAGATGCGTCACGTTATAAAGCCATGGGCCTGCACCACAATGGGTGCGTTCCTAGTACGCAGGGTGGGCGGTCCAGCGGCTGTGTGCCTCGCAAAATTGCCTGCGTGAAATGTACAAGATTTAACGCAGGCACTTCTGCGACGCTGCTACGTCAATTCAATTCCTTATGTCTGCTCGAAGCAGGCGAAAGGACTGACACAGCATGTTAAGTATTGGGTGGCCCTGAGCATTACTGGAGTTGCATTGCGTTGGCGACGTGACTCCAGCGATGCGCCGCTCTTACGTGACGAGATGCGTCACGCAAGTGCCTACCCTTGCGCCAGGGCACGCCGCATTGTAAATGAGGCACATCTGCCGTGTCGCAAGGGTAGTTTTGCGTGACGCATTTGATCTGGCGCATCTCTGGAGATGCGCCAGAACGCGTAAGTAAGTATGCCCCTAAGGGGCAGAATTGCAATTACCGTCGCATCCCTGCAAAGTAGCAGGGATGCGCCATTAATTGTGCGGCCCGCTACCACCACCAAACATGGTGCGCCGTATTTGCAATGCGGCGCACCATGGGCCCAAAACGTCACCGAAGCTTTACTGCTGGAGTTGCGTCGCAACGATGGCGCAGCTCCATCAATGCTCTGGGGTACCCTATCTCCCCAATGCTGGGTCAAGCCGTACGTCTGCTTCAAGCAGGTGCAGGGTTTGTGTGACGCATCATTGTCCTAAAGGTGACTGATTGATATTTTGTAGATTTCCCTCAGCCACTATTAGGATGTGTTCCAGCGCAGGAATGCCCTCCCTTGCGCCGGAACGCCCCCTGATGGCGCAGGGCTTTATAACGGGATGCATCTCCCAAATGCGTCACGTTGTTATAATATTATACGCCGCACCATGGCGCCCTTTTTTGTTTAGCTGCTGCGTCACAAAAGTCACGCAAGAACGGCGCAAAAGAGCCGCAAGGGCTTAAATCTGCCCCTTCCTTTGTAACCCTGACAATAAGAAAAATAGTGGCGGTGGATTGATAGTTTGACTATTTAAATGACTGGTAATGTAGCAGGCAACTGTTAGTGTTGTCACTGATCTGACTGAAATCACAATGGAGTTTGTCTGTCACTTTGCGTCTTGCCTGCGGACTGCTGCCTGCCAGTCCTAGGTGAACGTTTCAGTACTTTGTTTAGTGAGTTACGTGACTTTCGAAGTCACAGGTCCGCAAATAAATGAAAAGTAACCATAATCAATATAATTTCGCGGAAATATTTTGTTATTGTTCTTTTGAAATGTTTGATTTGGTTGACATTGACAAGCAACAATCATCCATGTTTTCTGTTCTTTCTTTCATGTTGTACGTCAGCTCCCCCCAGGGGCGAGAGGAGGACACAGGAGCAGCAGGCGGCAGATGCTGTTCAACAGGGCCAGGATCGGGCAGGCGAGGGCTCCTCTGCTGGCCCCAGTAAGTTTTCATTTTAGACTAGTACCTATTTTTCCTAGCGTTCCTCATTTGACTTTTTTCAAAATTGTCTTTGCTCTTCTTGTAGACTGTATCTAAATTCTTATCCTGCCTCTACTATGACTCCCTGTGGTATTACTAGATTATTCTTATTAGTCTGTCTGTGTAGCTAACTAAGATTGCACGGTTGGCGAAACTCCCATGATTCTAGTCAGCAATAGCTCTATCAACTTAGTGCAGTCCTCTGGGATTGTCCATAATGTCTTTTGAAGTGTTCTATCTGGACTCATGCTTGCAAAAATTGCAAAACCTTTCGCTCAGTCACTCTAGTCTGGACCAAAAAACACAGATTGTATTTAAGTTTAAAAGCTTTATTAAAAGTAAACACATTTATTAAAATGAAGTCATAATAAAACTAAACGTTTAACTGATAATGGAAAAGTGGTTAGTGCTGACGATTAATTGAAGACATTTCTTGTGGTCGAGCCGAGCTCTCACCTGGTTTCAACTTGATCTTGTTGTTAGAAGTCCATCTTCTGTCTGTGTGGAGAAAAATGGTGCGTGTTAAAAAAACAGCCTTCATCAGTTGTGCCAAAAAGTGCAGCAAGACAACCTTCCCTGGAAAAAGGGACATTTTTTTTAACTTTAACGTAGACAGTCACAAATTACATTGTTTTCACATGTCTTCATTCCTAGACCAAATACTAGTGACTAGTGAGTGCTTTATTCTAACATTCTTAAATGTACTTTGTAGGTGGAACATCTGGTGGCGGGGCCAGTGTGGAGGTGGTGGTGATCGACACGGAGGCGGAGGGCGATTCTACAGGGGAGGAGGCGGCGGCGGCGGCTGTGAGAGTTGAGACGGTGGTGGTGGCGGCCAGAGGTAAGCTCTTATATATTCCTTACTTATTGAGATTGAAGACTAGCTGGGAAGGCAAGAATATGAGATGCATGGCTGGGTGAATGATGAAGCAATGATGGGTGGAAGGACAACAGCCTGGGTGGGTGACACAGAAACTGTATGTGTCCATATACCTGGATCATGCTACTATCTGACTCTTAGATAGCATATGTGTATCTAGAGCAGGGGTACTCCTAGTACGGCCCGCGGGCCGGTGGTGGCCCGGCAAGCCTTCCTTGGCGGTGCGCAGACCTTGCAGACAATCACTGCTCCCCCGGCCCCCAAAGAGCAGAGGCTTTTTTGTATTTCACCTGTTAGCGCCCCTGCATCTCCACTCTGACAATCACTGCTCCCCCGGCCCCCACAGAGCAGAGTGGAGATGCAAGGCCACAAAGAGGTGAAATAGAACAAAGCCTCTGCTCTGTGGGGCCGGGCAAGCAGTGATTGTCAGGGTGGAGAAGCAGGGGCGCTAAAACAAACAAAGCCTCAATAATATGTTAATGGTCTTTTAAAGACCTGTTAAGTACTTTGGTGTTGTTGTCTGTGTGCGCGTTGAGGAAGCGGTCTCAACCCGGGCTGAAGGCTGACACAGATAGACACACACACAGTGAGATGACAGAGGGGGAGGGAGAGGGAGGGCAGGAGGGAGAGAGAGATGGAGGGAGGGCAGGAGGGAGAGCAGGAGGGAGAGAGATGTATGTAAATGCTGGGTCTGGTGGCTCAGTGGATGAGGGCATCTGCTGCAGGGACCTGTGTGCAACCTCATGGTCACAAGTTATCGTTTTGCTTTAGCCCCGCCCCCTCTGACTCCGCCCCCACCAGTGCGGCCCTCGGCCCCAAACTACACTGTAAATGTAGCCCCTGAGAGAAAGTTTGTGAGTACCCATGATCTAGAGAGAGTAGACGGTCAGTGGATGAACTAAGTGTAACTTTGAAGAGCATGTAACACTGCACCCGCACGTCCGTTCCAGTGTAGGAAAGGCAAGGAAAAGAACTTTTAATTTTGTCCAAATACTACCATAAATAGTAGCAGTAGTTTGTATTGCAAGCACTGCATAGATCCGGTTATTATGGTGGCCACTCCCTACCTCTCTTAATAAGTTTAGTAGTACTCAGTCATTCATGTGTGGATGTATCAGTGGTCACTCAATAAAAAGCAAAGCACCTAAAGTCATCCCATATATAAGCAAAAACATCCCATGTGAAGTGATAGATAATCAGATTATTTATCTTCTTCAATTTTCCATTTCTAGTACTCATTTCCACTGTAGGGTGAAAGTTAAATTAATTAAGCAGTAGCCCTTGAGTTGTAACAGAGTATTCTCAGTGCCACCCGTAATAGAAAAGTAAGAGCTTCACCACCTGCATGTACTGGACGGGTACAGTAACGCAACGGCAATGCAAGTCTAGGTCACTCCTCATGGCGTGCGTCTCTTTTTCTCGGGTGCAAGTTTACTGCGCTGGCATTATGCCGGCTTGCAGAAAATAACGTACCAATTTTCCAAAACAAGAGATAAGAAGAAGAATAAGACTGGTGTACTTTCATAGTCGACTCCAATGGAAGTCCACAGTGCTCGTAGAATTTGTTCCTTAAACTCCCACTAATGTTAGAGCAAGGATGAAGAAGTGTGAGGTTAGATAGATACTGGCCTCAATAGTTATGTAATGCGCTTGCAAGTTGCTAGTTGTACTGCAACACAAATTTCTGCTGAATGATTGAGTTAATCTTAAAGAGCATTGGTTACAGACTATGTCTTTCTTTCTTCATATAGGTTCTCCTTCCAAACGAACAAGGAGGAAGGAGCTGGCTAGAGCGGCCCGGCAACGGAGGATCGAGGCCACTGTTGCGGAATATCGGCGGCTGGTGGCCCTGGAGGACGTGGAAAGTGTGCAGTCGACAACTACAACAACGTCGTCTGCATCGGCCTCCGTGGCCCCACGGGCTGCCACCCAGCACAGTGGTCCACCCAGACTGAGCCGGGCTGCCAAAGGCAAACGCCACCGCCGAGCAGCAAGGCCAACAGCTGCCTCTCACAGGCATTGCACCTGCAAGGCAGTGAAGGCACGCCTGCGCCGCACTACCCTGATGGTGTCCCGCCTTCAGCAGGAGCTCGCCTTGCTCCGCGAGGAGCATGATGCCCTGGCCCAAAAAGTTAACAGCATCCACCCATAGTGTCCCTTGCCCCTTTTTTAGAGACTTTTGGGGGGTGGGAATTGGGAGTTGGGTTTTTGGGGACTTTTGAAGGACAATCGTTGGGGTTAGGGAGGGTCTTGCGGGAGATTATTTTGTTAGGGATATAAATATACTTTTTCAAACTTTATCTGAGCATACCTGTTTTTTACTGCTTGCCTGGTGGGTGGGGGTTTAACGTTGACTGTTTTCCTGAAAGTTTAGTTCCATTTTCTTCCTTTAAGTGTAAATGCCCAAATGTTTTCAACACTAAGTGCCTCTCACAGACTAAGTGAAGTGAATCCAAGAGTCCTAGGACTTTAGTAGTACTACCTTCAGTCTCTCGTCTCTTGTACTAATACTCCATTATACCCCCAAACCACCAAACGCTTATCTTACCTGTAATTTGTGTTTGAAAGTAGGGCTAGACCCAGGGCTGGCTCCACGGGAAACACCGAATAACGTTGGCAATCTTGGTCGGATAAAATTTCCTCATAGCGGTGGTACTAGTGGTGTGACACAGTGGCAGTTGCATGCCTATGAAAAAAAAGAAAATGAAATCTGGTTTGTCCTCCTGAGCAATTCAACGGTACAACTGAGAATATAGCAGGTGACAGAAGTACAGTAGAGCAGTGCCACATTGTAGCCTAACAAATGGTAAAGTATAACTACTAATTCGGTTGAAGTTCTTTCACATTAGCAATGGTTCTTTGTCAAGCAGAGTAAGAATATATCCTCGGATTTCTTCACCAGCCTGTTGCTATCACCTTATCCTCCCCACCCAGCAAGTGTGTGGATTTATTGCTGTAATAATAATTTAGTCACACATCAATCAAAACCACACAGCCCGGGGGAAGAGGGTTAGGGTTTGAAAAATGGATGGGTACGGGGGTTTTTGGGAAAGGTTTTGGGAGACAAGAAAAAATAGCACAGCATAGACAAACTATTGTGAACATAAACAAATCTTTGGGTACAAACCTATCCATCAATCTTTGAAAGTGCATGCACTACTGCATGCATGTCAGTGAAAAGTAAGTAGTACATTCGACAACTGTGGAAAGAAAGAATGCGACAGTACAGGGCCTGTGTGGAATTATTGATAACGATATTCAACATAAGGTCTCTGTAGCCAGATACCCGAGAGCCTTGCTGGTCACTATAAATCCATTCACAACAACACTCAATGGGGTTGGTCTGGAAGGTGTCAGGTTTACTCCCCGTGATCCAGTCGATGCAAATATGGTTCCACCTCCAAATGTCACCAACACCCAGAAGTGTAAACACAGGGTGTTCGAGCCATTAGGCGGGGGAGAAAAATAACAAACTAAAATAAAAAATGTGGGATGGGTAAAGGTAGGGTCAGCAGGGAAAGGATACCTGTAACAGAAGACAAGACAGGCATCAGTGAAGTGCTGTCCTAACATACAAGGGTACTCTCATATAGTCTCACTAAATAACCAAGGAAGTAGACAAGTACCTGAGCACCAAGAAAACATGACCTTGGATAGGAAATACTATAGCCCTTCTGCCACAATCTGTGAGGAAGGCCTAAGAAACACATAAACATATAGTTAACGAACACACTCCTGTCGCACCAAACACACTTGCGTTATACTAAGACATCAAACCCACTACTCACAACATACCACAAACTTGGTAGAGGACTCAATGTACAAAGGGGGTTCCAAATAGTCAAAGCAAAGATGTATGGTCCAACAAAAAGGAAGAGGGAAACGGTAGTGTGTAGGAAGCAAGAACTACAACACTGCGCTCTCTAAGTAATGACCCAGTAGAGAATCTTTGGTGAAGGTCAAACAGAAAAACGTAGTTGCGACCACCACTGAATTCTGCCAACAACACACCCCACGGTGCACTACACAAAGAGAACTGGGGTAGCCTGTAGTTACCTCACTACATGCCCAGTTATGGAGGTCCTTTGAAATACACAGTTATACAACGGAGACGCGTAGTTGTCCTTACTACCGCGCTCCGTTTTAATAGTACAAAAACGATCCCCGATGTGAACGCTAACACGTGGTATAGACCGCCACTGTGCTCCGCCACACACAATTCAACCAAACAGGAATTCATCAAAGGTAGAATTCTGTTAGAAAACAGTCACAGAACCTCCCTTAACAATCCGTTCAGGCAGTAATCAGCTGACCGCACGGGCGGCCGAAGAGTTTAGAGCGGCTTTACCTGAAGACGCGTGAAGTCCGTCTACCGCCAAGGACAGAACACGGAAGCGCTCCCCACTGAGCCTCAGGGGGGGGGGGGGAAGGTGATAGTCCACAGGAGACACGATAGAAAAGCATGCAGAGCGTCCGCTCTCATGCCGGTGCAGAACAGAAACCAGAATAACGCGCAACAGGAAGCGCGTCTGTTCCCCAGATAAACTTCCTGCAAGTCTCCCGCCTACTCATGGGAAATGTAGTTTCATAGTACGGTAGGCGCTTAGGGGCTGCGTAACCTGACAGAAGGTATAGTAGATAGAAAAGGAGAAATTGCTTTTTTTCTAGGTGTCCCCTCACTCACCAGGGTTGCCCCTTGGTGACATGCTTCATCATTGGGGCCATCCTAGTCCTCTACGGCCTGGGGCGTGCTGCGACTTGCGAATTACGTAGGAGCACTTACAAATGACTATGTGTGGTGCAGATGTGATAGTGGAGTGGACTAAGTGATGTGTTAAGGGATCAATTTAGAAGCCTAGAGAGAGCCAAGAAATGCAGTCACAGTCAGAGAAAAAGGCAAGGGATACTGTATCTATGTGGTTGTAGTGGTCCTGTTGGAAGTGGTAAGTAAGTTGCCTGCAGAAAAAAAATCCTCCTATTAGCGGCACTCCTCCATTGCAGCCGACGCTTCGTCCATCGATGTTGGTCACCAGAAGACACCCTGTAAAAAAAAGCACAGCATAGACAAACAATTGAACATAAACAATTCTTTGGGTACAAACCTATCCATCAATCTTTGAAAGTGCATGCACTACTGCATGCATGTCAGTGAAAAGTAAGTAGTACATTCGACAACTGTGGAAGAAAGAATGCAACAGTAAAGGGCCTATGTGTAAATTATTGATAACGATATTCAACATAAGGTCTCTGTAGCCAGATACCCGAGAGCCTTGCTGGTCACTATAAATCCATTCACAACAACACTCAGTGGGGTTGGTCTGGAAGGTATAGTAGATAGAAAAGGAGAAATTGCTTTTTTTCTAGGTGTCCCCTCACTCACCAGGGTTGCCCCTTGGTGACATGCTTCATCATTGGGGCCATCCCAGTCCTCTACGGCCTGGGGCGTGCTGCGACTTGCGAATTACGTAGGAGCACTTACAAATGACTATGTGTGGTGCAGATGTGATAGTGGAGTGGACTAAGTGATGTGTTAAGGGATCAATGTAGAAGCCGAGAGAGAGCCAAGAAATGCAGTCACAGTCAGAGAAAAAGGCAAGGGATACTGTATCTATGTGGTTGTAGTGGTCCTGTTGGAAGTGGTAAGTAAGTTGCCTGCAGAAAAAAAATCCTCCTATTAGCGGCACTCCTCCATTGCAGCCGACGCTTCGTCCATCGATGTTGGTCACCAGAAGACACCCTGTCCACTGCCTGCCTGATGCTGAATTGTGGCTCGCTACTGTGAAGCCTGACTCCATCCTTTTTTCCCCATTGCAGAGACTGAAACCCGGCCTGTAATTATTCAACGAAAAACAGGAAGTGATATAATATTACAACACCACTGATAAATAAATATAAGGTATGTAGGCTGTGGAGTGCAAAAAGTCACAATTTGATTTTCCTAGTAGACAGTACAATATTTTTGAAAGTGCGTACTCTGAGTCACCTTTTGAAGGATAAATAAGTATGGGCAAATTAATGTAGCGGATCTTGCCCCTCAAGCTAGGTGTACTGTAAACTGTGTTTTAGAACAAAATTAGATCTTCCTAGCAGTGGTCCCACCTAGACCCTTACTAAAGCCAGTCGCAAAAATGTAGAAGACCCCCAATCAAATCTCAAAAAACGAGGCCTAGCAGAAAACTGGTGACAAAACTTACTTTGAAAGTAAAAGTAGGCCGAAGTACCCCCTTCCTAATTACCCATTACCCACCGTGGATTGCATTCAAACCACTTGCAAGCAACCAAGCAAAAGTAGCCATAGCCAGCATCGCTCCAAGACTCGAAATCCCCCCCACTCAAACACATGCAATAGAAATACTGCTAACCCTAACGAACCCTAAGTTAAGAATAGTGGCAAAGGCTTTCTTTAACTATGCCAAATCCCCCCTTTCCCACCATGGATTTTCTTCAAATGACTTGCAACCAAAATTACACATTCTCACGAGTGCTCTAAGACCCCAGAACTCAGTTGGAAAAATCTAGAACACCCCGAAACACATGCAATCCTGCTGCTAGGGCTAACCCTAACGAACCCTAAGTTACAAAAAGTGCCAAAACTAAAGGCTTTTCCGCGCGGATTTTGTCCCAACCACTTCTACCCGGTATTAGACCTTCCCAGGAATGCCCCAAGACCCGGCAACCCACCCGCCAAGAAGCGTAACACCCCCAAACAGGCCAAAAGCAAAATCTCATACTTGCAATATTTCTGGGCCTTCGGTCCAAACGCGCTGCGTAGCTAGGCCATAAGTCGGGGTTGGCACGACGGATTTCCTGAAAAGCAAATGCAATCAAGATTAGAGTGTCCCAGCAGTGCTCCCAGACCACGAAACTCACCCACAAACACCAGGAAGCCCCCCAAACAGGCCCCCGAAAACGCTACATAGAGCAAAATGTCAGAAATAGCCCAAAAAAAAATCGGCCTGGATTTTGTCCCAACCACTTCTAGCCGGTATTAGACCTTCCCAGGAATGCCCCAAGACCCGTCAACCCACCCGCCAAGAAGCATAACACCCCCAAACAGGCCAAAAGCAAAATCTCATACTTGCAATATTTCTGGGCCTTCGGTCCAAACGCGCTGCGTAGCTAGGCCATAAGTCGGGGTTGGCACGACGGATTTCCTGAAAAGCAAATGCAATCAAGATTAGAGTGTCCCAGCAATGCTCCCAGACCACGAAACTCACCCACAAACAGACGGAACCCCCCCTAAGAGCACCTCAAAGGCAAGCAAGTCATCAAAAACACAAAAAAAATTCCGCCTGGGATTTGGTCCAAAACACTTTTATCCGGTATTAGAGTTTCCCAGCAATGGCCCCAGAGCCGTCAACCCACGAGAAAACGAGTAGAAGACCCCCAAACAGCCAAAGAGCAAAAGTACAAAAATGGGGACTTAGTCAATTTTTCACAAATTTCCCAAATCACTCCGCGCGCGCTCTGCAGCTAGGCCCTAAGTCCCCTCTGCCACCATGGATTTGCTTCAAACCTCTTGCAAAGTAAAGTATATATAGCCAGCAGTGCTCCCAGACCACGAAACTCACCCACAAACACCAGGAAGCCCCCCAAACAGGCCCCCGAAAACGCTACATAGAGCAAAATGTCAGAAATAGCCAAAAAAAAAATCGGCCTGGATTTTGTCCCAACCACTTCTACCCGGTATTAGACCTTCCCAGGAATGCCCCAAGACCCGTCAACCCACCCGCCAAGAAGCATAACACCCCCAAACAGGCCAAAAGCAAAATCTCATACTTGCAATATTTCTGGGCCTTCGGTCCAAACGCGCTGCGTAGCTAGGCCATAAGTCGGGGTTGGCACGACGGATTTCCTGAAAAGCAAATGCAATCAAGATTAGAGTGTCCCAGCAGTGCTCCCAGACCACGAAACTCACCCACAAACACCAGGAAGCCCCCCAAACAGGCCCCCGAAAACGCTACATAGAGCAAAATGTCAGAAATAGCCAAAAAAAATCGGCCTGGATTTTGTCCCAACCACTTCTACCCGGTATTAGACCTTCCCAGGAATGCCCCAAGACCCGTCAACCCACCCGCCAAGAAGCATAACACCCCCAAACAGGCCAAAAGCAAAATCTCATACTTGCAATATTTCTGGGCCTTCGGTCCAAACGCGCTGCGTAGCTAGGCCATAAGTCGGGGTTGGCACGACGGATTTCCTGAAAAGCAAATGCAATCAAGATTAGAGTGTCCCAGCAATGCTCCCAGACCACGAAACTCACCCACAAACAGACGGAACCCCCCCTAAGAGCACCTCAAAGGCAAGCAAGTCATCAAAAACACAAAAAAAATTCCGCCTGAGATTTGGTCCAAAACACTTTTATCCGGTATTAGAGTTTCCCAGCAATGGCCCCAGAGCCGTCAACCCAGGAGAAAACGAGTAGAAGACCCCCTAACAGCCAAAGAGCAAAAGTACAAAAATGGGGACTTAGTCAATTTTTCACAAATTTCCCAAATCACTCCGCGCGCGCTCTGCAGCTAGGCCCTAAGTCCCCTCTGCCACCATGGATTTGCTTCAAACCTCTTGCAAAGTAAAGTATATATAGCCAGCAGTGCTCCCAGACCACGAAACTCACCCACAAACACCAGGAAGCCCCCCAAACAGGCCCCCGAAAACGCTACATAGAGCAAAATGTCAGAAATAGCCAAAAAAAAAATCGGCCTGGATTTTGTCCCAACCACTTCTACCCGGTATTAGACCTTCCCAGGAATGCCCCAAGACCCGTCAACCCACCCGCCAAGAAGCATAACACCCCCAAACAGGCCAAAAGCAAAATCTCATACTTGCAATATTTCTGGGCCTTTGGTCCAAACGCGCTGCGTAGCTAGGCCATAAGTCGGGGTTGGCACGACGGATTTCCTGAAAAGCAAATGCAATCAAGATTAGAGTGTCCCAGCAGTGCTCCCAGACCACGAAACTCACCCACAAACACCAGGAAGCCCCCCAAACAGGCCCCCGAAAACGCTACATAGAGCAAAATGTCAGAAATAGCCAAAAAAAATCGGCCTGGATTTTGTCCCAACCACTTCTACCCGGTATTAGACCTTCCCAGGAATGCCCCAAGACCCGTCAACCCACCCGCCAAGAAGCATAACACCCCCAAACAGGCCAAAAGCAAAATCTCATACTTGCAATATTTCTGGGCCTTCGGTCCAAACGCGCTGCGTAGCTAGGCCATAAGTCGGGGTTGGCACGACGGATTTCCTGAAAAGCAAATGCAATCAAGATTAGAGTGTCCCAGCAGTGCTCCCAGACCACGAAACTCACCCACAAACACCAGGAAGCCCCCCAAACAGGCCCCCGAAAACGCTACATAGAGCAAAATGTCAGAAATAGCCAAAAAAAAATCGGCCTGGATTTTGTCCCAACCACTTCTACCCGGTATTAGACCTTCCCAGGAATGCCCCAAGACCCGTCAACCCACCCGCCAAGAAGCATAACACCCCCAAACAGGCCAAAAGCAAAATCTCATACTTGCAATATTTCTGGGCCTTCGGTCCAAACGCGCTGCGTAGCTAGGCCATAAGTCGGGGTTGGCACGACGGATTTCCTGAAAAGCAAATGCAATCAAGATTAGAGTGTCCCAGCAGTGCTCCCAGACCACGAAACTCACCCACAAACACCAGGAAGCCCCCCAAACAGGCCCCCGAAAACGCTACATAGAGCAAAATGTCAGAAATAGCCCAAAAAAAAATCGGCCTGGATTTTGTCCCAACCACTTCTAGCCGGTATTAGACCTTCCCAGGAATGCCCCAAGACCCGTCAACCCACCCGCCAAGAAGCATAACACCCCCAAACAGGCCAAAAGCAAAATCTCATACTTGCAATATTTCTGGGCCTTCGGTCCAAACGCGCTGCGTAGCTAGGCCATAAGTCGGGGTTGGCACGACGGATTTCCTGAAAAGCAAATGCAATCAAGATTAGAGTGTCCCAGCAATGCTCCCAGACCACGAAACTCACCCACAAACAGACGGAACCCCCCCTAAGAGCACCTCAAAGGCAAGCAAGTCATCAAAAACACAAAAAAAATTCCGCCTGGGATTTGGTCCAAAACACTTTTATCCGGTATTAGAGTTTCCCAGCAATGGCCCCAGAGCCGTCAACCCAGGAGAAAACGAGTAGAAGACCCCCAAACAGCCAAAGAGCAAAAGTACAAAAATGGGGACTTAGTCAATTTTTCACAAATTTCCCAAATCACTCCGCGCGCGCTCTGCAGCTAGGCCCTAAGTCCCCTCTGCCACCATGGATTTGCTTCAAACCTCTTGCAAAGTAAAGTATATATAGCCAGCAGTGCTCCCAGACCACGAAACTCACCCACAAACACCAGGAAGCCCCCCAAACAGGCCCCCGAAAACGCTACATAGAGCAAAATGTCAGAAATAGCCAAAAAAAAATCGGCCTGGATTTTGTCCCAACCACTTCTACCCGGTATTAGACCTTCCCAGGAATGCCCCAAGACCCGTCAACCCACCCGCCAAGAAGCATAACACCCCCAAACAGGCCAAAAGCAAAATCTCATACTTGCAATATTTCTGGGCCTTCGGTCCAAACGCGCTGCGTAGCTAGGCCATAAGTCGGGGTTGGCACGACGGATTTCCTGAAAAGCAAATGCAATCAAGATTAGAGTGTCCCAGCAGTGCTCCCAGACCACGAAACTCACCCACAAACACCAGGAAGCCCCCCAAACAGGCCCCCGAAAACGCTACATAGAGCAAAATGTCAGAAATAGCCAAAAAAAAATCGGCCTGGATTTTGTCCCAACCACTTCTACCCGGTATTAGACCTTCCCAGGAATGCCCCAAGACCCGTCAACCCACCCGCCAAGAAGCATAACACCCCCAAACAGGCCAAAAGCAAAATCTCATACTTGCAATATTTCTGGGCCTTCGGTCCAAACGCGCTGCGTAGCTAGGCCATAAGTCGGGGTTGGCACGACGGATTTCCTGAAAAGCAAATGCAATCAAGATTAGAGTGTCCCAGCAATGCTCCCAGACCACGAAACTCACCCACAAACAGACGGAACCCCCCCTAAGAGCACCTCAAAGGCAAGCAAGTCATCAAAAACACAAAAAAAATTCCGCCTGGGATTTGGTCCAAAACACTTTTATCCGGTATTAGAGTTTCCCAGCAATGGCCCCAGAGCCGTCAACCCAGGAGAAAACGAGTAGAAGACCCCCTAACAGCCAAAGAGCAAAAGTACAAAAATGGGGACTTAGTCAATTTTTCACAAATTTCCCAAATCACTCCGCGCGCGCTCTGCAGCTAGGCCCTAAGTCCCCTCTGCCACCATGGATTTGCTTCAAACCTCTTGCAAAGTAAAGTATATATAGCCAGCAGTGCTCCCAGACCACGAAACTCACCCACAAACACCAGGAAGCCCCCCAAACAGGCCCCCGAAAACGCTACATAGAGCAAAATGTCAGAAATAGCCAAAAAAAAAATCGGCCTGGATTTTGTCCCAACCACTTCTACCCGGTATTAGACCTTCCCAGGAATGCCCCAAGACCCGTCAACCCACCCGCCAAGAAGCATAACACCCCCAAACAGGCCAAAAGCAAAATCTCATACTTGCAATATTTCTGGGCCTTCGGTCCAAACGCGCTGCGTAGCTAGGCCATAAGTCGGGGTTGGCACGACGGATTTCCTGAAAAGCAAATGCAATCAAGATTAGAGTGTCCCAGCAGTGCTCCCAGACCACGAAACTCACCCACAAACACCAGGAAGCCCCCCAAACAGGCCCCCGAAAACGCTACATAGAGCAAAATGTCAGAAATAGCCAAAAAAAAATCAGCCTGGATTTTGTCCCAACCACTTCTACCCGGTATTAGACCTTCCCAGGAATGCCCCAAGACCCGTCAACCCACCCGCCAAGAAGCATAACACCCCCAAACAGGCCAAAAGCAAAATCTCATACTTGCAATATTTCTGGCCCTTCGGTCCAAACGCACTGCGTAGCTAGGCCATAAGTCGGGGTTGGCACGACGGATTTCCTGAAAAGCAAATGCAATCAAGATTAGAGTGTCCCAGCAGTGCTCCCAGACCACGAAACTCACCCACAAACACCAGGAAGCCCCCCAAACAGGCCCCCGAAAACGCTACATAGAGCAAAATGTCAGAAATAGCAAAAAAAAATATCGGCCTGGATTTTGTCCCAACCACTTATACCCGGTATTAGACCTTCCCAGGAATGCCCCAAGACCCGTCAACCCACCCGCCAAGAAGCATAACACCCCCAAACAGGCCAAAAGCAAAATCTCATACTTGCAATATTTCTGGGCCTTCGGTCCAAACGCGCTGCGTAGCTAGGCCATAAGTCGGGGTTGGCACGACGGATTTCCTGAAAAGCAAATGCAATCAAGATTAGAGTGTCCCAGCAATGCTCCCAGACCACGAAACTCACCCACAAACAGACGGAACCCCCCCTAAGAGCACCTCAAAGGCAAGCAAGTCATCAAAAACACAAAAAAAATTCTGCCTGGGATTTGGTCCAAAACACTTTTATCCGGTATTAGAGCTTCCCAGCAATGGCCCCAGAGCCGTCAACCCAGGAGAAAACGAGTAGAAGACCCCCAAACAGCCAAAGAGCAAAAGTACAAAAATGGGGACTTAGTCAATTTTTCACAAATTTCCCAAATCACTCCGCGCGCGCTCTGCAGCTAGGCCCTAAGTCCCCTCTGCCACCATGGATTTGCTTCAAACCTCTTGCAAAGTAAAGTATATATAGCCAGCAGTGCTCCCAGACCACGAAACTCACCCACAAACACCAGGAAGCCCCCCAAACAGGCCCCCGAAAACGCTACATAGAGCAAAATGTCAGAAATAGCCAAAAAAAAAATCGGCCTGGATTTTGTCCCAACCACTTCTACCCGATATTAGACCTTCCCAGGAATGCCCCAAGACCCGTCAACCCACCCGCCAAGAAGCATAACACCCCCAAACAGGCCAAAAGCAAAATCTCATACTTGCAATATTTCTGGGCCTTCGGTCCAAACGCGCTGCGTAGCTAGGCCATAAGTCGGGGTTGGCACGACGGATTTCCTGAAAAGCAAATGCAATCAAGATTAGAGTGTCCCAGCAGTGCTCCCAGACCACGAAACTCACCCACAAACACCAGGAAGCCCCCCAAACAGGCCCCCGAAAACGCTACATAGAGCAAAATGTCAGAAATAGCCAAAAAAAAATCGGCCTGGATTTTGTCCCAACCACTTCTACCCGGTATTAGACCTTCCCAGGAATGCCCCAAGACCCGTCAACCCACCCGCCAAGAAGCATAACACCCCCAAACAGGCCAAAAGCAAAATCTCATACTTGCAATATTTCTGGGCCTTCGGTCCAAACGCGCTGCGTAGCTAGGCCATAAGTCGGGGTTGGCACGACGGATTTCCTGAAAAGCAAATGCAATCAAGATTAGAGTGTCCCAGCAGTGCTCCCAGACCACGAAACTCACCCACAAACACCAGGAAGCCCCCCAAACAGGCCCCCGAAAACGCTACATAGAGCAAAATGTCAGAAATAGCCAAAAAAAAATCGGCCTGGATTTTGTCCCAACCACTTCTACCCGGTATTAGACCTTCCCAGGAATGCCCCAAGACCCGTCAACCCACCCGCCAAGAAGCATAACACCCCCAAACAGGCCAAAAGCAAAATCTCATACTTGCAATATTTCTGGGCCTTGGGTCCAAACGCGCTGCGTAGCTAGGCCATAAGTCGGGGTTGGCACGACGGATTTCCTGAAAAGCAAATGCAATCAAGATTAGAGTGTCCCAGCAGTGCTCCCAGACCACGAAACTCACCCACAAACACCAGGAAGCCCCCCAAACAGGCCCCCGAAAACGCTACATAGAGCAAAATGTCAGAAATAGCCCCAAAAAAAATCGGCCTGGATTTTGTCCCAACCACTTCTAGCCGGTATTAGACCTTCCCAGGAATGCCCCAAGACCCGTCAACCCACCCGCCAAGAAGCATAACACCCCCAAACAGGCCAAAAGCAAAATCTCATACTTGCAATATTTCTGGGCCTTCGGTCCAAACGCGCTGCGTAGCTAGGCCATAAGTCGGGGTTGGCACGACGGATTTCCTGAAAAGCAAATGCAATCAAGATTAGAGTGTCCCAGCAATGCTCCCAGACCACGAAACTCACCCACAAACAGACGGAACCCCCCCTAAGAGCACCTCAAAGGCAAGCAAGTCATCAAAAACACAAAAAAAATTCCGCCTGGGATTTGGTCCAAAACACTTTTATCCGGTATTAGAGTTTCCCAGCAATGGCCCCAGAGCCGTCAACCCAGGAGAAAACGAGTAGAAGACCCCCAAACAGCCAAAGAGCAAAAGTACAAAAATGGGGACTTAGTCAATTTTTCACAAATTTCCCAAATCACTCCGCGCGCGCTCTGCAGCTAAGCCCTAAGTCCCCTCTGCCACCATGGATTTGCTTCAAACCTCTTGCAAAGTAAAGTATATATAGCCAGCAGTGCTCCCAGACCACGAAACTCACCCACAAACACCAGGAAGCCCCCCAAACAGGCCCCCGAAAACGCTACATAGAGCAAAATGTCAGAAATAGCCAAAAAAAAAATCGGCCTGGATTTTGTCCCAACCACTTCTACCCGGTATTAGACCTTCCCAGGAATGCCCCAAGACCCGTCAACCCACCCGCCAAGAAGCATAACACCCCCAAACAGGCCAAAAGCAAAATCTCATACTTGCAATATTTCTGGGCCTTCGGTCCAAACGCGCTGCGTAGCTAGGCCATAAGTCGGGGTTGGCACGACGGATTTCCTGAAAAGCAAATGCAATCAAGATTAGAGTGTCCCAGCAGTGCTCCCAGACCACGAAACTCACCCACAAACACCAGGAAGCCCCCCAAACAGGCCCCCGAAAACGCTACATAGAGCAAAATGTCAGAAATAGCCAAAAAAAAATCGGCCTGGATTTTGTCCCAACCACTTCTACCCGGTATTAGACCTTCCCAGGAATGCCCCAAGACCCGTCAACCCACCCGCCAAGAAGCATAACACCCCCAAACAGGCCAAAAGCAAAATCTCATACTTGCAATATTTCTGGGCCTTCGGTCCAAACGCGCTGCGTAGCTAGGCCATAAGTCGGGGTTGGCACGACGGATTTCCTGAAAAGCAAATGCAATCAAGATTAGAGTGTCCCAGCAATGCTCCCAGACCACGAAACTCACCCACAAACAGACGGAACCCCCCCTAAGAGCACCTCAAAGGCAAGCAAGTCATCAAAAACACAAAAAAAATTCTGCCTGGGATTTGGTCCAAAACACTTTTATCCGGTATTAGAGCTTCCCAGCAATGGCCCCAGAGCCGTCAACCCAGGAGAAAACGAGCAGAAGACCCCCAAACAGCCAAAGAGCAAAAGTACAAAAATGGGGACTTAGTCAATTTTTCACAAATTTCCCAAATCACTCCGCGCGCGCTCTGCAGCTAGGCCCTAAGTCCCCTCTGCCACCATGGATTTGCTTCAAACCTCTTGCAAAGTAAAGTATATATAGCCAGCAGTGCTCCCAGACCACGAAACTCACCCACAAACACCAGGAAGCCCCCCAAACAGGCCCCCGAAAACGCTACATAGAGCAAAATGTCAGAAATAGCCAAAAAAAAAATCGGCCTGGATTTTGTCCCAACCACTTCTACCCGGTATTAGACCTTCCCAGGAATGCCCCAAGACCCGTCAACCCACCCGCCAAGAAGCATAACACCCCCAAACAGGCCAAAAGCAAAATCTCATACTTGCAATATTTCTGGGCCTTCGGTCCAAACGCGCTGCGTAGCTAGGCCATAAGTCGGGGTTGGCACGACGGATTTCCTGAAAAGCAAATGCAATCAAGATTAGAGTGTCCCAGCAGTGCTCCCAGACCACGAAACTCACCCACAAACACCAGGAAGCCCCCCAAACAGGCCCCCGAAAACGCTACATAGAGCAAAATGTCAGAAATAGCCAAAAAAAAAATCGGCCTGGATTTTGTCCCAACCACTTCTACCCGGTATTAGACCTTCCCAGGAATGCCCCAAGACCCGTCAACCCACCCGCCAAGAAGCATAACACCCCCAAACAGGCCAAAAGCAAAATCTCATACTTGCAATATTTCTGGGCCTTCGGTCCAAACGCGCTGCGTAGCTAGGCCATAAGTCGGGGTTGGCACGACGGATTTCCTGAAAAGCAAATGCAATCAAGATTAGAGTGTCCCAGCAGTGCTCCCAGACCACGAAACTCACCCACAAACACCAGGAAGCCCCCCAAACAGGCCCCCGAAAACGCTACATAGAGCAAAATGTCAGAAATAGCCAAAAAAAAATCGGCCTGGATTTTGTCCCAACCACTTCTACCCGGTATTAGACCTTCCCAGGAATGCCCCAAGACCCGTCAACCCACCCGCCAAGAAGCATAACACCCCCAAACAGGCCAAAAGCAAAATCTCATACTTGCAATATTTCTGGGCCTTCGGTCCAAACGCGCTGCGTAGCTAGGCCATAAGTCGGGGTTGGCACGACGGATTTCCTGAAAAGCAAATGCAATCAAGATTAGAGTGTCCCAGCAGTGCTCCCAGACCACGAAACTCACCCACAAACACCAGGAAGCCCCCCAAACAGGCCCCCGAAAACGCTACATAGAGCAAAATGTCAGAAATAGCCAAAAAAAAATCGGCCTGGATTTTGTCCCAACCACTTCTACCCGGTATTAGACCTTCCCAGGAATGCCCCAAGACCCGTCAACCCACCCGCCAAGAAGCATAACACCCCCAAACAGGCCAAAAGCAAAATCTCATACTTGCAATATTTCTGGGCCTTCGGTCCAAACGCGCTGCGTAGCTAGGCCATAAGTCGGGGTTGGCACGACGGATTTCCTGAAAAGCAAATGCAATCAAGATTAGAGTGTCCCAGCAGTGCTCCCAGACCACGAAACTCACCCACAAACACCAGGAAGCCCCCCAAACAGGCCCCCGAAAACGCTACATAGAGCAAAATGTCAGAAATAGCCAAAAAAAAATCGGCCTGGATTTTGTCCCAACCACTTCTACCCGGTATTAGACCTTCCCAGGAATGCCCCAAGACCCGTCAACCCACCCGCCAAGAAGCATAACACCCCCAAACAGGCCAAAAGCAAAATCTCATACTTGCAATATTTCTGGGCCTTCGGTCCAAACGCGCTGCGTAGCTAGGCCATAAGTCGGGGTTGGCACGACGGATTTCCTGAAAAGCAAATGCAATCAAGATTAGAGTGTCCCAGCAATGCTCCCAGACCACGAAACTCACCCACAAACAGACGGAACCCCCCCTAAGAGCACCTCAAAGGCAAGCAAGTCATCAAAAACACAAAAAAAATTCCGCCTGGGATTTGGTCCAAAACACTTTTATCCGGTATTAGAGTTTCCCAGCAATGGCCCCAGAGCCGTCAACCCAGGAGAAAACGAGTAGAAGACCCCCTAACAGCCAAAGAGCAAAAGTACAAAAATGGGGACTTAGTCAATTTTTCACAAATTTCCCAAATCACTCCGCGCGCGCTCTGCAGCTAGGCCCTAAGTCCCCTCTGCCACCATGGATTTGCTTCAAACCTCTTGCAAAGTAAAGTATATATAGCCAGCAGTGCTCCCAGACCACGAAACTCACCCACAAACACCAGGAAGCCCCCCAAACAGGCCCCCGAAAACGCTACATAGAGCAAAATGTCAGAAATAGCCAAAAAAAAAATCGGCCTGGATTTTGTCCCAACCACTTCTACCCGGTATTAGACCTTCCCAGGAATGCCCCAAGACCCGTCAACCCACCCGCCAAGAAGCATAACACCCCCAAACAGGCCAAAAGCAAAATCTCATACTTGCAATATTTCTGGGCCTTCGGTCCAAACGCGCTGCGTAGCTAGGCCATAAGTCGGGGTTGGCACGACGGATTTCCTGAAAAGCAAATGCAATCAAGATTAGAGTGTCCCAGCAGTGCTCCCAGACCACGAAACTCACCCACAAACACCAGGAAGCCCCCCAAACAGGCCCCCGAAAACGCTACATAGAGCAAAATGTCAGAAATAGCCAAAAAAAAATCGGCCTGGATTTTGTCCCAACCACTTCTACCCGGTATTAGACCTTCCCAGGAATGCCCCAAGACCCGTCAACCCACCCGCCAAGAAGCATAACACCCCCAAACAGGCCAAAAGCAAAATCTCATACTTGCAATATTTCTGGGCCTTCGGTCCAAACGCGCTGCGTAGCTAGGCCATAAGTCGGGGTTGGCACGACGGATTTCCTGAAAAGCAAATGCAATCAAGATTAGAGTGTCCCAGCAGTGCTCCCAGACCACGAAACTCACCCACAAACACCAGGAAGCCCCCCAAACAGGCCCCCGAAAACGCTACATAGAGCAAAATGTCAGAAATAGCCAAAAAAAAATCGGCCTGGATTTTGTCCCAACCACTTCTACCCGGTATTAGACCTTCCCAGGAATGCCCCAAGACCCGTCAACCCACCCGCCAAGAAGCATAACACCCCCAAACAGGCCAAAAGCAAAATCTCATACTTGCAATATTTCTGGGCCTTCGGTCCAAACGCGCTGCGTAGCTAGGCCATAAGTCGGGGTTGGCACGACGGATTTCCTGAAAAGCAAATGCAATCAAGATTAGAGTGTCCCAGCAGTGCTCCCAGACCACGAAACTCACCCACAAACACCAGGAAGCCCCCCAAACAGGCCCCCGAAAACGCTACATAGAGCAAAATGTCAGAAATAGCCAAAAAAAAATCGGCCTGGATTTTGTCCCAACCACTTCTACCCGGTATTAGACCTTCCCAGGAATGCCCCAAGACCCGTCAACCCACCCGCCAAGAAGCATAACACCCCCAAACAGGCCAAAAGCAAAATCTCATACTTGCAATATTTCTGGGCCTTCGGTCCAAACGCGCTGCGTAGCTAGGCCATAAGTCGGGGTTGGCACGACGGATTTCCTGAAAAGCAAATGCAATCAAGATTAGAGTGTCCCAGCAATGCTCCCAGACCACGAAACTCACCCACAAACAGACGGAACCCCCCCTAAGAGCACCTCAAAGGCAAGCAAGTCATCAAAAACACAAAAAAAATTCTGCCTGGGATTTGGTCCAAAACACTTTTATCCGGTATTAGAGCTTCCCAGCAATGGCCCCAGAGCCGTCAACCCAGGAGAAAACGAGTAGAAGACCCCCAAACAGCCAAAGAGCAAAAGTACAAAAATGGGGACTTAGTCAATTTTTCACAAATTTCCCAAATCACTCCGCGCGCGCTCTGCAGCTAGGCCCTAAGTCCCCTCTGCCACCATGGATTTGCTTCAAACCTCTTGCAAAGTAAAGTATATATAGCCAGCAGTGCTCCCAGACCACGAAACTCACCCACAAACACCAGGAAGACCCCCAAACAGGCCCCCGAAAACGCTACATAGAGCAAAATGTCAGAAATAGCCAAAAAAAAATCAGCCTGGATTTTGTCCCAACCACTTCTACCCGGTATTAGACCTTCCCAGGAATGCCCCAAGACCCGTCAACCCACCCGCCAAGAAGCATAACACCCCCAAACAGGCCAAAAGCAAAATCTCATACTTGCAATATTTCTGGCCCTTCGGTCCAAACGCACTGCGTAGCTAGGCCATAAGTCGGGGTTGGCACGACGGATTTCCTGAAAAGCAAATGCAATCAAGATTAGAGTGTCCCAGCAGTGCTCCCAGACCACGAAACTCACCCACAAACACCAGGAAGCCCCCCAAACAGGCCCCCGAAAACGCTACATAGAGCAAAATGTCAGAAATAGCAAAAAAAAATATCGGCCTGGATTTTGTCCCAACCACTTATACCCGGTATTAGACCTTCCCAGGAATGCCCCAAGACCCGTCAACCCACCCGCCAAGAAGCATAACACCCCCAAACAGGCCAAAAGCAAAATCTCATACTTGCAATATTTCTGGGCCTTCGGTCCAAACGCGCTGCGTAGCTAGGCCATAAGTCGGGGTTGGCACGACGGATTTCCTGAAAAGCAAATGCAATCAAGATTAGAGTGTCCCAGCAATGCTCCCAGACCACGAAACTCACCCACAAACAGACGGAACCCCCCCTAAGAGCACCTCAAAGGCAAGCAAGTCATCAAAAACACAAAAAAAATTCTGCCTGGGATTTGGTCCAAAACACTTTTATCCGGTATTAGAGCTTCCCAGCAATGGCCCCAGAGCCGTCAACCCAGGAGAAAACGAGTAGAAGACCCCCAAACAGCCAAAGAGCAAAAGTACAAAAATGGGGACTTAGTCAATTTTTCACAAATTTCCCAAATCACTCCGCGCGCGCTCTGCAGCTAGGCCCTAAGTCCCCTCTGCCACCATGGATTTGCTTCAAACCTCTTGCAAAGTAAAGTATATATAGCCAGCAGTGCTCCCAGACCACGAAACTCACCCACAAACACCAGGAAGCCCCCCAAACAGGCCCCCGAAAACGCTACATAGAGCAAAATGTCAGAAATAGCCAAAAAAAAAATCGGCCTGGATTTTGTCCCAACCACTTCTACCCGATATTAGACCTTCCCAGGAATGCCCCAAGACCCGTCAACCCACCCGCCAAGAAGCATAACACCCCCAAACAGGCCAAAAGCAAAATCTCATACTTGCAATATTTCTGGGCCTTCGGTCCAAACGCGCTGCGTAGCTAGGCCATAAGTCGGGGTTGGCACGACGGATTTCCTGAAAAGCAAATGCAATCAAGATTAGAGTGTCCCAGCAGTGCTCCCAGACCACGAAACTCACCCACAAACACCAGGAAGCCCCCCAAACAGGCCCCCGAAAACGCTACATAGAGCAAAATGTCAGAAATAGCCAAAAAAAAATCGGCCTGGATTTTGTCCCAACCACTTCTACCCGGTATTAGACCTTCCCAGGAATGCCCCAAGACCCGTCAACCCACCCGCCAAGAAGCATAACACCCCCAAACAGGCCAAAAGCAAAATCTCATACTTGCAATATTTCTGGGCCTTCGGTCCAAACGCGCTGCGTAGCTAGGCCATAAGTCGGGGTTGGCACGACGGATTTCCTGAAAAGCAAATGCAATCAAGATTAGAGTGTCCCAGCAGTGCTCCCAGACCACGAAACTCACCCACAAACACCAGGAAGCCCCCCAAACAGGCCCCCGAAAACGCTACATAGAGCAAAATGTCAGAAATAGCCAAAAAAAAATCGGCCTGGATTTTGTCCCAACCACTTCTACCCGGTATTAGACCTTCCCAGGAATGCCCCAAGACCCGTCAACCCACCCGCCAAGAAGCATAACACCCCCAAACAGGCCAAAAGCAAAATCTCATACTTGCAATATTTCTGGGCCTTGGGTCCAAACGCGCTGCGTAGCTAGGCCATAAGTCGGGGTTGGCACGACGGATTTCCTGAAAAGCAAATGCAATCAAGATTAGAGTGTCCCAGCAGTGCTCCCAGACCACGAAACTCACCCACAAACACCAGGAAGCCCCCCAAACAGGCCCCCGAAAACGCTACATAGAGCAAAATGTCAGAAATAGCCCCAAAAAAAATCGGCCTGGATTTTGTCCCAACCACTTCTAGCCGGTATTAGACCTTCCCAGGAATGCCCCAAGACCCGTCAACCCACCCGCCAAGAAGCATAACACCCCCAAACAGGCCAAAAGCAAAATCTCATACTTGCAATATTTCTGGGCCTTCGGTCCAAACGCGCTGCGTAGCTAGGCCATAAGTCGGGGTTGGCACGACGGATTTCCTGAAAAGCAAATGCAATCAAGATTAGAGTGTCCCAGCAATGCTCCCAGACCACGAAACTCACCCACAAACAGACGGAACCCCCCCTAAGAGCACCTCAAAGGCAAGCAAGTCATCAAAAACACAAAAAAAATTCCGCCTGGGATTTGGTCCAAAACACTTTTATCCGGTATTAGAGTTTCCCAGCAATGGCCCCAGAGCCGTCAACCCAGGAGAAAACGAGTAGAAGACCCCCAAACAGCCAAAGAGCAAAAGTACAAAAATGGGGACTTAGTCAATTTTTCACAAATTTCCCAAATCACTCCGCGCGCGCTCTGCAGCTAGGCCCTAAGTCCCCTCTGCCACCATGGATTTGCTTCAAACCTCTTGCAAAGTAAAGTATATATAGCCAGCAGTGCTCCCAGACCACGAAACTCACCCACAAACACCAGGAAGCCCCCCAAACAGGCCCCCGAAAACGCTACATAGAGCAAAATGTCAGAAATAGCCAAAAAAAAAATCGGCCTGGATTTTGTCCCAACCACTTCTACCCGGTATTAGACCTTCCCAGGAATGCCCCAAGACCCGTCAACCCACCCGCCAAGAAGCATAACACCCCCAAACAGGCCAAAAGCAAAATCTCATACTTGCAATATTTCTGGGCCTTCGGTCCAAACGCGCTGCGTAGCTAGGCCATAAGTCGGGGTTGGCACGACGGATTTCCTGAAAAGCAAATGCAATCAAGATTAGAGTGTCCCAGCAGTGCTCCCAGACCACGAAACTCACCCACAAACACCAGGAAGCCCCCCAAACAGGCCCCCGAAAACGCTACATAGAGCAAAATGTCAGAAATAGCCAAAAAAAAATCGGCCTGGATTTTGTCCCAACCACTTCTACCCGGTATTAGACCTTCCCAGGAATGCCCCAAGACCCGTCAACCCACCCGCCAAGAAGCATAACACCCCCAAACAGGCCAAAAGCAAAATCTCATACTTGCAATATTTCTGGGCCTTCGGTCCAAACGCGCTGCGTAGCTAGGCCATAAGTCGGGGTTGGCACGACGGATTTCCTGAAAAGCAAATGCAATCAAGATTAGAGTGTCCCAGCAATGCTCCCAGACCACGAAACTCACCCACAAACAGACGGAACCCCCCCTAAGAGCACCTCAAAGGCAAGCAAGTCATCAAAAACACAAAAAAAATTCTGCCTGGGATTTGGTCCAAAACACTTTTATCCGGTATTAGAGCTTCCCAGCAATGGCCCCAGAGCCGTCAACCCAGGAGAAAACGAGCAGAAGACCCCCAAACAGCCAAAGAGCAAAAGTACAAAAATGGGGACTTAGTCAATTTTTCACAAATTTCCCAAATCACTCCGCGCGCGCTCTGCAGCTAGGCCCTAAGTCCCCTCTGCCACCATGGATTTGCTTCAAACCTCTTGCAAAGTAAAGTATATATAGCCAGCAGTGCTCCCAGACCACGAAACTCACCCACAAACACCAGGAAGCCCCCCAAACAGGCCCCCGAAAACGCTACATAGAGCAAAATGTCAGAAATAGCCAAAAAAAAAATCGGCCTGGATTTTGTCCCAACCACTTCTACCCGGTATTAGACCTTCCCAGGAATGCCCCAAGACCCGTCAACCCACCCGCCAAGAAGCATAACACCCCCAAACAGGCCAAAAGCAAAATCTCATACTTGCAATATTTCTGGGCCTTCGGTCCAAACGCGCTGCGTAGCTAGGCCATAAGTCGGGGTTGGCACGACGGATTTCCTGAAAAGCAAATGCAATCAAGATTAGAGTGTCCCAGCAGTGCTCCCAGACCACAAAACTCACCCACAAACACCAGGAAGCCCCCCAAACAGGCCCCCGAAAACGCTACATAGAGCAAAATGTCAGAAATAGCCAAAAAAAAAATCGGCCTGGATTTTGTCCCAACCACTTCTACCCGGTATTAGACCTTCCCAGGAATGCCCCAAGACCCGTCAACCCACCCGCCAAGAAGCATAACACCCCCAAACAGGCCAAAAGCAAAATCTCATACTTGCAATATTTCTGGGCCTTCGGTCCAAACGCGCTGCGTAGCTAGGCCATAAGTCGGGGTTGGCACGACGGATTTCCTGAAAAGCAAATGCAATCAAGATTAGAGTGTCCCAGCAGTGCTCCCAGACCACGAAACTCACCCACAAACACCAGGAAGCCCCCCAAACAGGCCCCCGAAAACGCTACATAGAGCAAAATGTCAGAAATAGCCAAAAAAAAATCGGCCTGGATTTTGTCCCAACCACTTCTACCCGGTATTAGACCTTCCCAGGAATGCCCCAAGACCCGTCAACCCACCCGCCAAGAAGCATAACACCCCCAAACAGGCCAAAAGCAAAATCTCATACTTGCAATATTTCTGGGCCTTCGGTCCAAACGCGCTGCGTAGCTAGGCCATAAGTCGGGGTTGGCACGACGGATTTCCTGAAAAGCAAATGCAATCAAGATTAGAGTGTCCCAGCAGTGCTCCCAGACCACGAAACTCACCCACAAACACCAGGAAGCCCCCCAAACAGGCCCCCGAAAACGCTACATAGAGCAAAATGTCAGAAATAGCCAAAAAAAAATCGGCCTGGATTTTGTCCCAACCACTTCTACCCGGTATTAGACCTTCCCAGGAATGCCCCAAGACCCGTCAACCCACCCGCCAAGAAGCATAACACCCCCAAACAGGCCAAAAGCAAAATCTCATACTTGCAATATTTCTGGGCCTTCGGTCCAAACGCGCTGCGTAGCTAGGCCATAAGTCGGGGTTGGCACGACGGATTTCCTGAAAAGCAAATGCAATCAAGATTAGAGTGTCCCAGCAGTGCTCCCAGACCACGAAACTCACCCACAAACACCAGGAAGCCCCCCAAACAGGCCCCCGAAAACGCTACATAGAGCAAAATGTCAGAAATAGCCAAAAAAAAATCGGCCTGGATTTTGTCCCAACCACTTCTACCCGGTATTAGACCTTCCCAGGAATGCCCCAAGACCCGTCAACCCACCCGCCAAGAAGCATAACACCCCCAAACAGGCCAAAAGCAAAATCTCATACTTGCAATATTTCTGGGCCTTCGGTCCAAACGCGCTGCGTAGCTAGGCCATAAGTCGGGGTTGGCACGACGGATTTCCTGAAAAGCAAATGCAATCAAGATTAGAGTGTCCCAGCAATGCTCCCAGACCACAAAACTCACCCACAAACAGACGGAACCCCCCCTAAGAGCACCTCAAAGGCAAGCAAGTCATCAAAAACACAAAAAAAATTCTGCCTGGGATTTGGTCCAAAACACTTTTATCCGGTATTAGAGCTTCCCAGCAATGGCCCCAGAGCCGTCAACCCAGGAGAAAACGAGTAGAAGACCCCCAAACAGCCAAAGAGCAAAAGTACAAAAATGGGGACTTAGTCAATTTTTCACAAATTTCCCAAATCACTCCGCGCGCGCTCTGCAGCTAGGCCCTAAGTCCCCTCTGCCACCATGGATTTGCTTCAAACCTCTTGCAAAGTAAAGTATATATAGCCAGCAGTGCTCCCAGACCACGAAACTCACCCACAAACACCAGGAAGCCCCCCAAACAGGCCCCCGAAAACGCTACATAGAGCAAAATGTCAGAAATAGCCAAAAAAAAAATCGGCCTGGATTTTGTCCCAACCACTTCTACCCGGTATTAGACCTTCCCAGGAATGCCCCAAGACCCGTCAACCCACCCGCCAAGAAGCATAACACCCCCAAACAGGCCAAAAGCAAAATCTCATACTTGCAATATTTCTGGGCCTTCGGTCCAAACGCGCTGCGTAGCTAGGCCATAAGTCGGGGTTGGCACGACGGATTTCCTGAAAAGCAAATGCAATCAAGATTAGAGTGTCCCAGCAGTGCTCCCAGACCACGAAACTCACCCACAAACACCAGGAAGCCCCCCAAACAGGCCCCCGAAAACGCTACATAGAGCAAAATGTCAGAAATAGCCAAAAAAAAATCGGCCTGGATTTTGTCCCAACCACTTCTACCCGGTATTAGACCTTCCCAGGAATGCCCCAAGACCCGTCAACCCACCCGCCAAGAAGCATAACACCCCCAAACAGGCCAAAAGCAAAATCTCATACTTGCAATATTTCTGGGCCTTCGGTCCAAACGCGCTGCGTAGCTAGGCCATAAGTCGGGGTTGGCACGACGGATTTCCTGAAAAGCAAATGCAATCAAGATTAGAGTGTCCCAGCAGTGCTCCCAGACCACGAAACTCACCCACAAACACCAGGAAGCCCCCCAAACAGGCCCCCGAAAACGCTACATAGAGCAAAATGTCAGAAATAGCCAAAAAAAAATCGGCCTGGATTTTGTCCCAACCACTTCTACCCGGTATTAGACCTTCCCAGGAATGCCCCAAGACCCGTCAACCCACCCGCCAAGAAGCATAACACCCCCAAACAGGCCAAAAGCAAAATCTCATACTTGCAATATTTCTGGGCCTTCGGTCCAAACGCGCTGCGTAGCTAGGCCATAAGTCGGGGTTGGCACGACGGATTTCCTGAAAAGCAAATGCAATCAAGATTAGAGTGTCCCAGCAGTGCTCCCAGACCACGAAACTCACCCACAAACACCAGGAAGCCCCCCAAACAGGCCCCCGAAAACGCTACATAGAGCAAAATGTCAGAAATAGCCAAAAAAAAATCGGCCTGGATTTTGTCCCAACCACTTCTACCCGGTATTAGACCTTCCCAGGAATGCCCCAAGACCCGTCAACCCACCCGCCAAGAAGCATAACACCCCCAAACAGGCCAAAAGCAAAATCTCATACTTGCAATATTTCTGGGCCTTCGGTCCAAACGCGCTGCGTAGCTAGGCCATAAGTCGGGGTTGGCACGACGGATTTCCTGAAAAGCAAATGCAATCAAGATTAGAGTGTCCCAGCAATGCTCCCAGACCACGAAACTCACCCACAAACAGACGGAACCCCCCCTAAGAGCACCTCAAAGGCAAGCAAGTCATCAAAAACACAAAAAAAATTCCGCCTGGGATTTGGTCCAAAACACTTTTATCCGGTATTAGAGTTTCCCAGCAATGGCCCCAGAGCCGTCAACCCAGGAGAAAACGAGTAGAAGACCCCCTAACAGCCAAAGAGCAAAAGTACAAAAATGGGGACTTAGTCAATTTTTCACAAATTTCCCAAATCACTCCGCGCGCGCTCTGCAGCTAGGCCCTAAGTCCCCTCTGCCACCATGGATTTGCTTCAAACCTCTTGCAAAGTAAAGTATATATAGCCAGCAGTGCTCCCAGACCACGAAACTCACCCACAAACACCAGGAAGCCCCCCAAACAGGCCCCCGAAAACGCTACATAGAGCAAAATGTCAGAAATAGCCAAAAAAAAAATCGGCCTGGATTTTGTCCCAACCACTTCTACCCGGTATTAGACCTTCCCAGGAATGCCCCAAGACCCGTCAACCCACCCGCCAAGAAGCATAACACCCCCAAACAGGCCAAAAGCAAAATCTCATACTTGCAATATTTCTGGGCCTTCGGTCCAAACGCGCTGCGTAGCTAGGCCATAAGTCGGGGTTGGCACGACGGATTTCCTGAAAAGCAAATGCAATCAAGATTAGAGTGTCCCAGCAGTGCTCCCAGACCACGAAACTCACCCACAAACACCAGGAAGCCCCCCAAACAGGCCCCCGAAAACGCTACATAGAGCAAAATGTCAGAAATAGCCAAAAAAAAATCGGCCTGGATTTTGTCCCAACCACTTCTACCCGGTATTAGACCTTCCCAGGAATGCCCCAAGACCCGTCAACCCACCCGCCAAGAAGCATAACACCCCCAAACAGGCCAAAAGCAAAATCTCATACTTGCAATATTTCTGGGCCTTCGGTCCAAACGCGCTGCGTAGCTAGGCCATAAGTCGGGGTTGGCACGACGGATTTCCTGAAAAGCAAATGCAATCAAGATTAGAGTGTCCCAGCAGTGCTCCCAGACCACGAAACTCACCCACAAACACCAGGAAGCCCCCCAAACAGGCCCCCGAAAACGCTACATAGAGCAAAATGTCAGAAATAGCCAAAAAAAAATCGGCCTGGATTTTGTCCCAACCACTTCTACCCGGTATTAGACCTTCCCAGGAATGCCCCAAGACCCGTCAACCCACCCGCCAAGAAGCATAACACCCCCAAACAGGCCAAAAGCAAAATCTCATACTTGCAATATTTCTGGGCCTTCGGTCCAAACGCGCTGCGTAGCTAGGCCATAAGTCGGGGTTGGCACGACGGATTTCCTGAAAAGCAAATGCAATCAAGATTAGAGTGTCCCAGCAGTGCTCCCAGACCACGAAACTCACCCACAAACACCAGGAAGCCCCCCAAACAGGCCCCCGAAAACGCTACATAGAGCAAAATGTCAGAAATAGCCAAAATAAAATCGCCCTGGATTTTGTCCCAACCACTTCTACCCGGTATTAGACCTTCCCAGGAATGCCCCAAGACCCGTCAACCCACCCGCCAAGAAGCATAACACCCCCAAACAGGCCAAAAGCAAAATCTCATACTTGCAATATTTCTGGGCCTTCGGTCCAAACGCGCTGCGTAGCTAGGCCATAAGTCGGGGTTGGCACGACGGATTTCCTGAAAAGCAAATGCAATCAAGATTAGAGTGTCCCAGCAATGCTCCCAGACCACGAAACTCACCCACAAACAGACGGAACCCCCCCTAAGAGCACCTCAAAGGCAAGCAAGTCATCAAAAACACAAAAAAAATTCTGCCTGGGATTTGGTCCAAAACACTTTTATCCGGTATTAGAGCTTCCCAGCAATGGCCCCAGAGCCGTCAACCCAGGAGAAAACGAGTAGAAGACCCCCAAACAGCCAAAGAGCAAAAGTACAAAAATGGGGACTTAGTCAATTTTTCACAAATTTCCCAAATCACTCCGCGCGCGCTCTGCAGCTAGGCCCTAAGTCCCCTCTGCCACCATGGATTTGCTTCAAACCTCTTGCAAAGTAAAGTATATATAGCCAGCAGTGCTCCCAGACCACGAAACTCACCCACAAACACCAGGAAGACCCCCAAACAGGCCCCCGAAAACGCTACATAGAGCAAAATGTCAGAAATAGCCAAAAAAAAATCAGCCTGGATTTTGTCCCAACCACTTCTACCCGGTATTAGACCTTCCCAGGAATGCCCCAAGACCCGTCAACCCACCCGCCAAGAAGCATAACACCCCCAAACAGGCCAAAAGCAAAATCTCATACTTGCAATATTTCTGGCCCTTCGGTCCAAACGCACTGCGTAGCTAGGCCATAAGTCGGGGTTGGCACGACGGATTTCCTGAAAAGCAAATGCAATCAAGATTAGAGTGTCCCAGCAGTGCTCCCAGACCACGAAACTCACCCACAAACACCAGGAAGCCCCCCAAACAGGCCCCCGAAAACGCTACATAGAGCAAAATGTCAGAAATAGCAAAAAAAAATATCGGCCTGGATTTTGTCCCAACCACTTATACCCGGTATTAGACCTTCCCAGGAATGCCCCAAGACCCGTCAACCCACCCGCCAAGAAGCATAACACCCCCAAACAGGCCAAAAGCAAAATCTCATACTTGCAATATTTCTGGGCCTTCGGTCCAAACGCGCTGCGTAGCTAGGCCATAAGTCGGGGTTGGCACGACGGATTTCCTGAAAAGCAAATGCAATCAAGATTAGAGTGTCCCAGCAATGCTCCCAGACCACGAAACTCACCCACAAACAGACGGAACCCCCCCTAAGAGCACCTCAAAGGCAAGCAAGTCATCAAAAACACAAAAAAAATTCTGCCTGGGATTTGGTCCAAAACACTTTTATCCGGTATTAGAGCTTCCCAGCAATGGCCCCAGAGCCGTCAACCCAGGAGAAAACGAGTAGAAGACCCCCAAACAGCCAAAGAGCAAAAGTACAAAAATGGGGACTTAGTCAATTTTTCACAAATTTCCCAAATCACTCCGCGCGCGCTCTGCAGCTAGGCCCTAAGTCCCCTCTGCCACCATGGATTTGCTTCAAACCTCTTGCAAAGTAAAGTATATATAGCCAGCAGTGCTCCCAGACCACGAAACTCACCCACAAACACCAGGAAGCCCCCCAAACAGGCCCCCGAAAACGCTACATAGAGCAAAATGTCAGAAATAGCCAAAAAAAAAATCGGCCTGGATTTTGTCCCAACCACTTCTACCCGATATTAGACCTTCCCAGGAATGCCCCAAGACCCGTCAACCCACCCGCCAAGAAGCATAACACCCCCAAACAGGCCAAAAGCAAAATCTCATACTTGCAATATTTCTGGGCCTTCGGTCCAAACGCGCTGCGTAGCTAGGCCATAAGTCGGGGTTGGCACGACGGATTTCCTGAAAAGCAAATGCAATCAAGATTAGAGTGTCCCAGCAGTGCTCCCAGACCACGAAACTCACCCACAAACACCAGGAAGCCCCCCAAACAGGCCCCCGAAAACGCTACATAGAGCAAAATGTCAGAAATAGCCAAAAAAAAATCGGCCTGGATTTTGTCCCAACCACTTCTACCCGGTATTAGACCTTCCCAGGAATGCCCCAAGACCCGTCAACCCACCCGCCAAGAAGCATAACACCCCCAAACAGGCCAAAAGCAAAATCTCATACTTGCAATATTTCTGGGCCTTCGGTCCAAACGCGCTGCGTAGCTAGGCCATAAGTCGGGGTTGGCACGACGGATTTCCTGAAAAGCAAATGCAATCAAGATTAGAGTGTCCCAGCAGTGCTCCCAGACCACGAAACTCACCCACAAACACCAGGAAGCCCCCCAAACAGGCCCCCGAAAACGCTACATAGAGCAAAATGTCAGAAATAGCCAAAAAAAAATCGGCCTGGATTTTGTCCCAACCACTTCTACCCGGTATTAGACCTTCCCAGGAATGCCCCAAGACCCGTCAACCCACCCGCCAAGAAGCATAACACCCCCAAACAGGCCAAAAGCAAAATCTCATACTTGCAATATTTCTGGGCCTTCGGTCCAAACGCGCTGCGTAGCTAGGCCATAAGTCGGGGTTGGCACGACGGATTTCCTGAAAAGCAAATGCAATCAAGATTAGAGTGTCCCAGCAATGCTCCCAGACCACGAAACTCACCCACAAACAGACGGAACCCCCCCTAAGAGCACCTCAAAGGCAAGCAAGTCATCAAAAACACAAAAAAAATTCTGCCTGGGATTTGGTCCAAAACACTTTTATCCGGTATTAGAGCTTCCCAGCAATGGCCCCAGAGCCGTCAACCCAGGAGAAAACGAGCAGAAGACCCCCAAACAGCCAAAGAGCAAAAGTACAAAAATGGGGACTTAGTCAATTTTTCACAAATTTCCCAAATCACTCCGCGCGCGCTCTGCAGCTAGGCCCTAAGTCCCCTCTGCCACCATGGATTTGCTTCAAACCTCTTGCAAAGTAAAGTATATATAGCCAGCAGTGCTCCCAGACCACGAAACTCACCCACAAACACCAGGAAGCCCCCCAAACAGGCCCCCGAAAACGCTACATAGAGCAAAATGTCAGAAATAGCCAAAAAAAAAATCGGCCTGGATTTTGTCCCAACCACTTCTACCCGGTATTAGACCTTCCCAGGAATGCCCCAAGACCCGTCAACCCACCCGCCAAGAAGCATAACACCCCCAAACAGGCCAAAAGCAAAATCTCATACTTGCAATATTTCTGGGCCTTCGGTCCAAACGCGCTGCGTAGCTAGGCCATAAGTCGGGGTTGGCACGACGGATTTCCTGAAAAGCAAATGCAATCAAGATTAGAGTGTCCCAGCAGTGCTCCCAGACCACGAAACTCACCCACAAACACCAGGAAGCCCCCCAAACAGGCCCCCGAAAACGCTACATAGAGCAAAATGTCAGAAATAGCCAAAAAAAAAATCGGCCTGGATTTTGTCCCAACCACTTCTACCCGGTATTAGACCTTCCCAGGAATGCCCCAAGACCCGTCAACCCACCCGCCAAGAAGCATAACACCCCCAAACAGGCCAAAAGCAAAATCTCATACTTGCAATATTTCTGGGCCTTCGGTCCAAACGCGCTGCGTAGCTAGGCCATAAGTCGGGGTTGGCACGACGGATTTCCTGAAAAGCAAATGCAATCAAGATTAGAGTGTCCCAGCAGTGCTCCCAGACCACGAAACTCACCCACAAACACCAGGAAGCCCCCCAAACAGGCCCCCGAAAACGCTACATAGAGCAAAATGTCAGAAATAGCCAAAAAAAAATCGGCCTGGATTTTGTCCCAACCACTTCTACCCGGTATTAGACCTTCCCAGGAATGCCCCAAGACCCGTCAACCCACCCGCCAAGAAGCATAACACCCCCAAACAGGCCAAAAGCAAAATCTCATACTTGCAATATTTCTGGGCCTTCGGTCCAAACGCGCTGCGTAGCTAGGCCATAAGTCGGGGTTGGCACGACGGATTTCCTGAAAAGCAAATGCAATCAAGATTAGAGTGTCCCAGCAGTGCTCCCAGACCACGAAACTCACCCACAAACACCAGGAAGCCCCCCAAACAGGCCCCCGAAAACGCTACATAGAGCAAAATGTCAGAAATAGCCAAAAAAAAATCGGCCTGGATTTTGTCCCAACCACTTCTACCCGGTATTAGACCTTCCCAGGAATGCCCCAAGACCCGTCAACCCACCCGCCAAGAAGCATAACACCCCCAAACAGGCCAAAAGCAAAATCTCATACTTGCAATATTTCTGGGCCTTCGGTCCAAACGCGCTGCGTAGCTAGGCCATAAGTCGGGGTTGGCACGACGGATTTCCTGAAAAGCAAATGCAATCAAGATTAGAGTGTCCCAGCAGTGCTCCCAGACCACGAAACTCACCCACAAACACCAGGAAGCCCCCCAAACAGGCCCCCGAAAACGCTACATAGAGCAAAATGTCAGAAATAGCCAAAAAAAAATCGGCCTGGATTTTGTCCCAACCACTTCTACCCGGTATTAGACCTTCCCAGGAATGCCCCAAGACCCGTCAACCCACCCGCCAAGAAGCATAACACCCCCAAACAGGCCAAAAGCAAAATCTCATACTTGCAATATTTCTGGGCCTTCGGTCCAAACGCGCTGCGTAGCTAGGCCATAAGTCGGGGTTGGCACGACGGATTTCCTGAAAAGCAAATGCAATCAAGATTAGAGTGTCCCAGCAATGCTCCCAGACCACGAAACTCACCCACAAACAGACGGAACCCCCCCTAAGAGCACCTCAAAGGCAAGCAAGTCATCAAAAACACAAAAAAAATTCTGCCTGGGATTTGGTCCAAAACACTTTTATCCGGTATTAGAGCTTCCCAGCAATGGCCCCAGAGCCGTCAACCCAGGAGAAAACGAGTAGAAGACCCCCAAACAGCCAAAGAGCAAAAGTACAAAAATGGGGACTTAGTCAATTTTTCACAAATTTCCCAAATCACTCCGCGCGCGCTCTGCAGCTAGGCCCTAAGTCCCCTCTGCCACCATGGATTTGCTTCAAACCTCTTGCAAAGTAAAGTATATATAGCCAGCAGTGCTCCCAGACCACGAAACTCACCCACAAACACCAGGAAGACCCCCAAACAGGCCCCCGAAAACGCTACATAGAGCAAAATGTCAGAAATAGCCAAAAAAAAATCGGCCTGGATTTTGTCCCAACCACTTCTACCCGGTATTAGACCTTCCCAGGAATGCCCCAAGACCCGTCAACCCACCCGCCAAGAAGCATAACACCCCCAAACAGGCCAAAAGCAAAATCTCATACTTGCAATATTTCTGGCCCTTCGGTCCAAACGCACTGCGTAGCTAGGCCATAAGTCGGGGTTGGCACGACGGATTTCCTGAAAAGCAAATGCAATCAAGATTAGAGTGTCCCAGCAGTGCTCCCAGACCACGAAACTCACCCACAAACACCAGGAAGCCCCCCAAACAGGCCCCCGAAAACGCTACATAGAGCAAAATGTCAGAAATAGCAAAAAAAAATATCGGCCTGGATTTTGTCCCAACCACTTATACCCGGTATTAGACCTTCCCAGGAATGCCCCAAGACCCGTCAACCCACCCGCCAAGAAGCATAACACCCCCAAACAGGCCAAAAGCAAAATCTCATACTTGCAATATTTCTGGGCCTTCGGTCCAAACGCGCTGCGTAGCTAGGCCATAAGTCGGGGTTGGCACGACGGATTTCCTGAAAAGCAAATGCAATCAAGATTAGAGTGTCCCAGCAATGCTCCCAGACCACGAAACTCACCCACAAACAGACGGAACCCCCCCTAAGAGCACCTCAAAGGCAAGCAAGTCATCAAAAACACAAAAAAAATTCTGCCTGGGATTTGGTCCAAAACACTTTTATCCGGTATTAGAGCTTCCCAGCAATGGCCCCAGAGCCGTCAACCCAGGAGAAAACGAGTAGAAGACCCCCAAACAGCCAAAGAGCAAAAGTACAAAAATGGGGACTTAGTCAATTTTTCACAAATTTCCCAAATCACTCCGCGCGCGCTCTGCAGCTAGGCCCTAAGTCCCCTCTGCCACCATGGATTTGCTTCACACCTCTTGCAAAGTAAAGTATATATAGCCAGCAGTGCTCCCAGACCACGAAACTCACCCACAAACACCAGGAAGCCCCCCAAACAGGCCCCCGAAAACGCTACATAGAGCAAAATGTCAGAAATAGCCAAAAAAAAAATCGGCCTGGATTTTGTCCCAACCACTTCTACCCGGTATTAGACCTTCCCAGGAATGCCCCAAGACCCGTCAACCCACCCGCCAAGAAGCATAACACCCCCAAACAGGCCAAAAGCAAAATCTCATACTTGCAATATTTCTGGGCCTTCGGTCCAAACGCGCTGCGTAGCTAGGCCATAAGTCGGGGTTGGCACGACGGATTTCCTGAAAAGCAAATGCAATCAAGATTAGAGTGTCCCAGCAGTGCTCCCAGACCACGAAACTCACCCACAAACACCAGGAAGCCCCCCAAACAGGCCCCCGAAAACGCTACATAGAGCAAAATGTCAGAAATAGCCAAAAAAAAATCGGCCTGGATTTTGTCCCAACCACTTCTACCCGGTATTAGACCTTCCCAGGAATGCCCCAAGACCCGTCAACCCACCCGCCAAGAAGCATAACACCCCCAAACAGGCCAAAAGCAAAATCTCATACTTGCAATATTTCTGGGCCTTCGGTCCAAACGCGCTGCGTAGCTAGGCCATAAGTCGGGGTTGGCACGACGGATTTCCTGAAAAGCAAATGCAATCAAGATTAGAGTGTCCCAGCAGTGCTCCCAGACCACGAAACTCACCCACAAACACCAGGAAGCCCCCCAAACAGCCCCCCGAAAACGCTACATAGAGCAAAATGTCAGAAATAGCCAAAAAAAAATCGGCCTGGATTTTGTCCCAACCACTTCTACCCGGTATTAGACCTTCCCAGGAATGCCCCAAGACCCGTCAACCCACCCGCCAAGAAGCATAACACCCCCAAACAGGCCAAAAGCAAAATCTCATACTTGCAATATTTCTGGGCCTTCGGTCCAAACGCGCTGCGTAGCTAGGCCATAAGTCGGGGTTGGCGGCACGACGGATTTCCTGAAAAGCAAATGCAATCAAGATTAGAGTGTCCCAGCAGTGCTCCCAGACCACGAAACTCACCCACAAACACCAGGAAGCCCCCCAAACAGGCCCCCGAAAACGCTACATAGAGCAAAATGTCAGAAATAGCCCAAAAAAAAATCGCCCTGGATTTTGTCCCAACCACTTCTACCCGGTATTAGACCTTCCCAGGAATGCCCCAAGACCCGTCAACCCACCCGCCAAGAAGCATAACACCCCCAAACAGGCCAAAAGCAAAATCTCATACTTGCAATATTTCTGGGCCTTCGGTCCAAACGCGCTGCGTAGCTAGGCCATAAGTCGGGGTTGGCACGACGGATTTCCTGAAAAGCAAATGCAATCAAGATTAGAGTGTCCCAGCAATGCTCCCAGACCACGAAACTCACCCACAAACAGACGGAACCCCCCCTAAGAGCACCTCAAAGGCAAGCAAGTCATCAAAAACACAAAAACAATTCCGCCTGGGATTTGGTCCAAAACACTTTTATCCGGTATTAGAGTTTCCCAGCAATGGCCCCAGAGCCGTCAACCCAGGAGAAAACGAGTAGAAGACCCCCAAACAGCCAAAGAGCAAAAGTACAAAAATGGGGACTTAGTCAATTTTTCACAAATTTCCCAAATCACTCCGCGCGCGCTCTGCAGCTAGGCCCTAAGTCCCCTCTGCCACCATGGATTTGCTTCAAACCTCTTGCAAAGTAAAGTATATATAGCCAGCAGTGCTCCCAGACCACGAAACTCACCCACAAACACCAGGAAGCCCCCCAAACAGGCCCCCGAAAACGCTACATAGAGCAAAATGTCAGAAATAGCCAAAAAAAAAATCGGCCTGGATTTTGTCCCAACCACTTCTACCCGGTATTAGACCTTCCCAGGAATGCCCCAAGACCCGTCAAATCACCCGCCAAGAAGCATAACACCCCCAAACAGGCCAAAAGCAAAATCTCATACTTGCAATATTTCTGGGCCTTCGGTCCAAACGCGCTGCGTAGCTAGGCCATAAGTCGGGGTTGGCACGACGGATTTCCTGAAAAGCAAATGCAATCAAGATTAGAGTGTCCCAGCAGTGCTCCCAGACCACGAAACTCACCCACAAACACCAGGAAGCCCCCCAAACAGGCCCCCGAAAACGCTACATAGAGCAAAATGTCAGAAATAGCCAAAAAAAAATCGGCCTGGATTTTGTCCCAACCACTTCTACCCGGTATTAGACCTTCCCAGGAATGCCCCAAGACCCGTCAACCCACCCGCCAAGAAGCATAACACCCCCAAACAGGCCAAAAGCAAAATCTCATACTTGCAATATTTCTGGGCCTTCGGTCCAAACGCGCTGCGTAGCTAGGCCATAAGTCGGGGTTGGCACGACGGATTTCCTGAAAAGCAAATGCAATCAAGATTAGAGTGTCCCAGCAATGCTCCCAGACCACGAAACTCACCCACAAACAGACGGAACCCCCCCTAAGAGCACCTCAAAGGCAAGCAAGTCATCAAAAACACAAAAAAAATTCCGCCTGGGATTTGGTCCAAAACACTTTTATCCGGTATTAGAGTTTCCCAGCAATGGCCCCAGAGCCGTCAACCCAGGAGAAAACGAGTAGAAGACCCCCTAACAGCCAAAGAGCAAAAGTACAAAAATGGGGACTTAGTCAATTTTTCACAAATTTCCCAAATCACTCCGCGCGCGCTCTGCAGCTAGGCCCTAAGTCCCCTCTGCCACCATGGATTTGCTTCAAACCTCTTGCAAAGTAAAGTATATATAGCCAGCAGTGCTCCCAGACCACGAAACTCACCCACAAACACCAGGAAGCCCCCCAAACAGGCCCCCGAAAACGCTACATAGAGCAAAATGTCAGAAATAGCCAAAAAAAAAATCGGCCTGGATTTTGTCCCAACCACTTCTACCCGGTATTAGACCTTCCCAGGAATGCCCCAAGACCCGTCAACCCACCCGCCAAGAAGCATAACACCCCCAAACAGGCCAAAAGCAAAATCTCATACTTGCAATATTTCTGGGCCTTCGGTCCAAACGCGCTGCGTAGCTAGGCCATAAGTCGGGGTTGGCACGACGGATTTCCTGAAAAGCAAATGCAATCAAGATTAGAGTGTCCCAGCAGTGCTCCCAGACCACGAAACTCACCCACAAACACCAGGAAGCCCCCCAAACAGGCCCCCGAAAACGCTACATAGAGCAAAATGTCAGAAATAGCCAAAAAAAAATCGGCCTGGATTTTGTCCCAACCACTTCTACCCGGTATTAGACCTTCCCAGGAATGCCCCAAGACCCGTCAACCCACCCGCCAAGAAGCATAACACCCCCAAACAGGCCAAAAGCAAAATCTCATACTTGCAATATTTCTGGGCCTTCGGTCCAAACGCGCTGCGTAGCTAGGCCATAAGTCGGGGTTGGCACGACGGATTTCCTGAAAAGCAAATGCAATCAAGATTAGAGTGTCCCAGCAGTGCTCCCAGACCACGAAACTCACCCACAAACACCAGGAAGCCCCCCAAACAGGCCCCCGAAAACGCTACATAGAGCAAAATGTCAGAAATAGCCAAAAAAAAATCGGCCTGGATTTTGTCCCAACCACTTCTACCCGGTATTAGACCTTCCCAGGAATGCCCCAAGACCCGTCAACCCACCCGCCAAGAAGCATAACACCCCCAAACAGGCCAAAAGCAAAATCTCATACTTGCAATATTTCTGGGCCTTCGGTCCAAACGCGCTGCGTAGCTAGGCCATAAGTCGGGGTTGGCACGACGGATTTCCTGAAAAGCAAATGCAATCAAGATTAGAGTGTCCCAGCAGTGCTCCCAGACCACGAAACTCACCCACAAACACCAGGAAGCCCCCCAAACAGACCCCCGAAAACGCTACATAGAGCAAAATGTCAGAAATAGCCAAAAAAAAATCGGCCTGGATTTTGTCCCAACCACTTCTACCCGGTATTAGACCTTCCCAGGAATGCCCCAAGACCCGTCAACCCACCCGCCAAGAAGCATAACACCCCCAAACAGGCCAAAAGCAAAATCTCATACTTGCAATATTTCTGGGCCTTCGGTCCAAACGCGCTGCGTAGCTAGGCCATAAGTCGGGGTTGGCACGACGGATTTCCTGAAAAGCAAATGCAATCAAGATTAGAGTGTCCCAGCAATGCTCCCAGACCACGAAACTCACCCACAAACAGACGGAACCCCCCCTAAGAGCACCTCAAAGGCAAGCAAGTCATCAAAAACACAAAAAAAATTCTGCCTGGGATTTGGTCCAAAACACTTTTATCCGGTATTATAGCTTCCCAGCAATGGCCCCAGAGCCGTCAACCCAGGAGAAAACGAGTAGAAGACCCCCAAACAGCCAAAGAGCAAAAGTACAAAAATGGGGACTTAGTCAATTTTTCACAAATTTCCCAAATCACTCCGCGCGCGCTCTGCAGCTAGGCCCTAAGTCCCCTCTGCCACCATGGATTTGCTTCAAACCTCTTGCAAAGTAAAGTATATATAGCCAGCAGTGCTCCCAGACCACGAAACTCACCCACAAACACCAGGAAGCCCCCCAAACAGGCCCCCGAAAACGCTACATAGAGCAAAATGTCAGAAATAGCCAAAAAAAAATCGGCCTGGATTTTGTCCCAACCACTTCTACCCGGTATTAGACCTTCCCAGGAATGCCCCAAGACCCGTCAACCCACCCGCCAAGAAGCATAACACCCCCAAACAGGCCAAAAGCAAAATCTCATACTTGCAATATTTCTGGGCCTTCGGTCCAAACGCGCTGCGTAGCTAGGCCATAAGTCGGGGTTGGCACGACGGATTTCCTGAAAAGCAAATGCAATCAAGATTAGAGTGTCCCAGCAGTGCTCCCAGACCACGAAACTCACCCACAAACACCAGGAAGCCCCCCAAACAGGCCCCCGAAAACGCTACATAGAGCAAAATGTCAGAAATAGCCAAAAAAAAATCGGCCTGGATTTTGTCCCAACCACTTCTACCCGGTATTAGACCTTCCCAGGAATGCCCCAAGACCCGTCAACCCACCCGCCAAGAAGCATAACACCCCCAAACAGGCCAAAAGCAAAATCTCATACTTGCAATATTTCTGGGCCTTCGGTCCAAACGCGCTGCGTAGCTAGGCCATAAGTCGGGGTTGGCACGACGGATTTCCTGAAAAGCAAATGCAATCAAGATTAGAGTGTCCCAGCAGTGCTCCCAGACCACGAAACTCACCCACAAACACCAGGAAGCCCCCCAAACAGGCCCCCGAAAACGCTACATAGAGCAAAATGTCAGAAATAGCCAAAAAAAAATCGGCCTGGATTTTGTCCCAACCACTTCTACCCGGTATTAGACCTTCCCAGGAATGCCCCAAGACCCGTCAACCCACCCGCCAAGAAGCATAACACCCCCAAACAGGCCAAAAGCAAAATCTCATACTTGCAATATTTCTGGGCCTTCGGTCCAAACGCGCTGCGTAGCTAGGCCATAAGTCGGGGTTGGCACGACGGATTTCCTGAAAAGCAAATGCAATCAAGATTAGAGTGTCCCAGCAATGCTCCCAGACCACGAAACTCACCCACAAACAGACGGAACCCCCCCTAAGAGCACCTCAAAGGCAAGCAAGTCATCAAAAACACAAAAAAAATTCTGCCTGGGATTTGGTCCAAAACACTTTTATCCGGTATTATAGCTTCCCAGCAATGGCCCCAGAGCCGTCAACCCAGGAGAAAACGAGTAGAAGACCCCCAAACAGCCAAAGAGCAAAAGTACAAAAATGGGGACTTAGTCAATTTTTCACAAATTTCCCAAATCACTCCGCGCGCGCTCTGCAGCTAGGCCCTAAGTCCCCTCTGCCACCATGGATTTGCTTCAAACCTCTTGCAAAGTAAAGTATATATAGCCAGCAGTGCTCCCAGACCACGAAACTCACCCACAAACACCAGGAAGACCCCCAAACAGGCCCCCGAAAACGCTACATAGAGCAAAATGTCAGAAATAGCCAAAAAAAAATCGGCCTGGATTTTGTCCCAACCACTTCTACCCGGTATTAGACCTTCCCAGGAATGCCCCAAGACCCGTCAACCCACCCGCCAAGAAGCATAACACCCCCAAACAGGCCAAAAGCAAAATCTCATACTTGCAATATTTCTGGCCCTTCGGTCCAAGTGCACTGCGTAGCTAGGCCATAAGTCGGGGTTGGCACGACGGATTTCCTGAAAAGCAAATGCAATCAAGATTAGAGTGTCCCAGCAGTGCTCCCAGACCACGAAACTCACCCACAAACACCAGGAAGCCCCCCAAACAGGCCCCCGAAAACGCTACATAGAGCAAAATGTCAGAAATAGCCAAAAAAAAATCGGCCTGGATTTTGTCCCAACCACTTCTACCCGGTATTAGACCTTCCCAGGAATGCCCCAAGACCCGTCAACCCACCCGCCAAGAAGCATAACACCCCCAAACAGGCCAAAAGCAAAATCTCATACTTGCAATATTTCTGGGCCTTCGGTCCAAACGCGCTGCGTAGCTAGGCCATAAGTCGGGGTTGGCACGACGGATTTCCTGAAAAGCAAATGCAATCAAGATTAGAGTGTCCCAGCAATGCTCCCAGACCACGAAACTCACCCACAAACAGACGGAACCCCCCCTAAGAGCACCTCAAAGGCAAGCAAGTCATCAAAAACACAAAAAAAATTCCGCCTGGGATTTGGTCCAAAACACTTTTATCCGGTATTAGAGTTTCCCAGCAATGGCCCCAGAGCCGTCAACCCAGGAGAAAACGAGTAGAAGACCCCCTAACAGCCAAAGAGCAAAAGTACAAAAATGGGGACTTAGTCAATTTTTCACAAATTTCCCAAATCACTCCGCGCGCGCTCTGCAGCTAGGCCCTAAGTCCCCTCTGCCACCATGGATTTGCTTCAAACCTCTTGCAAAGTAAAGTATATATAGCCAGCAGTGCTCCCAGACCACGAAACTCACCCACAAACACCAGGAAGCCCCCCAAACAGGCCCCCGAAAACGCTACATAGAGCAAAATGTCAGAAATAGCCAAAAAAAAAATCGGCCTGGATTTTGTCCCAACCACTTCTACCCGGTATTAGACCTTCCCAGGAATGCCCCAAGACCCGTCAACCCACCGCCAAGAAGCATAACACCCCCAAACAGGCCAAAAGCAAAATCTCATACTTGCAATATTTCTGGGCCTTCGGTCCAAACGCGCTGCGTAGCTAGGCCATAAGTCGGGGTTGGCACGACGGATTTCCTGAAAAGCAAATGCAATCAAGATTAGAGTGTCCCAGCAGTGCTCCCAGACCACGAAACTCACCCACAAACACCAGGAAGCCCCCCAAACAGGCCCCCGAAAATGCTACATAGAGCAAAATGTCAGAAATAGCCAAAAAAAAATCGGCCTGGATTTTGTCCCAACCACTTCTACCCGGTATTAGACCTTCCCAGGAATGCCCCAAGACCCGTCAACCCACCCGCCAAGAAGCATAACACCCCCAAACAGGCCAAAAGCAAAATCTCATACTTGCAATATTTCTGGGCCTTCGGTCCAAACGCGCTGCGTAGCTAGGCCATAAGTCGGGGTTGGCACGACGGATTTCCTGAAAAGCAAATGCAATCAAGATTAGAGTGTCCCAGCAGTGTTCCCAGACCACGAAACTCACCCACAAACACCAGGAAGCCCCCCAAACAGGCCCCCGAAAACGCTACATAGAGCAAAATGTCAGAAATAGCCAAAAAAAAATCGGCCTGGATTTTGTCCCAACCACTTCTACCCGGTATTAGACCTTCCCAGGAATGCCCCAAGACCCGTCAACCCACCCGCCAAGAAGCATAACACCCCCAAACAGGCCAAAAGCAAAATCTCATACTTGCAATATTTCTGGGCCTTCGGTCCAAACGCGCTGCGTAGCTAGGCCATAAGTCGGGGTTGGCACGACGGATTTCCTGAAAAGCAAATGCAATCAAGATTAGAGTGTCCCAGCAGTGCTCCCAGACCACGAAACTCACCCACAAACACCAGGAAGCCCCCCAAACAGGCCCCCGAAAACGCTACATAGAGCAAAATGTCAGAAATAGCCAAAAAAAAATCGGCCTGGATTTTGTCCCAACCACTTCTACCCGGTATTAGACCTTCCCAGGAATGCCCCAAGACCCGTCAACCCACCCGCCAAGAAGCATAACACCCCCAAACAGGCCAAAAGCAAAATCTCATACTTGCAATATTTCTGGGACTTCGGTCCAAACGCGCTGCGTAGCTAGGCCATAAGTCGGGGTTGGCACGACGGATTTCCTGAAAAGCAAATGCAATCAAGATTAGAGTGTCCCAGCAATGCTCCCAGACCACGAAACTCACCCACAAACAGACGGAACCCCCCCTAAGAGCACCTCAAAGGCAAGCAAGTCATCAAAAACACAAAAAAAATTCTGCCTGGGATTTGGTCCAAAACACTTTTATCCGGTATTAGAGCTTCCCAGCAATGGCCCCAGAGCCGTCAACCCAGGAGAAAACGAGTAGAAGACCCCCAAACAGCCAAAGAGCAAAAGTACAAAAATGGGGACTTAGTCAATTTTTCACAAATTTCCCAAATCACTCCGCGCGCGCTCTGCAGCTAGGCCCTAAGTCCCCTCTGCCACCATGGATTTGCTTCAAACCTCTTGCAAAGTAAAGTATATATAGCCAGCAGTGCTCCCAGACCACGAAACTCACCCACAAACACCAGGAAGACCCCCAAACAGGCCCCCGAAAACGCTACATAGAGCAAAATGTCAGAAATAGCCAAAAAAAAATCGGCCTGGATTTTGTCCCAACCACTTCTACCCGGTATTAGACCTTCCCAGGAATGCCCCAAGACCCGTCAACCCACCCGCCAAGAAGCATAACACCCCCAAACAGGCCAAAAGCAAAATCTCATACTTGCAATATTTCTGGCCCTTCGGTCCAAACGCACTGCGTAGCTAGGCCATAAGTCGGGGTTGGCACGACGGATTTCCTGAAAAGCAAATGCAATCAAGATTAGAGTGTCCCAGCAGTGCTCCCAGACCACGAAACTCACCCACAAACACCAGGAAGCCCCCCAAACAGGCCCCCGAAAACGCTACATAGAGCAAAATGTCAGAAATAGCAAAAAAAAATATCGGCCTGGATTTTGTCCCAACCACTTATACCCGGTATTAGACCTTCCCAGGAATGCCCCAAGACCCGTCAACCCACCCGCCAAGAAGCATAACACCCCCAAACAGGCCAAAAGCAAAATCTCATACTTGCAATATTTCTGGGCCTTCGGTCCAAACGCGCTGCGTAGCTAGGCCATAAGTCGGGGTTGGCACGACGGATTTCCTGAAAAGCAAATGCAATCAAGATTAGAGTGTCCCAGCAATGCTCCCAGACCACGAAACTCACCCACAAACAGACGGAACCCCCCCTAAGAGCACCTCAAAGGCAAGCAAGTCATCAAAAACACAAAAAAAATTCTGCCTGGGATTTGGTCCAAAACACTTTTATCCGGTATTAGAGCTTCCCAGCAATGGCCCCAGAGCCGTCAACCCAGGAGAAAACGAGTAGAAGACCCCCAAACAGCCAAAGAGCAAAAGTACAAAAATGGGGACTTAGTCAATTTTTCACAAATTTCCCAAATCACTCCGCGCGCGCTCTGCAGCTAGGCCCTAAGTCCCCTCTGCCACCATGGATTTGCTTCAAACCTCTTGCAAAGTAAAGTATATATAGCCAGCAGTGCTCCCAGACCACGAAACTCACCCACAAACACCAGGAAGCCCCCCAAACAGGCCCCCGAAAACGCTACATAGAGCAAAATGTCAGAAATAGCCAAAAAAAAAATCGGCCTGGATTTTGTCCCAACCACTTCTACCCGGTATTAGACCTTCCCAGGAATGCCCCAAGACCCGTCAACCCACCCGCCAAGAAGCATAACACCCCCAAACAGGCCAAAAGCAAAATCTCATACTTGCAGTATTTCTGGGCCTTCGGTCCAAACGCGCTGCGTAGCTAGGCCATAAGTCGGGGTTGGCACGACGGATTTCCTGAAAAGCAAATGCAATCAAGATTAGAGTGTCCCAGCAGTGCTCCCAGACCACGAAACTCACCCACAAACACCAGGAAGCCCCCCAAACAGGCCCCCGAAAACGCTACATAGAGCAAAATGTCAGAAATAGCCAAAAAAAAATCGGCCTGGATTTTGTCCCAACCACTTCTACCCGGTATTAGACCTTCCCAGGAATGCCCCAAGACCCGTCAACCCACCCGCCAAGAAGCATAACACCCCCAAACAGGCCAAAAGCAAAATCTCATACTTGCAATATTTCTGGGCCTTCGGTCCAAACGCGCTGCGTAGCTAGGCCATAAGTCGGGGTTGGCACGACGGATTTCCTGAAAAGCAAATGCAATCAAGATTAGAGTGTCCCAGCAGTGCTCCCAGACCACGAAACTCACCCACAAACACCAGGAAGCCCCCCAAACAGGCCCCCGAAAACGCTACATAGAGCAAAATGTCAGAAATAGCCAAAAAAAAATCGGCCTGGATTTTGTCCCAACCACTTCTACCCGGTATTAGACCTTCCCAGGAATGCCCCAAGACCCGTCAACCCACCCGCCAAGAAGCATAACACCCCCAAACAGGCCAAAAGCAAAATCTCATACTTGCAATATTTCTGGGCCTTCGGTCCAAACGCGCTGCGTAGCTAGGCCATAAGTCGGGGTTGGCACGACGGATTTCCTGAAAAGCAAATGCAATCAAGATTAGAGTGTCCCAGCAGTGCTCCCAGACCACGAAACTCACCCACAAACACCAGGAAGCCCCCCAAACAGGCCCCCGAAACCGCTACATAGAGCAAAATGTCAGAAATAGCCCAAAAAAAAATCGGCCTGGATTTTGTCCCAACCACTTCTAGCCGGTATTAGACCTTCCCAGGAATGCCCCAAGACCCGTCAACCCACCCGCCAAGAAGCATAACACCCCCAAACAGGCCAAAAGCAAAATCTCATACTTGCAATATTTCTGGGCCTTCGGTCCAAACGCGCTGCGTAGCTAGGCCATAAGTCGGGGTTGGCACGACAGATTTCCTGAAAAGCAAATGCAATCAAGATTAGAGTGTCCCAGCAATGCTCCCAGACCACGAAACTCACCCACAAACAGACGGAACCCCCCCTAAGAGCACCTCAAAGGCAAGCAAGTCATCAAAAACACAAAAACAATTCCGCCTGGGATTTGGTCCAAAACACTTTTATCCGGTATTAGAGTTTCCCAGCAATGGCCCCAGAGCCGTCAACCCAGGAGAAAACGAGTAGAAGACCCCCAAACAGCCAAAGAGCAAAAGTACAAAAATGGGGACTTAGTCAATTTTTCACAAATTTCCCAAATCACTCCGCGCGCGCTCTGCAGCTAGGCCCTAAGTCCCCTCTGCCACCATGGATTTGCTTCAAACCTCTTGCAAAGTAAAGTATATATAGCCAGCAGTGCTCCCAGACCACGAAACTCACCCACAAACACCAGGAAGCCCCCCAAACAGGCCCCCGAAAACGCTACATAGAGCAAAATGTCAGAAATAGCCAAAAAAAAAATCGGCCTGGATTTTGTCCCAACCACTTCTACCCGGTATTAGACCTTCCCAGGAATGCCCCAAGACCCGTCAACCCACCCGCCAAGAAGCATAACACCCCCAAACAGGCCAAAAGCAAAATCTCATACTTGCAATATTTCTGGGCCTTCGGTCCAAACGCGCTGCGTAGCTAGGCCATAAGTCGGGGTTGGCACGACAGATTTCCTGAAAAGCAAATGCAATCAAGATTAGAGTGTCCCAGCAGTGCTCCCAGACCACGAAACTCACCCACAAACACCAGGAAGCCCCCCAAACAGGCCCCCGAAAACGCTACATAGAGCAAAATGTCAGAAATAGCCAAAAAAAAATCGGCCTGGATTTTGTCCCAACCACTTCTACCCGGTATTAGACCTTCCCAGGAATGCCCCAAGACCCGTCAACCCACCCGCCAAGAAGCATAACACCCCCAAACAGGCCAAAAGCAAAATCTCATACTTGCAATATTTCTGGGCCTTCGGTCCAAACGCGCTGCGTAGCTAGGCCATAAGTCGGGGTTGGCACGACGGATTTCCTGAAAAGCAAATGCAATCAAGATTAGAGTGTCCCAGCAATGCTCCCAGACCACGAAACTCACCCACAAACAGACGGAACCCCCCCTAAGAGCACCTCAAAGGCAAGCAAGTCATCAAAAACACAAAAAAAATTCCGCCTGGGATTTGGTCCAAAACACTTTTATCCGGTATTAGAGTTTCCCAGCAATGGCCCCAGAGCCGTCAACCCAGGAGAAAACGAGTAGAAGACCCCCTAACAGCCAAAGAGCAAAAGTACAAAAATGGGGACTTAGTCAATTTTTCACAAATTTCCCAAATCACTCCGCGCGCGCTCTGCAGCTAGGCCCTAAGTCCCCTCTGCCACCATGGATTTGCTTCAAACCTCTTGCAAAGTAAAGTATATATAGCCAGCAGTGCTCCCAGACCACGAAACTCACCCACAAACACCAGGAAGCCCCCCAAACAGGCCCCCGAAAACGCTACATAGAGCAAAATGTCAGAAATAGCCAAAAAAAAAATCGGCCTGGATTTTGTCCCAACCACTTCTACCCGGTATTAGACCTTCCCAGGAATGCCCCAAGACCCGTCAACCCACCCGCCAAGAAGCATAACACCCCCAAACAGGCCAAAAGCAAAATCTCATACTTGCAATATTTCTGGGCCTTCGGTCCAAACGCGCTGCGTAGCTAGGCCATAAGTCGGGGTTGGCACGACGGATTTCCTGAAAAGCAAATGCAATCAAGATTAGAGTGTCCCAGCAGTGCTCCCAGACCACGAAACTCACCCACAAACACCAGGAAGCCCCCCAAACAGGCCCCCGAAAACGCTACATAGAGCAAAATGTCAGAAATAGCCAAAAAAAAATCGGCCTGGATTTTGTCCCAACCACTTCTACCCGGTATTAGACCTTCCCAGGAATGCCCCAAGACCCGTCAACCCACCCGCCAAGAAGCATAACACCCCCAAACAGGCCAAAAGCAAAATCTCATACTTGCAATATTTCTGGGCCTTCGGTCCAAACGCGCTGCGTAGCTAGGCCATAAGTCGGGGTTGGCACGACGGATTTCCTGAAAAGCAAATGCAATCAAGATTAGAGTGTCCCAGCAGTGCTCCCAGACCACGAAACTCACCCACAAACACCAGGAAGCCCCCCAAACAGGCCCCCGAAAACGCTACATAGAGCAAAATGTCAGAAATAGCCAAAAAAAAATCGGCCTGGATTTTGTCCCAACCACTTCTACCCGGTATTAGACCTTCCCAGGAATGCCCCAAGACCCGTCAACCCACCCGCCAAGAAGCATAACACCCCCAAACAGGCCAAAAGCAAAATCTCATACTTGCAATATTTCTGGGCCTTCGGTCCAAACGCGCTGCGTAGCTAGGCCATAAGTCGGGGTTGGCACGACGGATTTCCTGAAAAGCAAATGCAATCAAGATTAGAGTGTCCCAGCAGTGCTCCCAGACCACGAAACTCACCCACAAACACCAGGAAGCCCCCCAAACAGGCCCCCGAAAACGCTACATAGAGCAAAATGTCAGAAATAGCCAAAAAAAAAATCGGCCTGGATTTTGTCCCAACCACTTCTACCCGGTATTAGACCTTCCCAGGAATGCCCCAAGACCCGTCAACCCACCCGCCAAGAAGCATAACACCCCCAAACAGGCCAAAAGCAAAATCTCATACTTGCAATATTTCTGGGCCTTCGGTCCAAACGCGCTGCGTAGCTAGGCCATAAGTCGGGGTTGGCACGACGGATTTCCTGAAAAGCAAATGCAATCAAGATTAGAGTGTCCCAGCAATGCTCCCAGACCACGAAACTCACCCACAAACAGACGGAACCCCCCCTAAGAGCACCTCAAAGGCAAGCAAGTCATCAAAAACACACAAAAAATTCTGCCTGGGATTTGGTCCAAAACACTTTTATCCGGTATTAGAGCTTCCCAGCAATGGCCCCAGAGCCGTCAACCCAGGAGAAAACGAGTAGAAGACCCCCAAACAGCCAAAGAGCAAAAGTACAAAAATGGGGACTTAGTCAATTTTTCACAAATTTCCCAAATCACTCCGCGCGCGCTCTGCAGCTAGGCCCTAAGTCCCCTCTGCCACCATGGATTTGCTTCAAACCTCTTGCAAAGTAAAGTATATATAGCCAGCAGTGCTCCCAGACCACGAAACTCACCCACAAACACCAGGAAGACCCCCAAACAGGCCCCCGAAAACGCTACATAGAGCAAAATGTCAGAAATAGCCAAAAAAAAATCGGCCTGGATTTTGTCCCAACCACTTCTACCCGGTATTAGACCTTCCCAGGAATGCCCCAAGACCCGTCAACCCACCCGCCAAGAAGCATAACACCCCCAAACAGGCCAAAAGCAAAATCTCATACTTGCAATATTTCTGGCCCTTCGGTCCAAACGCACTGCGTAGCTAGGCCATAAGTCGGGGTTGGCACGACGGATTTCCTGAAAAGCAAATGCAATCAAGATTAGAGTGTCCCAGCAGTGCTCCCAGACCACGAAACTCACCCACAAACACCAGGAAGCCCCCCAAACAGGCCCCCGAAAACGCTACATAGAGCAAAATGTCAGAAATAGCAAAAAAAAATATCGGCCTGGATTTTGTCCCAACCACTTATACCCGGTATTAGACCTTCCCAGGAATGCCCCAAGACCCGTCAACCCACTCGCCAAGAAGCATAACACCCCCAAACAGGCCAAAAGCAAAATCTCATACTTGCAATATTTCTCGGCCTTCGGTCCAAACGCGCTGCGTAGCTAGGCCATAAGTCGGGGTTGGCACGACGGATTTCCTGAAAAGCAAATGCAATCAAGATTAGAGTGTCCCAGCAATGCTCCCAGACCACGAAACTCACCCACAAACAGACGGAACCCCCCCTAAGAGCACCTCAAAGGCAAGCAAGTCATCAAAAACACAAAAAAAATTCTGCCTGGGATTTGGTCCAAAACACTTTTATCCGGTATTAGAGCTTCCCAGCAATGGCCCCAGAGCCGTCAACCCAGGAGAAAACGAGTAGAAGACCCCCAAACAGCCAAAGAGCAAAAGTACAAAAATGGGGACTTAGTCAATTTTTCACAAATTTCCCAAATCACTCCGCGCGCGCTCTGCAGCTAGGCCCTAAGTCCCCTCTGCCACCATGGATTTGCTTCAAACCTCTTGCAAAGTAAAGTATATATAGCCAGCAGTGCTCCCAGACCACGAAACTCACCCACAAACACCAGGAAGCCCCCCAAACAGGCCCCCGAAAACGCTACATAGAGCAAAATGTCAGAAATAGCCAAAAAAAAATCGGCCTGGATTTTGTCCCAACCACTTCTACCCGGTATTAGACCTTCCCAGGAATGCCCCAAGACCCGTCAACCCACCCGCCAAGAAGCATAACACCCCCAAACAGGCCAAAAGCAAAATCTCATACTTGCAATATTTCTGGGCCTTCGGTCCAAACGCGCTGCGTAGCTAGGCCATAAGTCGGGGTTGGCACGACGGATTTCCTGAAAAGCAAATGCAATCAAGATTAGAGTGTCCCAGCAGTGTTCCCAGACCACGAAACTCACCCACAAACACCAGGAAGCCCCCCAAACAGGCCCCCGAAAACGCTACATAGAGCAAAATGTCAGAAATAGCCAAAAAAAAATCGGCCTGGATTTTGTCCCAACCACTTCTACCCGGTATTAGACCTTCCCAGGAATGCCCCAAGACCCGTCAACCCACCCGCCAAGAAGCATAACACCCCCAAACAGGCCAAAAGCAAAATCTCATACTTGCAATATTTCTGGGCCTTCGGTCCAAAGGCGCTGCGTAGCTAGGCCATAAGTCGGGGTTGGCACGACGGATTTCCTGAAAAGCAAATGCAATCAAGATTAGAGTGTCCCAGCAGTGCTCCCAGACCACGAAACTCACCCACAAACACCAGGAAGCCCCCCAAACAGGCCCCCGAAAACGCTACATAGAGCAAAATGTCAGAAATAGCCAAAAAAAAATCGGCCTGGATTTTGTCCCAACCACTTCTACCCGGTATTAGACCTTCCCAGGAATGCCCCAAGACCCGTCAACCCACCCGCCAAGAAGCATAACACCCCCAAACAGGCCAAAAGCAAAATCTCATACTTGCAATATTTCTGGGCCTTCGGTCAAAACGCGCTGCGTAGCTAGGCCATAAGTCGGGGTTGGCACGACGGATTTCCTGAAAAGCAAATGCAATCAAGATTAGAGTGTCCCAGCAGTGCTCCCAGACCACGAAACTCACCCACAAACACCAGGAAGCCCCCCAAACAGGCCCCCGAAAACGCTACATAGAGCAAAATGTCAGAAATAGCCCAAAAAAAAATCGGCCTGGATTTTGTCCCAACCACTTCTAGCCGGTATTAGACCTTCCCAGGAATGCCCCAAGACCCGTCAACCCACCCGCCAAGAAGCATAACACCCCCAAACAGGCCAAAAGCAAAATCTCATACTTGCAATATTTCTGGGCCTTCGGTCCAAACGCGCTGCGTAGCTAGGCCATAAGTCGGGGTTGGCACGACGGATTTCCTGAAAAGCAAATGCAATCAAGATTAGAGTGTCCCAGCAATGCTCCCAGACCACGAAACTCACCCACAAACAGACGGAACCCCCCCTAAGAGCACCTCAAAGGCAAGCAAGTCATCAAAAACACAAAAAAAATTCCGCCTGGGATTTGGTCCAAAACACTTTTATCCGGTATTAGAGTTTCCCAGCAATGGCCCCAGAGCCGTCAACCCAGGAGAAAACGAGTAGAAGACCCCCAAACAGCCAAAGAGCAAAAGTACAAAAATGGGGACTTAGTCAATTTTTCACAAATTTCCCAAATCACTCCGCGCGCGCTCTGCAGCTAGGCCCTAAGTCCCCTCTGCCACCATGGATTTGCTTCAAACCTCTTGCAAAGTAAAGTATATATAGCCAGCAGTGCTCCCAGACCACGAAACTCACCCACAAACACCAGGAAGCCCCCCAAACAGGCCCCCGAAAACGCTACATAGAGCAAAATGTCAGAAATAGTCAAAAAAAAAATCGGCCTGGATTTTGTCCCAACCACTTCTACCCGGTATTAGACCTTCCCAGGAATGCCCCAAGACCCGTCAACCCACCCGCCAAGAAGCATAACACCCCCAAACAGGCCAAAAGCAAAATCTCATACTTGCAATATTTCTGGGCCTTCGGTCCAAACGCGCTGCGTAGCTAGGCCATAAGTCGGGGTTGGCACGACGGATTTCCTGAAAAGCAAATGCAATCAAGATTAGAGTGTCCCAGCAGTGCTCCCAGACCACGAAACTCACCCACAAACACCAGGAAGCCCCCCAAACAGGCCCCCGAAAACGCTACATAGAGCAAAATGTCAGAAATAGCCAAAAAAAAATCGGCCTGGATTTTGTCCCAACCACTTCTACCCGGTATTAGACCTTCCCAGGAATGCCCCAAGACCCGTCAACCCACCCGCCAAGAAGCATAACACCCCCAAACAGGCCAAAAGCAAAATCTCATACTTGCAATATTTCTGGGCCTTCGGTCCAAACGCGCTGCGTAGCTAGGCCATAAGTCGGGGTTGGCACGACGGATTTCCTGAAAAGCAAATGCAATCAAGATTAGAGTGTCCCAGCAATGCTCCCAGACCACGAAACTCACCCACAAACAGACGGAACCCCCCCTAAGAGCACCTCAAAGGCAAGCAAGTCATCAAAAACACAAAAAAAATTCCGCCTGGGATTTGGTCCAAAACACTTTTATCCGGTATTAGAGTTTCCCAGCAATGGCCCCAGAGCCGTCAACCCAGGAGAAAACGAGTAGAAGACCCCCTAACAGCCAAAGAGCAAAAGTACAAAAATGGGGACTTAGTCAATTTTTCACAAATTTCCCAAATCACTCCGCGCGCGCTCTGCAGCTAGGCCCTAAGTCCCCTCTGCCACCATGGATTTGCTTCAAACCTCTTGCAAAGTAAAGTATATATAGCCAGCAGTGCTCCCAGACCACGAAACTCACCCACAAACACCAGGAAGCCCCCCAAACAGGCCCCCGAAAACGCTACATAGAGCAAAATGTCAGAAATAGCCAAAAAAAAAATCGGCCTGGATTTTGTCCCAACCACTTCTACCCGGTATTAGACCTTCCCAGGAATGCCCCAAGACCCGTCAACCCACCGCCAAGAAGCATAACACCCCCAAACAGGCCAAAAGCAAAATCTCATACTTGCAATATTTCTGGGCCTTCGGTCCAAACGCGCTGCGTAGCTAGGCCATAAGTCGGGGTTGGCACGACGGATTTCCTGAAAAGCAAATGCAATCAAGATTAGAGTGTCCCAGCAGTGCTCCCAGACCACGAAACTCACCCACAAACACCAGGAAGCCCCCCAAACAGGCCCCCGAAAACGCTACATAGAGCAAAATGTCAGAAATAGCCAAAAAAAAATCGGCCTGGATTTTGTCCCAACCACTTCTACCCGGTATTAGACCTTCCCAGGAATGCCCCAAGACCCGTCAACCCACCGCCAAGAAGCATAACACCCCCAAACAGGCCAAAAGCAAAATCTCATACTTGCAATATTTCTGGGCCTTCGGTCCAAACGCGCTGCGTAGCTAGGCCATAAGTCGGGGTTGGCACGACGGATTTCCTGAAAAGCAAATGCAATCAAGATTAGAGTGTCCCAGCAGTGCTCCCAGACCACGAAACTCACCCACAAACACCAGGAAGCCCCCCAAACAGGCCCCCGAAAACGCTACATAGAGCAAAATGTCAGAAATAGCCAAAAAAAAATCGGCCTGGATTTTGTCCCAACCACTTCTACCCGGTATTAGACCTTCCCAGGAATGCCCCAAGACCCGTCAACCCACCCGCCAAGAAGCATAACACCCCCAAACAGGCCAAAAGCAAAATCTCATACTTGCAATATTTCTGGGCCTTCGGTCCAAACGCGCTGCGTAGCTAGGCCATAAGTCGGGGTTGGCACGACGGATTTCCTGAAAAGCAAATGCAATCAAGATTAGAGTGTCCCAGCAGTGCTCCCAGACCACAAAACTCACCCACAAACACCAGGAAGCCCCCCAAACAGGCCCCCGAAAACGCTACATAGAGCAAAATGTCAGAAATAGCCAAAAAAAAATCGGCCTGGATTTTGTCCCAACCACTTCTACCCGGTATTAGACCTTCCCAGGAATGCCCCAAGACCCGTCAACCCACCCGCCAAGAAGCATAACACCCCCAAACAGGCCAAAAGCAAAATCTCATACTTGCAATATTTCTGGGACTTCGGTCCAAACGCGCTGCGTAGCTAGGCCATAAGTCGGGGTTGGCACGACGGATTTCCTGAAAAGCAAATGCAATCAAGATTAGAGTGTCCCAGCAATGCTCCCAGACCACGAAACTCACCCACAAACAGACGGAACCCCCCCTAAGAGCACCTCAAAGGCAAGCAAGTCATCAAAAACACAAAAAAAATTCTGCCTGGGATTTGGTCCAAAACACTTTTATCCGGTATTAGAGCTTCCCAGCAATGGCCCCAGAGCCGTCAACCCAGGAGAAAACGAGTAGAAGACCCCCAAACAGCCAAAGAGCAAAAGTACAAAAATGGGGACTTAGTCAATTTTTCACAAATTTCCCAAATCACTCCGCGCGCGCTCTGCAGCTAGGCCCTAAGTCCCCTCTGCCACCATGGATTTGCTTCAAACCTCTTGCAAAGTAAAGTATATATAGCCAGCAGTGCTCCCAGACCACGAAACTCACCCACAAACACCAGGAAGACCCCCAAACAGGCCCCCGAAAACGCTACATAGAGCAAAATGTCAGAAATAGCCAAAAAAAAATCGGCCTGGATTTTGTCCCAACCACTTCTACCCGGTATTAGACCTTCCCAGGAATGCCCCAAGACCCGTCAACCCACCCGCCAAGAAGCATAACACCCCCAAACAGGCCAAAAGCAAAATCTCATACTTGCAATATTTCTGGCCCTTCGGTCCAAACGCACTGCGTAGCTAGGCCATAAGTCGGGGTTGGCACGACGGATTTCCTGAAAAGCAAATGCAATCAAGATTAGAGTGTCCCAGCAGTGCTCCCAGACCACGAAACTCACCCACAAACACCAGGAAGCCCCCCAAACAGGCCCCCGAAAACGCTACATAGAGCAAAATGTCAGAAATAGCAAAAAAAAATATCGGCCTGGATTTTGTCCCAACCACTTATACCCGGTATTAGACCTTCCCAGGAATGCCCCAAGACCCATCAACCCACCCGCCAAGAAGCATAACACCCCCAAACAGGCCAAAAGCAAAATCTCATACTTGCAATATTTCTGGGCCTTCGGTCCAAACGCGCTGCGTAGCTAGGCCATAAGTCGGGGTTGGCACGACGGATTTCCTGAAAAGCAAATGCAATCAAGATTAGAGTGTCCCAGCAATGCTCCCAGACCACGAAACTCACCCACAAACAGACGGAACCCCCCCTAAGAGCACCTCAAAGGCAAGCAAGTCATCAAAAACACAAAAAAAATTCTGCCTGGGATTTGGTCCAAAACACTTTTATCCGGTATTAGAGCTTCCCAGCAATGGCCCCAGAGCCGTCAACCCAGGAGAAAACGAGTAGAAGACCACCAAACAGCCAAAGAGCAAAAGTACAAAAATGGGGACTTAGTCAATTTTTCACAAATTTCCCAAATCACTCCGCGCGCGCTCTGCAGCTAGGCCCTAAGTCCCCTCTGCCACCATGGATTTGCTTCAAACCTCTTGCAAAGTAAAGTATATATAGCCAGCAGTGCTCCCAGACCACGAAACTCACCCACAAACACCAGGAAGCCCCCCAAACAGGCCCCCGAAAACGCTACATAGAGCAAAATGTCAGAAATAGCCAAAAAAAAATCGGCCTGGATTTTGTCCCAACCACTTCTACCCGGTATTAGACCTTCCCAGGAATGCCCCAAGACCCGTCAACCCACCCGCCAAGAAGCATAACACCCCCAAACAGGCCAAAAGCAAAATCTCATACTTGCAATATTTCTGGCCCTTCGGTCCAAACGCACTGCGTAGCTAGGCCATAAGTCGGGGTTGGCACGACGGATTTCCTGAAAAGCAAATGCAATCAAGATTAGAGTGTCCCAGCAGTGCTCCCAGACCACGAAACTCACCCACAAACACCAGGAAGCCCCCCAAACAGGCCCCCGAAAACGCTACATAGAGCAAAATGTCAGAAATAGCAAAAAAAAATATCGGCCTGGATTTTGTCCCAACCACTTATACCCGGTATTAGACCTTCCCAGGAATGCCCCAAGACCCGTCAACCCACCCGCCAAGAAGCATAACACCCCCAAACAGGCCAAAAGCAAAATCTCATACTTGCAATATTTCTGGGCCTTCGGTCCAAACGCACTGCATAGCTAGGCCATAAGTCGGGGTTGCCACGACGGATTTCCTGAAAAGCAAATGCAATCAAGATTAGAGTGTCCCAGCAGTGCTCCCAGACCACGAAACTCACCCACAAACACCAGGAAGCCCCCCAAACAGGACCCCCGAAAACGCTACATAGAGCAAAATGTCAGAAATAGCCACAAAAAAAAATCGGCCTGGATTTTGTCCCAACCACTTCTACCCGGTATTAGACCTTCCCAGGAATGCCCCAAGACCCGGCAACCCACCCGCCAAGAAGCATAACACCCTCAAACAGGCCAAAAGCAAAATCTCATACTTGCAATATTTCTGGGCCTTCGGTCCAAACGCGCTGCGTAGCTAGGCCATAAGTCGGGGTTGGCACGACGGATTTCCTGAAAAGCAAATGCAATCAAGATTAGAGTGTCCCAGCAATGCTCCCAGACCACGAAACTCACCCACAAACAGACGGAACCCCCCCTAAGAGCACCTCAAAGGCAAGCAAGTCATCAAAAACACAAAAAATTTTCCGCCTCGGATTTGGTCCAAACCACTTTTAGTGCTTCCCAGCAATGGCCCCAGACCCGTCAACTCACCTGCAAAGAGGTAGAACAACACCCCCACAAGTGCTGAGTCTTTCTTCATTGGGCGTAAACCAGCCCTCTGCTTTGATGGAAATAGGAGTCTGGAGGAGGAGGATAGAGGAGCATGTTCTTCTGAACTTGTGAACCTGAGGAATGCAGACTGCGGCACCTTCAAATAAATTAGCAAACAAGTGAAGACAGTTCTGCTGATGGGCTTGTTTTTGTGATTATCTGATTAAAGTTTGAATTATATTAACTGTGCACAACAAAGAAAGACAGACACACAGGAATAAAAGTGAATAAGGATGAAAAAGAAAGTTATTGATTCGTTGTCTCATTTTCAGGGCTCGAAGTCGGTATCACGGTCCAGGAATAAGAATAAGGCTTCGTCATCATACTCTGCGAATTCAGACAGGGAGAGCTCAGTGTCACCTGACAGAGTAGAAATTCCCTCATCTATGTTGCTGGCCACCTCCTCTTCATCCGGCACGCTCTCTCATACTCTGAAATCTGGTGGTATGAGGTGCTGATTCATCTTGATCATTGTTAACCTCTCCACATTTTTGGGCGAGAGGCGGCTCCGTTTGGGAGTTACAATCCCACCAGCCGCACTGAAAACCCGTTCAGAAGACACGCTTGCGAGTGGGCAAGACAAGTAGTTTAAAGCCAGGTTGGTGAGCTGTGGCCACAATTCTTTTTTCCCATGCCAATACGCCAATGGGTCAGAATTAACATAGACCTCTGTTGAGTCATTCAGATAGTCCTTCACCATCGACTCAAGGTCCTCATCCAAGGTTCCTCCACTTTGCTTAGCTCTTGCTGTGCCTCTGACCTTTTGAGAACCAAACCCACGCAGAGCTAGCCAATCCTCTTCAGCCTCCAATGTTTCTGTTGTCTTTCGTGCAGATGATCCGGTTGCCGGTGTCTTTAACGGCTGAGAGGTCACTTGTGCCACAGCCACAGGTGCAGAAGTGGATTGTTTTGACTGGGGATGTCCTGCTGATGTACTGCCATTTCCTTCAATTTCCAGCCGTTCTGTTTCAAACTTCTTGGCTGACAAGGCTAGCCAACGTTTGTACTTTAGAACATGTTCATCATCAAAAGGAAAGAATGCTTGGCCTGCCAGCGCCTTTTTGTAGCGTGGATCCAGAATAGTAGCACAAATGTAATGCTGTTCTGAGTGGATCTTTTTAAGACGTTCATCACCTTGTAGGAGCTCTAATAATTGCTCGGCCAGAAGCAAAGAGTCTTGGTTTTTATCTTTTCTAAACACAGAACACACCTCCTTCAGTTGGTCCTCCAGCATGTACAACAATGGGATAGCTTTTCCCAAATTAGAGTCCTCCTTGCTGACTGCACGCGTGAAGAACTCAAAAGGACGAAGCATGCGTGTCAGGCTTTCAACTATGTTCCATTGCGGCCCACCCATCCTCAGCTCCTCTGCACCCTCTTTAAGGAAATATTGATCGAGTTCCGTATACTGCTCATACAGACGCTCAAGCATGTAGAAGGTTGAGTTCCAACGTGTTACCACCTCCTGGATGAGTGCTTTCACTGGCATTTGATGTTGATATAGCAGGCTCCTCAGCTGCTTCCGGGCCTTAAAAGAATGGCTGAAATGCTTGCACATTTTTCGGCAGGTGTCCAATACACCGTACGCTGCACTGCCTTTATTACCCAAGAATTTTTGGACAACCAGGTTTATACAGTGCGCCAAACACGGCACTCTGAAATAGTAACCGTCCCTCATGGCCTTAACTATATTGGAGCCATTGTCCGTGGAAACATAACCAACCTTGCGTTTTAGTGGGGACAGACAGTTAAGGACCTTTGTGTTAAAGACATCCAAAATGTTTTCTGCTGTGTGACGTTTCTCCAAACCAAACATGGCTAGTGTTGCATATTTCCGAGCACCTTTAAAAACAATGTTAGTGTCAACACCTGAGTTTAGCTTTGCTTTAGCCCCTGAAAAAGAGACCCAGTGTGCAGTGATGCACATGTAATCAGCGCCTGCGCCACTGGTCCACATGTCTGTTGTCAGATGTATAGTGTGAACAGCACTCTTCTGCAAAGCTGCCCCAATCACCTTCAGAACATCTTCATGTAGTGCTGGAACCGCAACTCGTGCAAAATAGAACCGGCTAGGAACCTTCCATTTAGGGCAGAGCGCTGTCACTAATTCTAGAAAACCAACCCCTTCTACAAAAGAAAAAGGGAGAAGGTCCAGAGCTAGCATTTTAGCCAGCTTAGTGTTATACAGACGGGTCATTGGGTGGTGCGTTCATATTGTGCTTCTGTAAACAACATCTTTTTAATGTTGCCCTGGACCAATGATTTACGGGATGATGATGATCTCTTCGACCCAGTTACGCTCGCTGATGAACTTTTCCGCATTGATGTCTCACTCTCTCCCACACTCTTAGTGTGGCTCCCATGGGGTGTGCTGCTGACATGGGAACTGGGTGTAAGTGAAGTGTTTGAATCGTCTTCTTCTACCTCCTCGTCATCAGCAGATGAAAAATCAACGTTTTCATTACGTGCAATTCCGGCTTTCTTGACCGCCTCTAGGTGCGGAAACCATTGGACAGGGTGCCTTCTCTCAAGATGACCTCTCTGGCCTCCGGTACCATAGTTAGAACCAAGCTTACCACGACTAACTCGAAGCTTACAAAGGCTACAAATGGCTACGTTTCCCTTTTTTGGGCAAACACTAAAGAAGTCCCAAACTGGAGACTTGAAATGTCTTTGGGGGCCGGAGGAGGCGGCGATACTGGTGGTGGTGGTCCTGCTGCTAATGCCAGATGAAGTGGAGGATGTGGATTGCCGAACTTCAGTACGTTTTGCACTTTCACCACCACGAATTGAGGTCGAGGACGAGGTGGGTACCTTCTTGCGAAGAAATATGGAAGCGGTAGGTTTTGGTGTACTACTTAACTCCAAATCTAATGATTCCATTTCCATTGCCTCCTCGCCGACATCATCATCACGCTCAGCAGCTTCTCGGGATAGGGTCAAAATGTCTCTTTGCTGCATGCCCGGTGGGGCTGCAGTGACCTTTGTGATGACTGGCTCGTCGTCATCGTGAGAGGCTTCATCACCAGCAGTATCTGTCACTTCTTGTTGAGCCTCATCACACTCCATAGGTTTGAGTTTTTGGACGACCTTCCTTTTACGCTTAGGTACCGGTGTCAGATCATGGTGTGCCTCACTGTCAGACCGCAGTTGTGGTTCCCAAGACGGATCACTTGCATCAGAAGGAGGTGGGCTTGAAGAAGATGTAGACACCCCCCTTGATCTTTTCCTTGCTAGGGATGTGGAAGACAATGAATGATCATCAGGAGGAGTGGCTTCCAATGATACCTCGGCTTCATTGTCGATTTCCTGATGTGCCCCTACTTCGGGAGGAACAACTATTGTGGGCACTTGTGAACCTCCATGCACCTTTGCTTGCGCATCTCCTTTTGCTGCCTCTCCTTCCACATGTACTTGGGCGTGTACTTGCACATGGTGTTGTTGTTGCGGCTGTGGTTGTTCAACACTTGTCAGATGAGTTACAACAACCTGTGTTGATTCAGGGACATTGCTGCTACTTTCTTGCGATGAGCCAACATCACTGGTCGATGGTGATTGGAGAAGTACACTGACTGCCTCTGAAGCACTCAAGGGCTTTGACTTAAGTTGGCGTGGTGGTGGAGGCACTGAACCCAATGGAGCAGGGGTGCTGCTCCCAGCTTGGTCCCCAGCAGATCCTGCTGCTGCAGGCGTACTTTATTTTTTGCTCCCAAAAAAAGTGGCGGGTGGCACACCAGCCTCCTTGGTAACTTGCTTCTTCTGCTCCTTACTAGCAACTTTCTTGCTAGAGGAGCTACGGAGAACTTTCTTTGGGGGCGGGGCCATCTTCTTCAGAGCAGGTCAGACAGCAGGCCGCAGTTGCACGAATTGTAGAGTTGTCTGAGGCCAGACGTGACGTCGCGTGACGTTATGCTGCACACACACACCGCTGCAGGACTTCTTCCAGGCACTGGTGGTTCTCTTGAGTCTTGTGCACCTAAAAAAAATGGAAGACAGAGGAACATCAGTTCAGTTATAGAGCACAAAAAAATCGAAAAACACTGCAAAATCAGCACAATCCCAATCCATCCATGCCCTCCATAATGTTTAAATTCAAGACAACCCACAGAAAGACTAGGCCCATGCAAGACTCACTACCCCTGGGCATAAATAAAGGTTGAAAAGTAGGCAAAATGGTTGGAGGCCTAACAACAAAGCCTGCATTTAAAATGGCCACTTGACTGCCAGCACATGGCCAGTGCCTGTAGCTGCACTCAAAATGGCCACCAGCCACATGGCATGTCCCTCCCCATGAACACCCCCAAAAATCGAAAAACACTGCAAAATCAGCACAATCCCATTCAATCCATGGCCTCCATGATGTTTAAATTCAAGACAACCCACAGAAATACTAGGCCCATGCAAGACTCACTACCCCTGGGCATAAATAAAGGTTGAAAATTAGGCAAAATGGTTGGAGGCCTAACAACAAAGCCTGCATTCAAAATGGCCACTTGCCTGCCAGCACATGGCCAGTGCCTGTAGCTGCACTCAAAATGGCCACCAGCCACATGGCATGTCCCTCCCCATGAACACCCCCAAAAATCGAAAAACACTGCAAAATCAGCACAATCCCATTCCATCCATGGCCTCCATGATGTTTAAATTCAAGACAGCCCACAGAAAGACTAGGCCCATGCTAGACTCAAATACCCCTGGTGAAAAGGCCACAAGTACAGGCCCAAAAAACGAAAATCACTGAAAAATCTGCACAATCCCATTCCATCCATGGCCTCCATGATGTTTAAATTCAAGACAACCCACAGAAAGACTAGGCCCATGCAAGACTCACTACCCCTGGGCATAAATAAAGGTTGAAAAGTAGGCAAAATGGTTGGAGGCCTAACAACAAAGCCTGCATTTAAAATGGCCACTTTACTGCCAGCACATGGCCAGTGCCTGTAGCTGCACTCAAAATGGCCACCAGCCACATGGCATGTCCCTCCCCATGAACACCCCCAAAAATCGAAAAACACTGCAAAATCAGCACAATCCCATTCAATCCATGGCCTCCATGATGTTTAAATTCAAGACAACCCACAGAAATACTAGGCCCATGCAAGACTCACTACCCCTGGGCATAAATAAAGGTTGAAAAGTAGGCAAAATGGTTGGAGGCCTAACAACAAAGCCTACATCCAAAATGGCCACTTGCCTGCCAGCACATGGCCAGTGCCTGTAGCTGCACTCAAAATGGCCACCAGCCACATGGCATGTCCCTCCCCATGAACACCCCCAAAAATCGAAAAACACTGCAAAATCAGCACAATCCCATTCAATCCATGGCCTCCATGATGTTTAAATTCAAGACAACCCACAGAAATACTAGGCCCATGCAAGACTCACTACCCCTGGGCATAAATAAAGGTTGAAAAGTAGGCAAAATGGTTGGAGGCCTAACAACAAAGCCTGCATTCAAAAAGGCCACTTGCCTGCCAGCACATGGCCAGTGCCTGTAGCTGCACTCAAAATGGCCACCAGCCACATGGCATGTCCCTCCCCATGAACACCCCCAAAAATCGAAAAACACTGCAAAATCAGCACAATCCCATTCCATCCATGGCCTCCATGATGTTTAAATTCAAGACAGCCCACGGAAAGACTAGGCCCATGCTAGACTCAAATACCCCTGGTGAAAAGGCCACAAGTACAGGCCCAAAAAACGAAAATCACTGAAAAATCTGCACAATCCCATTCCATCCATGGCCTCCATGATGTTTAAATTCAAGACAACCCACAGAAAGACTAGGCCCATGCAAGACTCACTGCCCCTGGGCATAAATAAAGGTTGAAAAGTAGGCAAAATGGTTGGAGGCCTAACAACAAAGCCTGCATTCAAAATGGCCACTTGCCTGCCAGCACATGGCCAGTGCCTGTAGCTGCACTCAAAATGGCCACCAGCCACATGGCATGTCCCTCCCCATGAACACCCCCAAAAATCGAAAAACACTGCAAAATCAGCACAATCCCATTCCATCCATGCCCTCCATGATGTTTAAATTCAAGACAGCCCACAGAAAGACTAGGCCCATGCTAGACTCAAATACCCCTGGTGAAAAGGCCACAAGTACAGGCCCAAAAAACGAAAATCACTGAAAAATCTGCACAATCCCATTCCATCCATGCCCTCCATGATGTTTAAATTCAAGACAGCCCACAGAAAGACTAGGCCCATGCACCACTCACTACCCCTGGTCAAGGCCCCAACAACAGGTCAAAAATCGAAAAACACAGAAAAATCAGCACAATCCCAATTCATCTATGGCCTCCATGATGTTTAAGTTCAAGACAACCCACAGAAAGAATCAGTCCACCCACCACTGAGTACCCCTGGGCAAAAGGCCCCAAAACAGCCCAAAAATCGAAAATTCCAAAATTTTAGTTGCAGCAACTGTAATGCCCCAAACAAACTTACTTGTAAAATTTCTAATCCAACAGTGATCCAAAGAAAGTCAAAAAGGCCTCAAATCCAAAGATCCAGCAGCATCCACAAAAAGTAATCCTTCCAGCTCCACATCCAAATGAAAAGTGACCAGGAGATGGACAAAGCACTGGGAGGAGCCTGCTGAACAGGAACAGGAAGTTGAAGACTATGGGGCACTTCCTTCCTCCCACCCCCCTGCCCCCCTCCCCAAAATGGACTCCTCGCTAAAAAAGTGCAGGCAAATGTCAAACTAAGGAGTTATTCACATAAAAATCATCATTTCTAGAAGGTTTATGCTGCTTGCTGGTGGATTTCTTGTGCAGAATTGCAAATTTATATTTTCGCTCGCCGCATCTCAAATCTCGCAATTGCGAAGTACCGCGAGACGTGATCTCGCCGTACTCGCGTTGACAAACTATCGCTGGCAAGCCGCGATGACGTAATCGCGCTCGCCAATTCCCGCGGGATCACACAGCAAGATCCAAAATGGCGCAGCACTCGCAAACTATCGAAAAAAACAACTCGGCAAACGATGATAAACGCCGCGCGCCGCAAAAATTGTATCACCAACGCCGCGCGCCGCCAAAAAAATCCGCTGCGTGTGAATTTGCGGATTTTGCGGGAAATCCGCAAATCTCGCGGATTGCGGATTTCCCGAAAATCCGCAAAATCCGCGAGCGTAACGGATTTTCCGCCCATGCTTATCTCCGTCTCCTCCGTGGGCCTGAGGGAGTTGGCAGGAAAACCCGCGAATGTGCACAGAATGAGTCCGTCACGGCTATAGAAGGGGTCAGGGGGCTGCGCTTACATCACCGGCGCGTGGGGAAGGGGACGGTCCCTGTTCGGGCGCCAGATTAATGTGGTAAATAAAATTACCCGGACATAATTTCTATACATTAATAAAGAAAAAGGATAGCTCATAAAAATGAGAGGCAGAGTCCGTGGTATCTGAGTCAAAAAGGGCTTTAATTCAAATGACTCAAGTCATTGAGAATCAGGTTCCATCACCACTAAGGTTCAGGAAGGGATATCCAACGTTTTATTAACATCACACATTATATATAGTAAAACCATACAATTGAAATGAATGGAGTAGGCGGAACACTCCAGGCGGAGCAAGTGAAAAGAGAGAGATAAGAACACATGGGCGTAAAAGAAGGCGTGTAAGGAGGTGTGTACATAGGCGTTCACTTGATGAGTCATAGGTGTGTCATTGGTGGGTGGATGCATAGAGGAGGTCTGCAGGGTCAGCAGAAACCTTTACCCTACATGTGCGCGCAACTGGTCATGACGTAACATTGACGTGTAACTGGGGAGAGCTGGGGGTTGACTTTAGCACAAGTAGAGGAGTCTGGAGTCTGGGATGTCAGAACGACCTGTACCTTTGGCATATCTGATATCTTGTGTTTGGAGGATGTGTCGTCTGAAATAAAGGTCTCTCGAGTAAAAGGCTGTTCATCACTAAATGCTAGTGCGTGCATATATTTCTTCGTGCATTGCGTGGGGCCATGGGCCTTCTATGGCAACGGGTTCAGTAAATCACTTGCATGGAGACAGGAAGGCTAGGCCCTATGCTCTGCAGGCGGAATATGTTTACCTCTTTCATTAGACTGGAATGTGTTTCTGCGGAGCTGAGCAGATAACTGTAGGCAAAATACCGTCTTGGCAGGCAGGCCAGGCTGGGCACCTCTCGGCTGAGCAGGAAGTGAGGGAGCGGTCAGGGATGCATACCTAAACTGCAGTTTTCAGAGACAGAAAAGGCTCAGAGCCATAATTCAGGGCCTGGCTCGACTGGGCCACAAAAACGTGTGCTTCTCGATATTTAAACGTGTACCATGTAAATGCATTGGCAACATAGGCCTCAGTGCAGAATTAACGTTTCATTCATGGAAGGCCTAATAACTGACATGTTAACATTAGACGGAAATGCAGGGGCATTATTGTGGCAGGCACGGAAAAGGAATTACACGATAACATGGACATACATGGAGCATAGGTACGTGTATAGGGTGCGAGGGGGGGACACACTGGCCACATAAAATTTCTGTTTCCTCAGGGTATCCCTAAGCCTGGGAAAGATCCGAAATACTGTGGGTCCTACCGACTGATTTCTCTTTTGAACATTGATTTGAAGCTATACACTGGGATTTTGGCCGCGCTCCTCGCTCTTCACTTGCCCGGTCTCATCGACCCTGACCAGGCAGGGTTTGTCCCTGGGAGACAGACAGTGGACAATATGAAACGGATTGTCTACCTTTTAGAGAAAGCTTCCCGGATCCCGGGAGAACGAATGATGCTGGCGGTGGACGCCGAGAAGGCTTTTGATCGAGTCCACTGGCCCTTTCTGGAGCAAGTTTTAATGAAAGCGGGGATAGGGGACAAGTTCAGATCCATGATTCTTAACTGTTACAGGCAACCATCAGCTGTGGTTCGGGTTAACGGGTTTACGTCTGCGACCTTTGACATTGAACGCGGTACTCGGCAGGGCTGCCCGCTCTCGCCCTTACTCTTTGCTCTTTATATGGAGCCGTTCGCTCAACGGGTGCGTGATAATCCTGCGGTGGCCGGGATCTGGATGGGGGGCTTCACGCACGCTGTCAGCCTCTATGCGGATGATGTCATCCTGTCCATTGATAAACCCCGGACGGCTCTACCGGCGTGTATAGAGGAAATGGACTCCGTCGGCATGGTAGCGGGGTTTAAAATGAATATGGGCAAGTCGGTGGCTTTAGATATCTCCCTCAAGCCGGCTACCAGGGGCTATTTACAACATAGGTTTCCTATGCTTTGGTCCTCGGGTGCGGTACCTTATCTGGGGATTCAGATTGCACCCACTCTGCCGGCCATGGTTTCGGCCAACTACCAAGCACTAGGAACAAAAATCAGGGAGGAATTAGGGCGATGGAACCGCGGGACACTCTCCTGGCTGGGCAGGATAGCTGCTGTCAAAATGACGATTTTGCCACAAGTACTTTATCTTTTCCGGGCCCTGCCGCTCCAACCGCCGGTTGGGTGGATACCGCAACTACAGGCGGATGTTTCGCGCTTTGTTTGGCAGGGTAAGAAGCCTAGAATGCGCAGAGCCCTCTCGCTGCTGGCCCCCGAGGCGGGCGGTTTGGGGATACCGGATTTCCGCAAATATTTCCAGGCTGGGCAGCTCCGTTATCTAGTGGAATGGAGTAGATGGGAGTCCGATAAACATTGGCTCTTCCAGGACCAGGCGGTGGCGGGGAGACCCTTACAGGAGATTCCTTTCTTGCGCCGTCCCCATAGGCCTAAAAATCTCTACGCTTCCTTTATTACGAGGGTCCCCCTACGGGTATGGGACGCTACTAACCTCCTATACGGTCTCACCACGTTCCCGTCCCCGCTCACACCACTAGTGGACAACCCAGATTTCACACCAGGACTAGAAAGAGGGGCGTTCACACATTGGAGACAGGCGGGGTGTCGAGCCCTGTGCCATTTGTATGGTCCTGAAGGGGTTGTCCCCTTCTCCCAACTTCGTCAGGAGTTTTCATTACCAGAAAGCGACCGATACCACTATATGCAGGCTCGCCACTGGGCCCTCCAGCCGCAAGTAAGAGAGTCAGCTGATAGGCTTTTTCTTCCTTACGAAAAATGGCTCTTATCACGCACATCGGATGCCAAATTGATCACAGATCTCTATAAGCTTCTGCAACCACCTGCAACACACAGTTATCACCCCGGGAGGGAGCGCTGGGAAAGGGAATTGGGGAGGACCCTAAGCCCTAAGGAATGGGAACACATATCTTATAGGGCATGGCACTCGGCATACCACATGGGGCTCACTGATACTCTGACCAAGGTCTCCGCCTACTGGTATTACACACCTGAACGCGTCCACAAATTTGATCATAACAAGGAGGACACATGTTGGAGGGCATGCGGGCACCGGGGGACACTCACGCACATTTTATGGGAATGCCCGTTGCTGGAGCCTTACTGGAAAGAAGTGCTGGATAATATTGACGCACACTTCAACATTGAATTACCACGCTTCCCTGCTTACACCTTGTTGGGGCTTCCGAACGGCTTGATGTACCCCCTCAGATCCAGTAAGGGCAGACAGATAGCGATAGCTCTAGGCTCTGCAGTCCAAAACATTTTAATACACTGACATACTGCTACGATACCGTCCACCACAGGTTGGCTCCATAGGCTGTGGCATGTGTTGGGGATGGAGAGAATGTCCCTCACGGTGGCGGGGGATGTGGACCAATTCAGAGAGCTCTGGCAGCCATTTCATTCCCTATTGCTCACGGAATTTAGAGAACTCACCTGCCATAGGTACCTCCGCCTTCTGCGGCTTCCAAGCCCAATGGAGCCTGCCCAGTGATTTGCTATTGAATTTTTTCTCCAAGTGAGGCATAGCTTGATATATTTTCCTTTTGATTGGGGACAGTGCACTGGACGAAGGGTGGGGGGGGAAGGGGAGTTGGGGGAAGGGAGTTGGGTAGTGGGGGTTCGGGGTGGGGTTGTGTGGGGAAAGTCATTTCACGTTGTGGCGAAACATGATGTGCCACAGGGCTCATGCCTAAGCCCCACATTATTTAATGTGTATGTGGCCCCCTTGGCCGACTTAGTGAGGTCCTATGGGTTTACCCCGGTGTCCTACGCCGATGACACCCAACTTCTGTTCCTTTCAAAACCTTCACACCTGATCTGCTAAAATCTTTTGCAGAAGGCATGAGGGTAGTCTCAAGATGGATGGCTGAGAACTGGCTACAATGCAATGTGGGAAAAACAGAGGTCTTGCTGTTTGGAGAGGCGGTGACTCTGTGGTCCGATGAATGGTGGCCGGCAGAACTGGGCCCAGTTCCCATTCCAAAGCAGACTGTGAAAAACTTGGGAGTACTATTTGACCAGGCGCTGACATTTAAACATCACGTCAACCAAGTCGCCGGCACATGTTTCAGGGCTATTGGTCTGCTGAAAAGGGTGTTCCCCTATCTACCCGACAACCATAGGAAGACACTAGTCCAGGCACTAGTGATCAGTAGATTGGACTACTGCAATGGCCTTCTTTTGTCAACTAATGAAGGCCAAATGAACAAACTGCAAGTAGTCCAAAATACGGCAGCGAGGTTAGTCCTTAATGCTCCATCTAGGACTCCCTCCCGACCCTTACTGGTGCAACTCCACTGGCTGCCAGTGCGGCAACGCACTAAGCTTAAAATTCTGTGCACCATTCATAAATGCCTGATAGGTAAGGGCCCCAAATATCTTACAACTGCCTTTCTACCCTATGTTCCAGCCCGCTCTCTACGGTCCAGTAATCTTCACCTACTACAGGTCCCTAAAATAAAAAGGTCCCGTCAGGGAGGGCGTGCTCTGGCACACACTGGACCCGCTCTCTGGAATTCTCTTCCCCCTACATTAAAAAGTATTACAAACCATTTAGCTTTCCGCAAAACTCTTAAAACTTACCTCTTCACCAGTGGCTAATCTTCCCCCGGCCTTGGTTATTACTGGAAAGACCTGGTACACCTGTATTTTTCCTTCAAATAGCAAAAGCGCGGAGATACCCCTTCGGGGGTCTATTCAGGCGCTATAGAAGCACATAAAATAAAAATAAATAAATGTATAATTCGATGGGGGCGTAACCCGTTAAGATGATCTTGGCTGAGGGTGCATTTGGGCTTTGTGGGTTATTTCCGCCCTGTCATATTGCTCTTTGAAGATGTGTCTTGTCCCAACGTGTTATGTCGAATAAAATACTTTAAACCATAATCTTAAATTTACCAGCACAACCAGCAAAACATCTATCACTTTCTTAGATCTGGAGTTATTCATTTCCAACAATAAGATACAATCCAGAACCTATCGGAAACCTACTGCAGGTAATACCATCCTGCACGCTTCAAGTTTCCACCCCTCCAGTCTGATAAATAGTATCCCTTACGCTGAATGTCTCAGAATGAGACGTAACTGCAGCACACAGGAGAGCTACACGGATGCCAAACAGGGATTATTTAACAGACTACGCACCAGAGGCTACCCCAACAAGACACTCGAAAAAGCTGAGTTAAAATGTAATAAAAAAATCAGGGAAAATCTAATACTCAAAACATCGTCTGACTCTTCCCAAACCAAAAAACAGAGACTCTACGCATGATTACAGGATAGAACGCTTATCACGCAAAACTGCGTAGAATTCTCTACAGACACTGGCCCATAGTACAAAATGATCCCACTATAGGAAAAATCTGTGCCAAATACGCGCAGCTAACCTTTAGAAGGGCTAAATCGATGAAAGACGAAATTGTGTCTAACATACCATGCAAAGCGCCATTGAAGAACCCATGGCTTAAAAGTGCAAATGGGTTCTATAAATGCACCAAGTGCAAAGCGTGCAAGTATGGTGTTAACACTAACAAAGTTCAGTTGCCACTTCGGAGGACCCCACTAGACATTAGGGCGAACTTTTCTTGCAAAACAGACTTTGCGGTCTATGTTCTACAATGTAGCTGCAACAAAAGGTACGTGGGCAGTGCTATACATCCTGTCCACGTAAGAATTCTACAACATCTAAGGGCAATCAGTAATGATGACCCCACATATCCTGTTGCACGTCACATTAACACCTATCACGAAGGAAAAGTGGAAAACATCCAATACTTTGTGATAGATAGTGTCAAGAAAAACGTAAGAGGTGGAAACAGACAACTGGCACTTAGGAGGCTGGAATCCAGATATGTTCTTCTACTTGATTCCAAGGCTCCAAATGGCTTGAACGCCGATGAAGCCCTTAGTGTGCACCTTTAATTATGCCCTGAAGCTCATTGCAGTCCCTCGAGAGCACAAACCCACTCCTCCAGAACATTACTTACTTTATGTAATTTTATTCACTTTATTCACTACCACTAACAGGAGAGAGTAGATATAACTTTGTAGCCGGCTAGTGCTTGGTCAATTTATAGTAATAACATTACTGATACTAGACATGAACCACCTGACAGCTAGTTCCATGACGTGATTAAGGTTGATGCTAATGGATATGGTTTGCAAGGGCACTAGTCCCTTAATAGTAACAATTGGCTAAACCAGGTTGCCACCATTAGTCAGTTCATTCTGACAGGGCTATTTCCATATAAATCGAGGCCTGACTAATGTTATAATGCCTGCGCATTTATGCGCCATATTCAAACATTGCATCCATTAAAAATCAAGTACAGTATTGCCCTACAACATACTGGGCATCTAAACTAACATTTGATTGTCTAATTAACGGGGTTCATGTTTAGAAATACACTGCTCAAAAACAAACTTGCAGTATGGCTTACTTTGCACCATGAAGCCGACCCTAAAATACACCTTGCCATGGGAAAAGTTATTATTTGTTTGTTATGTGTTTTACTATACATTGTGCAACTTAACATGTATAGCGCCACAACATTCTATTGTCAACATATGAATTCAATATGTTTCTAATGCAACAAAATTTCCATGTTGATAAATCGGTAAAAGACAGACTCTTAGAGCTGTCATGACACAACATAGGTAACGATACATAACTCTGCTATGTTTTTGTGTTAGAAGGTTACCATGGCAACTCACTCTCTCACCACGTACCCAATCACTTACTTTTTTGTATATATATCTTAGTCACTGTGTTTGTATTGTTGTGAGCAAGGCGGTTTTTCCGCCAAAACGCGTCAAACCATCCGTACGGAATAAAGCATTCTTTTCCTTGAAACACGATCCCACGGTGTCAGCGCCTGTTTGTATAAAACGTATCCAGGATTGGGAACTATATATATATATATATATTTTTTTTTTTTATATATACATATACATATTATTAACAAAACATATACAATATTTTCAACGTAGGATAGTGAGAGGGTTAAATTTACTATTACCACTCCAGTGAGTGCAACAGTAGAGAAAACATTGGATAGCGTAAGGAGAAAAATTATTATTCCCACTCCAGACAGTGCAACAGTAGGGAAAGCATTGGATAGCGTAGAGGTAAAAAATACTATTCTCACTCCAGAGAGTGCAACAGTAGGTAAAGCATTGGATAGCGTAGGGGTAAAAATTACTATTTCCACTCCAGTGAGTGCAACAGTAGGGAAAGCGTTGGATAGCATAGGGGTAAAAATTACTATTCCCACTCCAGTGAGTGCAACAGTAGGGAAAGCGCTGGATAGCGTAAGAGTAAAAATGACTATTCCCACTCCAGAGAGTGCAACAGTAGGGAAAGCGTTTGATAGCGTAGGAGTTAAAATACTAATCCCACTCCAATGAGTGCAACAGTAGGGAAAGCACTGGATAGCGTAAGGGTAAAAATTACTATTCCCACTCCAGAGAGTGCAACAGTAGGGAAAGCGTTGGATAGCGTAGAGGTAAAAATTACTATTCCCACTCCAGTGAGTGCAACAGTAGGGAAAGCGCTGGATAGCGTAAGGGTAAAAATGACTATTCCCACTCGAGAGTGCAACAGTAGGAAAAGTTAATACTTCATATATGAATGAAAATGTATTCAATATTAATACCAATAAATATTTTTTTAAATAATTAATACTTTTTATAATAAATTAATTAATCAATTAAAAATACAAATAAAAAATAATTATTTAAAAAAATTACCTACTAATACAAAGTATTTAACAATTAACAATATATTAATTAACAATTACAAAATAATACAAAATTAATAAAAAAATAACCAAAAAATAAATTAAAAAATGTTATTATTTCTAATTAAATTACTTCCCAACCTATTCCCCTATAAACCCACAAACCACTACTGAAAAAAAACCTTACAATAATTAACATAATTAACATTTAATCAATTAATTAAAATTAATTACCTTTATATTTTATTTACTGACCAATTATAAAAATTAACAATGAATTACCAATTATATTTTTATTAATTACCAATTAATCAATGAATTTAAAATAATTACCAATTAAATTGTAATTAATTTCCAGATAATAATTAATGAAACATTATTTCTAAATAAATAGCAATAAATAAATTAACATATTTAATTCATTATAATTAAATTACTTCCCACCCTATTCCCCTATAAGCCCACAACCTGCGACAGAAAATATTTTAATATAATTAACATAATTATCAATTAACCAATTAATTAAAATGAATTACCAATGTTATTTTAACTAATTACCAATTAATAATTAATTCAAAATAATTTCATAATAAATACCAATATATAATTTAACATATTTAAATAATTATAATTAAATTACTTCCCACCCTATTCCCCTATAAACCCACAACCCGCTACAGAAAATAAATTAATATAATTACCTTAATTATCAATTTAAATAAAATTTTAATTATTCACCAATTAATAATTAATTACCAATTAATTCAAAATAAATACCAATAAATAAATTAACGTATTTAATTAATTATATTTAAATTACTTCCCACCCTATTCCCCTATAAACCCACAACTCGCTACTAATTTATATTACGCAAAAATAAAATACCATTTAATTAATTAATTAAAATTAATTATAAAATAAATATACACTTTTCACACATATAGTAACATAAAAAACACTTTAAAAAATTGATATTACTTACCTCAAATTCGATATTTTTGTTGTCTGTATTCTGTCCATTCGATATTTTGTCCATTCTATGTTTTGGAATCGATATTAATGCTGTTCTAGTCGATATTTTTGTAGTCTATATTCTGTCAATTCGATATTGTGTCCATTCTATATTTTTGAATCAATATTAGTGTAATTCGATATAAAAAACTCAAGATTTTGACTGTACACCGCCTACTTCCTCCATTCTGGCGGGCTTCGATAATCCCGCCAATCAGTAAAGCAGGAGACAATACTCTGTCAAAGAATTACCGCTTAGTTAGTCTTTTGACCCTTACATGTAATGGGGTGACCCTGTAACCCTCAGAACCTGGGCGGGTAATAACTTGAATAATAATGGTTCTGTCGGTGATATTAGTACTTTGTCCCTAATTAGGATACAAAGACAGCAGTATTTTTATCAAACCAATTAAGTACACTGACCACAAAATGAAAGGAAAGCGAATATTTTTACTCAAACACTTTCATATTTTGAATTTGAAATACAAAAAACTACAGATGCTGTCCCTAAAAATTTACTTAAAACATATTTAACACATAAGCTTTGTGCAAAACTTGATACACAATTAAATACAAGTAAAATTGTAAATTCATATACACATTAACGAAGACAACTACATATACAATAATCTGCTAGGCACAACAATTTGATCTTGATTCCTATGAGATTTTGAGTAGTTGGTTCATATAAGGAAGGATTGCGTCGACGTTTTGACCCTGGGGGCGATGCAGTGATTTAGCGCATCAAGAGCGGGTCTTCATCAGGACTGTATACATGTTGGACAGCCTCTTATGGACCTTGCTCCACTTGGAGTCCTAGTCTGTTTCTCAAAATTACTGCTGGTCATTCGCTTCATTCTGCCTCCTGTATAAATAAGCAGTGCGGAGGTTTGAGGAAGATCAATGCTGCCTGAGTCAGCTGACCAGCAGTAATTTTGAGAAACAGACTAGGACTCCAAGTGGAGCAAGGTCCATAAGAGGCTGTCCAACATGTATACAGTCCTGATGAAGACCCGCTCTTGATGCGCTAAATCACTGCATCGCCCCCAGGGTCGAAACGTCGACGCAATCCTTCCTTATATGAACCAACTACTCAAAATCTCATAGGAATCAAGATCAAATTGTTGTGCCTAGCAGATTATTGTATATGTAGTTGTCTTCGTTAATGTGTATATGAATTTACAATTTTACTTGTATTTTTAATTGTGTATCAAGTTTTGCACAAAGCTTATGTGTTAAATATGTTTTAAGTACATTTTTAGGGACAGCATCTGTAGTTTTTTGTATTTCAAATTCAAAATATGAAAGTGTTTGAGTAAAAATATTCGCTTTCCTTTCATTTTGTGGTCAGTGTACTTAATTGGTTTGATAAAAATACTGCTGTCTTTGTATCCTAATTAGGGACAAAGTACTAATATCACCGACAGAACCATTATTATTCAAGTTATAGTTAGTCTTCTGGACAACGAAGCAAATGTTTTTGCGGGTACACTTCTGGACGAATTACAACAATGGGCCGTAGACAACTCGATAATTCTTCTGAATCAGACTGGCTTTTCTAAATCCGTCGGAACAGTAACAAATATAACAGCGATGGCTCTGCTCAAAGCAAGGCTGAGAATACAAAAATGCCATTATATTTGTTCTTCATTGACTACAGGGCTGCCTTCGATCATATAAACCGTAATTTTCTATGGCCAAAACTGGCCAGCTGGGGCCTACACCAGGCATTGCTCAATCTGCTACTCAATCTGCACACCGAAACATGGATTCAAGTAAAACTGAGGGATGGGTCAACCCTTCGAGACAGTTAACAGCAGCAAAAGGACTCAAGCAAGGCTGCGTGCTGGCCCAACCCTATTTAACCTGTTCCTTGCAGACCTAAGCCCACTAATAAATGATAGCAATTCACACTCTCCAAGGTTAGGGAACCTAGCACTACCATGTCTACTCTATGCAGATGACTTAGTTCTAATTAGCCAAAAGAAGGTGTATTTACAGCATAACCTTAATACCACTTTTGAATACTCCAAGGCATGTAACCTGAACATCAACTTGGAGAAAACCCAAACCATGACAATCAAAAAGAACTCCAAGAAAAAATCTGCCTGGTTCTGGGGTCATACCCGCATAGACTCAGCAACAGAAAATAAATATTTAGGCGTGATCATCGATAAAGGTGGACATGTCACAGCTCGACGGGACTCGATCAGGAGGAAGGGAACAGCCCTGGCAGTCTCAATAAGAAATCTGAACTCTATCCTGAGTGGCCCTTCACTAGCCCCATTAGTCAAAGTAATACGGGCAAAAGTCCTATCCACAATAGCTTATGGGAGTGAGGCACAGAGGGGCAGGGACTCCAAAATCCTAGATGGCATGGTTGCAAAGGCGTATAGAATAATCTTTGGTTTACCAAAAAGTTTCTCTCCAGCAAAGATCAGGCTCGAGTTTGGTGTCCAAAAACATACCTTTACAAGACAAGGCGCGATTGCCATTTTTTGGGACAAGGTACGGAAATCAAAACCAGGAACTCTCAATTGGTGCTTGTGATTAGAACTACAATATAAAATGTCATCACCTGCTGCAAAATATCTACAAGCAAGTCTGATCATCCGGGGGCTTATCGAGCTCAGGGAAACACCTACCAGTCACTGTCTTTTAACCCGTTCAGTGCTGCGAACGTTCAACGGTCGTCGCGTGCACTACCTCGCTAGTGCTGCGCACGACCGTTGAACGTCCGGATCCCGTTAGCGCAATCGAACGTCCGCACTGGGGCGGAATTTGCGGCGCGCTTAACGGGTTAAAAACAATAGTAAAGAAAACAGTAAATCGCCTATACTGGATTGAGGACAAAGCAGCCCTATCCAAGAGAGCACACGGCTGGATGACTTTGAGCACCTCCTCCACTCGCTGCCCAAAAATACCTCGCACTGAGGTTTGCTAGATCCACTAAATCCAATTTCTAAAGTACCGTCTTGGATTGCTACCATGCATAAAGCACTTTCCAGACTGGTTGAAAAGCCAATCCAGCTCCACCTGCCGTCATTTGCAAAGAACTAACACATGAACGAAAACAGCTTTTAAAACCACTTTTTAATTATAAAGGCATCCACACACTAATAGAAGCAGTACTGGCTTGTTTTGCACCTGAGGACTCGCAGCTGAACTGTCGCCTGGTAAAGTTTTGAGGTAGGTTGAGAAGAAAATGCCCCAATTGCAGCAGGAACATCTCAGCATTAACATCGGGCAGAGCGATATCACTCCCTAAACGCAAAGAAGTCAAAAGCAGCTAAATCAATGAATCAATTACTACAATTTGCATTTGAAAATAACAGATTAAATTATTTGAACTAATATTCACTAAACCCCTTTTTACTTTTCTCTTAAAATTTCAATTTATAATGGAAAGTCTTACAATATATTCTGTAGCAATGGTTTTATGTAACTACGCTAATAAAATAAACTTGAGTAGAGGAAGCAGGCTGGCAGGCACCAGTCAGGCACACATTAGCAAGTTGGTGAGGTTTCATGGGGTACATCTGAAGAGCCCTCTGGGTGAATGTTTTAATAAAACCAACACTGGCATCAGTGAGGGTTTATTAAGCTGAGATGTTTGGTACCAGTGAAGTCATCATGGGGCTGTGGAACCCATAATGGCAAGCTTCCAGCCCACGTATTCAGTGTGGCTTCACTGTGCACTTATAAGGTCTAAAAATGGACTTAGACATGAAATAAGGGCATATACGCTCATGCAGTTATTTCTCACAAGAGGTATGGGGCACCCTGCTATAGGGTCCGAGGTCTGCTGTAGAAGTGACTTAACTATGCCTCTTGCAGTGCTGCCAGGCGTGGCACACAGGGATGTGCACCAGGCCGGCTCTTCACTTTTATCTGCACCAAAACACGCAGGCTGCAGTGGCGCCATGTCTGTGTTTGGTGAGTGGTCTCTTACGGTGGCAAAATACATACTGCAGCTCTTAAAGACCCTCTCTGGTCACAAGGCCTTGGTACCCCTGGTACCTCTAACAAGGGAATTATATGTGAGCCAGAGGTGCCAGTTGTGGAAAGAATACTATAGTTTTAGTGAAAGAACACTGGTACTGGGAACCGGATTAGCGGGAACCCAGTACTCTACAGTCAAAGTTGCATTAGAAGGCAGGCAACAAATGGGGAGGGTACTGCAATAGAAACCCGCTTCCCTACATAAGTGACTAACAAAGCATGAGCGTAAACTCGTTCACCAGCTCATTCAGTTGAGGAATGACAGCAAAGCTATTAGGGGCACACAAATGAGCAGCACACTAAAATGCATAGTACAAGAATACTAGTGCTCAAGCCAATGGACATAAAACACATCAGAGTATGAATCGAATCTCAATTCAAAGGAACTGTCATTGGTGTGGGAGCTCATATTATGGTTCTGAATCAACAAATGTGAAAAATAATTCAGGAAGTGTAGGAAACAATGTTACTTCACCCGTGTATGTCGTGAACACAGAGGCACAGTGGGATCAGTGGATGTGGCTTCTAAAGATATCACTAGTCAAATCTAGGATGACCAGCATATGAAGTGCAAGCTTTGGAAGAAGTTCAAAACAAAAATTCCAAAGAGACAGTGATAAGGAACTCTTTGCGCGGCAGAAGAGGCCAAACTTGATGCAGCAAAGATCAGCCCAGATCTTTCATGAGTTTAATATGATATAATTCAACGTTTTTGAGCACTATTGTGGAAAAAAACGAATGAATCTCAGGGTAATAGTAAAAAAATGTTCAATTTTCTTGGGGCAAAGAATACATTTGAGCAATTCAAGGACTCAAGCGTGAGATAATAGAAGTGGGCACGCTCACACCTTCTGACATCAACAGACAATCCATATTTATGGTGGATGCCGATACTTCAGGGATTGGGGCACAATGGCAGAGACGTGACTGTAGCATTGGCTTTTAGTGCTTTGAATTTTTCAGAAAATATTAGTTCATTGAGAGAGGTATTGGCAGCAGTGAGGGGAATGGGACATTTCAAAATGCAGGTATATATACACACCCTCCCTCAAGCGCCTTGAGACCCTCTGGGTGAGTAGCGCGCTATATAAATTCCTGAACTTGAACTTGAACTTGAACTTATGGGGAACCAATGAAGTCTTGAGGACAAATCACAAAGCTCTGTTGATAATTTTGTGCCGTGCAGGCACGGACAAAAGTTCTGGTAGGTTAGCAAGATCTGCAGTCAGAATAAAGAGTTTTACCTGTGTAATTGAATACATTCTGGGGTGAAGGAAATGCAGGGCAAATTGCCTTTCATGACTAGATAATAAGAGTGAATTGATGGGGGTTATGAGTTGAGGAGGTTGTGGCATGTTTGGATGATGGAAAGGACGGCGTGTACAAAGCTGTCACTAATGCTGAATAGTATCAACAGTGGATAAGAAGGAGATTTTGAAAGAAGCCAGGAAGACGATTCACAAGGGTACATGGAGAGAGGGTTCAGTGCCTGTCAAACCATATCACAAAGGGGTGGAGGAGTTGACAGTATGTGGTGAGGAACAGATCCTGAGAGGAGAAAGATCTGTACCTCCTCAGGAGGTGAGGGGGAATCTGATTAATTTAGCACATCAAGGTCATTTGAGACAGCGATATTTACAACAAGGGGTGGTGAGGGACAGAGTCTCTGAATTAAGCAGAAAACTCTCACCCAGTCAAGAGATCAGGGCTAGATCCAACACCGTTTTTTAGCTCACTGCACCATCCCAGTTTCAGAACCTGGCTGTATGCAAATTAGTCTGTTCCTGTCCCAGTGCATGATGGGAACAGGGCAAACCAAACTACAAAAGCCAATTCTTACACTGGGAAGGAAACAAGCTCCCGGGGACCGGTTTCTGGCATTACAGCCGTCTTCGGCCTGGTTTGCTTGAATCCTGATGGTGCAATGAGCAAGGGACTCATGTCTGAGTATACCCTTCCACGCTTAGGGTGGACAAAAATATTTACAACAAGGGGTGGTGAGGGACAGAGTCTCTGAATTAAGCAGAAAACTCTCACCCAGTCAAGAGATCAGGGCTAGATCCAACACCGTTTTTTAGCTCACTGCACCATCCCAGTTTCAGAACCTGGCTGTATGCAAATTAGTCTGTTCCTGTCCCAGTGCATGATGGGAACAGGGCAAACCAAACTACAAAAGCCAATTCTTACACTGGGAAGGAAACAAGCTCCCGGGGACCGGTTTCTGGCATTACAGCCGTCTTCGGCCCGGTTTGCTTGAATCCTGATGGTGCAATGAGCAAGGGACTCATGTCTGAGTATACCCTTCCACGCTTAGGGTGGACAAAAATATTTACAACAAGGGGTGGTGAGGGACAGAGTCTCTGAATTAAGCAGAAAACTCTCACCCAGTCAAGAGATCAGGGCTAGATCCAACACCGTTTTTTAGCTCACTGCACCATCCCAGTTTCAGAACCTGGCTGTATGCAAATTAGTCTGTTCCTGTCCCAGTGCATGATGGGAACAGGGCAAACCAAACTACAAAAGCCAATTCTTACACTGGGAAGGAAAGAAGCTCCCGGGGACCGGTTTCTGGCATTACAGCCGTCTTCGGCCCGGTTTGCTTGAATCCTGATGGTGCAATGAGCAAGGGACTCATGTCTGAGTATACCCTTCCACGCTTAGGGTGGACAAAAATATTTACAACAAGGGGTGGTGAGGGACAGAGTCTCTGAATTAAGCAGAAAACTCTCACCCAGTCAAGAGATCAGGGCTAGATCCAACACCGTTTTTTAGCTCACTGCACCATCCCAGTTTCAGAACCTGGCTGTATGCAAATTAGTCTGTTCCTGTCCCAGTGCATGATGGGAACAGGGCAAACCAAACTACAAAAGCCAATTCTTACACTGGGAAGGAAACAAGCTCCCGGCGACCGGTTTCTGGCATTACAGCCGTCTTCGGCCCGGTTTGCTTGAATCCTGATGGTGCAATGAGCAAGGGACTCATGTCTGAGTATACCCTTCCACGCTTAGGGTGGACAAAAATATTTACAACAAGGGGCGGTGAGGGACAGAGTCTCTGAATTAAGCAGAAAACTCTCACCCAGTCAAGAGATCAGGGCTAGATCCAACACCGTTTTTTAGCTCACTGCACCATCCCAGTTTCAGAACCTGGCTGTATGCAAATTAGTCTGTTCCTGTCCCAGTGCATGATGGGAACAGGGCAAACCAAACTACAAAAGCCAATTCTTACACTGGGAAGGAAACAAGCTCCCGGGGACCGGTTTCTGGCATTACAGCCGTCTTCGGCCCGGTTTGCTTGAATCCTGATGGTGCAATGAGCAAGGGACTCATGTCTGAGTATACCCTTCCACGCTTAGGGTGGACAAAAATATTTACAACAAGGAGTGGTGAGGGACAGAGTCTCTGAATTAAGCAGAAAACTCTCACCCAGTCAAGAGATCAGGGCTAGATCCAACACCGTTTTTTAGCTCACTGCACAATCCCAGTTTCAGAACCTGGCTGTATGCAAATTAGTCTGTTCCTGTCCCAGTGCATGATGGGAACAGGGCAAACCAAACTACAAAAGCCAATTCTTACACTGGGAAGGAAACAAGCTCCCGGGGACCGGTTTCTGGCATTACAGCCGTCTTCGGCCCGCCGAAGACGGCTGAAATGCCAGAAACCGGTCCTCGGTAGCTTGTTTCCTTCCCAGTATAAGAATTGGCTTGGTAGTTTGGTCTGCCCTGTTCCCATGATGCACTGGGCCAGGGTCAGACTAATTTGCATATAGCCAAGTTCTGAGCTGGGATGGTGCAGTGAGCTAAAAACCGGTGATGGATCAAGCCCTGATCTTTGGACTGGGTAAGAGTGGTCTGCTTAATTCAGACACTCTGTTCATCACCACCCCCTTTTCTGAATCATTTGAGACAGCGAAGCACAAAGAAAAGCTGAAGGAGAGGTTCTGGTGGATGGAGAGGTATTCAGACTTTGGATTGGATATCTGGCAAGCAGAGAGAGTGAGAAAAGGTTAAAGGTAGCTGCGGGTGAGGAAGAGCAACATTTTGGTGAACCGGCTGCACCCTGGGTGAAGGTATGTCTAGATTTCATGGAACCGTTTACATGTTCCCATGTCTGTCGGATTACCAACTTTATGCTGCTGTCATTGTAGACATTCAATCCGAATTAGTGAAATTTGTTTTTATGACGACTGTCACTACCACCAGTAAAATCAAAGTGCTCAAGAATATATCTGTGTACGCCAGTAGTAGATTATGGACAATGGGACACAGTTGACCTCCAGCCAGATGAGAAATTTCTTGGGTGAGCATTGCATCAAACATGTAAGGACACAGCTTGAGAGTTCTCCGCCCCATGGCCAGGTGGAAAATGCCAAACGAATAGTAAAGGACCCAATAGAAATGGCTAAGAGAAGTCAGTTGGAAGTGAAGAAAGAGGTGAGAGACAAGAAGACGATGAAAAAATATGCTTTATTCGATTTCATTTAAAATCATAAAAGCAATGTGATACAGCCAAAGATGTACTTAAAATAATTATACATTTGTCTTAGTTTAAGATATTAGGTTACAATCTAGTTACTATAAGGTCTAAAGCTAATAATGCAACAACTTTCGTATGACTTCTTATAAGCCTAGGGCTACCAGCCCTGAAGTCAGTAGACGGAGCATCTAATGCGTACGAGTTTATCCAACCGCACACAGTCCAACATCGTAACACAAGTGAACGCTAGCAGGTGATACCATGGAATAAAGTGCTGGTGCAATAATCATATTGACTCACAATGTTTGGCCGAAGTGGGCAATGGGCCTATGTGTAGGTTACTTGTGTCCCTGTGCAAGTTCTGTGGGACCCTACTGGCTTGAACTCCAGGGAACGAACAAGGGTCATGTTGGGGCTGATGGTTGCTTAAAGCTGAAGTCCTCCTGAGACTTGAGCCGGGAGAGACCACGAGTAGTTTTAAATCTGTTTTAATTTGTTTTAAAAAAACCTGAAAACCTGCTTACTGCGATAATTGCACTGTTAAGAACCTTTAGGCTCCCGTGGTCCACATTTGACCCGCGTGGCCGCCATTTTGAGAGTAGACAGGACTGCGGGCTAGTCTCCCCCCCTGATGGTATTTAAACCCTGGCTGGTGTGAACGAGCAGCGGACGCATGCAACGGGCACGCCGCTGGCGCGCCAAAGGCACGCCTAAGGCAAGTCCGTCTGCGCCCGTCCAAGCTCATTCTGTGCTCAGCGCCAGCCTCCCTGGACAAAACATATTAGGTATAACTATGCCTGTACAATAGTCCAGCAGTTTCCTAAAATTTTTAAACAAGACTAACACAGACAGGAATTGCTGCGCTATTCAACATGAATGCAGGTCCTCACAGGTACAAATGATTTGCCCGGGATGCAGTACTGAACTACCTGAACTATTGTTCCAATCAGTTGCGGACATAAACAATAAACCGCCAGGGAGAGTAAAGGACAATTCTTCTACAGCATGGAAGTGTGTTCTTCTTAATGCAAAGTCCTTAGCTAAACACAGCACTGAATGTGCCTCCTTCATTGTGGATGAGAAGATAAATATCGCATTTATCACAGAAGCATGGGCCGACGAGGCGTCCGGACCAGACATAGTTAAAGCCACTTCTCCTGATTATCTCTGCCATACGTTGAATAGGTCACAGAGGAAAGGAGGGGGCTTAGCGATCATATATCATAAATCAATCACAGCTTCCTTTAACCCACTAGCTAGTGAGGAATGTGAAGCGCTGGATTACTGCTTTCAGCTCTCTCATCACTATACATTTAGAGGCACCCTCATCTATAGGCCTCCAGGCCAGAGAAGATGATTTCTAGAGCAAGCAGGCTGTATTATGGAAAATGGGATAAGTGCTAACTCCTATACAGTGGTGGGAGATGTTAACTTCCATTTGGAGCTGCTTTCAGATCTAGATACCATTATTCTGCTAGACCTGATGAATGGCGGAAGTTTAGAGCAACTAGTGATGGGTACCACTCACCAGGCTATTTTTACGTTAGACAGCATTTTCTCTAATAACCACCAGCTGAGGTTCACTGGCCTTCGTCCCTTAGTCTGGACAGACCACAGTGCTGTGTTATTCAAACTCATGGTCACGGACCACGCTGCTCCCAAACCACAAACAAAATATGTAGAGAAAAGAGCTTGGAATAAGGTAGAAGCTTAGGATTTATAGACAGTACTATCCTCAACCTGCACCACGCTACCCAGAGATCTGGACGAAGCAACCAGGTCTTACACAAACCGTTGGAAGCAGCAGGAAGTAAAAATTCAAATTCAGATTTTATTGTTTGATTATTAAAAATCATAAATAACAAAATGTTAAAACCATATGACTCATGTATATCCTTACAAATTTAAAAAGGAGCGAAAACAGTACTTTAGTTAGTGCAAGGGCAGTGCAATAATCTTGCAATAAAAATGGATAAAATTAAAAAAAAATATCCAAATATGCATTTGTCTTTTACAGGTCAAGCTCATTAGGTAACATGACAGTCACAGAGTGGTTTTAAGAAAGTCTAAAAAGAGGGACAAGTAAGTATGACAGCTTGTTTTAAAATGCTGAACACAGTGTCCATGTAGGCCTTGCTGAAGGGGGCTGGCGGCCGCTAGCGTTTTTGTTGCAAGGAGATAACTGGGCCAGCAGGCAAAATAATTTCGGCCTTTTCTTTACTCAGCATTTTTGCAGCTCTGGCAACGAATTTGGTGAACCGGATGTTCAGCTTTATATTTTCTTGACTCATAGCTGTCATTATTGCCTGACGACATGTGCGGGGACCTAATTTGATCCACTCCGTTCTCAGTAAGGTCCTTCTGTCATGTAGCAGAGCTGGGCATGCGCAGGCTATGTGCTCCTAGATTTCGGAGTGGTAGCCACATTCCCGGCATTCGATTTTGTGACGAAGGCGCCGCCATTGTGGCAAATACTTTAAAAAGAGTTACTCACCTAGCCTTAAGGCCATGAACTTGACCTTCCAGAAGAGTGAGTAAGTACTTGATAAGTAGGATGACTCAACCCCCAGTTTGTAATCGGAGACAACGCCCCAAGTGTGCTTCCTTCTGAATAATTTTGCTCTGTCAGAGTGGAAATATCAGATCCGAACGGTTCTCTTGATTACGCTCTTCAATGCCTGTTGTGGTGGATTTGTATCCAATAGTCCGAAACTCCGAGGAGCTGTAGTGATTGGTCCAAGGGTTGCCGATACTTTTGGCTGGATGCGCTGGTCGATATTTTGTTCCAAAAACTCCTTCGCTTTAATAGACAGCGACCTTCATTTCCATGGTATTCGCAGGAGCTTAGAAATCAAAAATTATGTTCTAAGCACCTGGAAGGAAACCAGAGGAAGTATTACAAAGATGAGGAAAAAAAACAAATACAAGTTGAGTTTTGCTCAGTATAAACAGTTGCTTCAAAAAGTCAAATTAGACTACTTCACTAGGAAAATCAACTCTGCAAAAAATTCACCAAAAGATCTCTTTAAAACTATTACCACCCTGACCCAACCAATCGTGCCCCCCATCCCAGCTAGCCAAGAAATGTACAATAATGTAGCGAAGTTCTTCTTTGATAAAGTCAACGCTATTGTCTTAACTTTCTTTGACTTAAATATTAAGAATACTACTGTTCCAAGATAGATGAATAACTTGAAAGATACAAGCGCACTCCTTTTTCAATACTGTTTGTGCCATTTTTTGACAATTTCAAATGTTCAGCGTGCACTCAATTAGCGGTCTGTCCTGGGACCACGTGGGTAAATACTAAACAAGAAATTGAAGCGGGTAAGCCTCAGACTTGAGTGCACTCAAGTCTGAGGCTTACCCGCTTCAATTTCTTGTTTAGTATTTATCCAAGATAGATGAAAACAGGATCTCTGTACTTGATAGACCTGCCCCTTTTTCAGTCTCAGACACTCTTGATCTCCTCATGAAAGTGAAATCAGGTTCTCCGCATGATCCCTGCCCAGTACCCATAGTTAGATTGGCAGCTGAGCCAGTCTCAGGCTCCCTGACTACCATCATAACTTTAATGTACTCAGAGAGCTACTTTCCCGGAGAGTGGAAACAGGCATCCATTCTGCCCCTGCTAAAAAATCCTAACTTGGATGCCAAAGACCCTAACAATTTTAGGCCTATATCTAGATTACCACTCCAGGCGAAAATTATAGAGAGAAACATGAACACGCAACTCAAGGTGTATTTACAAGAATCACAGGTGCTAAACCCAACTCAGTACGGATTTAGAGAGGGGCATAGCACTGAGATAGCGCTACTCAAATCCACAGAGGAGATTAGGAGCATTCTGGATCAGAGTGGAAAGGCTGCACTGATTATGCTGGATCTCTCTGCAGCCTTTGATACGGTCCATCATGCTTTGCTGATGGACCGGTTTCACAAGATCGGAGTCCAGGGTGCTGCCTGGAAACTCTTTAATTCCTGTCTATCCAACAGAACCCAAACGGTTGCACTGGGCGAATATAAGGCGGATGCATTCTCAATATCCTGTGGAGTGCCGCAAGAGTCTTCATTAAGCCTGACACTTTTTAATATGTATGTGTCCTCACTGGCACCCCTAATTGAATCTTTTGGTTTTAATCTGACTTCCTATGTGGATGATGTAATAAAGGAAGATGCACAGTCCACTGTGTAAGAAGGATTCTTTATTCTTAGTTTCTTCCAAGATGTTAAGTACAGGAGTAGACCCCACCAGGAGCCAGCTGTTAGCCGCTCAGCCTCAGGTGACCAACTGCCAAGTAAGTTATAGAGAGCCACTGAGAGCCAGAGGGACACCCAGGCATTCTAGGATGTCATAGTACAGTCTATCCAAGGAGAGCAGTGGAGAGGACATTTACCACACATCCTCTTCCCTTATGGAGAAAGAACAAAATAAGAAACAATTCGGCAAAGTACTTTAAAGGCAACAAGTACTGCATGAGATAACATTAGCATGAACGGATACAATAACATGCTAGATTATAAATAAACAAAAACAACTAAATGCTACTATATGCCACATCCCCTTCCCTTCGAGTAAAAGCATGGTTCAAAATGGAAGAGAACCAAATTAGCAAGGAAAGTTGGTCATGCTCACAAAAGGGAGTAAACACCCTGATAAACAAAGGCGAGCGTAGACACAAACCCTTTACAAAACAAGGTGACAGTGAAGAAAATGGTAAAACTTCTTACAAAGTCGCACCGACATGAAACCCTTGGCCACGAATCGCAGGCAGGTAGACTTAGATAGAAGCAGAGTGTCAAAAATAAATGATGTTTAACAATCTCCACCCAAAAGAAAAACACAGGGTACTAACCCTTTAAAATCACAACCACCTCAAAGTAGGGTACTACAACACAGTATAGCTAACCAAGGAAGTGGAACGGGGCATTGACTACCCACAAAAGAACAACATCCCCTAAGTAGGGTACACCGCAGGGTAGTAAACCTGGGAAATGGGCATTGACTACCCACAAACACATCAACTACCTAATACTCAACTTCCCCTAAGTAGGGTACACCGCAGGGTAGTGAACCTGGGAAGTGGACATTGACTACCCACAAATACACCACCTACCAAAAACACAACTTCCCCTAAGTAGGGTACACCACAGGGTAGAAAACCTGGGAAATGGGCATTGACCACCCACAAATACACCACCTACCTAATACACAACTTCCCCTAAGTAGGGTACACCGCAGGGTAGTGAACCTGGGAAGTGGGCATTGACTACCCACAAATACACCACCTACCTAAAACACAACTTCCACTAAGTAGGGTACACCACAGGGTAGAAAACCTGGGAAAAGGGCATTGACTACCCACAAATACACCACCTACCTAATACACAACCTCCACAGGGTAGAAAACCAGGGAAATGGGCGTTGACTACCCACAAATACCCAACCACACCCAATAGGAGCACGACTCAGAATACACACCATTGGAACTCAAATCAACAAGGTCACCAAGAGTACACCATAAGGTCCTACATGACCCTAGGACACAAACATGGGCATTGACCACTTCAAAGACGTGTTACACAAAGCGCCCACACAAGAGTCAACAACAAATACTAAGTGCCCCCACACCTAACTGACAAACGAGGTCAAGCAGGCAACAGAAAAGTTCTAGTCAAACCTTCACTCAATGGATGCCCCTACCCTCTACACACAAAACAAAAGAAAGAAGGCATAGGAGACAAAAACACACTGTAAAACTCGTCTCAATCTTTCTCATCAAGTCCACCCAAGACTTTACGACGCGGTCCAACACGAACCAAAACGTCAGCACACCAAACACACAGCAAAAACAGAGCATGCAGCGAGGTGAGAGATTCAAGCGTAAAATAAGACAAAGAAAAACACAGCTCCGGTGAGCGATCTCTCACCCGAGGTCTTGAATGAAATTGACTTTGGGAACAATTCACCAGTGTGTAGACTATCCTTGTCCCTGACGGAGTCCTGAAGGAACACTGGAACAGTGATGACTTCCGCAGGGTTGTTGAGTTCGAAAAACCTTTGCCCAGGTCCCACCTTTGCTTAGCCAGGTGCACATCGTTATACAAGAGGCAGAACTCCACAAGAATGCTTTTGTCGAAAAAGCATAGCACAAACCACAGCACCAAACACGCTCGTAGCGATTACAGGAAAAGCACTGAACAATCCAAGATGGCGGCACGCTGTAACGCTTGCGCCGGATGGCTCACGGCGAAGACGTCCAGAGCAAAGCGTGCAGCAGGAAGAGGCAGCGTGATGATGCGCTTAACGTGTCTTCGCAGGGAAAGGTCACCAGAAGAAGGAATTGGAACGCGAAGATCCTCGCCAACTCCCCCCAGCATACCAAAGACGTCATCATTCGGATGGGAGGAGAGGAGCACAGAAGAGCACTGCGGACCAACCGTCAACTAACCGTCAAATGAGGTAGGAAAGTGAACGCCGCACCGCGCTGCCAATACAACCAACTGGGCAGTTTACCTGAAATAGCGAGCTAACTTCTGCACACTACAGATCTGCCCACTGAAGCCAAGTAGTGCCGGTTGGAGACTGAATATCCCCGATGTCTCGTTAGTCCGGTTTCAACCAACAATAAATTAGCTCACCTTCAGAGCGATATGTTTAAAGACGATGCTTGAAGGAGGTTCAAAAGACGTTGAGAGGCAGCAGGGTGATCAGGCCAGCTGGAACTCCGACGCTTTTTAGGCTGAAGCAGTCAAACACTTTTGTGTCTTAAAACACCTCGTTACTTCAAAGCAATTGGCTCCTTGACAAATGAACGCAGGTTGCAGGCTGTCCATAGACAAATATAGACCAAAGCAAAAGCACACGCCCAGGGTGCAGGCTGTCTAGATGGAGCACGACACTGGTGGGGTCAGCTGGGCATTACCTTTGGGTTTAAAATCGAATTTCTCCACAGTTCATGATGCTTTGGGTTTGAGTTTGTAGTTGCTAGGTTCCTTATTCTTAACTGCACGTGTAGTTAATCCACTTCAAAATGTCGCCAAAATGTAATAAAGGAAGATGCACAGTCCACTATGTAAGAAGGATTCTTTATTCTTAGTTTCTTCCAAGATGTTAAATACAGGAGTAGACCCCACCAGGAGCCAGCTGTTAGCCGCTCAGCCTCAGGTGACCAACTGCCAAGTAAGTTATAGAGAGCCACTGAGAGCCAGAGGGACACCCAGGCATTCTATGATGTCATAGTACAGTCTATCCAAGGAGAGCAGTGGAGAGGACATTTACCACACATCCTCTTCCCTTATGGAGAAAGAACAAAATAAGAAACAATTCGGCAAAGTACTTTAAAGGCAACAAGTACTGCATGAGATAACATTAGCATGAACGGATACAATAACATGCTAGATTATAAATAAACAAAAACAACTAAATGCTACTATATGCCACATCCCCTTCCCTTCGAGTAAAAGCATGGTTCAAAATGGAAGAGAACCAAATTAGCAAGGAAAGTTGGTCATGCTCACAAAAGGGAGTAAACACCCTGATAAACAAAGGCGAGCGTAGACACAAACCCTTTACAAAACAAGGTGACAGTGAAGAAAATGGTAAAACTTCTTACAAAGTCGCACCGACATGAAACCCTTGGCCACGAATCGCAGGCAGGTAGACTTAGATAGAAGCAGAGTGTCAAAAATAAATGATGTTTAACAATCTCCACCCAAAAGAAAAACACAGGGTACTAACCCTTTAAAATCACAACCACCTCAAAGTAGGGTACTACAACACAGTATAGCTAACCAAGGAAGTGGAACGGGGCATTGACTACCCACAAAAGAACAACATCCCCTAAGTAGGGTACACCGCAGGGTAGTAAACCTGGGAAATGGGCATTGACTACCCACAAACACATCAACTACCTAATACTCAACTTCCCCTAAGTAGGGTACACCGCAGGGTAGTGAACCTGGGAAGTGGACATTGACTACCCACAAATACACCACCTACCAAAAACACAACTTCCCCTAAGTAGGGTACACCACAGGGTAGAAAACCTGGGAAATGGGCATTGACCACCCACAAATACACCACCTACCTAATACACAACTTCCCCTAAGTAGGGTACACCGCAGGGTAGTGAACCTGGGAAGTGGGCATTGACTACCCACAAATACACCACCTACCTAAAACACAACTTCCACTAAGTAGGGTACACCACAGGGTAGAAAACCTGGGAAAAGGGCATTGACTACCCACAAATACACCACCTACCTAATACACAACCTCCACAGGGTAGAAAACCAGGGAAATGGGCGTTGACTACCCACAAATACCCAACCACACCCAATAGGAGCACGACTCAGAATACACACCATTGGAACTCAAATCAACAAGGTCACCAAGAGTACACCATAAGGTCCTACATGACCCTAGGACACAAACATGGGCATTGACCACTTCAAAGACGTGTTACACAAAGCGCCCACACAAGAGTCAACAACAAATACTAAGTGCCCCCACACCTAACTGACAAACGAGGTCAAGCAGGCAACAGAAAAGTTCTAGTCAAACCTTCACTCAATGGATGCCCCTACCCTCTACACACAAAACAAAAGAAAGAAGGCATAGGAGACAAAAACACACTGTAAAACTCGTCTCAATCTTTCTCATCAAGTCCACCCAAGACTTTACGACGCGGTCCAACACGAACCAAAACGTCAGCACACCAAACACACAGCAAAAACAGAGCATGCAGCGAGGTGAGAGATTCAAGCGTAAAATAAGACAAAGAAAAACACAGCTCCGGTGAGCGATCTCTCACCCGAGGTCTTGAATGAAATTGACTTTGGGAACAATTCACCAGTGTGTAGACTATCCTTGTCCCTGACGGAGTCCTGAAGGAACACTGGAACAGTGATGACTTCCGCAGGGTTGTTGAGTTCGAAAAACCTTTGCCCAGGTCCCACCTTTGCTTAGCCAGGTGCACATCGTTATACAAGAGGCAGAACTCCACAAGAATGCTTTTGTCGAAAAAGCATAGCACAAACCACAGCACCAAACACGCTCGTAGCGATTACAGGAAAAGCACTGAACAATCCAAGATGGCGGCACGCTGTAACGCTTGCGCCGGATGGCTCACGGCGAAGACGTCCAGAGCAAAGCGTGCAGCAGGAAGAGGCAGCGTGATGATGCGCTTAACGTGTCTTCGCAGGGAAACGTCACCAGAAGAAGGAATTGGAACGCGAAGATCCTCGCCAACTCCCCCCAGCATACCAAAGACGTAATCATTCGGATGGGAGGAGAGGAGCACAGAAGAGCACTGCGGACCAACCGTCAACTAACCGTCAAATGAGGTAGGAAAGTGAACGCCGCACCGCGCTGCCAATACAACCAACTGGGCAGTTTACCTGAAATAGCGAGCTAACTTCTGCCACTACAGATCTGCCCACTGAAGCCAAGTAGTGCCGGTTGGAGACTGAATATCCCCGATGTCTCGTTAGTCCGGTTTCAACCAACAATAAATTAGCTCACCTTCAGAGCGATATGTTTAAAGACGATGCTTGAAGGAGGTTCAAAAGACGTTGAGAGGCAGCAGGGTGATCAGGCCAGCTGGAACTCCGACGCTTTTTAGGCTGAAGCAGTCAAACACTTTTGTGTCTTAAAACACCTCGTTACTTCAAAGCAATTGGCTCCTTGACAAATGAACGCAGGTTGCAGGCTGTCCATAGACAAATATAGACCAAAGCAAAAGCACACGCCCAGGGTGCAGGCTGTCTAGATGGAGCACGACACTGGTGGGGTCAGCTGGGCATTACCTTTGGGTTTAAAATCGAATTTCTCCACAGTTCATGATGCTTTGGGTTTGAGTTTGTAGTTGCTAGGTTCCTTATTCTTAACTGCACGTGTAGTTAATCCACTTCAAAATGTCGCCAAAATGTAATAAAGGAAGATGCACAGTCCACTGTGTAAGAAGGATTCTTTATTCTTAGTTTCTTCCAAGATGTTAAATACAGGAGTAGACCCCACCAGGAGCCAGCTGTTAGCCGCTCAGCCTCAGGTGACCAACTGCCAAGTAAGTTATAGAGAGCCACTGAGAGCCAGAGGGACACCCAGGCATTCTATGATGTCATAGTACAGTCTATCCAAGGAGAGCAGTGGAGAGGACATTTACCACAGATGACACCCACATATTGGTGTCTATATGGCCTGAGGAGATGCCGGGAACTGTGTACCAGCTCCAGGTTTGTATGAACGCGGTAGGGTTCTGGATGGCACAAAATTGCCTAAAACTCAACTCCGGTAAAACGGAGGTTGTATTATTTGGCAATAACCCCAACTTTTGGTCCTCTGACTTTTGGCCGGACACTTCAGGGCCCCTTCCCACTCCCAGCAGAAAAGCCTGGGAGTGTGGATTGATAACAACCTTAGCTTTACGGACCAGGTCAATACAGTGGCGTCACTGATTTCCTATAGTTTGAGATCCTGCAGGAAAATAATGCCTCTGCTCCCCAAAGACTTCCAAAAAACAGTCATCACAGTGCTACCAATGTCCAGACCCAATTCGAAGCCTTCAAAGCCCTTCATGGAACCGGGCCAGATTATCTTCAACAGAGATTACGCTGCTGTGCACCAAAAAGATTGCTGAGGTCATCAGATGCAAAAATGGTGATGGTGCCACGGGTGAAAAAAGCCAGTTTGGGAGGCAGAAGTTTTGTAGCCAATGCTGCCAAGGCATGGAGTGACCTCCCAATACATCTAAGATCTATGACCAATCTAATGGCCTTCAGGAAGGCATTAAAACATGGCTTTTTATGAATCAATATAGGTGTTGCTTCTTCCACTCCTTTAGCTTCCTGCAGGACTTTGTACAGCGCCAAGACACCTTCGGGTAGCAGTAGCGTTCTAAACATGTCATAACAATAACATAACAACAATAAAAGAATATTGCCCGATTGTGGAGAACACAAAATCCGCCTCACGTGGCTGATTGGGGCAAAGATATGGATTGCCTATGGTTACGAAGAAGTCCATCTATGAAGCCAGGCGGTGCCCAAACAAATGGACGCAAATATGGTGGCGATGGAATGTCCACAGGGGTGAGATTTGTGAACCTCCAAGACCCAGGGAGGATCCTATTGGTGGGACCTAATTCTGTACAATTGCATCTGTCAATGTCGTCCGTGCTAAATATGTTTCAAAGATTGACTTCATGTGTAAATCATGTTGCTATCTCAAATATATATGTATAGCCTTTGTATCATGCCTGATTTTCAATAAAAAGAATTATAAAAATATTTATATATATATATATTGGTCCTTAGACACCAACTCTTCAGTACACTTTTGTTACCTCTGGAGCCTCTGCCAGGAAGAAGGAATGCCGGGCTGTTGATAGAACGGACACATTGCTAGACTGCTTCCCTGCTGGACTACTGCCTTGCCTGACTGCTGCCTATTTGGACTGCTGCCCTATTGCCCAGCTGCCCTCCTGTGTGAGTCAGACTGATTGGACCTGAACCTGAACCCAGGATCCCAGAATGACTCCAAGAACTAGTCTGCTGGCATCCTGTACAGAGCCACCGAGACATAACAGGCTCCCAACCACCTGAACCAGCATCAAAATCCATCTGGAGCCAGCCCCTGACCCGCCAGTGGTGCCCTACAGGCCCTGGACCCTTGGTGTGGCCTCAGTGGACTTCAATTGATGTTCTTGGGCTCTTCCGGACTATGATCTGGCCTGTTAGTGCGAAAACCTTGTCACTCGCACAGCTCGCCAACACAAACTTGTTGCACTGAATAAATTGTAAATTTTATGAATGCAAAACTGTTGAATACAGTGGACTGCTTTTGCACTGGTATGACGTCAACAAAACAATGGATGTTTAGCTCAAAACCTTGTAATGTGGCAAATCACAAAGCTTAAGCTGTAAAAATAAGAAATAAGTTACAGTTTTACATTTCAAAACGCAAAGACAGACACTGTGGTTGCAGTTGAATGTCAATGTTTTTCTGAAAAGGAATGTAAAACATGCAGACGCATAGCTCGAGCGCAACAAATAAACAACCAATATTTAGTAATGTGGCTCGTTGCGGCCTAGTTATGCTAACTGAACCAAACCTATGTTAAGCATTATTTTTCTAAATAAGAATTAGTTTTTCCCACCTATTTCAAGCACAAATGTTTTCTTTGCTATTTTATGCCCATCCTTCTTATTTGATACTAGGGTGGATTGTGTCTCTCACTTTCCTACCTCTTCACTTGTTCAACTTTGTTTGCGGCACTTTCACAAGCTAGGAATGACTGCAGTCTCATTTTTGTAGATGACAGCAGGACACTGGTAGACAGACAGATGGTATTATTACTATTAGTAACAGGTCCTGCTGGTGTACTTAATTGCTTGAGGAAGCAAAGAATAGAAGCCCCCGATGCTCCCCCTCTCCCAGGGTGCGCTTGTCATATTTCACAAACCCACAAGGCACTAAATGACCTGAGGTTGGTAACTAGCTGGCCTGAGACCTATTGGTGACCGCAGTGAGATGGGCTGTGGAGGGGCAGAATTGCAAGTGACCCTGTGTGGACAGTAGAATGTAAGCCGACAAAGCCCCACAGTCTGTCAGGGACTTCGGCAAGATCACAGATTGAAACTACGTGGCACGTGAGACACACACAGGTGTCTTTCCTGGGAGTCTAATGCGCCAATGTCCAGGGTACTGATGCCCGTTCCACTTGTTCAGAGTGGGAATGAGTGCAACTGCTCACCTCTGGCATCTACTAAGTCATTGAAGTTGACTTTTCCTTCTTGGGATAAAATCCAAATATGCTTTTTTTAATTTTTATTTTTGGGCAGTTTTATATAGTGCGAACTTGGCTTGAGGGGATTAGTGTGCTTTACATGAGCAGCAAATTAAGAAGTCGAGCTGTTGCGGTGCTACCGGGCAGCTGCGCGACAGGTAACAAAAAACGTATCAGGAACTTCATTGAATGAAGCATAAATCTGCATGTGCCTAGTTGTGAATGAAAAGATGCACTTCCAAATGTAAGGATTTCTTCTTCTTGGGTGTGTCTCTATGACAGCCGCGGTGTACAGTGTTATTTATGAAAAGTGATTATTACATCTTCTGTGGGTGTACTGGTTAGACACTTGGTTAGACACTTGGGGCCTCATTTATGAGGCCCCAGTGGCACTTTTGCACCAATGGAGCATCACTTTTTTGACGCTCCGGTGGCACAAAGTGCCACAGCATATTTACAAGGTCACGCAAAGCCACCATACGGTGCTTTTTATTGCCGTGTAAATATGTGCCCCTTTCATGCAGGACACTGTGTTAAAGATGAGTTCCATGGGTGTTGCCGTGGGTTTTCCCACACAACACGCATGGAATCTGAAGCATTCCCATATTCACGAGGCATCGCAAACCTGGGATTGCGTCATAATTCTACGCATGGTAGGCGTGGGAGTGGCATGGGAGTGGCGCAGCAAGGAGAAATAATTTTACTCCTCCTGTTTTTTTTCCGTTTTCTATGCTTGATGCATTCTGCAGCTCGCATAGAAAGAGGCAAATGCCATGAATTATTGTTTTTTGCAGGAAGGTGTCCCTTCATGTACAAAAACAATTATACCCCCAATGCAGGCACCCTGCCAACATGACGCAAGGGTGTCAGTGTTGGCGCACGGCTGCTGCTTGTGCACTGGCGCAGGGGAGAAGGACAGGAATGTGCTGTATCTTATAGATACAGCACATTCCTGCCATTTTTCTTTTGATGCACGGCAGAGCAGCAGAAAGGCCTACAGCGCTGCCGTAAATCAAAAGTTTGTAAATGAGCCCCTTAAAATCTCTTTGTTTTTATCAACTGGTCTTCCTTTTACTAAATCATTTTGAATTTGATATTAACAGGTGCCAGAGGCACTTATTTGAGGTACATTCTAAATTGAATGTAGTAGTGGGCAGTGATTTATAAACTGACAACAAATATGAAAAGAAAATCTGTCTAATAATTAATTAGCAGTAGGTGAACTTTCTTGTACCAGTGCTCCCTCGTTGCCATGGCATTAGGGATCCTGCACTGCTAGGCTGAAGCTCTGTGAAGTTTGGCGATGTCATAGTGTGAAAGATGTGTTCCGCATTGTGACCTGTTCAGCATAAGCAGTAAAAAGACCTGTTGATGTGACTCCAGGCACCAGTGTCCTTGCTTTTCATCGAGCAAGGTCGCAGGATGCTGCTTTCTGCGAATTCACTTGACAAATTTTATTGGTAAGTTTGACATCAATTTTATTGATCAGGAGTATGTCCCAGCACAAGATGAGATAGAAGTTCAGTAGGCAGTTATGTTTACCTAAATGAAAATTGCATGTTTTAGAAGATTTTAATCAGGGCTGATATAAAATGACTTTCTAATTTGACACTACTTGCCTGAACTTTTTTTTGGTACTGACGCTATGTTGTAAATCTGGGGCAGTGTCAAAATCCACGGTTGTTGCATGGAAACGCCTCCCTTCCGGATTATATGGCAACGCAGCGACTTGTGCTGTGTGGTCTTTCACCTTATCTACAAAGCCAAGAAAAGCCACGCAGAGCGGCTTTTGTAGATATTGGCCTGCACTGTGCGCCACCTGAGTATTAAAAAAGTGATACCCCAGTGGCGCAAGGGGCTTGTAAATATGCCATTAACAAAAAGGAGCCTGGGGGTTCAAAAACGGAACAGGTTGCCCCCCACTCAATACTGCAATACAACTCCAAACCTGTTCTTGCTATATATGTGGGAAAACAGCCACCATATATCTTTCAATAAAGACACCCTACTTAGAGTATCACCACATTGGATGTTATTTTCGCCCTAGTGTCGTAGATCACTACATTAATCTAAAAATAGAGTATTCCGCACTATTTTTAGATTAATGTAGTGATCTACGACACTAGGGCGCAGTTGTGAAAATAACATCCACTGTGGTGATACTCTAAGTAGGGCGTCTTTATTGAAAGATATATGGCGTCTGTTTTCCCACACATATAGCAGGAACAGGTTTGGTGCTTGTAAATATGGCCAAAGTATTTAATCTCAAATCACAGTTGTGCTGCATTGAGCTGGTTGTCGGTAGCTGGCTCTAACGTTCTAGTTTTCTGTGCTAATCACAAGTTTGCTGTTCTGAACGGAGTTGCTGAGTTTTCCAGTTGTCACTGATGGTTGGGCTATCAGTACAGGAAGTGGGAGGAAAGGAGTTTGGTTTCATTCGCAATTTTGGATTGGCGGCATTCACTGTGGCCGAGCTGTCTGGAACTACTTGACCTTCATTGCACCACTGTTGATGGATATTTGCATCAGGTTGATTAATGTGTGCTATGTTTTTCCTTTTCAAGGGTGGCAAATATAATTTGGTGTATGAAATGTAATGTACAAGAAATTGGTATCCCAAAAAATGCAGATTGATACTCGCATTAGAAAGACACATGCAGAAGTGGCTTTTCTTCAAGCAATGGCCCTGATACCTTGATACAGGGATAACTTTGTGCATTAGTGGGGAACCACAAATTACTTTGCTTCCTATAGCTCATAGATGGCTAGAGTTGTAATATTAATACATCAAACATTGCCTTTCTCATTTATTTGTATTCATTGAGACTCCTTGGACAGATTCATTTATCTGGCTAGATTACTTTGTGACTTTGCCATCACAGTCAAAAACTCCTACACACCTAACTTCGACTTTTAAAGTTTTGTGAGGAGGTTATGCAGCATTATCGTAGACATGGTGACATAAGTGTTATTTGGGGGTTTAAACTTTAACCTAGTTCTTAATTCAGAACTCGATAGCAGACACAGATGACTAGCGGCCCCAGTGCAGCTTATGCCTTGCAACAAATCATTGAGCATGATGGTTTAGTGGATGTATGGTGTAAGCTGCGGGGGAAGCAAAGGCCTCTACTCATAGTGCTCTGCTGCCCACAACTCATATTTGAGGAATGATTTCTTGCTTCAATCCCCCAAGGTGGTACCCTGGGTCCACTCCCTTGAGTACTAACCCTGCAAATTATCTGACCACTCTTCCGTTGTACTTGCCATTATGTTGCCCAACTTACTTTAAAGACATGAACCTTGGGTGTTTCCATCATCAGCTTTAGGGGATGCAGTATTCAGAGCAAAGGGGACGGGCCTTAGATGAATATTTTGAACAGAATGTAGGGTCTGTTGCCCCTTATCAGACAATCTCAGAAGCATTTAAAGTTTACATAAGATGGACAGCAATTTCAGAGCATATGAAGTCCTTAAATCCATGTGGACCTGGCTTTGGAGTCTTAAGAGGGAGATAAATAGGGTTCACTGAGCGAATATCACCCTCCAAAATATCCCCAAACACAAATATCGAGTTTTTAATATTGATGTAAAAAATATTGACATCCTATATTTATTATTGTAAGTACAAATTTAAAAAAATGTATAGATAAGAAAAATATAGTTGTACAAAATATCGATTTTAATATATAAAAAATTATATTAAATATATAAAAAAATAAAATTAACTTAAAAAATTAATTGGATTTAATATACATGTGAATGAATATAACAAATGAATTTAATTTAAACATACGTATATAAAATGTAACATATTCTGCTCCAAGCTTCTCCCCCGGTCCAAGGAAAGATTGGCCGCACTCACGGGGTCGTTGTCAAATCAAAGGTATTTATTTAGCTACCAAAATCACACAGGACGCGTGCCCATTGCGGTGCCCTGTATCTGTCGGTAATGTTGTTTATCAAATAAGAAAATATTATTTCTTAAGCAAAAGTCAGCAAATTCAATAAGCATTTCATTATGTTCTAACAATTGTAATGATCATCCTTTAAGAAAATAGTGTATAGCTTGTAGGCCTTTCTCATGCTCTATAACTGAATATATATACTGGTAATATCCAGTGCAATCATTACCATATCCTGTTCCCATGAGATGTCCATTATGTTCTTAATGAAGTGGTTGGTATCTCGATTATATGACGGCAAAATTCTTTCAAAGTCTGAGAAAAAGTAATCGGCAAATTGGACATGGCTTCAGTCAGGCAACCAATAGAAGAAACAATAGGCCGCCCTGGTGGTCTTTTGCCGTCCTTGTGTATCTTAGGCAGGGGATAAAAAGTTGCCGTTACAGGGTATGGACATGTCAGGAATTTATGTTCATTATCATTAATCATATTTCTGTCTGCCCATTTCTGAATTAGATCATGATACAGTTGAATACATATATATTCCTCTTTTGAGATTTTCACATGGCATTTTGTGTCTGATAGTTGGCGTAGAGCTTCTTGAATATAGAATTGCAGTGACATAAGAACTACATTTCCCCCTTTATCGGAAGGTTTACATATTATATCTGGGTCGTTCTGTAGCCTCTGCAATGCCTGTTGTTGTCCCTTTGTTAGATTACTTTTTAAATTAGATGTTGGTGTCATTCTCATTGGTAGTAGGTCTTGTTTCACTGCTTCCTCAAAAACATCTATTGTGTCGAAAGTGGTCATTGGCATATAAGTTGATTTCGGTCTAAAGTTGGTAGTTACAGTTCTCTGATTGATGCCAAAGCTCCTCGCTTCCGAAACGTTAAGGCATGCTTCTTGTGAACTCGTAGGTTCTTGACTTGCCAGTAATTGCAATGTCCGAAGATCTTATCCCAACAATACATTGGTGCTTAATTTTGATCGTTCTTCTTGGAGAAGAACAATTAATTGTTCCATGTCTTGTTGTTGTAGCCCTCTCATTTTGAAAAATGTCTGCAATTTCAATTTCTGTGTGAAGAGAAAAATGTAATATATATATATATTTATTTTAAAACATTTTGTAAACTATTTAATTTATTATTATAACAATTTATAAATAAATAAATATATAAATATATATATAACACCAATGTTCACCTTCACAGAAAAAAGCAAGCGGAACACATGCACCGGGATAGACAGAGGATTTAATGGAACAAAACAGAGCCCAGTCCTTTGCAGTCCATGAAACGCTGTAGTGTTGGGCAGACGCAATTCTGGCCGGTTTGGCCGTCTTCAGTGCCAGTCTCACAGGCTGCTGGAAATCTCCCGGATGAAGCGGAGACCACTCCCTTTGAAGCCGTCCCACAGCTCCTCCTCCCAACTGCAGGTGTGTGCTAACTGTTTCCAACTCCGAGTGAACTGCATGATGGTCAGCATAGTTCATCGTGGTGTCACATTAAGTAATCCGAGTACCAAACATCCTGAGATGTCCCTAATGTTCGGCGTTAAGCAATGTGCCTCCATAGCGCACCCAGGTGAGGTAAACCCGTTCCGACCTCCGTCTTATCCCTTAATCAGGCAGCACAATGCCGCCTCCTCTCTCCCCATTGCAAAAGAGTACCGCTCAGTGGCAATAGCTTTGCTTGGAGTGCACCGCATATAGCACTTTCTGTACTCACACCAAAGATTTTTTTGCTGATGTATGCGGTGCTCCTGAACGAGAGGGCGTGTCCCAACCGGTCTCAGCAGAACCGGACATAGATACACCACCAATGCTCACCTTCACAGAAAAAAGCAAGCGGGACACATGCTCCGGGATAGACAGAGGATTTAATGGAACAAAACAGAGCCCAGTCCTTTGCAGTCCATGAAACGCTGTACTGTTGGGCAGACGCGTTTCTGGCTGATTTGGCTGTCTTCAGTGCCAGTCTCACAGGCTGCTGGAAATCTCCCGGATGAAGTGGAGACCACTCCCTTTGAAGCCGTCCCACAGCTCCTCCTCCCAACTGCAGGTGTGTGCTAACTGTTTCCAACTCCGAGTGAACTGCATGATGGTCAGCATAGTTCATTGTGGTGTCACATTAAGTAATGCGGGTACCAAACATCCTGAGATGTCCCTAATATTCGGCGTTGAGCAATGTGCCTCCATAGCGCACCCAGGTGAGGTAATCCCGTTCCGACCTCCGTCTTATCCCTTAATCAGGCAGCACAATGCCGCCTCCTCTCTCCCCATTGCAAAAGAGTACCTGTGAGAAGTTGGCCTGATATGTGGTGTTTCCAATTCTGGAACCACCTTGTATCAGTCCAAACAATCCCTTATGGTGTCTGGTTGTAAGTCAACCTTATTAGACAAGCTATCCTAGGGGTAGCATGGACTTAACTTAAGAGGTCGTGTTAAGCGAGCTGTTTTACCACATACAATCCTGTAATACCAAATGAAAGGACACCACACAAGTATATATTATAAAAATATATGTGTTTATTTCTAAATTAATCCCCAGTACTCTTTATGAGCAAAGGGGCACAAGCGTTAAATCAAAAGCACAGTATAACATATAAAGTTGCACAATTATGGATGAGGGCGGGTGGCTACTCAAACCATATACTAAAAAAATGGTATAAGAGATACCAATCGAACAGTGGTTAGGCCTAGGGCCTAGAGAATCGCTGGGAGCAGTCAGGACTAGCAATGCTGAAGTCGGGAGAAGCCCTCAGAATTCGGGTGCAGCACGTAAAGTGCGGCTTGCACCAATGCAATGTCAATGGTGCGTAAAAGTTACACAAAGTTAGTTTAAAGATACTTCCGCTGAACCTAGAGGAACAAAACTTAAGACACAGACCCTAGAGGTGTGTACCAACGTGGGCACACCAGCATTGCAATGTTACCTCACCCACAGGAAGTGGGTGCACAGGGTCGAAGTGGCGTCGGGTTTTGACACGCAGGCTCTTGGTGCTTGGAGCTGAAGATGCTGCAGGCGATGGGAAGCAGAAGTGTCCGGTGTGATCCAAGGGTGGATCGAAGTCGAGATGAATCTGAAAGCAGAGGGGACAGAGTCTGGGTCACTCAGCAGTGACCAGGGTGGAACCAGGATGGAACCAGGCAATGTCGGGCGCAATCAGATGGTTGTTGAGAGGCTTCTCTCCGCTGTCACGTGGGCTCTGGGGCATCTGCGACGTCCAGGAGCAGGTCACGATCTGTCCCACGCAGGCTCTCGCGGTCAGCACCGTCGGCTTCAAGATTGCAGCAAACAGCACTTGGCAAAAGCAATCCACGCGGAACCGGGAGATTGCTTCTCACTCAGACCAGGAGGGTCAGAGTGGGGGCTCCTTTTCACAGGAGCTGGTGCAGATCTGGAGCAACCAGAAAAGCAAGTCAGTTTTGGGTTTTCGTCAGCACAGGGGCCACAAGCCAGCTGGCAAGTGACCGGGCCAACGCGTCGAGCCAACACAAGCAGAAGGGCCCCACGCAGCACTTGTCGAGTGTGGAGGGGGTAGCTTTGGTGCAAGTGTAGCTCAGGGTTGGGGCTTCTCAAACCCCGGTGTACTGCTTCGAGGGTCACTCGTGGGCTGCACGGTTAGCGTCTCGTGGCCTTTTCAAGATGGCGTGCCCCACGCTTCCGGTCGCCTCCACGGGTCTCAGCTCTGTAGGGACTGTGGATCGGGCTGGAGGAAGGCAGGCAAGCTTCATCTCATCGATCTCCGTTGCTCGAGTTCCAGCGGGAACTACAACAAAGCAAGGGTCGAGGTGCTGGATGGTACCTGTTTGCACAGGGTGGTCACTCCTTGACCACAAGGGAGATTCTTCAGTCTTCTACGTTGAGTAGGATGTCGAAGGGTCTAGAGTTTTGTTTCTTATGTTTCTTTAGGATAATCTGAGTTGCATTGGCACTTCTCCCACTCTTATTCGAATCTGGTGGGCTGGACATCCTGCTAGGTCCCCTCCTATGGGTGGGACCCAGGAAGGGGGTGGATACACCCCTTTCCTTTGATCCAGGCCGCGCTGGGACTGGGGCTGGTGTGCCCCAGAACCGGTTTGGCCGGATTATGCAAGGTGCAGCCTTGTGCTCCCCAGGCAGTGTCTGGTTTCTTTGAAACCTCCCTGCTACAATCCACTATCTCCTGTCTGGGGTGATTTAACAGCGCCCTGCGACAGGAAACCTTTTGTCCAGGCCACCATTTGCTGAGTTTCGGTCAGCAGCAGGAGGCCAGACCCGTGTCTGTGGCAGAGGCATCCATTTTGTGGATCTGAGGCTCTTTTAAAATCAACCGCGTTTCAGTAAAGTAACATGTATTCTCCCTCTAGAAGGGTGGAATGCTACCCCCATCGCAAGAACTGGCGAGGGGGTAATATTCCAATTCGTATGACACCTTACACGACATGTTTTGATAAAGCCAAACCAAAGTTGCTATATAACCGCGAGGATTATAAGGCACTTAATAGTATATGGTATGGCATTATCCCGGATCAGCTTAGGGACTTGTTCCCGACAGCTGCAGACAGGCTCAGCTCATGCCAGAGCTCCATCTCACATTAAACCACGCACTATGCCTCCAGGATTGATAAGGCCTTCCATAGGAGTGACTCACAGGTTTATATGTGTCCAGATATAGGTTTAGATATAGGTATACTATATCTAAGCAAGGGGTGATTACACCCACTTGCCCCAGCTGCGTGATCAGCCAGTTGTGTCAATTTAAGAACCATCCAGGGGTGGCAAAAGCTATGCTTCAGCCCCTGGTAGGCCTTGGTGGCACCTATGCCCTGAGCACCTATAGTGCATGGTACAGGGGCTGACAAGGAGTCCATTTTCCAATTGTGGTATGTACCTATAGCACATGTATTACAAATTTAGAGAGAGAACAGCAGGCTTGGGGTCTGATTAGCAGGCCCACAGCCTCATTAAGTCGAAAACCAGTGAAGCAAAAAGCAAAAATTGGGGTGACCATAGGATAGCAGACCCTACTCTCCTACACAACCCCCCCCAAACGCAGGGACATTAAACTTAACCTTGACCAGATAAGTCTTCATGTTCTAAGTGGAAGTACCTGGAGAGACCATCTGCATTACCATGGTCAGTCCCTGGGCGGTGCTCCACTGTAAATTCCATCCCCAGTAGGGAAATGGACCACCTGAGCAGTTTGGGATTTTCACCCTTCATCTGATTTAGCCACAAGAGGGGCTTATGGTCTGTCTGAATTAGGAAGTGAGTACCAAACAAGTATGGCCTCAACTTCTTCAGGGCCCAAACCACAGCAAAGGCCTCCCTCTCAATAGCTGACCAACGTTTCTCCCTTGGGGTCAGCCTTCTGCTAATAAAAACAATGGGCTGGTCTTGACCATCTTGATTAAGTTGTGAAAGCACAGCTCTCACCCCAACTCAGAAGCATCTGTCTGTACAATGAACTGTTTGGAGTAGTCAGGACTCTTCAGGATAGGTGCAGAGCACATGGCCTTCTTCAGGTCATCAAATGCCTTTTGACAGCTAACTGTCCACTGAACCGTTTTGGGCATCTTCTTGGATGTCAAGTCATTCAATGGTGTCACAATGGACCCATAGTTCTTTACAAATTTTCTGTAATACCCAGTCAGGCCCAAGAAGGCTCTGACTTGTGTCTGGGTAGTTGGAGGAGCCCAGTCCTGTATGGTCTGGATCTTGCTCTCCAATGGTTGAACCTGACCCCCACCTACTAGGTGGCCCAGGTACACAACCTTGCTCTGCCCTATCTGGCACTTGGTGGCCTTGATAGTCAGGCCTGCCTTTTGCAGGGCCTCCAGAACCTTCTTCAGGTGGATCAGGTGATCCTCCCAGGTGGAGCTAAAGACAGCAATATCATCTATTGCCCGCCTGGGACGACTCCTGGTGGCCTCCCGCCCTGGGCACCGCACCCAAACCGACAGACCATGCACGAAACCTGGGCGTCATCCTGGACTCCTCCCTCTCCATGACCAGGCAAGTCAACAACGTCTCCTCGGCGTGCTTCAACATCCTACGCATGCTACGGAAGATCTTCTGGTGGATCCCCACCGAGACCAGAAAGACCGTCACCCAGGCCCTCGTCACCAGCCGGCTGGACTACGGCAACGCCCTCTACGCCGGCACCACCGCCAAGCTCCAGAAGAGACTCCAGCGGATCCAGAACGCCTCAGCCAGACTCATCCTCGACATCCCACGAACCAGCCACATCTCCGGACATCTGAGAGACCTTCACTGGCTCCCCGTCAACAAAAGAATCACCTTCCGCCTCCTCACCCACGCACACAAAGCCCTACACGACCAAGGCCCGAGCTACCTCAACAGCCGAGTCAACTTCTACGCTCCCAAACGCCACCTCCGATCAGCCAACCACGCCCTCGCCGCCGTCCCCCGCATCCGAAGAGCGACGACAGGAGGAAGGTCCTTCTCCTACCTGGCCGCCAAGACCTGGAACTCCCTCCCGACCGACCTGCGCCTGACCCAAGACCACCTCTCCTTCAGGAAGAAGCTGAAGACCTGGCTGTTCGAGCAGTAGCGGCACCCTCCCCCCCCCCCCCCCCCCCCCAGCGCCTTGAGACCCTACGGGTATGTAGCGCGCTTTATAAGTGTCACTGATTGATTGATTGATCTAGATATGCTGCGCAAAAGTCATCCAACCCAGCAAGGACTTGATTCACCAACCTTTGGAAGGTGGCAGGTGCATTCTTCAAACCAAAGGGCATTACCACAAACTGATAATGTCCACTAGGGGTAGAGAATGCTGTTTTGGCTTTTTTTCTTGGCTTTTTTCTTCAGCTAGTCTGATTTGCCAGTAGCCAGCTGTCAAATCAAATGTGCTCAGAAACTTGGCAGAAGCCAATTTATCAATGAGCTCATCTGCTCTTGGAATGGGATGTGCATCTGTCCTAGTGACAGCATTGAGACCTCTGTAGTCCACACAAAACCTAATTTCTCTCTTTCCATCTTTGGTATGAGGTTTTGGGACAAGGACCACTGGGCTAGCCCATGGGCTCTCTGATGGCTCAATCACTCCAAGCTCCAACATCTTTTGCACCTCAGCCATTATACAATCCCTGACATGGTCAGGTTGCCTGTAGATCTTATTCTTCACAGGCAGACTGTCACCAGTGTCCACCTCATGGGTGCACCAGTTAGTCTGGCTGGGTGTGAGTGAAAACATATGCCTGTGGGCCTGCAACACCTGTCTGCAGTCCACCTGTTGCTGCTCAGTGAGGCTGCCTGCCAAGGCTACTCCATCAACTGAACCATCATCAGGGTTCTGGGAAAGCAGGTCTGGGAGAGGGTCACTCTCTTCCTCCTGATCCCCATCTGTGGCCATGAGGAGACTCATGTCCTCCCTGTCAACAAATGCTTTCAAACGGTTCACATGGAGCACCCTGTGGGGGCTCCTAGGGGTGCCAAAGTCAACCACATAGGTGACTTCTCCCTTTTTCTCAATGATAGGGTAGGGTCCAGTCCATTTGTCCTGGAGTGCTGCTGGGCCCACTGGGTCCAACACCCACACCTTCTGCCCTGGCTGGAACTCAACCAGAACAGCCTTTTGGTCATGCCAAGCTTTCTGTAATTCTTGGCTGGCCTCCAGGTTTTTGGATGCTCTCTCCATGTATTCAGCCATCCTGGAGCGGAGACCAAGTACATAGTCCACAATATATAGCTTAGGCTTTTTGAGAGGTAACTCCCATCCTTCCTTCACCAAACACAGTGGACCCCTCACAGGGTGGCCAAACAAAAGTTCAAAAGGGCTGTAGCCAACCCCCTTCTGTGGGACCTCTCTGTAAGCAAAGAGCAAGCAGGGTAAAAGGATGTCCCATTTCCGCCTACGCTTCTCTGGTAGACCTTTTATCATTCCCTTTAGGGTCTTGTTGAACCTTTCAACAAGCCCATTGCACTGTGGATGGTAGGGTGTGGTAAACTTATAGTTTACTCCACACTCTTTCCACATTGCTTTTAAGTATCCAGACATAAAGTTGGTACCTCTGTCTGAAAGAACCTCCTTTGGAAAGCCCACTCTTGAGAAAACTGCAATGAGGGCTTTTGCCACCACAGGTGCTGTGGTGGTCCTCAGGGGAATTGCCTCTGGGTACCTGGTGGCATGATCCACTACCACCAGTATAAATCTGTGCCCAGATGCTGTTTGAGGATCCATGGGACCCACAATATCTATTCCAACTCTTTCAAAGGGTACCCCCACCAAGGTAGGGGTATCAGGGGGGCCTTTGTTGTGCCACCTGACTTACCACTGGCTTGGCAAGTGACACAGGAGCGACAAAACTCCTTGACATTTTCTGACATGTGAGGCCAGTGAAAGTGTGGAATAAGCCTGTCCCAAGTCTTATTCTGGCCTAAGTGTCCTGCAAGGGGAATATCATGGGCCAAGGTGAGAAGGAAACCCCAAAACTTCAAAGGTATAACCAACCTCCTGGTGGCACCAGGCTTGGGGTCTCTAGCCTCTGAGTAAAGGAGTCCATCATCCCAATAAACTTTATGGGCACCTTGAGCATTCCCTGCAGCCTCAGCAGCAGCTTGCTGTCTGAGGGGTTCAAGTAAAGGGCAATCTAATTGGGCCTGCCCCAGGTCTGCCCTTGAGGGTCCCCCTGTCCCCAGAAACTCAACCTGGTCAGGTTCAAGCTCCTCAGAGACAGTCTCCTCTTGGACTGCAGAATCAGTTTCCTGTGAAACCTGATCCTCAACCTGGGGCAAGTGGGAAGGCACAGCCTTAACCCTCTTGCTCCTTCTCTTGGGTTGTGGTTGGTCTAATGTTTCAAGATCCACCACTAGTTCAGGAAGGCATTTCTTAGCCTGAGACCTTGTCACTGCAAGGACATGAGCTGAAATCCCTAGCATTTCTGCATGAGTCCTGTACTCCACTTCTGACCAAACTGAGCTTTCAAGATCATTGCCTAACAGACAGTCTACTGGGAGGTCTGCACTCACAACAACTTTCTTTAGGCCATTTACCCCTCCCCAGGAGAAGTTCACAGCAGCCACACTATGTGAAGTAGTGGAGTTGCTTGCATTGGTCACTAGGTAACTTTCACCTAGTACAATCTGACCAGGGTCCACAAAGTCTGGTGTCACCATAGTGACACTGGCACAAGTGTCCCTGTAGGCCTGAGCCAGTTTCTCATTGATTAAGGGAGTCTGCCTATATTTGCCCAGGTTACTGGGGCTCACTGCAGTGGTCAAAGATAAGTCCACATCATATAGGAGAACTGCCTGTGTGGGGATTCTGACAAGGCCAGATTCCACCTCAGTACCCAAGGTTAACCCTACTAACCCCTTAGGTTGTGCACTACCACTGCCGACTGCACTAGGGGGTGCAGGTGTTTTAGGAGCTGCAGTGGTAGGAACTGGATTTTTCTTAGTGCATTCACTGCCCCAGTGTGAAACTGATTTGCAGGTATTACACCAAGGTTTCTTTGGGCCATCATTCTTCTTTTTCTTTTTGTCATTTTGGGAACCACCCTCCTTATTACTAGTTTGGGGGCCTGAAGAATTCTGGTCCTTTTCGTTATCTTTCTGATTCCCACCCTTCTGGTCTGTTTTCTTCTGGTCACCATGGTTCTGGGGTTTCTGCTTAATCCTTGTTCTGACCCATTTGTCCGCCTTCTTTCCCAATTCTTGGGGAGAGGTCAGATCAGAGTCAATAAGGTATTGATGTTACAGCTGGTTCTGACAGTTATTAAGGATCTGCTCTCTCATTATAAGATTGTATAATCCTGTATAGTCTGAGACTTTACTTCCCTGCAGCCAACCCTCCAAAGCCTTAGTGGCACAATCAACAAAATCAGTCCAGTCCTGAGTCTGTGCTTTTTGGGTGTCTCTGAACAGCAACCAGTATTGCTCAGTGGTTAGGCCAAACCCTTCAATAAGAGCACTCTTCAGGACAGAGTAGTTGTTGGCATCCTCAGGTCTAACTGTGAGGAGCCTATCCCTCCCTTTCTCAGAAAAGGAGTACCATAAAATTGCTGCCCACTGATCCTCAGGAACCTGCTGTACCATGCAGGCTCTCTCAAGAGCAGTCATCCATTTGTGGATGTCATCCCCTTCCTTGTAGGGGGGCACCATTTTTGTCAGGTTTCTATTATCATAGCTCCTGTCTTTATCTTTAGGAATTTTGCTGCCACCAGTGGCATCTAAGCCACACAACTTTCTTTCTCTTGCTAAAGCAAGTTTAGCTTGAGCCAAGGCTATCTCTTCCCTCTCTATCTGGAGTTGGACAGCCCTCATACTGGCCCTATGCTCTTTCCTCTGGGGGGAAGTCATTCCCCTTTGAGATCCTCTTGAGACACTAGAAACATGAGAGTCCCCTGATGGAGATCTCACCCTCCTGTTGCCTGGGAGAATTAGTTTATGGGATCTGGGGAGGTGCTGGCCCTCACCACTCCCTAGTAGGTCTAGATTGGTCTGGTTAAGCCTGCCAATCTGTACCTGGGTCACCCTCTGATCCTGATCTTCAGGCTCCTCTATCTCTGAGCCTTCTTCTTCCTCTTCCTCCTCTTCATCTTCTTCTGGAAGATTCTCATTCTCAGGGGAGTTCACCCCCTCTCCTGAATCTAAGGGAGCCTGACTCACCTTATCTAAGTCATCCTTTTCCAGGATAGCTATCAGGGAAGGAATGGTAGGGCCTCTGCCCTTCTTTAGCCCCCTTGCTGTGCACAAGGCACCCAAGTCTTTGTGGCTAAGGTTGTCATATCTGGAAGTTGCCTTGGTAGGGTCAACTGTTACAGGAGCAGAGCCTGAGGCTCCACCTGCATCAGACATGACTGCTAGTGAGGTGTAAGTGATGCACTTACCTACACTAAGTGTTTTCCTACTGTACCTTGCTAGTGAGTTGTAGTCAGGGTGTGCTAATCCCTTTAATCTACAACTACTAAGTTCAGTAGAACTTAATATGCTAAGCTTTTGATTTATATGTACCTAAGGTACTTGATGTGATCTTTCAATTTGATATAAAGATTGCAATGGTAAAACAAACAGCAAGCTCAAATCCGCACCGCTGCGCACCAATGTGAGAAGTTGGCCTGATATGTGGTGTTTCCAATTCTGGAACCACCTTGTATCAGTCCAAACAATCCCTTATGGTGTCTGGTTGTAAGTCAACCTTATTAGACAAGCTATCCTAGGGGTAGCATGGACTAAGCAGCCTTAAAGGCTTAACTTAAGAGGTTGTGTTAAGACACCACACAAGTATATATTATAAAAATATATGTGTTTATTTCTAAATTAATCCCCAGTACTCTTTATGAGCAAAGGGGCACAAGCGTTACATCAAAAGCACAGTATAACATATAAAGTTGCACAATTATGGATGACGGCGGGTGGCCACTCAAACCATATACTAAAAAAATGGCATAAGAGATACCTATCAAACAGTGGTTAGGCCTAAGGCCTAGAGAATTGCTGGGAGCAGTCAGGACTAGCAATGCTGAAGTCGGAAGAAGCCCGCAGAATTCGGGTGCAGCACGTAAAGTGCGGCTTGCACCAATGCAATGTCAATGGTGCGTAAAAGTTATACAAAGTTAGTTTAAAGATACTTCCGCTGAACCTAGAGGAACAAAACTTAAGACACAGACCCTAGAGGTGTGTACCAACGTGGGCACACCGGCGTTGCAATGTTACCTCACCCACAGGAAGTGAGTGCACAGGGTCGAAGTGGCGTCGGGTTTTGATACGCAGGCTCTTGGTGCTTGGAGCTGAAGATGCTGCAGGCGATGGGAAGCAGAAGTGTCCGGTGTGATCCAAGGGTGGATCGAAGTCGATATGAATCTGAAAGCAGAGGGGACAGAGTCTGGGTCACTCAGCAGTGACCAGGACGGAACCAGGCAATGTCGGGCGCAATCAGATGGTTGTCGAGAGGCTTCTCTCCGCTGTCACGTGGGCTCTGGGGCATCAGCGACGTCCAGGAGCAGGTCACGATCTGTCCCATGCAGGCTCTCGCCGTCAGCACCGTCGGCTTCAAGATTGCAGCAAACAGCACTTGGCAAAAGCAATCCCCGCGGAACCGGGAGATTGCTTCTCACTCAGACCAGGAGGGTCAGAGTGGGGGCTCCTTTTCACAGGAGCTGGTGCAGATCTGGAGCAACCAGAAAAGCAAGTCGGTTTCGGGTTTTCGTCAGCACAGGGGCCACAAGCCAGCCGGCAAGTGACCGGGCCAACGCATCGAGCCAACACAAGCAGAAGGGCCCCACGCAGCACTCGTCGAGTGTGGAGGAGGTAGCTTTGGTGCATGTAGCTCAGGGTTGGGGCTTCTCAAACCCCGGTGTACAGCTTCGAGGGTCACTCGTGGGCTGCACGGTCAGCGTCTCGTGGCCTTTTCAAGATGGCGGGCCCCACGCTTCCGGTCACCTCCACGGGTCTCAGCTCTGCAGGGACTGTGGATCGGGCTGGAGGAAGGCAGGCAAGCTTGATCTCGTCGATCTCTGTCGCTCGAGTTCCGGCGGGAACTGCAACAAAGCAAGGGTCGAGGTGCTAGATGGTACCTGTTTGCACAGGGTGGTCACTCCTTGACCACAGGGGAGATTCTTCAGTCTTCTACGTTGAGTAGGATGTCGAAGGGTCCAGAGTTTCGTTTCTTATGTTTCTTCAGGATAATCTGAGTTGCATTGGCACTGCTCCCACTCTTATTCGAATTTGGTGGGCTGGACATCCTGCTAGGTCCCCTCATACGGGTGGGACCCAGGAAGGGGGTGGATACATCCCTTTCCTTTGATCCAGGCCGCGCTGGGACTGGGGCTGGTGTGCCCCAGAACCGGTTTGGCCGGAATATGCAAGGGGCAGCCTTGTGCTCCCCAGGCAGTGTCTGGTTTCTTTGAAACCTCCCTGCTACAATCCACTATCTCCTGTCTGGGGTGGTTTAACACTGCCCTGCGACAGGAAACCTTTTGTCCAGGCCACCATTTGCTGAGTTTCGGTCAGCAGCAGGAGGCCAGACCCGTGTCTGTGGCAGAGGCATCCATTTTGTGGATCTGAGGCTCTTTTAAAATCAACCGCGTTTCAGTAAAGTAACATGTCTTCTCCCTCTAGAAGGGTGGAATGCTACCCCTGTCACCAGAACTGGCGAGGGGGTAGTATTCCAATTCGTATGACACCTTACACGACATGTTTTGATAAAGCCAAACCAAAGTTGCTATATAACCGCAAGGATTATAAGGCACTTAATAGTATATGGTATGGCATTATCCCGGATCAGCTTAGGGAGTTGTTCCCGACAGCTGCAGACAGGCTCAGCTCATGCCAGAGCTCCATCTCACATTAAACCACGCACTCTGCCTCCAGGATTGATAAGGCCTTCCATAGGAGTGACTCACAGGTTTATATGTGTCCAGATATAGGTTTAGATATAGGTATACTATATCTCAGCAAGGGGTGATTACACCCACTTGCCCCAGCTGAGTGATCAGCCAGTTGTGTCAATTTAAGAACCAGCCAGGGGTGGCAAAAGCTATGCTTCAGCCCCTGGTAGGCCTTGGTGGCACCTATGCCCTGAGCACCTATAGTGCATGGTACAGGGGCTGACAAGGAGTTCATTTTCCAATTGTGGTATGTACCTATAGCACATGTATTACAAATTTAGAGAGAGAACAGCAGGCTGGGGGTCTGATTAGCAGGCCCACAGCCTCAGTAAGTCGAAAACCAGTGAGGCAAAAAGCAAAAATTGGGGTGACCATAGGATAGCAGACCCTAATCTCCTACAGTACCGCTCAGTGGCAATAGCTTTGCTTGGGGGGGGCGCCGCATATAGCACTTTCTGTACTCACACCAAAGTTTTTTTGCTGATGTATGCGGTGCTCCTGAACAAGAGGGCGTGTCCCAACCGGTCTCAGCAGAACCGGACATAGATACACCACCAATGCTCACCTTCACAGAAAAAAGCAAGCGGGACGCATGCTCCGGGATAGACAGAGGATTTAATGGAACAAAACAGAAGAAAGTTTGCTGTCTTGGTACTTCAATTTGGTGAGCCCAAAAGACAACACGAATCCCAAATTCAGGCACTGATGTGTTTATTTATGGAGCTGCAAGATCTGACGCATTTCGGGCAGTTGCCCTTGCTCGCAGATGGATATATATATATATATATATATATATATATATATATATCTCCAAACGGGTCCTCAGCAAGGCACTCGGAGCAACGATCAGCCACGCTACCTTAAAGAAAACAGCAGGACCAGGTATTCCGTGAGTTGTTAGTTTATTTCAGCAACAAACGGCAGCATAAATTACTATTCCCATTCCAGTGAGTGCAACAATAGGCAAAGTGTTTGATAGTGGAGGGGTAAAATTTACTATTCCCACTCCAGGGTGTGCAACAGTAGGGAAAGTGTTGGATAGCAGAGCGGTATAAATTACTAATCCCATTCCAGCGTGTGCAACAGTAGGGAAAGTGCTGGATAGCTGAGGGGTAAAAATTACTATTCCCACTCTGGTGAGTGCAACAGTAGGGTGAGTGTTTTATATTCGAGGGGTAGAAATTACTATCACCACTCCAATGAGTGCACCAGTAGGGAAAGTGCTGGACACTGTAGTAAAAAAATTACTATTCACACTGAAAGACTTAAAAAAAAATATATATATATATATATATATATATATATATATATATATATATATATATATCAAAAATATAATAAAAAAATTAATAATCAATATTCTAAATTACTGTTTAAAACATATAAAAACAACACATAGCAATAGAAATTACATATAACGAAAGCTTACAAATACTATATACAAAAAATAACAAATACATTTACCAACACATATTTATTATAAAATAGTTACAAAAGTATATAATTTCCTAACCTATAACACCATACTAATAATAAAACACTTCACACTTCTTAATTAAATGTATTTACATATTTTACATAATTAATAAACAATTACAAAATTCTTACTAATAAAAGAATTATAAACATTAATCTACTACACACTTTAACACTATAATTTGCACAACACAAACTAAACCAAACTATCAAATAATAAAACACATTTAGAAATTATCTTAAAATTATAATCAATTACTATGAACAACTATTAATTAAATTATTAAACTGTATTTAATACCCACCCTTTACCCTGTTTTAAAAATAAATGTAACAAAAAATATTGAAACATTGCCCAAAAATGAATCTATTAACATTAATTAACAACTATATATTAATTAAATACAAATTACTTCCGACCATTTACGCCTACAAACACCACAACACACACTTAAAATTAATTAGACAATTACCATAATTAATTTACAAATTAATTAAATTTAATTAACAACCAATTATTAATTCAAAAAATTAAATTAAATTACTTTCCACCATTTACATCTACAAACACCACAACACACACCTAAAATAAAAGACATAATTACCATAATTATTTAATTAATATTTATTATTTGAAATGTAAAATACATTTCATTTCTTTATTTATTTAAAAGGTTTTATATGGCGCTGGCTCCACCCGGGGGTTTTTGAGCGCATTACATTTGAATGACAATAGTACATGGAATACAAAACAATGGTGTCCAAAAGAAGCATTCAGACAGGACGGAATTTGAGAACAACATTGAGTAACATAGCTTGACTTAAAAAAAATGCAAAGAAATAGCAATTTACAATGAAACACGTAAATAGAGTAATTACAAATTATTACACAGTATAAAGGAGTTCGAATCATTTTTTGTGAATAAGGAAGGGTTGTGCGAGTGAGAGAAAGGGGGAGAGGAAGTGTTCGGAAAGGGGTGGTAGGGTGGAAGAAAAGGTGAAGATGGGTAGGGAAGGGGTGAATAGGTGAGGCCCACACAGGCGGGGTGAAGAGAGGGGGAAGACGGGGTTTCAAGAAGGGGGGAGGGTATAACAGGTATGTTAATGGAAGGATTAAGGACCCCAATATTTGTTGAGCAGGTGCATTTTAAGGTCTTTCTTTAAACTGGCATATGAAGGGTTGAGTCATAGCTCTTTAGGGAGGGCAGTCCAGATGCTGGGAGCCTTACCAGAGAAGGAGCGAGATGGCACAGCTTTCTTTTTTAACAGATGGGGGACGAGGAGGAGACAGTTGGTGCTTCTCATTGGACGGGTACTGCCCTCTTTATTGAGTTTGTTTGAGAGGCAAAGCGGGGTCTTTTGATGAAGGGCTTTGTACATAATGCAGGCTATTTTAATGGGGGATCTGCCTTTAATAAGAAGCCATTTAAGGGTCTTAAGAGCAGGCAAGATGTGCTCAGAGCGTTTGCAGTGAGTTGTAAGCATGGCCGCTAGGTTGAGAACAGATTTTAGTTGGCAAAGTGGACTTTGGGAGATCCAGAGAGTAGGGCGTTGCCATAGTCAATTTTCGAGAGGACTAGCGATTGGACAACAGATTTGAAATCTTCCGCTGGAATGAAAGGTTTGATTTTTTTGAGATGTGGAGCGTGAAAAGTGCTCTGTTTCCCGAATTCTTTATATGGGAATTGAGCGTTAACTTACTGTCAATGGTGATGCCAAGGGATTTTACTGATTCGGATAAGGAGAACGAACAGTTTAGGGTATTAAGGTCAGAGATCCATGTTTGGATGGGAAGTTTCTTGTTTTAAGGAGAGAAAAGAATGATTTCAGTTTTGTTTGGGTTGAGTTTGAAATCATTTGAGTAGAACCAGGTATGTATATTAGCCAGGGCAGTGTTAAGGTGTAGGACATCTGAGTGGGATTGTATTTTATAGTACAGTTGGGTATCGTCGTCATGCACGTGATAGTTAATACCGGCTTTTTTAACTATGAGGGTAAGGGGTTCCATAAATAAGTTGAATAGAGCAGGAGAGAGGATAGATCCTTGGGGGACACCAAGAGAGACAGGGGTGGGGCTTGAGAGGCAGTTTTGGATTTTGATTTGCTGGGTTCTGTGTCGGAAATAGGAGGTGAACCAGTTCAGGACAGTGCCATTAAGACCGAAACGAAGTTTAAGTGTATTGAGTAAGGTTAAATGGTTAACTGTATCGAATGTCGCAGAGAGTCTAGCAGGAGAGTAGTTAGGTCTCACCATTATCCAGGGCGCGGTGGATGTCATCAACTATATTTAGCCATTCAGTTTCAGTGTTGTCCCCTTTACGGAAGCCAGATTGTAGAGGGTCGAGTAGGTTTGTAAGTGTCAATGTGTTTATCCAATTGAAGAAGTGCACATTTTTCAAGGGCTTTTGAAAGAATGGGGAGGTTTGAGATTGGATGGAGATTATTAGGGTCGTTGGTGTCAGCCTTAGGGTTTTTAGGAATGGGGTTGACCTGTCCGAGTTGGAACTAGACAGGGAAGTACCCAGAGGAAAGGGAGGAGTTGATGATTTTGGTCCAATAAGGTACAATGATGTGCTTAATGTCTTGGACGAGGGTAGACGAGAGGGGGTCTTTTGTGTGAGAGGACGGTTTTAATTTGGACAGGATGTTAAAGATTTCTAGTTCGGAAACGGAGTGGAAATTCTGCTGGAGGCATTATTTTTGAGCTGCATTTTGTCAGGGTAGGTTTCAGGAGGGGTTATTGAAAGTTGGTGCAGGAGAGGTAGGGGGCAGGATCAGAGGAGAGGGTGTTGGAGTAGTAACATGGGTATATCGGGGGTTGGGAGGTATCGGAGTTAAAATGAAAGATTGGTCACTTTTGGTGATTTTTTCAGAGAAAAAGTGAGCAATTTCTTCACATTTGTTGGAGGAGGCCGTTGGGCGGGGGAGGTTTGGTTTCTAACAATGTTGAACAGTTCTCTGTGTCTATATTTGGCATGGGCAAGTTGGGAACGAAAGAAGGATACCTTTTCAAAGAAAATGTGTTTCTTGTAAGTAGATATAGCGGTTTAAAGGACGAGATTGGAGGGGAAAGGGTATTATCTCCAAGTTCTTTCAGCCAGTCTGAGAGCACGTCTTTCATTGGTGAGGGCTGAGTTAAACCATGATTTAGAAGGGATATTTTTTTGAGTTTTTAGTTTGGATGGTGCCAGTTGATCTAAAACCTCTTAGACAGCTTTATTATAGTGCTCAGTGAGCTCATTTGCATTAAGAGAGGGAGGGGTGCAACTAAGTTGAGCTTGAAGTTTGGCCCCCAGTTCACCAGGGGCAATAAGATTAAAGTTTCCGGTAGAAATGTTGTTTTTATTGTTTTTAGGTGGGGAGCAGGGCTAAGGGGGAGATCGTGAACAGTATGAGGTGGTGGTCAGACCAATCGACAGGGATGATGTTGGATAGGGGTGCCAAATCATTGTTTGCAATGTTGGTGTCAAGAGTAGCCCCTTTAGAGCGGTTTTGGGAATTGCAGAGTTGTTTGAGGTCATTAATCTCAAGAAGGTTATTGAGAAGTTTGATAGTAGGGTCCTCGTGCAGGTTCCAGTGAAGGTTTAAGTCTCCTAGGAAGAGATTTTTAGAGCTAGAAAGTGACGATTGAGTAAGAAAGGGCAGATAATTCCTCAGCGGAGGGAAGAGGTTCACCCGGAGGGTGATAGATGTTGTGTAGATTTATTGGGGGAGCGTCTTGGATCCTAAGTTATGCTCCTAGGTATTCAAATGTTGCAAAGTCTGTGTTTTTGACTAGGGAGAGCTGAAGTTCGCTTTTAAAGATTATTGCTAATCCTCCTCCTATTCTCTTTGGTCTCTCTTTTCTGATGATAGAGTAACCGGGGGGGAGAGTAAGTCAAGAATGGGTGTTGAATGATGATTGAGCCCGGTTTCTGTGAGGAAGGCGATGTCTATATCTTCACTAAGGATAGTTTCGGACATTTTGGTCGCATGTTGAACCGCCGTACGGCAGTTCACGAGCATGCAGGCCAGGGGCTTAAGGTTCAAGTTCAAGTTCAAGTTCAGAGATTTGTATTGCGCACTACTCACCCAGAGGGTCTAAAGGCGCTTGAGGGGGGGTGGGTGCTTACTTATCGAATAACCAGGTTTTTAGCTGCTTTCTGAAGGAGAGGTGGTTCTGTGTAAGGCGGAGGTGGGTGGGGAGAGAATTCCAGGTTTTGGCTGCTAATTAGGAGAAAGATCTTCCCCCCCATGGTGGATCTATGGATGCGCGGAATTGCGGCGAGGGCTTGATTGGACGATCGTAATTGGCGGGTGGGGGTGTAGAAGGATAGTCGTGTGTTGAGGCATTCGGGTCCTAGGTCGTAGAGGGCCTTGTGTGCGTGGGTGAGGAGACGGAACGTTATTCTCTTGTTGACGGGGAGCCAGTGGAGGTCTTTCAGGTGACCGGAAATGTGAGCTTTCCTGGGGATATCAAGTATGAGTCTGGCTGAGGCGTTTTGGATGCGTTGGAGTTTTTTCTGTAGTTTGGCTGTGGTTCCGGCGTAAAGGGTATTTCCGTAATCCAGTCGGCTTGTGACCAGTGCGTGGGTGACCATCTTTCTTGTTTCGGTGGGGATGCAACAGAAGATTTTTTTGAGCATGCGTAGGATGTTGAAGCATGATGATGAGACGGCGTTGACTTATCTGGTCATCGAGAGGGAGGAGTCCAGGATGAAGCCCAGGTTACGTGCGTGATCTGTAGGTATGGGTGCTGTACCCAGGGCCGGTGGCCACCATGAGTCGTCCCAGGCAGAGGGGGATGATCCTAAGATGACGACTTCCGTTTTGTCCGAGTTCAGTTTTAAACGGCTGTTCTTCATCTATTCGGCTACTTCTTTCATTCCTTCGTGTAGATTGGTTTTGGCGGTGTTTGGGTCTTTGGTGAGGGAGAGGATCAGCTGGGGGATGTCTGCGTAGGAGATGATGATGTTGAGGTTGTGTTGTCACGCGATGGATGCGAGGGGACTCATGTAAACGTTGAAGAGGGTGGGACTGAGGGTTGATCCTTGTGGTACGCCGCAGATGACTTCGGTGGCCTTTGATTTGAATGGGGGGAGGCGGACTCTCTGGGTTCTTCCGGCGAGGAATGAGATGATCCAGTCCAAGGCTTTTCCTTGTATTCCGATGTTGCTGAGGCGTTGTATAAGGGTGTTATGACAGACAGTGTCGAAGGCGGCGGAGAGGTCAAGTAGGATGAGGGCAGCTGTTTCTCCGTTGTCCAGAAGCGTTCGGATGTCGTCTGTAGCTGCCATGAGGGCGGTTTCGGTGCTGTGTTTGGCTTTTTTGGCGGGGGCACGAGTGGATGGCGGAAAGTTAAGGAGGGGGATTGGGGGAGATGGGAGAGGAGGGGATTGTGCTGGTCCCTACAATAACAGGGATGTTGGAGTGAGGAACGGCCGTATCCTTAAGTGAGGTTGTTGTCGGGTAGGAGTTGCAGATGTCGGCTAGGTCAGTGGTGGAGTGGTCACTTAAGGTGCGAAGAGGTCTATGTATACGGTTGTGTAGTGGTGTGGTTTTCCAAGGTTTGGGATTAGTAGGTTTTTGAGGACCAGTGTATGGTGAAGGGACCAGAAGAGGCGGGTTTTGGGGTTAAGGGATTTGAAGTCTTTGAAATCCTGTCTAAGCCGTTCGACTTCAGATACCAAGTAAGCAATATTGCAGTTAATGTTGCAAAGTGTCTGAGTTAAAAGAGTGAGATGGATTGTAGTTGAGGCGGGAGGGGGGCGGACTTTTCTGAGTTGGTCGGGGGAGGTGTTCTGGCGTTTGGAGAGTATGGGAGGTCTGGGGGGCGAGAACGGTGCTGATGTTTTGGGAGTAGGGGAGGTCTGTGGGGGGAGGGGAGTTCTGGTAGTCAGGGGGGGAGGTATGTGGGGAAGGACAGGATAGTTAAAGAGGTAGTTGGGGCAGGAGGAGTGGAGGAGGTGTGGAGGAGGTGTGTTCGTAGTTGGTCGGGGAGGATGTCTGGTGTTGGGAGAGGGTGAGAGGCCTGGGGGTGGTAAGCGGGGTGCTGAAGCTGTGGGAGTGAGGGGATCAGAGTTCTTCTTTGGCTTTGAGTCTGAATTATTATGTATGTTTGAGCGAAAAAACGGAACCTGTCAGTCCACACCATGAGACACTCATACAGTTAAATCGGATCATGTGTTATATTTACTCATGTTAAATGTTGTATTTACTCTTGTTAATATGACTAACTAAAGTTAACTTGCAGTATTTACTTTTCTCCTGTCATTATAGTGCTCTAGAGTTCTTCCAGTCGACATCTAAATGTTTGAAAGGCAACTAACCACTGCATTAAGGGCAGGACATTCTGCAAAATCCAGATTCCTTAATAATTTGGCCTCAAGATAAGACCAACCAGAGCCATGGGCATGTCCCTACCCCGCAATACTGAACACATTATGAATGTGCTATCATTATTCCAATCAGTGTTGGGCACATTTAAACTGAATCTTCCACACTGCCAGCCAAATTCGACACCAAAAATGGACTCTAAATTGGTAAAACTCCAGCATTGAGCTGATTCAAAATTGAAAAAATCAGAGCAAACTAGGGAATTTGAAGACTCTCTGAGACCTCTACCATCTTGCGCAAAGTCAAGATTTGAGAGACATTGGTGTGACACAGTTTGCAACAGTAACAAACAGGCTAGAGATACCAAGCTACGGTTCACCTAACATAACCCTCTGTAGACCAATGTTCACAAGTTGTGCGATGACTCACTCTCCAATATTGCCTACAGCATGAGACAAAAAAAACCACAATCAACCCTGTGAAAAAGTCTGAGCTTGTAGTGGTAGATTCACCGCCCACCTTAACAAAGAATCTATTGCCTTAAGCAAACAAGTCTGCAAATACAATGGCAACACGCAACAGACTTAAAAGAGGGGGACTTTGCTGCAGCAGAAAGTCAAGGACACTAGGAGCACAATGATAAATTGAAAACAACATTTAAGTCATACATTTAAAGAAACAATCACATTCATACACTGATCATGTTGAAAGCTGTGATCAAACATCTTCAGAGGAGCGTGAGATTGGATCACCCCAATCCTCACCCACCTCCATCAAGATCTACTGGTAGAGATGGAAAAAACATTAACTTTTACCATGTGCACAACCAACTAGACCCCATAATGGGGAGTAAGAGCCACATCAACAGAAAAAAGAGTGACAGAGACCTCCTATAACTAAATCCATTCCAATCTGTCAGGTATTGCAATGCATCCTTTTTATAAGACACAAGAAAACTACAAAGAAAGTGCAAAAAATCTCCTTCAAAACACCCCAGATCTACTCCCTCTCTATCAGTCCATGAAATTGCGCTAACTAAATCTGTGGAACTACCCTCTCCTCATCTCCTGCACATGGATAGGCCTCACTAGTGCATGTCCTCAAACTTCTTGAGGGCAGGAGTACCTCAAGCACCCAGCAAGATTAGCACACCAAACCTTATTGCTCTAGCAGCTCAAAATTGTCATTTCCATTCTCCACTATCCTGCCAGTGGTTTCTTTTTTTGCCTCACACAAGGGCAAGGCCCCTATTGTCCCCAGTGCATTCTTCATTGCTGCCATATGTTTTCCCTCTTACAGGGGCGGCTCCTCCACTCATAGACCTGCTGTTCCACCACCATGCATCCATCCATGTCTGTTTATCCAGAGGTAAAATTTTGAGGCATATCAGATCCTTCTTTCTTGCCCACATTCCTTTTGCTGTTATCAGCCCCATGGTGGTGAGAGTTCTGTGTGTGTGGGGTGTGTTCAATCTCTCCAAATGTTGAGTACCTCTAGCCTGGGAGACAGTTTTTCCTGAGATCCAGTAACATCCCTCTGGCACGCCCATGCTGCCTTCAGTAGCCAAGCATTGGGCAGCCCCATTGTGCGTGAAGAAAGGTTCCCAATTGGCTGCATCTTCTGGCACACAGATCTGACCCTATTTTCTCCCATCTTACACAGCCTAGATTTTGTTTAGTAGGATGTATGTAGAAAGAGCAAAAGCTAACCCAGATCACTATTTCTCGAGGGTGCTAAGTGCATACTCCAACCCCCCTCTTTAGCTTCTATATGGCATTTTAGTAGTTGTTGAGCAGCTATAAGTAAGTGAGATGGTTTCTGGGTAAGGGGTTCTGACAGCAGGGTGGTCTTTCAGCGGGGGCGCCTTTGCAACCTATGCTCCCACCACTATGCGAGTTAACATAGCATTGTGTGTCTGGAACTAGAGAAAGACCTCCGTCTCAGACACCTGGCAGTCCTCCCAAAGGACAACTCCAGTTCATCAGCCTCCCATCTTGGCACAAGCTCCTAATTTTTGGATTCATATCTAGTCCCATCCCTCAGATCTCTGCGTTTTCTGTACGTCAGTCTGTGCCACACTGTCTCATATCAGGGTTTGATTCACTAATTCCTTCTCCCATACAATTATCTAGTGGTCTCCTTCCATGATCAAATCATGTTCTTGGTATGACACTTTAGTTCTGCCATTGTCTCGGGTCCATACAAAGCTGTTGGGTAGCACCTATTTCCCGGAATCACTGTATCTGCTTTGAGGAATGGCTCATTGTAATGCAGAATAGTATTTCAAGCTATCCAGTAACGCAATCCCACTGTCATAGACTCCTCTCGTGAGTTCGGCAAGGCTGTCTGCACCTCCCCTCCATCACACAAGAGCATTGGGATTTCTGCCTCCAGCTTTCTTTTTTCTCTTTGTTTTCATAGAATAGGATAAAACAGTGTGACCATCAGTCAAAGTGAATACAAAACACTTCCAACATCAATTTCTGTCCGCACTCCCCTGACCCTCCCCCATTCTTCGACCCTCCTATTCCCACTCAGGAGAACTGCATGGATCTGACTCACTCTGCTATAAAATTCAGGAGTCACTAAGGATAATGCATCATTTGTTCATGGCCACAAGTGAAACATCCTAGAAAAGGTCAAGAGTATATTCTCGAAAAATGAGAAGATCTAATGTATTTACTTCTCACATTAACAATGTCCTTTAGGTGGGAGGACCCCCCTTAACTATAATGATGCAGGGGCAGACACCAGGAGCTTCCCGTGGTGCTCTTACTCGATGTGCCTGGATTATGGGAATCTCATGTGGTGGGCCCTCTTTGGGTACAATACGGAAAAGAGACATATATATAGTACAGGATGATGTCATCACATTACTCTATTCCAAAACATTCCGGATCAGCACATTATCTCACTTTGATCCGTTTTCCAAATCTTTCAATTTTCCCAGAGCACCTTCATTTCTTCAACCTTATTAGATAGGGAACCCAGTATGTTCTTGACATTTTTGCTCATGGCAAGTATGTCATCTTCGTTGATTGCCACTAAGTCACCCATGCCACTATTTCATTAGTCACTCACGACCTTGACCTTATACCCACTCTTTCCAAAACGTCAAGTAGGTATGTCCTCGCCGGAGTGTTGAAGGCCTTGAACTTTGACCCCCTCTTTCCCAAGTGTCAGGTAGGTATGTCCTCCCCGGAGTGTTGAAGACCTTGACCTTTAACTCCCTCTTTCCCACACGTACGGTAGGTATGTCCTCTCCGGAGTGTTGAAGACCTTGACCTTTTAGCCCCTCAGTCCAGCACTTCCTGGTAGGTATGTCTTCGCCGGAGTGTTGAGGACCTTGAACTTTGACCCGCTCTTTCCCACGTGTCAGGTAGCTATGTCCTCGCCGGAGTGTTGAATACCTTGAACTTTGACCCCCCCTCTTTCCCACGTGTCAGGTAGCTATGTCCTCTCCGGAGCCCTGAAGACCTTGACCCCCTCTTTCCCACATGTCAGGTAGGTATGTCCTCGCCGGAGAGTTGAAGACCTTGACCTTTGACCCTCTCTTTCCCACACGTCAGGTAGTTATGTCATCGCCGGAGTGTTAAATACCTTAACCTTTGACCCCTTCTTTCCCACGCATCAGGTAGCTGTGTCCTCGCCGGAGTGTCGAAGACCTTGACCTTTGAACCCCTCTTTCCCAAGCATCAGGTAGGTATGTCCTGGCGAGATTGTCAAAGACCTTGGCCTTTGACACACTCCTTCCCATGCGTCAGGTAGGTATGTCCTCACTGGAGTGTCGAAGACCATGACCTTTGACCCCCTTTTTCCCATAAGTCAGGTAGGTATTTCGTCTCCGGAGTGTTGTAGACCTTGACCTTTGACCCCCTCTTTCCCACACGTCAGGTAGGTATGCCCTTGCCGGAGTGTTGAAGACCTTGACCTTTGACCCCTCTTTCCCATGCATCAGGTAGGTATGTCCTAGCTGGAGTGTCGATGACCTTGACGTTTGAACCACTCTTTTCAACACTTTCAGGTAGATATGTCCTCGCAGGAGTGTCAAAAACGTTGACCTTCGACCCACTTTTTCCAACACTTTACGGTAGGTATGTCCTCTCCGGAGTGTTGAAGACCTTGACCCGCTCTTTCCTACGTGTCACGTAGGTATGTCCTCTCCGGAGTGTTGAAGACCTTGACCTCTGACCCACTCTTTCCCATGCTTCCAGTAGGTATGTCCTAGCCGGAGTGTTGAAGGCCTTGACCTTTGACCCCCTCTTTCCCATGCGTCATGTAGGTATGTCCTTGCCGGAGTGTTGAAGACCTTGACCTTTGACACCCTCTTTCTCACACGTCAGGTAGGTATGTCCTCGCGGAGTGTTGAAGACCTTGACCTCTGACCCACTCTTTCCCACGCTTCCAGTAGGTATGCCCTAGCCGGAGTGTTGAAGGCCTTAACCTTTGACCCCTCTTTCCCACGCGTCAGGTAGCTGTGTCCACGCCGGAGTGTCGAAGACCTTGAGCCCCTCTTTCCCACACGTCAGGTAGGTATGTCCTCGCAGGAGTGTCAAAGACATTGGCCTTTGACACACTCTTTCCCACGCATCATGTAGAAATGTCCTTGCTGGAGTGTCGAAGACCTTCACCTTTGACCCCCTCTTTCCCATGAGTCAGGTATGTATTTCCTCCCTGGAGTGTCGGAGACCTTGACATATGACCCCCTCTTTTCCCACGCGTGAGGTAGGTATGTCCTCGGCGGAGTGTTGAAGACCTTGACCTTTGACCCCTCTTTCCCATGCATCAGGTAGGTATGTCCTCTCCGGAGTGTTTAAGACCTTGACCTTTTACGCCCACTTTCTGACGCGTCAGGTAGGTATGTCCTCGCCGGAGTCTTGAAGACCTTGACCTTTGACCCCCTCTTTCCCACGCGTTAGGTAGGTATGTCCTAGCTGGAGTGTCGACGACCTTTGACCCACTTCTTCCAACACTTTCCGGTAGGTATGTCCTCACCGTAGTGTTGAAGAACTTGACCTTTGACCCCCTCTTTACAATGCGTCGGGTAGGTATATCCTCGCTGGAGTTTTGAAGACCTTGACTTTTGACCCCATCTTTCACACGCGTGAGGTAGGTATGTCCTTGCCAGAGTGTTGAAGACCTTGAACTTTTACCCCGACCTTCCCAGGCGTCAGATAGATATGTTGAAGACCTTGACCCGCTCTTTCCTACGTGTCAGGTAGGTATGTCCTCGCCGGAGTGTCGAAGACCCCTTTGAACCCCTCTTTCCCAAACGTCAGGTAGGTATGTCCTCGCCAGAGTGTTGAATTCATTGACCTCTGACCCACTCTTTCCCATGCTTCCAGTAGGTATGTCCTCTCCGGAGTGTTGAAGGCCTTGACCTTTGACCCCCTCTTTCCCACGCGTCATGTAGGTATGTCCTTGCCGGAGTGTTGAAGACCTTGACCTTTGACACCCTCTTTCCCACACGTCAGGTAGGTATGTACTCGCGGAGTGTTGAAGACCTTGACCTCTGACCCACTCTTTCCCACACTTCCAGTAGGTATGTCCTAGCCGGAGTGTTGAAGGCCTTTCCCAAGTGTCAAGTAGGTATGTCCTCGCCGGAGTGTTGAAGACCTTGACCTTTCACGCCCTTTTTCCCACGCGTCAGGTAGGTATGTCCTCGCCGGAGTGTTGAAGACTTTGACCTTTGAACCCCTCTTTCCCAAGTGTCAGATAGCTATGTCCTCGCTGGAGTGTTTAAGACCTTTACCTTTGACCTACTCTTTCCCACACGTCAGGTAGTTATGTCATCGCCGGAGTTTTAAACATCTTAACCTTTTACCCCGTTCTTTCCCACGCGTCAGGTAGCTGTGTCCACGCCGGAGTGTCGAAGACCTTGACTTTGACACCCTCTTTCCCGCGTGGCAGGTAGGTATGTCTGCGCCGGAGTGTCAAAGACATTGGCCTTTGACACACTTTTCCCACGCATCAGGTAGGTATATCCTCGCTGGAGTGTCGAAGACCTTCACCTTTGACCCCCGCTTTCCCACGAGTCAGGTAGGTATCTTATCTCCAGAGTGTCGAAGACCTTGACATATGACCCCCTCTTTCCCACACGTCAGGTAGGTATGTCCTCGCCGGAGTGTCAAAGACATTGGCCTTTGACACACTCTTTCCCACGCATCATGTAGAAATGTCCTTGCTGGAGTGTCGAAGACTTTCACCTTTGACCCCCTCTTTCCCATGAGTCAGGGTATTTCCTCCCTGGAGTGTCGAAGACCTTGACATATGACCCCCTCTTTTCCCAGGCGTGAGGTAGGTATTTCCTCTCCGGAGGGTCAAAGACCTTGACCTTTGACCCACTCTTTCCCACGCGTCAGGTAGGTATATCCTCACCGGAGTGTCAAAAACCTTGACCATTGAACCACTCTTTTCAACACTTTCAGGTAGATATGTCCTCGCTGGAATGTCAAAAACCTTGACCTTCGATCCACTTTTTCCAACACTTTCCAGTAGGTATGTCCTCGGCGGAGTGTTGAAGACCTTGACCTTTGATCCTTCTTTCCCATGCATCAGGTAGGTATGTCCTCTCCAGAGTGTTTAAGACCTTGACCTTTTACGCCCACTTTCTGACGCGTCAGGCAGGTATGTCCTCGCCGGAGTCTTGAAGACCTTGACCTTTGACCCCCTCTTTCCCACGCGTCAGGTAGGTATGTCCTAGCTGGAGTGTTGACGACCTTTGACCCACTTCTTCCAACACTTTCCGGTAGGTATGTCCTCACCGTAGTGTTGAAGAACTTGACCTTTGACCCCCTCTTTACAATGCGTCAGGTAGGTATATCCTCTCTGGAGTTTTGAAGACCTTGACTTTTGACCCCATCTTTCACACGCGTGAGGTAGGTATGTCCTTGCCAGAGTGTTGAAGACCTTGACCTCTGACCCCTCTTTCCCACGCTTCAGGTAGGTATGTCCTCTCCGGAGTGTTGAAGACCTTGAACTTTTACCCCGTCCTTCCCAGGCGTCAGATAGATATGTCCTCTCCGGAGTGTTGAAGACCTTGACCCGCTCTTTCCTACGTGTCAGGTAGGTATGTCCTCGCCGGAGTGTCGAAGACCTTGCCCTTTGAACCACTCTTTCCCAAACGTCAGGTAGGTATGTCCTCGCCAGAGTGTTGAATTCCTTGACCTCTGACCCACTCTTTCCCATGCTTCCAGTAGGTATGTCCTCCCTGGAGTGTCGGAGACCTTGACATATGACCCCCTCTTTTCCCACGCGTGAGGTAGGTATGTCCTCGGCGGAGTGTTGAAGACCTTGACCTTTGACCCCTCTTTCCCATGCATCAGGTAGGTATGTCCTCTCCGGAGTGTTTAAGACCTTGACCTTTTACGCCCACTTTCTGACGCGTCAGGTAGGTATGTCCTCGCTGGAGTCTTGAAGACCTTGACCTTTGACCCCCTCTTTCCCACGCGTTAGGTAGGTATGTCCTAGCTGGAGTGTCGACGACCTTTGACCCACTTCTTCCAACACTTTCCGGTAGGTATGTCCTCACCGTAGTGTTGAAGAACTTGACCTTTGACCCCCTCTTTACAATGCGTCAGGTAGGTATATCCTCGCTGGAGTTTTGAAGACCTTGACTTTTGACCCCATCTTTCACACGCGTGAGGTAGGTATGTCCTTGCCAGAGTGTTGAAGACCTTGACCTCTGACCCCTCTTTCCCACGCTTCAGGTAGGTATGTCCTCTCCGGAGTGTTGAAGACCTTGAACTTTTACCCCGTCCTTCCCAGGCGTCAGATAGATATGTCCTCTCCGGAGTGTTGAAGACCTTGACCCGCTCTTTCCTACGTGTCAGGTAGGTATGTCCTCGCCGGAGTGTCGAAGACCTTGCCCTTTGAACCACTCTTTCCCAAACGTCAGGTAGGTATGTCCTCGCCAGAGTGTTGAATTCCTTGACCTCTGACCCACTCTGACCCACTCTTTCCCATGCTTCCAGTAGGTATGTCCTCTCCGGAGTGTTGAAGGCCTTGACCTTTGACCCCCTCTTTCCCACGCGTCATGTAGGTATGTCCTTGCCGGAGTGTTGAAGACCTTGACCTTTGACACCCTCTTTCCCACACGTCAGGTAGGTATGTACACATGGAGTGTTGAAGACCTTGACCTCTGACCCACTCTTTCCCACACTTCCAGTAGGTATGTCCTAGCCGGAGTGTTGAAGGCCTTGATCTTTGACCCCCTCTTTCCCAAGTGTCAAGTAGGTATGTCCTCGCCGGAGTGTTGAACACCTTGACCTTTCACGCCCTTTTTCCCATGCGTCAGGTAGGTATGTCCTCGCCGGAGTGTTGAAGACTTTGACCTTTGACCCCCTCTTTCCCAAGTGTCAGATAGCTATGTCCTCGCTGGAGTGTTTAAGACCTTTACCTTTGACCTACTCTTTCCCACACGTCAGGTAGTTATGTCATCGCCGGAGTGTTAAACATCTTAACCTTTTAACCCGCTCTTTCCCACGCGTCAGGTAGCTGTGTCCACGCCGGAGTGTCGAAGACCTTGACTTTGACACCCTCTTTCCCGCGTGTCAGGTAGGTATGTCCGCGCCGGAGTGTCAAAGACATTGGCCTTTGACACACTTTTCCCACGCATCAGGTAGGTATGTCCTCGCTGGAGTGTCGAAGGCCTTCACCTTTGACCCCCGCTTTCCCACGAGTCAGGTAGGTATTTAATCTCCAGAGTGTCGAAGACCTTGACATATGACCCCCTCTTTTCCCACGCGTGAGGTAGGTATGTCCTCTCCGGAGCGTCGAAGACCTTGAACTTTGACCCGCTCTTTCCCACGCGTCAGGTAGGTATGTCCTCGCCTGAGTGTCAAAAACCTTGACCTTTGAACCACTCTTTTCAACACTTTCAGGTAGATATGTCCTCGCCGGAGTGTCAAAATCCTTGACCTTCGACCCACTTTTTCCAACACTTTCCGGTAGGTATGTCCTCGGCAGAGTGTTGAAGACCTTGACCTTTGAGCCCCTCTTTCCCAGCGTCAGGTAGGTATGTCCTCGCAGGAGTGTTTAAGACCTTGACCTACGACCTCTCTTTCCCATGCATCAAGTAGGTATGTCCTCTCCGGAGAGTTGAAGACCTTCACCCGCTCTTTCCCACACGTCAGGTAGGTATGTACTCGCGGAGTGTTGAAGACCTTGACCTCTGACCCACTCTTTCCCACACTTCCAGTAGGTATGTCCTAGCCGGAGTGTTGAAGGCCTTTCCCAAGTGTCAAGTAGGTATGTCCTCGCTGGAGTGTTGAAGACCTTGACCTTTGACCCCCTCTTTCCCACACATCAGGTATGCCCTAGCCGGAGTGTCGACGACCTTGACCTTTGACCCACTTCTTCCAACACTTTCCGGTAGGTATGTCCTCACCGGAGTGTTGAAGAACTTGATCTTTGACCCCCTCTTTCCCATGCGTCAGGTAGGTATATCCTCGCCAGAGTTTTGAAGACCTTGACCTTTGACCCCATCTTTCACACGCATCAGGTAGGTATGTCCTTGCCGGAGTGTTAAAGACCATGACCCGCTCTTTCCCACGCGTCAGGTAGGTATGTCCTCAACGGAGAGTCGAAGACCTTGACCTTTGATCCCCTCTTTCCCAGGCGTCAGGTAGGTATATCCTCGCCGGAGTGTTGAAGACCTTGACCTCTGATCCCTCTTTCCCACGCGTCAGGTTGGTATGTCCTCGCCAGAGTGCCGAAGACCATGCCATATGGCCCCCCTTTTTCCCAAGCGTGAGGTAGGTATTTCCTCGTCGGAATCTCGAAGACTTTGACCTTTGACTCACTCTTTCCCACACGCCAGGTAGGTATGTCCTCGCCGGAGTGTCGAAGACCTTGTCCTTTGAACCACTCATTCCACCACTTTCCGGTAGGTATGTCTTCGGCAGAGTGTTGAAGACCTTGACCTTTGAGCCCCTCTTTCCCACGCGTCAGGTAGGTATGTCCTCGTCGGAGTGTTGAAGACCGTGACCTTTTACCCCCTCTTTCCCAGCGTCAGGTAGATATGTCCTCGCAGGAGTGTTGAAGACCTTGACCTACGACCCCTCTTTCCCATGCATCAAGTAGGTATGTCCTCTCCGGAGAGTTGAAGACCTTCACCCGCTCTTTCCCACGCGTCAGGTAGGTATGTCCTCGTCGGAGTTTTGAAGACCTTGACCTTTGACCCCATCTTTCACACATGTCAGGTAGGTATGTCCTTGCCTTAGTGTTGAAGAAATCGACCTCTGAACCCTCTTTCCCAAACGTCAGATAGGTATGTCCTCTCTGGAGTGTTGAAGACCTTGAACTTTTAACCCCTCTTTCCCACGCGTCAGATAGGTATGTCCTCGCCGGAGTGTTGAAGACCTTGACCTTTGACCCCCTCTTTCCCACACGTCAGGTAGGTATGTCATCGCTGGAGTGTGGAAGACCTTGACCTCTGATCCTTCTTTCTCACACGTCAGGTAGGTATGTCCTCGCCGGAGTGTTGAAGACCTTGACCTTTTACCCCCTCTTTCCCACGCGTCAGGTAGGTATGTTCTCTCCGGAGAGTTGAAGACCTTGACCTGCTCTTTCCCACTTGTCAGCTAGGTATGTCCTCGCCAGAGTGCCGAAGACAATGACCTATGACCCCCTCTTTCCCACGCGTGAGGTAGGTATGTCCTCGTCGGAATCTCGAAGACTTCGACCTTAGACAGATAGGTATGTCCTCGCCGGAGTGTTGAAGACCTTGACCTTTGACCCCCTCTTTCCCACACGTCAGGTAGGTATGTCATCGCTGGAGTGTGGAAGACCTTGACCTCTGATCCTTCTTTCTCACACGTCAGGTAGGTATGTCCTCGCCGGAGTGTTGAAGACCTTGACCTTTTACCCCCTCTTTCCCACGCGTTAGGTAGGTATGTTCTCTCCGGAGAGTTGAAGACCTTGACCTGCTCTTTCCCACTTGTCAGCTAGGTATGTCCTCGCCAGAGTGCCGAAGACAATGACCTATGACCCCCTCTTTCCCACAAGTCAGGTAGGTATTTCCTCGCCAGGAGTGTCGAAGACCCTGACGTTTGACCCCCACTTTCCCAAGCGTCAGGTAGGTATGTCCTCGCCGGAGTGTCGAAGGCTTTGACTCACTCTTTCCCATGCCTCAGGTAGGTATGTCCTCGCAGGAGTGTCCAAGACCATTACCTTTGACCCTCTCTTTCCCACGTCTCAGGTAGGTATGTCGTCGCCGGAGGGTCGAAGACCTTGACCTTTGACCCACACTTTCCCAGCGCCAGGTAGGTATATCCTCGCCGGAGTTTTGAAGACCTTGACCTTTAACCCCCTCTTTCCCACGCATCAGGTAGTTATGTCTTCGCCGGAGGGTTGAAGACCTTTACCTTTGACCCCTCTTTCCCATGCATCAGGTAGGTATATCCTCTCCGGAGAGTTGCAGAACTTGACCCGCTCTTTCCCACGCGTCAGGTAGGTATGTCCTCTCCGGAGAGTTGAAGACCTCGACCTTTGACCCCCTCTTTCCCACACGTCCTGTAGGTATGTCCTAGGCAGAATGTCGACGACCTTGACCTTTGACCCACTTCTTCCAACACTTTCCGGTTGGTATGTCCTTACCGGAGTGTTGAAGAACTTGATCTTTGACCCCCTCTTTCCCATGCGTCAGGTAGGTATATCCTCGCCAGAGTTTTGAAGACCTTGACCTTAGACCCCATCTTTCCCACGCATCAGGTAGGTATTTCCTTGCCGGAGTGTTGAAGACCATGACCCGCTCTTTCCCACGCGTCAGGTAGGTATGTCCTCAACGGAGAGTCGAAGATCTTGACCTTTGATCCCCTCTTTCCCAGGCGTCAGGTAGGTATGTCCTCGCCGGATTGTTGAAGACCTTGACCTCTGATCCCTCTTTCCCACGCGTCAGGTTGGTATGTCCTCGCCAGAGTGCCGAAGACCATGCCATATGGCCCCTCTTTTTCCACGCGTGAGGTAGGTATTTCCTCGTCGGAATCTCGAAGACTTTGACCTTTGACTCACTCTTTCCCACGTGTCAGGTAGGTATGTCCTCACCGGAGTGTCGCAGACTTTGACTTTTGATCCACTCTTTCCCACACGCCAGGTAGATATGTCCTCGCCGGAGTGTCGAAGACCTTGACCTTTGAACCACTCATTCCAACACTTTCCGGTAGGTATGTCCTCGGCAGAGTGTTGAAGACCTTAACCTTTGAGCCCCTCTTTCCCACACGTCAGGTAGGTATGTCCTCGCAGGAGTGTTGAAGACCTTGACCTTTTACCCCCTCTTTCCCAGCGTCAGGTAGGTATGTCCTCGCAGGAGTGTTGAAGACCTTGACCTACGACCCCTCTTTCTCATGCATCAAGTAGGTATGTCCTCTCCGGAGAGTTGAAGACCTTCACTTGCTCTTTCCCACACGTCAGGTAGGTATGTCCTCGCTGGAGTGTTGAAGACCTTGACCTTTGACCCCATCTTTCACACACGTCAGGTAGGTATGTCCTAGCCGGAGTGTCGATGACCTTGACCTTTGACCCACTTCTTCCAACACTTTCCGGTAGGTATGTCCTCACCGGAGTGTTGAAGAACTTGACCTTTGACCCCCGTTCCCCATGCGTCAGGTAGGTATATCCTCGCTGGAGTTTTGAAGACCTTGACCTTTGACCCCATCTTTCACACACGTCAGGTAGGTATGTCCTTGCGTTAGTGTTGAAGAAATCGACCTCTGAACCCTCTTTCCAAAACGTCAGATAGGTATGTCCTCTCTGGAGTGTTGAAGACCTTGAACTTTTACCCCCTCTTTCCCACACGTCAGATAGGTATGTCATCGCTGGAGTGTTGAAGACCTTGACCTCTGATCCTTCTTTCTCACACGTCAGGTAGGTATGTCCTCGCCGGAGTGTTGAAGACCTTTACCTTTGACCCCTCTTTCCCATGCATCAGGTAGGTATGTTCTCTCCGGAGTATTTAAGACCTTGACCTTTTACCCCCTCTTTCCCACACGTCAGGTAGGTATGTTCTCTCCGGAGAGTTGAAGACCTTGACCTGCTCTTTCCCACTTGTAAGGTAGGTATGTCCTTGCCAGAGTGCCGAAGACAATGACCTATGACCCCCTCTTTCCCACGCGTGAGGTAGCTATGCCCTCGTCGGAATCTCGAAGACTTCGACCTTTGACTCACTCTTTTCCACGCGTCAGGTAGGTATGTCCTCACCGGAGTGTCGAAGACTTTGACTTTTGACCCACTCTTTCCCACACATCAGGTAGGTATGTCCTCGCCCGGAGTGTCGAAGACCCTGACGTTTGACCCCCTCTTTCCCACGCGTCAGGTAGGTATGTCCTCGCCAGAGTGTTGAAGACCTTGACCTTTGACCCCCTCCTTCCCAAGCGTCAGGTAGGTATGTCCTCGCCGGAGTGGTGAAGGCTTTGACCCACTTTTTCCCATGCCTCAGGTAGGTATGTCCTCGCAGGAGTGTCCAAAACCTTTACCTTTGACCCTCTCTTTCCCACGTCTCAGGTAGGTATGTCGTCGCCGGAGGGTTGAAGACCTTGACCTTTGACCCACACTTTCCCAGCGCCAGGTAGGTATATCCTCGCCGGAGGGTTGAAGACCTTTACCTTTGACCCCTCTTTCCCATGCATCAGGTAGGTATGTTCTCTCCGGAGAGTTGAAGAACTTGACCCGCTCTTTCCCACGCGTCAGGTAGGTATGTCCTCTTCTGAGAGTTGAAGACCTCGACCTTTGACCCCCTCTTTCCCACACGTCCTGTAGGTATGTCCTAGGAAGAATGTCGACGACCTTGACCTTTGATCCACTTCTTCCAACACTTTCCGGTAGGTATGTCCTCACCGGAGTGTTAAAGAACTTGATCTTTGACCCCCTCTTTCCCATGCGTCAGGTAGGTATATCCTTGCCAGAGTTTTGAAGACCTTGACCTTTGACCCCATCTTTCACACGCATCAGGTAGGTATGTCCTTGCCGGAGTGTTGAAGACCATGACACGCTCTTTCCCACGCGTGAGGTAGGTATGTCCTCAACGGAGAGTCGAAGACCTTGACCTTTGATCCCCTCTTTCCCAGGCGTCAGGTAGGTTGTCCTCGCCGGAGTGTTGAAGACCTTGACCTCTGATCCCTCTTTCCCACGCGTCAGGTTGGTATGTCCTCGCCAGAGTGCCGAAGACCATGCCATGTGGCCCCCCATTTTTCTCACTCGTGAGGTAGATATTTCCTGGTCGGAATATCGAAGACTTTGACCTTTGACTCACTCTTTCCCACGCGTCAGGTAGGTATGTCCTCACTGGAGTGTCGCAGACTTTGACTTTTGATCCACTCTTTCCCACACGCCAGGTAGGTATGTCCTTGCCGGAGTTTCGAAGACCTTGACCTTTGAACCACTCATTCCAACACTTTCCGGTAGGTATGTCCTCGCCGGAGTGTCAAAGACCTTGACCTTTGACCACCTCTTTCCCACACGTCAGGTTGGTATGTCCTCGCCGTGGTGTCGAAGACCTTGACCTTGGACCCCTCCTTCCCAAGCGTCAGGTAGGTATGTCCTCTCCGGAGAGTTGAAGACCTTCACCCGCTCTTTCCCACACGTCAGGTAGGTATATCCTCGTCGGAGTTTTGAAGACCTTGACCTTTGACCCCATCTTTCACACACGTCAGGTAGGTATGTCCTTGCCTTAGTGTTGAAGAAATCGACCTCTGAACCCTCTTTCCCAAACGTCAGGTAGGTATGTCCTCTCTGGAGTGTTGAAGACCTTGAACTTTTACCCCCTCTTTCCCACGCGTCAGATAGCTATGTCCTCGCCGGAGTGTTGAAGACCTTGACCTCTGATCCTTCTTTCCCACGCGTCAGGTAGGTATGTCCTCGCCAGAGTGTTGAAGACCTTGACCTTTGACCCCCTCTTTCCCACACGTCAGGTAGGTATGTTCTCTCCGGAGTATTTAAGACCTTGACCTTTAACCCCCTCTTTCCCATGCGTGAGGTAGGTATGTTCTTTCCGGAGAGTTGAAGACCTTGACCTGCTCTTTCCCACGTGTCAGGTAGGTATGTTCTCACCAGAGTGCCGAAGACAATGACCTATGGCCCCCTCTTTCCCACGCGTGAGGTAGGTATGTCCTCGTCGGAATCTCGAAGACTTCGACCTTTGACTCACTCTTTTCCACGCGTCAGGTAGGTATGTCCTCACCAGAGTGTCGAAGACTTTGACTTTTGACCCACTCTTTCCCACACGTCAGGTAGGTATGTCCTCGCCCGGAATGTTGAAGACCCTGACGTTTGACCCCCTCTTTCGCACGCGTCAGGTAGGTATTTCCTCGCCAGAGTGTTGAAGACCTTGACCCCCTCCTTCCCAAGCGGCAGGTAGGTATGTCCTCGCCGGAGTGTCGAAGGCTTTGACCCACTCTTTCCCATGCCTCAGGTAGGTAAGTCCTCGCAGGAGTGTCCAAGACCTTTACCTTTGACCCTCTCTTTCCCACGTCTCAGGTAGGTATGACGTCGCCGGAGGGTCGAAGACCTTGACCTTTGACCCACATTTTCCCAGCGTCAGGTAGGTATATCCTCGCCGGAGTGTTGAAGACCTTGACCTTTAACCCCCTCTTTCCCACGCATCAGGTAGGTATGTCCTTGCCGGAGGGTTGAAGACCTTTACCTTTGACCCCTGTTTCCCATGCATCCGGTAGGTATGTCCTCTCCGGAGAGTTGAAGAACTTGACCCGCTCTTTCCCACGCGTCAGGTAGGTATGTCCTCTCCAGAGAGTTGAAGACCTTGACCTTTGACCCCCTCTTTCCCACACGTCCTGTAGGTATGTCCTCGGCAGAATGTCGACGACCTTGACCTTTGACCCACTTCTTCCAACACTTTCCGGTAGGTATGTCCTCACCGGAGTGTTGAAGAACTTGATCTTTGACCCCATCTTTCCCATGCGCCAGGTAGGTATATCCTCGCCAGAGTTTTGAAGACCTTGACCTTTAACCCCATCTTTTACACGCATCAGGTAGGTATGTCCTTGCCGGAGTGTTGAAGACCTTGACCCGCTCTTTCCCACGCGTCAGGTAGGTATGTCCTCAACGGAGAGTCGAAGACCTTGACCTTTGATCCCCTCTTTCCCACGCGTCAGGTAGGTATGTCCTCACCGGAGTGTCGCAGACTTTGACTTTTGATCCACTCTTTCCCACACGCCAGGTAGGTATGTCCTCGCCAGAGTGTCGAAGACCTTGACCTTTGAACCACTCATTCCAACACTTTCTGGTAGGTATGTCCTCGCCGGAGTGTCAAAGACCTTGACCTTTGACCACCTCTTTCCCATGCGTCAGGTAGGTATATCCTCGCCGTGGTGTCGAAGACCTTGACCTTTGACCCCCTCCTTCCCAAGCGTCAGGTAGGTATGTCCTCGCCGGAGTGTCGAAGGGTTTGACCTACTCTTTCCCATGCCTCAGGTAGGTATGTCCTCGCAGGAGTGTCGAAGACCTTCACCTTTGACCCTCTCTTCCCCACGAATAAGGTAGGTATGTCCTCGCCGGAGGTTTGAAGACCTTGACCTTTGACCCACACTTTCCCAGCGTCAGGTAGGTATATTCTCGCCGGAGTGTTGTAGACATTGACCTTTGAACCCCTATTTCCCACGAGTCAGGTAGGTATGTCCTTGCCAGAGTTTTGAAGACTTTTACCTTTGACCACTCTTTCCCATGCATCAGGTAGGTATGTCCTCTCCGGAGTATTTAAGACCTTGACCTTTTACCCCCACTTTCCAACGCGTCAGGTAGGTATGTCCTCTCCGGAGAGTTGAAGACCTTGAATTGCTCTTTCCCAAGCGCTGGAGTGTTGTAGACCTTGACCTTTGACCCCCTCTTTCCCACGCGTCCTGTAGGTATGTCCTAGCCGGAGTGTCGACGACCTTGACCTTTGACCCACTTCTAACACTTTCTGGTAGGTATGTCCTCACCGGAGTGTTGAAGAACTTGACCTTTGGCCCCCTCTTTCCCATGCGTCAGGTAGGTATATCCTCGCCGGAGTTTTGAAGACCTTGACCTTTGACCCCATCTTTCACACGCGTCAGGTAGGTATGTCCTTGCCGGAGTGTTGAAGACCTTGATCCGCTCTTTCCCACGCGTCAGGTAGGTAGGTCCTCGCCGGAGAGTCGAAGACCTTGACCTTTGATCCCCTCTTTCCCACGCGTCAGGTAGGTATGTCCTCGCCGGAGTGTTGAAGACTTTGACCTCTGATCCCTCTTTCCCACTCGTCAGGTTGGTATGTCCTCGCCGGAGTACCGAAGACCATGACCTATGACCCCCTCTTTCCCACGCGTGAGGTAGGTATGTCCTCTTCGGAATCTCGAAGACTTTGACCTTTGACTCACTCTTTCCCAAGCGTCAGGTAGGTATGTCCTCAACAGAGTGTCGAAGACTTTGAATTTTGACCCACTCTTTCCAACACTTTATGGTAGGTATGTCCTCACCGGAGTGCTGAAGCCCTTGACCTTTCACGCCCTTTTTCCCATGCGTCAGGTAGGTATGTCCTCGCCGGAGTGTTGAAGACTTTGACCTTTGACCCCCTCTTTCCCAAGTGTCAGATAGCTATGTCCTCGCTGGAGTGTTTAAGACCTTTACCTTTGACCTACTCTTTCCCACACGTCAGGTAGTTATGTCATCGCCGGAGTGTTAAACATCTTAACCTTTTAACCCGCTCTTTCCCACGCGTCAGGTAGCTGTGTCCACGCCGGAGTGTCGAAGACCTTGACTTTGACACCCTCTTTCCCGCGTGTCAGGTAGGTATGTCCGCGCCGGAGTGTCAAAGACATTGGCCTTTGACACACTTTTCCCACGCATCAGGTAGGTATGTCCTCGCTGGAGTGTCGAAGGCCTTCACCTTTGACCCCCGCTTTCCCACGAGTCAGGTAGGTATTTAATCTCCAGAGTGTCGAAGACCTTGACATATGACCCCCTCTTTTCCCACGCGTGAGGTAGGTATGTCCTCTCCGGAGCGTCGAAGACCTTGAACTTTGACCCGCTCTTTCCCACGCGTCAGGTAGGTATGTCCTCGCCTGAGTGTCAAAAACCTTGACCTTTGAACCACTCTTTTCAACACTTTCAGGTAGATATGTCCTCGCCGGAGTGTCAAAATCCTTGACCTTCGACCCACTTTTTCCAACACTTTCCGGTAGGTATGTCCTCGGCAGAGTGTTGAAGACCTTGACCTTTGAGCCCCTCTTTCCCAGCGTCAGGTAGGTATGTCCTCGCAGGAGTGTTTAAGACCTTGACCTACGACCTCTCTTTCCCATGCATCAAGTAGGTATGTCCTCTCCGGAGAGTTGAAGACCTTCACCCGCTCTTTCCCACACGTCAGGTAGGTATGTACTCGCGGAGTGTTGAAGACCTTGACCTCTGACCCACTCTTTCCCACACTTCCAGTAGGTATGTCCTAGCCGGAGTGTTGAAGGCCTTTCCCAAGTGTCAAGTAGGTATGTCCTCGCTGGAGTGTTGAAGACCTTGACCTTTGACCCCCTCTTTCCCACACATCAGGTATGCCCTAGCCGGAGTGTCGACGACCTTGACCTTTGACCCACTTCTTCCAACACTTTCCGGTAGGTATGTCCTCACCGGAGTGTTGAAGAACTTGATCTTTGACCCCCTCTTTCCCATGCGTCAGGTAGGTATATCCTCGCCAGAGTTTTGAAGACCTTGACCTTTGACCCCATCTTTCACACGCATCAGGTAGGTATGTCCTTGCCGGAGTGTTAAAGACCATGACCCGCTCTTTCCCACGCGTCAGGTAGGTATGTCCTCAACGGAGAGTCGAAGACCTTGACCTTTGATCCCCTCTTTCCCAGGCGTCAGGTAGGTATATCCTCGCCGGAGTGTTGAAGACCTTGACCTCTGATCCCTCTTTCCCACGCGTCAGGTTGGTATGTCCTCGCCAGAGTGCCGAAGACCATGCCATATGGCCCCCCTTTTTCCCAAGCGTGAGGTAGGTATTTCCTCGTCGGAATCTCGAAGACTTTGACCTTTGACTCACTCTTTCCCACACGCCAGGTAGGTATGTCCTCGCCGGAGTGTCGAAGACCTTGTCCTTTGAACCACTCATTCCACCACTTTCCGGTAGGTATGTCTTCGGCAGAGTGTTGAAGACCTTGACCTTTGAGCCCCTCTTTCCCACGCGTCAGGTAGGTATGTCCTCGTCGGAGTGTTGAAGACCGTGACCTTTTACCCCCTCTTTCCCAGCGTCAGGTAGATATGTCCTCGCAGGAGTGTTGAAGACCTTGACCTACGACCCCTCTTTCCCATGCATCAAGTAGGTATGTCCTCTCCGGAGAGTTGAAGACCTTCACCCGCTCTTTCCCACGCGTCAGGTAGGTATGTCCTCGTCGGAGTTTTGAAGACCTTGACCTTTGACCCCATCTTTCACACATGTCAGGTAGGTATGTCCTTGCCTTAGTGTTGAAGAAATCGACCTCTGAACCCTCTTTCCCAAACGTCAGATAGGTATGTCCTCTCTGGAGTGTTGAAGACCTTGAACTTTTAACCCCTCTTTCCCACGCGTCAGATAGGTATGTCCTCGCCGGAGTGTTGAAGACCTTGACCTTTGACCCCCTCTTTCCCACACGTCAGGTAGGTATGTCATCGCTGGAGTGTGGAAGACCTTGACCTCTGATCCTTCTTTCTCACACGTCAGGTAGGTATGTCCTCGCCGGAGTGTTGAAGACCTTGACCTTTTACCCCCTCTTTCCCACGCGTCAGGTAGGTATGTTCTCTCCGGAGAGTTGAAGACCTTGACCTGCTCTTTCCCACTTGTCAGCTAGGTATGTCCTCGCCAGAGTGCCGAAGACAATGACCTATGACCCCCTCTTTCCCACGCGTGAGGTAGGTATGTCCTCGTCGGAATCTCGAAGACTTCGACCTTAGACAGATAGGTATGTCCTCGCCGGAGTGTTGAAGACCTTGACCTTTGACCCCCTCTTTCCCACACGTCAGGTAGGTATGTCATCGCTGGAGTGTGGAAGACCTTGACCTCTGATCCTTCTTTCTCACACGTCAGGTAGGTATGTCCTCGCCGGAGTGTTGAAGACCTTGACCTTTTACCCCCTCTTTCCCACGCGTTAGGTAGGTATGTTCTCTCCGGAGAGTTGAAGACCTTGACCTGCTCTTTCCCACTTGTCAGCTAGGTATGTCCTCGCCAGAGTGCCGAAGACAATGACCTATGACCCCCTCTTTCCCACAAGTCAGGTAGGTATTTCCTCGCCAGGAGTGTCGAAGACCCTGACGTTTGACCCCCACTTTCCCAAGCGTCAGGTAGGTATGTCCTCGCCGGAGTGTCGAAGGCTTTGACTCACTCTTTCCCATGCCTCAGGTAGGTATGTCCTCGCAGGAGTGTCCAAGACCATTACCTTTGACCCTCTCTTTCCCACGTCTCAGGTAGGTATGTCGTCGCCGGAGGGTCGAAGACCTTGACCTTTGACCCACACTTTCCCAGCGCCAGGTAGGTATATCCTCGCCGGAGTTTTGAAGACCTTGACCTTTAACCCCCTCTTTCCCACGCATCAGGTAGTTATGTCTTCGCCGGAGGGTTGAAGACCTTTACCTTTGACCCCTCTTTCCCATGCATCAGGTAGGTATATCCTCTCCGGAGAGTTGCAGAACTTGACCCGCTCTTTCCCACGCGTCAGGTAGGTATGTCCTCTCCGGAGAGTTGAAGACCTCGACCTTTGACCCCCTCTTTCCCACACGTCCTGTAGGTATGTCCTAGGCAGAATGTCGACGACCTTGACCTTTGACCCACTTCTTCCAACACTTTCCGGTTGGTATGTCCTTACCGGAGTGTTGAAGAACTTGATCTTTGACCCCCTCTTTCCCATGCGTCAGGTAGGTATATCCTCGCCAGAGTTTTGAAGACCTTGACCTTAGACCCCATCTTTCCCACGCATCAGGTAGGTATTTCCTTGCCGGAGTGTTGAAGACCATGACCCGCTCTTTCCCACGCGTCAGGTAGGTATGTCCTCAACGGAGAGTCGAAGATCTTGACCTTTGATCCCCTCTTTCCCAGGCGTCAGGTAGGTATGTCCTCGCCGGATTGTTGAAGACCTTGACCTCTGATCCCTCTTTCCCACGCGTCAGGTTGGTATGTCCTCGCCAGAGTGCCGAAGACCATGCCATATGGCCCCTCTTTTTCCACGCGTGAGGTAGGTATTTCCTCGTCGGAATCTCGAAGACTTTGACCTTTGACTCACTCTTTCCCACGTGTCAGGTAGGTATGTCCTCACCGGAGTGTCGCAGACTTTGACTTTTGATCCACTCTTTCCCACACGCCAGGTAGATATGTCCTCGCCGGAGTGTCGAAGACCTTGACCTTTGAACCACTCATTCCAACACTTTCCGGTAGGTATGTCCTCGGCAGAGTGTTGAAGACCTTAACCTTTGAGCCCCTCTTTCCCACACGTCAGGTAGGTATGTCCTCGCAGGAGTGTTGAAGACCTTGACCTTTTACCCCCTCTTTCCCAGCGTCAGGTAGGTATGTCCTCGCAGGAGTGTTGAAGACCTTGACCTACGACCCCTCTTTCTCATGCATCAAGTAGGTATGTCCTCTCCGGAGAGTTGAAGACCTTCACTTGCTCTTTCCCACACGTCAGGTAGGTATGTCCTCGCTGGAGTGTTGAAGACCTTGACCTTTGACCCCATCTTTCACACACGTCAGGTAGGTATGTCCTAGCCGGAGTGTCGATGACCTTGACCTTTGACCCACTTCTTCCAACACTTTCCGGTAGGTATGTCCTCACCGGAGTGTTGAAGAACTTGACCTTTGACCCCCGTTCCCCATGCGTCAGGTAGGTATATCCTCGCGGGAGTTTTGAAGACCTTGACCTTTGACCCCATCTTTCACACACGTCAGGTAGGTATGTCCTTGCGTTAGTGTTGAAGAAATCGACCTCTGAACCCTCTTTCCAAAACGTCAGATAGGTATGTCCTCTCTGGAGTGTTGAAGACCTTGAACTTTTACCCCCTCTTTCCCACGCGTCAGATAGGTATGTCATCGCTGGAGTGTTGAAGACCTTGACCTCTGATCCTTCTTTCTCACACGTCAGGTAGGTATGTCCTCGCCGGAGTGTTGAAGACCTTTACCTTTGACCCCTCTTTCCCATGCATCAGGTAGGTATGTTCTCTCCGGAGTATTTAAGACCTTGACCTTTTACCCCCTCTTTCCCACACGTCAGGTAGGTATGTTCTCTCCGGAGAGTTGAAGACCTTGACCTGCTCTTTCCCACTTGTAAGGTAGGTATGTCCTTGCCAGAGTGCCGAAGACAATGACCTATGACCCCCTCTTTCCCACGCGTGAGGTAGCTATGCCCTCGTCGGAATCTCGAAGACTTCGACCTTTGACTCACTCTTTTCCACGCGTCAGGTAGGTATGTCCTCACCGGAGTGTCGAAGACTTTGACTTTTGACCCACTCTTTCCCACACATCAGGTAGGTATGTCCTCGCCCGGAGTGTCGAAGACCCTGACGTTTGACCCCCTCTTTCCCACGCGTCAGGTAGGTATGTCCTCGCCAGAGTGTTGAAGACCTTGACCTTTGACCCCCTCCTTCCCAAGCGTCAGGTAGGTATGTCCTCGCCGGAGTGGTGAAGGCTTTGACCCACTTTTTCCCATGCCTCAGGTAGGTATGTCCTCGCAGGAGTGTCCAAAACCTTTACCTTTGACCCTCTCTTTCCCACGTCTCAGGTAGGTATGTCGTCGCCGGAGGGTTGAAGACCTTGACCTTTGACCCACACTTTCCCAGCGCCAGGTAGGTATATCCTCGCCGGAGGGTTGAAGACCTTTACCTTTGACCCCTCTTTCCCATGCATCAGGTAGGTATGTTCTCTCCGGAGAGTTGAAGAACTTGACCCGCTCTTTCCCACGCGTCAGGTAGGTATGTCCTCTTCTGAGAGTTGAAGACCTCGACCTTTGACCCCCTCTTTCCCACACGTCCTGTAGGTATGTCCTAGGAAGAATGTCGACGACCTTGACCTTTGATCCACTTCTTCCAACACTTTCCGGTAGGTATGTCCTCACCGGAGTGTTAAAGAACTTGATCTTTGACCCCCTCTTTCCCATGCGTCAGGTAGGTATATCCTTGCCAGAGTTTTGAAGACCTTGACCTTTGACCCCATCTTTCACACGCATCAGGTAGGTATGTCCTTGCCGGAGTGTTGAAGACCATGACACGCTCTTTCCCACGCGTGAGGTAGGTATGTCCTCAACGGAGAGTCGAAGACCTTGACCTTTGATCCCCTCTTTCCCAGGCGTCAGGTAGGTTGTCCTCGCCGGAGTGTTGAAGACCTTGACCTCTGATCCCTCTTTCCCACGCGTCAGGTTGGTATGTCCTCGCCAGAGTGCCGAAGACCATGCCATGTGGCCCCCCATTTTTCTCACTCGTGAGGTAGATATTTCCTGGTCGGAATATCGAAGACTTTGACCTTTGACTCACTCTTTCCCACGCGTCAGGTAGGTATGTCCTCACTGGAGTGTCGCAGACTTTGACTTTTGATCCACTCTTTCCCACACGCCAGGTAGGTATGTCCTTGCCGGAGTTTCGAAGACCTTGACCTTTGAACCACTCATTCCAACACTTTCCGGTAGGTATGTCCTCGCCGGAGTGTCAAAGACCTTGACCTTTGACCACCTCTTTCCCACACGTCAGGTTGGTATGTCCTCGCCGTGGTGTCGAAGACCTTGACCTTGGACCCCTCCTTCCCAAGCGTCAGGTAGGTATGTCCTCTCCGGAGAGTTGAAGACCTTCACCCGCTCTTTCCCACACGTCAGGTAGGTATATCCTCGTCGGAGTTTTGAAGACCTTGACCTTTGACCCCATCTTTCACACACGTCAGGTAGGTATGTCCTTGCCTTAGTGTTGAAGAAATCGACCTCTGAACCCTCTTTCCCAAACGTCAGGTAGGTATGTCCTCTCTGGAGTGTTGAAGACCTTGAACTTTTACCCCCTCTTTCCCACGCGTCAGATAGCTATGTCCTCGCCGGAGTGTTGAAGACCTTGACCTCTGATCCTTCTTTCCCACGCGTCAGGTAGGTATGTCCTCGCCAGAGTGTTGAAGACCTTGACCTTTGACCCCCTCTTTCCCACACGTCAGGTAGGTATGTTCTCTCCGGAGTATTTAAGACCTTGACCTTTAACCCCCTCTTTCCCATGCGTGAGGTAGGTATGTTCTTTCCGGAGAGTTGAAGACCTTGACCTGCTCTTTCCCACGTGTCAGGTAGGTATGTTCTCACCAGAGTGCCGAAGACAATGACCTATGGCCCCCTCTTTCCCACGCGTGAGGTAGGTATGTCCTCGTCGGAATCTCGAAGACTTCGACCTTTGACTCACTCTTTTCCACGCGTCAGGTAGGTATGTCCTCACCAGAGTGTCGAAGACTTTGACTTTTGACCCACTCTTTCCCACACGTCAGGTAGGTATGTCCTCGCCCGGAATGTTGAAGACCCTGACGTTTGACCCCCTCTTTCGCACGCGTCAGGTAGGTATTTCCTCGCCAGAGTGTTGAAGACCTTGACCCCCTCCTTCCCAAGCGGCAGGTAGGTATGTCCTCGCCGGAGTGTCGAAGGCTTTGACCCACTCTTTCCCATGCCTCAGGTAGGTAAGTCCTCGCAGGAGTGTCCAAGACCTTTACCTTTGACCCTCTCTTTCCCACGTCTCAGGTAGGTATGACGTCGCCGGAGGGTCGAAGACCTTGACCTTTGACCCACATTTTCCCAGCGTCAGGTAGGTATATCCTCGCCGGAGTGTTGAAGACCTTGACCTTTAACCCCCTCTTTCCCACGCATCAGGTAGGTATGTCCTTGCCGGAGGGTTGAAGACCTTTACCTTTGACCCCTGTTTCCCATGCATCCGGTAGGTATGTCCTCTCCGGAGAGTTGAAGAACTTGACCCGCTCTTTCCCACGCGTCAGGTAGGTATGTCCTCTCCAGAGAGTTGAAGACCTTGACCTTTGACCCCCTCTTTCCCACACGTCCTGTAGGTATGTCCTCGGCAGAATGTCGACGACCTTGACCTTTGACCCACTTCTTCCAACACTTTCCGGTAGGTATGTCCTCACCGGAGTGTTGAAGAACTTGATCTTTGACCCCATCTTTCCCATGCGCCAGGTAGGTATATCCTCGCCAGAGTTTTGAAGACCTTGACCTTTAACCCCATCTTTTACACGCATCAGGTAGGTATGTCCTTGCCGGAGTGTTGAAGACCTTGACCCGCTCTTTCCCACGCGTCAGGTAGGTATGTCCTCAACGGAGAGTCGAAGACCTTGACCTTTGATCCCCTCTTTCCCACGCGTCAGGTAGGTATGTCCTCACCGGAGTGTCGCAGACTTTGACTTTTGATCCACTCTTTCCCACACGCCAGGTAGGTATGTCCTCGCCAGAGTGTCGAAGACCTTGACCTTTGAACCACTCATTCCAACACTTTCTGGTAGGTATGTCCTCGCCGGAGTGTCAAAGACCTTGACCTTTGACCACCTCTTTCCCATGCGTCAGGTAGGTATATCCTCGCCGTGGTGTCGAAGACCTTGACCTTTGACCCCCTCCTTCCCAAGCGTCAGGTAGGTATGTCCTCGCCGGAGTGTCGAAGGGTTTGACCTACTCTTTCCCATGCCTCAGGTAGGTATGTCCTCGCAGGAGTGTCGAAGACCTTCACCTTTGACCCTCTCTTCCCCACGAATAAGGTAGGTATGTCCTCGCCGGAGGTTTGAAGACCTTGACCTTTGACCCACACTTTCCCAGCGTCAGGTAGGTATATTCTCGCCGGAGTGTTGTAGACATTGACCTTTGAACCCCTATTTCCCACGAGTCAGGTAGGTATGTCCTTGCCAGAGTTTTGAAGACTTTTACCTTTGACCACTCTTTCCCATGCATCAGGTAGGTATGTCCTCTCCGGAGTATTTAAGACCTTGACCTTTTACCCCCACTTTCCAACGCGTCAGGTAGGTATGTCCTCTCCGGAGAGTTGAAGACCTTGAATTGCTCTTTCCCAAGCGCTGGAGTGTTGTAGACCTTGACCTTTGACCCCCTCTTTCCCACGCGTCCTGTAGGTATGTCCTAGCCGGAGTGTCGACGACCTTGACCTTTGACCCACTTCTAACACTTTCTGGTAGGTATGTCCTCACCGGAGTGTTGAAGAACTTGACCTTTGGCCCCCTCTTTCCCATGCGTCAGGTAGGTATATCCTCGCCGGAGTTTTGAAGACCTTGACCTTTGACCCCATCTTTCACACGCGTCAGGTAGGTATGTCCTTGCCGGAGTGTTGAAGACCTTGATCCGCTCTTTCCCACGCGTCAGGTAGGTAGGTCCTCGCCGGAGAGTCGAAGACCTTGACCTTTGATCCCCTCTTTCCCACGCGTCAGGTAGGTATGTCCTCGCCGGAGTGTTGAAGACTTTGACCTCTGATCCCTCTTTCCCACTCGTCAGGTTGGTATGTCCTCGCCGGAGTACCGAAGACCATGACCTATGACCCCCTCTTTCCCACGCGTGAGGTAGGTATGTCCTCTTCGGAATCTCGAAGACTTTGACCTTTGACTCACTCTTTCCCAAGCGTCAGGTAGGTATGTCCTCAACAGAGTGTCGAAGACTTTGAATTTTGACCCACTCTTTCCAACACTTTATGGTAGGTATGTCCTCACCGGAGTGCTGAAGCCCTTGACCTTTGACCCACTCTTTCCCACACTCTCCGGTAGGAATGTTCTTGACGGAGTGTGGTAGATCTTGACCTTTGACCCACTCTTTCCCACACGTCAGATTGGTATGTCCTTGCTGTAATGTCGACGACCTTAACCTTTACCCCACTCTTCCCCACGCGTCTGATAGGACACGTCGTCTTCACCGGAGTGTCGAAGACCTTGACCTTTGACCACCTCTTTCCCATGCGTCAGGTAGGTATATCCTCGCCGTGGTGTCGAAGACCTTGACCTCTGATCCCTCTTTCCCACGCATCAGGTTGGTATGTGCTTGCCGGAGTGCCGAAGACCATGACCTTTGACCCACTCTTTCCCACGCGTCAGGTAGGAATGTCCTCGCCAGTGTGTCAAAGACCTTGACCTTTGAACCACTCTTTCCAACACTTTCAGTTAGGTCTATCCTCGCCGGAGTGTCGAAGACCTTGACCTTTGAACCCTCTTTCCCACGCGTCAGGTTGGTATGTCCTCGCCGTAGTGTCGAAGACCTTGACGTTTGACCCCCTCCTTCCCAAGCGTCAGGTAGGTATGTCCTCGCCGGAGTGTCGAAGGCTTTGACCCACTCTTTCCCATGCCTCAGGTAGGTATGTCCTCACCAGTGTGTCAAAGACCTTGACCTTTGAACCACTCTTTCCAACACTTTCCGTTAGGTATATCCTCGCCGGAGTGTCGAAGACCTTGACCTTTGAACCCTCTTTCCCACGCGTCAGGTTGGTATGTCCTCGCCGTAGCGTCGAAGACCTTGACGTTTGACCCCCTCCTTCCCAAGCGTCAGGTAGGTATGTCCTCGCCGGAGATTCGAAGGCTTTGACCCACTCTTTTCCATGCCTCAGGTAGGTATGTCCTCGCAGGAATGTCGAATACCTTGACCTTTGACCCTCTCTTTCCCACGTCTCAGGTAGGTATGTCCTCGCCAGAGAGTTGAAGACCTTGACCTTTGACCCCCTCTTTCACACACGTCGGGCAAGTATGTTATCGCTGAAGTGTTGAAGAGCTTGACCTTTGACCCCCTCTTTCCCAAGCGTCAGGTAGATATGTGCTCTACCGAGTGTTGAAGACCTTGTCCTATCACGCCCTCTTTCCCACGCGTCAGGTAGGTATGTCCTCGCCGGAGTGTTTTGAAGCCCTTGACCTTTGGCCCACTCTTTCCCACACTTTCCCGTACGAATGTTCTTGCCGGAAGGTCGTAGATTTTGACCTTTGACTCACTCTTTCCCACGCGTCAGGTAGGTATGTCCTTGTCGGAATGTCGATGACCTTGACCTTTGACCAATTCTTCCCCACGTGTCTGATAGGTATGTCCTTGCCGGAGTGTCAAAGACCTTGACCTTTGACCCCCTCTTTCCCACACGTCAGATAGGTATCTCTTTACAGGAGTGTCGAAGACCTTGACCTTTGTCCCACTCTTTCCCACGTGTCAGGTAGATATGTCCTCTCCGGAGTGTCGAAGACCTTGACCTTTGACCCACTCTTTCCAAGGCATCTGGTAGGTGCTTCCTTGTGAAGTCCTTGACCCTTGACCCACTCTTTCCCACGTGTCAGGTAGGTAAGTCCTCGCCAGAGTGTCGAAGACCTAGATCTTTAACCCACTCTTTCCCACGCGACCGGTAGGTATGTCCTCACCGAGTGTCGAAGACCTTGACCTCCGACCCACTCTTTCCAACGCTTCCGGTAGGTACATCCACGCCGGAGTGTCGAAGACCTTGACCTCTGACCCACTCTTTTCCAACGCTTCCTGTACGTATGACCTCGCCGACCCACTCTTTCAAACGCTTCTGGTAGGTATCTCCTCGCCGGAGTGTTGAAGAACTTGACCTTTGATCCACTCTTTCCCACGCATCAGGTAGGTATGTCCTTGCCCGCGTGTTGAAGACCTTGATCTTTGGCCCCCTCTTTTCCACACGTCAGGTAGGTGTGTCCTCCCGGAGTGTTGAATACCTTGACCTTTGACTCCCTCCTTCCAGCACTTTGCTGTAGGCATGTCCTCGCCGGAGTGTTGAAAACGTTGACCTCTGTCCCACTCTTTCCAACGCTTTCGGTAGGTATATTTACGCCAGAGTGTTGACGACCTTGACCTCTGACCCACTCTTTTCCAAAGCTTCTGGTAGGTATGACCTTGCCGAAGTGTTGCAGACCTTGACCTCTGACCCACTCTTTCCCACGTGTCAGGTAGATATATCCTCTCCGGAGTGTCGAAGACCTTGACCTTTGACCCACTCTTACCCACGATTCCGGTGGGTATGTCCTCGCCGGAGTGTCGAAGACCTTGACCTTTGACCCACTCTTTCCCATGCATCAGGTAGGTATGTCCTTGCCAGAGTGTCAAAGACCTTGACCTCTGACCCACTCTTTCCAACGCTTCCTGTAGGTATATCCTCTCCGGAGTGTCGAAGACATTGACATTTGTCCCACTCTTTCCCATGCATAAGGTAGATATGTCCTCGCTGGAGTGTATAAGACAATGACATTTGTCCCAATCTTTCCCACGCGTTAGGTTGGTATGTATTCGCGGGAGTGTCGAAGACCTTGACCTTTGACTCCCTCTTTCCCACGCGTCAGGTAGGTATGTCCTCGACCGAGTGCTGAAGACCTTGACCTTTGACCCACTCTTTCCCAAGCGTCAGGTAGCTATGCTCTCGCCAGAGTGTTGAAGACCTTGTCCTTTCACCCCCACTTTCCCACGCGTCAGGTAGGTATGTCCTCACTGGAGTGTTGAAGACCTTGACCGTTGACCACCTCTTTCCCATGCATCAGGTAGGTATGTCCCCGCTGGAGTATTGAAGCCCTTGACCTTCGACCCACTCTTTCCCACACTTTCAGGTAGGAATGTCCTTGTCCGAGTGTCGAAGATCTTGACCTTTGACCCACTCTTTCCCACGCTTCAGATAGGTATGTCCTCGCTGAAGTGTCAAAGACCTTGACCTTTGACCCAATCTTTCCCACGCGTCTGATAGGTATGTCCTCGCCAGAGTGCCGAAGACCTTGACCTTTGACCCACTGTTTCCCACGTATCAGGTAGGTATGTCTTTGCCAGAGTGTTAAAAACCTTGACCTTTGGCCCCCTCTTTCCCACGCATCAGTTAGGGATGTCCTCGCCGGAGTGTCGAAGACATTGACCTTTGACCCACTCTTCCCCACAAGTCAGGTAGGTATGTCCTCGCCGGAGTATTGAAGCCCTTGACCTTCGACCCACTCTTTCCCACACTTTTTGGTAGGAATGTCCTCGCCGGAGTGTCGAAGATCTTGACCCTTGACCCACTCTCTCCCAAGCGTCCGGTAGGTATGTCCTCGCCGGAGTGTGGAAGACCTTGACCTGTGACCCACTCTTTCCCACGCGACAGGTAGGTATGTCCTTGCTGGAGAATCGAAGACCTTGACCTTTGACCCACTCTTTCCAAAGCTTCCGATAGGTATATCCTCGCCAGAGTGTCGAAGATCTTGACCTCTGACCAACTCTTTTCCAACGCTTCTGGTAGGTATGACATCGCCGAAGTGTCAAAGACCTTGACCTCTGACCCCCTCTTTCCCAAGCTTCCAGTAGGTATGTCCTTGCCGGAGTGTCATAGACCTTGACATTTGACCAACTCTTTCCCACGTGTCAGGTAGATATGTCCTCGCCGGAGTGTTGAAGACCTTTACCTTTGACCCACTCTTTCCCATGCGTCAGGTAGGTATGTCCTCGCCGGAGTGTAGAAGACCTTGACCTTTGACCCACTCTTTTCCACGCATCCTGTAGGTATATTCTCCCTGGAGTGTCAAAGACATTGACCTTTTATCTCACTCTTTCCCACGCATCAGGTAGGTATATCCTCACCAGAGTGCCGAAATCCTTGACCTCTGACCCGCTCTTCCCAATGCTTCCGGTAAGTATGTCCTCACCGGAGTGTCGAAGACCTTGACCTCTTACGCCCTCTTTCCGAACCTTCTGGTAGGTATGTCCTCGCCGGAGTGTTGAATACCTTGACCTCTGATCCACTCTTTCCAACGCTTCCGGTAGGTATGTCCTTGCTGGAGTGTCGAAGACCTTGACCTCTGACCCACCCTTTCGAACACTTCAGGTGGGTATGTCCTTTACAGAGTGTTGAAGACTTTCGCGATGTAAAAGTATAGCACGGCTAAATCTTCTAGGTGATCTCTGAATCTAGTAAGGTTGCCATATAGGTGTTTGAGGTTCAGCCTAGTGCCCCATGAAGCCCAACTGGTCCAGGTGCACCATTTTCAAGATGACCTGCCTTAGCCGAGTACCCAGTACTTTCGCTAGTATTAAGCAGTGATATAGTCCTATAGAAAGGCACAACTATCTGATGGTTTCCTGACTTTCAGGACTGACACTACCATAGATAACTGCTGGTCATAGGGTATCTGGCTTATTTCATTGACTTCAGGGAACATCTGACTCTTGTGCCGCGCTAAGCCATACTTTTATATAGTTCTATTGGAAATTTGTTCAGCCCTGGAGCTTTCCCAGATGAATGTCTTTGATGGTCCTAACTGTCTCAATTTATACTTTGTCTAGTTAATTTGTTTCCTCTGGCATCGGGACCGGGAGGCGTATATGTTTGAGGAAGCCTCGATATAGGTATTGATAGTAACTTGCGGTTTCTGCCACTCTTTCTGTTTGCCTCTTGACGGGCGGCTCCTTCTTCCGCCATATTTCCTATAGCAAATTTCTATCCCTTTCTTACTCAGCCATACAGGAACCTCCCTGGTCTATTGCCTACCTCGTTTAGTTGGTACAGCGAGACCAATTCGGTGGTTCTCTCTCTTTATCATCAGCCGGGTCCCCTTACTCTTGCCGTCATAGCCTCGGTAATGGCTAACTTTCTTATTTACATACTTTTAAAGCCCCTCAGGACCACCATGTAGGCTTCCCGTGTTATGAGCTCTGAGGCTCCTGTACCCAAGTTGACTTCAAAGTAGTGGACAGTGCCTTTTCTCAACTCCTGAGTGAGGCTTCTATGTTTGAGGTACCATAGTTCTTGAGTCCAGGCCCTTTCTCTATCCACATATGGGTCCTGCAGCTTGGCCCAGATCTGTGAGTGATTTGAGATCCTGTTCGCAATCTGTCTAGTGTAGTGTTTTTCCCACTATAATGATCGATATTTGATAAACTGATGCATTCTCTGGAGTGAAAAATCTTTTGTCATGCCCTGGCGTGCTGGTTGTCTAGATGTCAGATAGACCTTTGGCCCTAAGGAATCCCACCAAAGGAATCTCCCTTGCCCGTCCCTGTCATTGTGGGTATCTATCCTCCCCATCCCTCACCACCAGATTGAAGTTGCCTAAATTTAGTACCCAGTCAGGTAGGCGCAATAGGAGGGTGCCCAGCGTCTTCAAGGTCTATGCAAAGAGGTTAGGTGGGACATATAGGGAGCAAAGGTTGATTTGCATGCTGTCCTAGCAGCCCTACTCTTCAACGTATCACCCTTTGAACATCGACACACGTATGATGGGCGTTGACTTCCTAATTAGCAGTCCTACTCCCTTTGAGTCAGATGTGTCTCCCAAATGTGCCAGCACTTTATATCCCCCTTTTCAGTGCCTCACAGTTGTTTCCCTTCTGGTGTGTTTCATGTATCATTGCCCCTTCATGTCACTAGTGTTTTAGATACTGAACTTCTACGCATTTCTTTGTTTTGTTTGCAAGTCCATTTATATTCCAGGTCAAAGCTGTTCATTCACCCCCCTCTGCTGCATGCTTTGTGTAGATTCATAGTGAGACACTTTGCTTTCCTCTTGGTATGCCCAATTGTCTGGCTTCCCATGTTTGCTGGAGTCTCTGAGACTCTGGCGTGGACGCGGTCAGTTGAGACCAATAGCAGCAGCTATGTGAATAACTCCCCTCTGAACCACCCCATCTCCTTGTCCCTCCCTGCTACCTTGCTGTCTGGGTTTAAAACTACTTGGCATCCCCAACTCGTCTATTGTGTCCTCTCCGACCATGGATGCTCTACTGGAACCTTCTCAGCTTTGTCCTCGCTCCCCCATTCCCTGTAGTCACCATTTGCCCCTCAATCATTTCACTCAGTGGGGGAAGACGCAGGTATCTAACTGATAGTCCACATCACGTTCAGCTGCATTTAACATAAAGATGAAACCTCAACAAACTATGCCAGCCCTGTCCTCAGTCCTCACCAGTCCATCAAATAACACTAGCTAAATCTGGGGAAGAGCCCTCTCTTCATCTCTCGCACATGCATGTGCCCGACTTGAACATGTCTCCGTGCTCTCTGAGATAGGAAGTATCCCAAACCACAAGCAAGATTATCACACTGACAGCACTCGACAGGGAAGGTATCTGTGCCAGCACTCAGGCCCAGGAACACCCAATAGGTGAAATGGGAGAAAACACCCTTTCAGCAAGTCAGACAGCTGTAACCCAGAGCTTGAGTCTTTTTTTAATTCTATTAGAACCGCAAATAAAACTTTAGAGGGAACATGATTACTTGAACAAGGTAACATTTTCAAACTCCTGACGTATCTCCAGAATGTCCCGATTTTTCTTTCTGAAGAATCAATAAAAAAATTGTATTTCTTTCTGCATTGAAAGGAGAAAGTAGAACAATCATAACAATGGTAAACAAAATACAAGAATGCATTTGACTGCATTACGATACAAAAACCAACATTTGCCAAGTGGGGCATTCCAATTTCACACCTGTAGCCTGATCACTCTCTAACAATATGCCTACAGTGCATCGCAAAACCCCCCCAAAAATGATAGAAACTTTATGAACATTTCTGGCTTTTAGGGGAAGATTTATCACCCACCTCAACAATGGACGTATTGCCTTCGGCAAACTAATCTGCAAACACAACGACAAACAAGCAAATATACACAGACAAAAGAAAGAGGATTTTGCTGCAGGGCAAAATCAAGGAAACCTGCTGCACAAATATATATGAAAAAAAGAACTTAAGCCTTGTATTTAAAAAAAAACAGCATAAAAGACAAATTACTCAAAAGCAAAGAAATACAAGTTTGATATGAAATCAAACTGCACCCAACTTTAACCCAAAAACGAAATGTTATTCGCTCCCTTTCCTAGGAAATGAAACATTAGAATCTGAGCCACAACCCCCTCCATATACTAATCACATTGAAAGCTGTGATCTAACAACTTCAGAAGAGCATGATGTTGAACGGACACATTCCTCATCCAAACTCCAACAGCAACTTCACGATGATTTCGAAAAAGTTAAAAAGTATTGCCATTAAAACAAACCTTTCCACCTGAACACAAGCAACAAGACCCCAAATAGGAAGAAAGAGAAAGCTCAACTTTAAAAAAAACGTGTCAAGTGGGCCTCCTGTAACTTTGTCCATCGCAAACTATGAGGATCTGCAGAGAATCCCTATTATAAAGCTCAAGAAAACTAAAGAAATTATGCCAGCACTGTCCTCAATCCTCACAAGTCCATGAAATAAGGCTAGCTAAATCTGCAGTCGAGCCCTCTCTTCATCCCCCACACATCGATAGCCCTAACTTGTACAAGTCTCCAAGCTCTTTGAGGGAAGGTGTATCCCAAAACACCAGCAAGATTAGCACACCAGCGGCAAAAGTCAGAGAAATAATCTGTGTGAACACTCATGCCCAGCAGCACCCAATAGGTAAAATGGAAGAAAAATCAACACCCTTTCAGCAAGTCCACCAGTTGTAACCCAGAACTTGGAAGTTTTTTTATTTGATTAGAACGACAATACAATAGTGGTTATGCCTTAAGCCCATGGATAATGACTGTTATCTGAACTCTTCTACATGGATTGAGCGTCGGCACAATGTTGCACATAGAAGTACAAGAGGACCTTTGGACTTTCAAGAAGTAAAGTCTGATGTCTCCATTGGTGTGGTGATGTCATACAATATTCTCCAGAAATCAGTCGTAAAATGGTGTCAACATGTGCAATTCTACACAATACAGTGACTGAGAAAGAATTGGATGTCTGAGTCAGAGTCTGATAAAGAGGGCAAGTAGCCGTCAGCACCTCAACAAGATGATGACTCAAGAACAGCCCAAGGCCGCGGAGGCCTCACTAAGGGTAAGTTATGAATGAACCAAATCATTTTAGCATGATAATACAAATGCTTTGTAGTTGGTAAACCATAGTCTCGCTTTACGTTCAGATATGGCAACGTATGTAAGCAAAGTAATGTAACATTATTCTATGACACAAAATGTAAATGATAAGGTACAAAAGGTGTATGTGTGCCTTATAATAATACAGAATAAAAGGTATAACATGTGTGTTATTGCCCTAAACACACCAAAAATAAAAAAAATGGGCGTGTCCAAGATGGCGGCGTGAACGGACGCGTCCTTCCAAGCTCCCGCCGTCGGCCTTTCACAGCACGGGCTCTGGCCTCACGGAGCCCCTTATCAGCGACCCCAATAGCCAGCCTGGCATCCCCTGTGACCCGGGAGGTCAGCGGCGGCTGACCCCGAGTGGACGGTGCAAATACTACGATCATAGCCGCGAGGCCCGCGGTGCGGCCTGCAGCCGTGACCCGCCTTGGGGGAGGAGCGGAAGACTGGAACGGGGGCGGCCGAGCCGGGGGTTCGAGGTTCGGGCCGCCCTACGCGATGTCTGGTGTGGCTCGACAGGTCCGGCCCGCGCATACATCTGCGCGAGGCATCGGCTGAACCAATGCTTGATTGCTGCTGCGGACCTGCCGTGTAGCCGCCCGGACGAGGTGGCGAGAGACAGTCGCTGGGCACAAAGGAGTGGAGAGGCGAGTGGAGGGGAGTAGAGGGGAGGGGAGGGGAGTAGAGGGGAGGGGAGGGGAGTAGAGGGGAGGGGAGGGGAGTAGAGGGGAGGGGAGGGGAGTAGAGGGGAGGGGAGTAGAGGGGAGGGGAGGGGAGGGGAGTAGAGGGGAGGGGAGGGGAGGGGAGGGGAGGGGAGGGGAGGGGAGGGGAGGGGAGGGGAGGGGAGGGGAGCGGAGGTCCTTTTCCAACACAGGGGCCTGGAACAGTGGCTTGCGGTGCGGCCCAGGTTTCGGTACCGCCCCGCCCACACGCTCTGCGTGAAGCGACAGGCAGGGAACTCGCCTGATTGCTACTGCGGGCCTGCCGTGTGACCGCTCAGACAGGACTGCAGACATCGACCTTTGGCCCCAGTGGTGTGGAGAGGACCACGGCACTCGCACGCAGGGGCCTACGCAATTGCTGAGGATATAAAACATTAGGTGGGGCTGCGGGCTTCGACTAGGAAGTGACTGGTGCGGTAGGAGGCCTGTGGTGGCGGCAGTGGGGTGGGGAAGTGAGAAACGACTGTACACATGAGCAACTTTGCCGGAGCGAACCCAGGTGTGGTGCGAAGACCGTGCCCTGAGCGGGCAGAGCCAGGAGGTGTCCAGACGCGGTGGTCTCGCCACGTGGCCTGAGGGAAGGATTTTGGCTGGCGCCACTTCTGAAGGCAATAAGCGACGGCCAACGGCACACAGGTTGGCAACCGACGCAGCATATTTACAAGTCCACCGGTAACTGGGTGCCCACACGACCGATCGGAGGCGGTTCGCTGATTGGAAGATTTCCGTGGCAGGGCACCAGTTGCCACGGGGAGGCCATGATGTCGGGGTCGAGGGGCCGCAAGGACAAGACTGTAAAGGAGATGTTCGCCAAGGCCCAGTCGCCCCCTATAGTGAAGGATACATCGACCACAGGAGCCGACAGGGCGACTCAGAGGCAGCAGGCTCGGAACCCATCACAAAGGCCTTCCTTGAGTCCCTCTTCACGTCATTGAGGGAGGACATTCACACCCTCCAAAAAGAATTTTCGGATGAGATCCGCGCTGTGCTGACGGATATGGACGGCATTGGGGAACGGGTGGCGGAGCTCGACACAAAACAAAACAGCCGCAATGTCGAAACAGAGGCACTACAACAGGAGATTATAAGACTACATGACCAACAGGTGGACCTACAATCGCACCTTGAGGACCTTGAAAACCGCTCCCGGCGACATAACATACGAATTCGGGGAGTGGCACGGTCAGACGAAGTCAAAGACCTTTTTAAATTTACCAGGGAGCTTTTCAACCATATCCTAGGCCGCCCGGTGGAGGCGGTGCTCACGATCGACAGGGCACACAGGGTCGGGCCCCAGCGAGCCGGGATGGCCATCCCCACAGACATCTTGGTATGTATACAGGACTTCCGCACTAAAGAAGACATCCTCCAAAAGGCAAGGCAGATGCATCCCATCTCCTTTCGTGGCTACTAGCCGACCCTCTTTCAGGACTTATCGGTGCTCACTTTGCAGAAGCGCCGATGCTTCAAGCCGGTCACAAGCTATCTTCAGCAACAAGCCACACCTTATAGTTGGGGTCACCCTTTCCGGATTGTGTTCAAGTTAAACAATAAACTTTACCAACTCTGCTCTCTGAAAGAGGCTTGTCAGGTGCTGGGCATCGACCTGCCGAAGGAGGAGGAAGAGCAGACGGCGCGCCCGGGGGGCATAGGAGAATCATCATCCCAATGGCGTCAACAACGGGGACGGGGCCGAGTCAAGAAACCCCCGAAGACGGAGATCGAAGACGGTCAGAGGGCGGCGGTGGAAGCAGCAGCAGCGGACTTAACCTCTCAGCAGCCGGGTTGAATATTCATTCAGAACCTGGAGTGTCTGGGGTCTACTGTGTCCCTTTGAGGGGTTCGGCGGTGGGGGGGAGGGGGGGGGGGGGAGAAGGACTGGACTTGATATACCCCATAATACCTTTCGACCAATCATCTGTGAGAGATGATGGACAATTGTCTAGTTTTCTATTTCTTCATGTTCAAGTTCATGGTTCAGTGGGAGTGGGGTGGGGGACGGGAAGGCTGAGGGCAGGGGGTAGGGGAGAGGGGAGGGGAGGGACAGGTTGGTTGTGGGAAGAGGGATGGGGGGTTCTAGCTACAGGTTTGGGTGGGCGTGTAAATTCAGGGTGGAGGCTGGGAGACGGGGCGAGGAAGGGGTTTGCAAGGAGGGGTGGGAGGGGTTCCAGGTCCTAGAGTGTCCATTGAGGGATGATGATGCGAGTTTCCAGAGTAAGGTAGGATGGCACAAAGGGTTATGCTACAGGCCAGAAAGTGGGCAACCCACGAGAGGCAGTGCCGTATCGTTAGTGGGTTTCAGGAGTATGGAGCGGTCAAGGGTAGGGATGAGTCATGCCCCCCACTGAACTGCGAATTCTCTCCCTGAATGTCAGGGGGCTCAATAATCCGGTCCAACGCAAGGCAGTCCTCATGCTTAGAACACGCTAAGGCCGATATATGTCTCCTGCAGGAGATGCATCTATTACAAAAGGACTGCTCAAGGATGAGGGCACGTAGCTTCCCACAGCAATTTTTCTTGTCGACCTCGAGTAAAACAGCTGGGGTCGCGATATTAGTATCGCAGCGATTTAGAGGGCGGGTACTACAGAAGGGAGCGGAGATAAAAGGGAGGCTGCTATCCTACCGTTTTTCTTGGGGGGAGTCTGAATTTACGATTTGCTCGGTCTATGCCCCCAACGAGAGGCAGGAGAAGTTCTTTGATCTAGCGCTAAGCGAAGTGGCGGCCTCCACAGACAGACATATCCTAATAGGCGGGATCTTAACCTAGTACTAGATAACACCTTGGACAGATCTGTGCAGTGCACCAGACAGGCGGGAACCCTCTCTAGTGGGGGTTGGCTAGGCTGGGGGAGTTGGGTGTGGTGGATCTATGGCGCAGCTTTCACCCGGGTACTAGAGCATACTCATACTTCTCGAACGCACATCGCACTTACGCGAGATTGGATTACTTTTTAGCTTCCACCTCCCTTCAGGCCTTGACATCCACTGTTGACATAGTTGTCAGGTCCCTCTCCGACCATGCCCCGATTTCTGCGACGCTCCTTTTCCCGCCGGTGACGCGACCCACGCGCTGCTGGAGACTACGTGACACGCTGATACACCGCAAAGACATAGTTGAGAAAATAGTAGGAACGATCAAGGATTACTTGCATCACAATAGCATCTCCGACACCTCGCCGGCTACACATTGGGCGGCCCTTAAGGCAGTTCTACGAGGTGAGTTTATAGCAATCTCGGCAGCTGAGAACAGATTAAGAGCGGATAAAAGGGACGAGCTCACACAAAAGATTAAGGAGATAGAACGCATGCATCAAAGGACATGCGCCCCCAGGATCTGGAGGCAACTGACAGTTGTCAGGAAGCAGCTGAGTGCATTGGACCAGGACAGGGTGGAATTTGCAGCTTTGAGGTGCGACATATGTACTATACCGGGGGGATCGATGCGGACGTTTACTGGGCCGGGCGCTTAGGGAAACGCGGCAGCGTCACATGGTAAAGGAAATTAGGAAACAAGATGGAAGTCTAGCAACGGAAGGTGCGGAGATCATGGCAGCATTCAGCGACTTTTATACTTCCCTGTATGCAGGGGCCTCACTGGACCTTGCGGCGGGATATGCATTCTTGGAGTCTTCCCCGCTTCCGGTGCTTGCACAAGATCAGGCTGAGCTCTTAGAACGCAGCATCAGACCCGAGGAAGTCATCTCGGCCATTTCCAAGCTTAAACTTGGGAAGGCCCCGGGGCCTGACTGCTTCACAGCCATCTTTTATAAGACGTTCTGCGCACAGGTGGCTCCTTTGCTTACTACTCTCTTCAACTCTTTCTCAGAGCCGGGCTCGATTCCGAGGGACTTACTAGACACAACCATCTCCGTTATCCCCAAACCGGGGAAAGACCACTCAAAATGAGAAGCATATCGGCCCATTTCGCTACTTAACGTAGACCTAAAACTCTATACGAGCATACTGGCGGCGAGGCTTGCCCCTCTTATGCCGGGTTTGATTGCTCCGGACCAAGCTGGATTCATCCCGGAGCGGCAAACTGTGGACAATACCAAGAGGGCGCTGCACTTAATAGATAAGGCCACACGACCGACCAGGGAATATATGATAATCGCGATCAACGCGGAGAAAGCGTTCGACCGGGTCCACTGGCCATATCTGGAGCAAGTCCTGGTTAGGGCCGGGATGGGGGACAGATTCCGTACTTGGATATTGAATTGGTACCCGGGGCCCTCGGCGACGGTGCGCGTCAATGGCTGCTCCTCACCCCGCTTTCCGATCGAACGGGGTACGAGACAGGGGTGCCCGTTGTCGCCCCTAATCTTTGCCCTCTACATGGAGCCGCTGGCGCAGGCCGTGAGACTAAACCCCACAGTGCGCAGGATAAAAATCGGAGCATATGAGCATACCATCAGTTTATATGCCGACGATGTCCTCTTGTCCCTATCTTCCCCCAAAGAATCCCTGCTAGCTTGTGTCGACATTCTTGACACTTTTGCGGGGGTGGCAGGCTTTAAGGTTAATATGAGCAAATCAGTGGCGCTAGACCTCTCGTTAGCAGCGCCCACTCGCGCCTACCTGCTCGGACTCTTCTTCTTTCTTTGGGCTTCGGAGGCTATTCCTTATCTAGGGATTCAACTGGCGGCCACATTACAGGGCACAGTTCGTCTCAACTATGCTCGGCTCCGGCAGACGGTCCGGTTAGAGCTGGGTAGATGGAGACATCTCCCGCTATCATGGCTGGGCAAAGTGGCGGCTATTAAAATGACGATCCTGCCAATAGTCCTTTACATGTTTCGCGCCATCCCTATGAAACCCCCGGAGGGCTAGATTCGCCAGACCCAATACGAATTAGCGCAGTTCATATGGAACGGAAGGCGACCGAGGATGAAACTTCGATTGGCAATGCTGCCTCCTGAGAGTGGGGGACTGGGGCTGCCAGATTTGTTGTTATATTATCAAGTGGCGCAACTACGAACATTAGTGGAATGGAGCAGGTGAGAGTCTGAGAAGCACTGGCTCTTTCAGGACCAGGCAGTTGCGGGCCGCACCCTTCAAGAAGTTCCCTTCCTGCGAAGGCAGCACCGACCCCCTAATCTCTACGCCTCGTATATTACGAGGACCCCACTGAAAGTGTGGGATCTCGTGAATATTATGCATGAGTTGACATCCTTCCCATTGCCACTGACGCCCATACTGAACAACCCGGATTTCAGTCCTGACCAAGATACAACGGCTTTTGCCCGGTGGAGCCCGGCGGGATGTAGGGTCCTATTCCACTTGTACACAGCGGAGGGAGTTATCCCCTTTGATGCCTTCCGGCCAGAATATGACATGCCCGATGGGGGGCGGCTCCGGTATCTCCAGGTGCGGCATTGGGCGCTCCATGGGCAGATTAGAGGAGGGGCAGACCGCAGACTCAGCGCGTACGAATACTGGTTGATCACGAGGAAAACGGATCGGAAGCTCATATCGGATTTATACAGCATGCTGTTAGGCAGATACACACATCTACAACTCAGGGAGGCTGCGGTGGGAGAGAGACCTGGGACGCACGCTCATCAATAAAGAGTGGGAGGGCATCTGCTACCGGGCTCGACACTCTGCCTACCACATGGGCTTGACTGACACCCTCACTAAAATCACCACGTATTGGTACTACACCAATACGTGAGGCTCAATGAGATTGATCGTACGCGAGATGTGTCCTGTTGGCGTGGGTGTGGAGAGAGGGGTTCGTTGGTTCACCTGCTATGGAATTGTACTCACCTGCAGGAATATTGGAAGCTAGTCTTAGACGAGGTGGGCTCACACTTTGACACGACACTCCCAAGATTCCCTGCCTATGTGTTGCTGGGCCTGCCTAATCCCCGGCGTGCCCGCCAGGGTCGACTGATGGCCATAGCCCTGGGCTCCGCGCTGCAGAACATCCTAGCCCATTGGCATACCACACACATTCCCACCTTTCAGGGCTGGTTACATCATCTCTGGAACATTTTGGGAATGGAGAAGCTGTCCCTGATTGCAAAGGGGGAAGGGGACAAATACCCAGACTTGTGGCAGCCCTTCTTAGCTCTGTTGGCCACGGAATTTAGGGAAGTGACCTGTCCTAGATATCTACGCCTATTGAGGCAGGCTGAAGACTCGGAAATATCCAGTTAGATGATACAGCAAAAGCAGGTGGACTGGACCTGGAACAGGGGTGGTGGGTGGGTAGTTTGGGGGGGGGCGGGGTTTGGGGAAGGGGGCTTGGTTGTTGTTTTTATGTTTGGATAGTCACGTGCTCCTCCGGACAGAACTTTCAACCGTGGCAGTAGGCCCGCAGAGATGTGCCTTTTTCACCCTACTGTCAGCCCTTTGTTTGCGCTACCTAGAGCCACATTACTGTCATGGTCATGTATTGCACAGACTATTGCTTGTGTATGTCATTTTATGTCAATAAACAGATTTAATACAAAAAAATAAAAAATGACAAATAAAATATCCAACTTTTCCTTCATGCAATCTGGGTTCAAGCATGAGGACGTTGAATTTTTTGAAAACCAAATGTAATGATTTTCCTCATGTTTGTCTTTTCATTCCAGGTACTCCTTAAGCATGGACACATTCAAACCTCCAAAGAGTTGCACATTTTCATCACTATGAGCAGTTCCCAGAATTTGTTGGGATTGCGTGTTGGCAACATGGTGAGTGCGAGCTCCACATCGACAGGATTTGTCTTAGCCTCCCTACAGTTTCCTGGGTGACACACTATGTGTCTTTTCCACACACTTCCTGCACTAAATGTGTATGCTCTGTGACTCTGTCATTTATATATTCCGCTTAGACTGCTGTGCCCTGGATATGAAGATTAATTGGTCCGTGAGATTTCACATGTCCCTCGGCTTCTGACACATCACTTCCATGAGCCTGGATATTTGTTCGAAAATGGAATCATGATTCATAAATTTGTTGTACTTAAGCTAATGTGTTAACGGGTTTTCACTACATCTACCATGATACACTATGAACAATGACTGATTTTTTAATGTAATCTATTACGTGGATTCCATTCACTATTTATATATACACAAGAATTAAAAAGGTTGAATAATGTATTTGTGTTTTGACACTGCCTAACCACATATATGTGTGTATGCAACAAAGCTATCTTATACTTCCCTAGAGAGGCTCTTTGAATGTCAGGTGCATCAGCTTAACTGAAACCATTGACTAATTCTGATATCAGAGTAGTTTTTACCAGTTTGTCTATCACAGTTGGTTTGGGGCAGTGGCGGACCTCCTCCAGTAGCTCTAGCCTCAATTAGACAGTTTACTAACTTCTCGTTTGTCCTTGATCTGAGATCTTGCATCGTTTTCTGATTTCCCTCAATGGATCTCTGCATCACATCAACAGAGCTGATTGTTTCTGTTTTGCTTTCAATATAGTCAATTCTTTTGTGATAAAGGCACTGTGAGGTATGATTTCCCAAAAGCTTTGCCATGGTGCCCAGCACACTGCTCTGTCAATATTTCCAGTACTTGCCTTGAATATTTTATTTTGCGTTTCCAGGCCCAAGCCTCCTCCTCTCTGTCCTTTCTTGACATTTGATGTCTTTATGGGTGGATGTCACACATACAGGTCAATGTTGTTTGGATACTGTCCACAATCTCCAGCATGCACACTCTGTTTCCAATTGAGCATCCCTTTCCAGTTGTGAGGTCATCAGGCTATGACAAAATACGATGGCCACTAATTCTGACAGAATTCACATTGTATGAAGTTGCAGAATGCGATTACCTAATTAGAACACCAAACAAATACTGATTCTCAAATTGTTGATGCAATTACTACTGTGCATTCTGAATAGCGATTTCCTAATTGCGAGGTGCTATTTGTCGCAATTAGGAAATCACACTCCAGTGCAGGAAATCTACTGGGCCTCTAAACTCCCTGCTCCATTATATACTAGTGACTAGGGACTTATAGGTAGTTTGAATTCCCCCTTACCTTATTATATCCTAGGGACTTACAGGGGTCTCTCATTGCCAATTCTAGTTATACGGAATTACAATATAATTTTAATCAGAGCAGAGGTCCTAGGTCTGGTTAGCAGAGCCCATGGAGCAGTCAGAGTCACAAAACCAGCACCTAGTAGGCAAAATGGGGGCTAAAAATGGGGGACACTGCAAACAGGTCCTGATTTCCCACAGTGCACAATTACTATGTATTTGCCTCTTTTACTGCATCTGTAATACAGCGTGGATGCAATGCCAGAAGGTTGCTTCATTTCCCTGGTCCTTTACTTGCACCCGACGCCACACTGGCAAACAGCTGGAGCAATTGCATTCTGAACTTTTATATACCCAAACATTTGTATACACTCGAGACCACCCGTTTGGAACCTCAAGTAAGTTTACGCATGTGTCATTGTTATACTTTATCGATATGATTCTTAGAGGCGATGTTACTCGCTATGGTTTAAGTCGAGTATTAAATCAAATATACAGCTCGGTAGTTGTTCCTGGTCCGATTTAAACTGAGTCATTGCATTTATCACATAACCCCTCTGAGGTGATCTAACACATTTCCTCACCGCGATAGCGGGCAGAATCAGTTTTTTAATAGTTGCCCAAAGATCATGTTACCTTTTTTTCATGTTTAAATATCTATTCAGAGCCATGATTATACGTTAAATGTAAACAATGAGTAAAGTGTCAACCTGATGATTATACGCATTCTGATAGCTGTATCCTTATATTTCAGGGCTCCTTGATAAAGGGCCAACATGCCCGAAATGCATTGGAGTATTGAATAATGCATAACATCGATTTCGAATGATGTATCATGATGAAATATATACCAAGCCTGATATGAATTGAAATATCAGTTTTTGAATAATAAAGAAACTTTGTAAATCTTTGAAACTTTAAAGATACTTTGATGGAGTCTTTTTACAAAGAACCTATGGTGTGCCCATGACAGGGATGCATTCACAATTTGTTGGTTGCACAATTCGGCTTTAATATCGACATGCAAGGATGGACATGTCACCTGTAGGAGCACCCTATCTAATTGAAATTTGTGATTTGATACAAACTTGTTGAAACACAGCAGTGCACCCCTCCGCTGTTTGATTCAAACTTTTATATACAACAACCAACTTCAATACTCATCGAACTAAGAAGTATAAATGATGACAACATGTGTACTGAGCCCTGATGAAGTTCTTGGTGGACGAAACGCGTTGGCTACTGTTCGATTGAGGTGATTATAAGAAAAAAGATTTTAAGAAGAAATATGGCAGCCGCTAGTCACCTACCTTTGTAGAATAAAGATTTACTGAAAAAGAAATTATCTTCACATCTATTTATTGAGACTAGATGATGACATTGCTTGAAGTTACACATTGTGTACAATAGACTCAAGTTTCACTATATATATTTAACAACTTTGGAATGGAGTGCTGAACCACTATGTTGTGTGCTGGTGCAGAGATGTTGTGACAACTGCCGAAGACCTTAATGTCTGCAAATACAGGATATTTGATGGTAGACTGGGTAAACAATAAAATTAGAAGCTGGCGGGGTAAAACCTTTGAAAATCTGCGTGGGTAACCTCCCCGCTTCACCTGTGGTGCAGGAGCATGGCCAGGAGCTGCAGACAGTGTTCATCATTATCGTCTTGGGAGAATAAATAATGTCTCGTAACCACCCTGCTTCCCACATGACTGCATGGGTTTGTCATGTTATGTTATATTTATTCTTATATAGCGCACGGCTACTCAAAAAGAGTGTCCCGGCGCTTTTTTGGTAATGAGACCTATAGCAGAATAACACAACACAGTGATAAAACAACATAATAGAAGACAGAACAGAAAAATAAAAGCCTAAAGGGCAAACAGCCAGGTTTTAAGGCCCTTCCTGAAAGCAAGTAAATTAGTAGCTCCGCGGAGTGTCAGCGGCAGAGACTAGAATCAGTAAGACTAGAATTAGAGGCAGTTGCCACTTCCCTGACACAGGGACTGCTTCTGTTCGCCTCATTGCCATTATCAAATGCATATTCCTGCACGTGTAAAGTTATGTTACTTACATTGTGCTATGTCATGTTGTTATGCTGTGCGGTGGTGCTTTGTTGTGTTATATTGTGCTGTGCTATGTTATACTGTGCTGTGCCATGCATAACGGAATGTTATGTTATGTTATGTTGTATTGTGCTGTGCTATGTTATAGTGTGCTGTGCCATGCATAACTGAATGTTATGTTGCATTGTGCTGTGCTATGTTATACTGTGCTGTGCCATGCATAACAGAATGTTATGTTATGTTGTGTTGTGTAGTATTGTGTTATGTTGTGTTGTGCCAGGCATAACAGAATGTTATGTTGTGGTGTATTGTGTTAGTTTGTATTGTGTTAATGCCTGCTCTGTTAGTTTTGTTTTTTGTATGTGTACAGCACACAAGTAACCATGGAGGGTATCCTGCCACTGAAGCTGGAGTTATACGGGCAGAGCCAGGCTCGGGGCTAAGGGAAGAGGCAGGGCTTCAGCTTCTTGGGAACTCAAGAGCTGCGGAGGAGGCTCTGATGTACAAGGCAGTGTTGGACTTGGCCCTTCTAGCAGGTTCACCCCTAAACGTTTTGCTTTGGTATGTGACTTGGTGTTAGTTGTTTGAGTGCGTGTGGTGAGATTGGCCTGCCCTCCCATAGGAATGCATGGGGAATGTGAGTGTCCATGTTAGTTCCTGATGTGTGGGGAGTACAGGGTCGAGTTTGGTATGTGCGGACTCATGGGATTAAATGCTGCACGATGATGTGTGCGGCGTTAATGTGTCTAGTGTGGAAGTGCCACTTCTAGAAGTTGGCATGTCTGTGTAATACAGGTGAAATGACTGCCTGGCTGAGATTGGCTGGAGCTGGCTGGTGTGCCTGGCTCCAGGAGTCAGGATGGGTCTGCCCCAGTGGTGAATAGAGAGATTGACAGCCAGATGGGTGGGAGGAGTGCACCTGGGACCTGAATAGGGCTGGCCTTTCCCTACAAAATGCTGGCTCCACCCCCTTTGGTGCGACTGATGAGCCTGTCCTGTGAAAGGGGAGAGGGGCTGAGCACAACAGAGTGCTCCAAAACCAGTTGCATCTGATTTTCCCTAACTCTGTGCTACCAGACAAAGGATTCCTGTATATAAGAAGGGGCTGTGACCCCATTCAAAATGTCCTCTTCCTGATCCTAACTTGGAGGGGGGTTGCTGCTGCTGGGTGCCTTGAGCGATTCAGAAAAGGGGGTGGTGATGAACAGAGTGTCTGAATTAAGCAGACCACTCTTACCCAGTCCAAAGATCAGGGCTTGATCCATCACCGTTATTTATCTCACTGCACCATCCCAGCTCGGACCCTGGCTATATGCAAATCAGTCTGTCCCTGGCCCAGTGCATCATGGGAACAGGGCAGACTAAACTACCAAGCCAATTCTTCACCAGAAAGGAGACAAGCTACCGGGGACCGGTTTCTGGCATTTCAGCCTTCTTCGGCCCGGCTTGCTTGAATCCTGATGGTGCAGTGAGAAAGGGACTCATGTCTGAGTATACCCTGCTACACCTATAGTGGCCAAAAACGATTCAGAAAAGGGGGTGGTGATGAACAGAGTGTCTGAATTAAGCAGACCACTCTTACCCAGTCCAAAGATCAGGGCTTGATCCATCACCGTTATTTATCTCACTGCACCATCCCAGCTCAGAACCTGGCTATATGCAAATCAGTCTGTCCCTGGCCCAGTGCATCATGGGAACAGGGCAGACTAAACTACCAAGCCAATTCTTCACCAGAAAGGAAAATGCCAGAAACCGGTCCCCGGTAGCTTGTTTCCTTTCCAGTATAAGAATTGGCTTGGTAGTTTGGTTTGCCCTGTTCCCATCATGCACTGGGACAGGAACAGACTAATTTGCATGTAGCCAGGTTCTGAGCTGGGATGGTGCAGTGAGCTAAAAAACGGTGATGGATCAAGCCCTGATCTTTGGACTGGGTAAGAGTGGTCTGCTTAATTCAGACACTCTGTTCATCACCACCCCCTTTTCTGAATCAGGGTGCCTTGAGGACCTCCACTGGGGACTGCCTCCCTGCCTGGAGGGCCCTGAAACTGGCCCCTGGGACCAGCATTTGCCCCCCCGCCTTCATTCCTTTTTAGACTTTGTCCCTGGACTTTTGGTACTTCTGAGGCCCGTCAGCGCCTGGGGGGTGCTGGCCTCCCCCTCAAAATAGCACGTTGCGCCGCTGGTGCAGCGATCCCTATCTCGAGGGATTCCCCGGCGTGGGGATCCCCCCTTTTTGCTTATTTCAGAGCAGGTGCCCACCCTGCAGAATTGCCGCTATTTTTCGTTATTTTACATACACGGGAGCCCACCCCGTTTTATTATTTATTTTGCGGGTGACTACCCCGCATATCTGGCCATGTCCTGTGTATATAACCCCCTGTAAATTCCACCCGTGCCACTTGGCACAGTATAAATTGTGTGTTTATTATCTAATGTGTTTGGTATAATACAAAGGCTATTTTTATATATATAGCCTTGTGTGGAGTTTCTTTTGTAGTGGGCCTTGGGTGTTATTGCTGGGTGCGCTGGCAAACGCTTTACACATTGCCTCCGGGATAAGCCTGACTGCTCGTGCCAAGCTACCAAGGGGGTGAGCAGGGGTTAATTTGGCGGGTGAATTCCTTGCCCTGACTATAGTGGTGGTTTCTGCCTGGCTTTGGCGCAAGCCTTAGCCAACCAGAAATCCCATTTCTAACAGGCATATCGTTCCAGGCTTTATCAGCGAGATGGGATTGAGGCGCAAACTCTAGAACTGGTTCTGTGTATGAAGGAGGAGGGGTGCAAGCAGGAGTCTGACTGAACAGATGTCTGGTAGGTTTGTAGAAATGTATTCTGGTGTTGAGGTACATAAGGCGAGTGCTTATTTGCAGATCGGGTGTCAGTGGAGCGCTTTGAGGTGTAACGTGCTATGCATGCAGGCTGGTGGGTCGAGGATGTTGCTGAGTTTTGTAAGGTCTGTGAGTTGTAACGTGCTATGCATGCAGGCTGGTAGGTTGAGGATGAGGCTGGTGGCTGAGTTTTGGAAGGTTTGTGAGATGTAACGTGCTATGATGGCAGGCTATTAGGTTGAGGATGAGGCTGGTGGCTGAGTTTTGTAAGGTCTGAGGTGTGACGTGCTATGCATGCAGGCTGTTAGGTGGACGATGAGGCTGGTGGCTGAGTTTTGTAAGGTCTGAGGTGGATCGTGCTATCCATGCAGGCTGGTAGGTTGAGGGTAAAGCTGGTGGCTGAGTTTTGTAGGGTCTGTGAGGTGGAACGTGCTATGCAGGCAGGCAGGTAGGATGAGGCTGGTGGCTGAGTTTTGAAAGGTCTGCGAGGAGTAACGTGCTATGCATTAAGGTTGGTTGGATAAGGCTGGTGGCTGAGTTGTGTAAGGTCTGTGAGGTGTATTATGCAATGCAGGCAGGCTGGTGGTTTGTGGATGAGACTGGTGGCTAAGTTTTGTAAGGTCTGTAAGGTGTAACGTGCTATGCATGCAGGCTGGTAGGTTGAGGATGTGGATGGCCGCTGAGATTTGTAAGGTCTGTGAGGTGTAACGTGCTATGCATGCAGGCTAGAGAGGATGAGACTGGTGGCTGATTTTTGAAAGGTCTGTGAGGTGTAACGTGCTATGCATGCAGGTTGCTAGGTTTAGGATGAGGTTGGAGCCTGAGTTTTGTAAGGTCTGTGAAGTGTAGCGTACTATGCATCCAGGCTGGTAGGTTGAGGACGAGGCTGGTGGCTGAGTTTTGAAAGGTCTGTGAGGTGTAACGTGCTATGCATGCAGACTGGTAGGTTGAGGACGAGGCTTGTGGCTGAGTTTTGTGAAGCGTAACGTGCTATGCATGCAGGGTTGTAGGATAAGGCTGGTGGCTGAGTTTTGTAAGGTCTGTGAGGTGTATTATGGTATGCATGCAGGCAAGTGGGTTGAGGATGAGGCTGGTGGCTGAGTTTTGTAAGGTCTGTGAGGGGTGACGTGCTAAGCATGGCGGCTGGTAGGATGAGGATGATGTAAGGTCTGTGAGGTATAACGTGCTATGCATGGAGGCAGGAAGGTTGAAGATGAGGATGGTGTAAGGTCTGTGAGGTGTAATGTGCTATGCATGCAGGCTGGTAGGTTAAGGATGAGGCTGGTGGTTAAGTTTTGTAAGGTCTGTGAGGTGTAACGTGCTAAGCATGGCGGCTGGTAGGATGAGGATGATGTAAGGTCTGTGAGGTCTAACGTGCTATGCATGGAGGCAGGAAGGTTGAAGATGAGGATGGTGTAAGGTCTGTGAGGTGTAACGTGCTATGCATGCAGGCTGGTAGGTTGAGGATGAGGCTGGTGGCTAAGTTTTGTAAGGTCTGTGAGGTGTAACGTGCTATTCATGCAGGCTGGTGGGTTACGAATGAGACTGGTGGCTGAGTTTTCTAAGGTCTGTAAGGTGTAACGTGCTATGCGTGCAGGCTGGTAGGCTAAGGATTAGGCTGGTGGCTGAGTTTTGTAAAATCTGTGAAGTATAACGTGCTATGAGTGCACGCTTGTAGGCTGAGGATGAGGCTGGTGGCTGGGTTTTGTAAGTTCAGTGAGGTGTAACTTGCTATGCATGCAGGCTGGTAGGTCGAGGATGAGGCTGGTGGCTGAGTTTTGTAACGTCTGTGAGGTGTGACGTGCTATGTATGCAGGCTGATGGGTTGAGGATGAGGCTGGTGGCTGAGTTTTGTAAGGTCTGTGAGGTGTAACATGCTATGCATGGAGGCTGGTAGGTTGAGGATGAGGATGGTGTAAGGTCTGTGAGGTGTAACGTGTTATGCATGCAGGCTGGTGGGTTGAGGATGAGGTTGGTGGCTGAGTTTTGTAAGGTCTGTGAGGTGTAACGCGCTGTGCATGCAGGCTGGTGGGTTGAGGATGAGACTGGTGGCTGAGTTTTGAAAGGTCTGTGAGGTGTAACGTGCTATGCATGCAGGCTGGTGGGATGAGGATGAGGTTGGTGGCTGAGTTTTGTAAGGTATGTGAGGTGTAACATGCTATGCATGCATGCTGGTGGATTGAGGATGAGGTTGGTCGCTGAGCTTTATAAGGTCTGTGAGGTGTAATATGCTATGCATGGAGGCTGGTAGGTTGAGGATGAGGATGGTGTAAGGGCTTTGAGGTGTAACGTGCTATGCATACAGGCTGGTAGGTTGAGGATGAGGATGGTGTAAGGTCTGTGAGGTGTAACATGCTATGCATGCAGGCTGGTGGGTTGAGGATGAGGCTGGTGGCTGAGTTTTGTAAGGTCTGTGAGGAGTAACATGCTATGCATGCATGCTGGTGGATTGCGGATGAGGTTAGTCGCTGAGCTTTATAAGATCTGTGAGGAGTAACGTGCTATGCATGCAGGCTGCTGGGTTGAGGATGAGGCTGGTGGCTGAGGTTTGTAAGGTATGTGGAGGTTAACGTGCTATGAATGCAAGCTGGTGGGTTGAGAATGAGACTGGTGTAAGGTATTTGGGGTGTAACGTGCTATGCATGCATGCTGGTAGGTTGAGGATGAGGATGGTGGCTGAGTTGTGTAAGGTCTGTAAGGTGTAACGTGCTATGCATGCAGGCTGGAGAGTTGAGGATGAAACGTGTAAAGTCTGTGAGGTGTAATGTGCTATGCAGTAGGCTGGTATGTTGAGGATGAGGCTGGTGGCAGAGTTTTGTAAGGTCTGTGAGGAGTAACATGCTATGCATGCATGCTGGTGGATTGCAGATGAGGTTGGTCGGTGAGCTTTATTAGGTCTGTGAGGTGTAACGTGCTATGCATGCAGGCTGCTGGGTTGAGGATGAGGCTGGTGGCTGAGGTTTGTAAGGTCTGTGGAGGTTAACGTGCTATGAATGCAAGCTGGTGGGTTGAGAATGAGACTGGTGTAAGGTCTGTTAGGTGTAACGTCCTATGCATGGAGGCTGGTAGGTTGAGGATGAGGATGGTCTAAGGTCTGTGAGGAGTAACGTGCTATGCATACAGGCTGGTAGGTTGAGGATCAGGATGTTGTAAGGTCTGTGAGGTGTAACGTGCTATGCAGTAGGCTGGTATGTTGAGGATGAGGCTGGTGGCTGAGGTTTGTAAGGTCTGTGAGGTGTGACGTGCTATGCATGGAGGCTGGTAGGTTGAGGATGAGGATGGTGTAAGGTCTGAGAGGTGTAATGCCATATGCATGGAGGCTGGTAGGTTAAGGATGGGGATGGTGTAAGGTCTGTGAGGTGTAACGTGCTATGCATACAGGCTGGTAGGTTGAGGATGAGGATGTTGTAAAGTCCGTGAGGTGTAACGTTCTATGCATGCCGGGTGGTGGGATGAGGCTGGTGGCTGAGTTTTGAAAGGTCTGTGAGGTGTAACGTGCTATGCATGTAGGCTGGTGGGTTGAGGAGGAGGCTGGTGGCTAAGTTTTGGAAGGTTTGTGAAATGTAACATGCTATGATTGCAAGCTATTAGGTTGAGGATGAGGCTGGTGGCAGAGTTTTGTAAGGTCTGTGAGGTGTAATGTGCTATGCATGCAGGCTGGTGGGTTGAGGATGAGACGGTGGCTGGGTTTTGTAAGGTCTGAGGTGGATCGTGCTATCAATGCAGGCTGGTAGGTTGAGGATGTGGATGGCCGCTGAGATTTGTAAGGTCTGTGAGGTCTGTGAGTTGTAACGTGCTATGCATGCAGGCTAGAGAGGATGAGACTGGTGGCTGAGTTTTGAAAGGTCTGTGAGGTGTAATGTGCTATGCATGCAGGTTGGTAGGTTTAGGATGAGGTTGGAGCCTGAGTTTTGTAAGGTCTGTGAAGTGTAGCGTACTATGCATCCAGGCTGGTAGGTTGAGGACTCGGCTGGTGGCTGAGTTTTGAAAGGTCTGTGAGGTGTAACGTGCTATGCATGCAGACTGGTAGGTTGAGGACGAGGCTGGTGGCTGAGTTTTGTGAAGCGTAACGTGCTATGCATGCAGGTTGGTAGGTTTAGAATGAGGTTGGAGCCCGAGTTTTGTAAGGTCTGTGAAGTGTAGCGTACTATGTATCCAGGCTGGTAGGTTGAGGACGAGGCTGGTGGCTGAGTTTTGAAAGGTCTGTGAGGTGTAACGTGCTATGCATGCAGACTGGTAGGTTGAGGACGAGGCTGGTGGCTGAGTTTTGTGAAGCGTAACGTTCTATGCATGCAGGCTGGTGGGTTGAGAATGAGACTGGTGTAAGGTCTTTGAGGTGTAACGTGCTATGCATGCATGCTGGTAGGTTGAGGATGAGGATGGTGGCTGAGTTGTGTAAGGTCTGTAAGGTGTAACGTGCTATGCATGCAGGCTTGTAGGTTGAGGATGAGGCTGGCCACTGAGCTAAGAAAGGTCTGAGGTGTAACGTGCTATGCATGCAGGCTGGTGAGTTGAGGATGAAACGTGTAAAGTCTGTGAGGTGTAATGTGCTATGCAGTAGGCTGGTATGTTGAGGATGAGGCTGGTGGCGGAGTTTTGTAAGGTCTGTGAGGTGCAACATGCTATGCATGCATGCTGGTGGATTGCGGATGAGGTTGGTCGGTGAGCTTTATAAGGTCTGTGAGGTGTAACGTGCTATGCATGCAGGCTGCTGGGTTGAGGATGAGGCTGGTGGCTGAGGATTGCAAGATCTGTGGAGGTTATCGTGCTATGAATGCAAGCTGGTGGATTGAGAATGAGACCAGTGTAAGGTCTTTGAGGTGTAACGTGCTATGCGTGCAGGCTGGTAGGTTGAGGATGAGGCTGGTGGCTGAGTTTTCAAAGGTCTGCGAGGTGTAACGTTCTAAGCATGCAGGCTGGTAGGTAGAGTATGAGGCTGGTAGCTGAGTTTTGAAAGGTCTGTGAGGTGTAACGTGCTATGCATGCAGGCTGGTAGAGTGAGGATGAGGTTGGTGGCTGAGTTTTGTAAAGGTCTGTGAGGTGTACCGTGCTATGTATGCAAGCTGGTGGGTTGAGGATGAGGCTAGTGGCTGAGTTCTGTAAGGTCTGTGAGGTGTAACATGCTATGAATGCAAACTGATAGGTTGAAGATGAGGCTGGTGGCTGAGTTTTGTAAGGTCTGTGAGTGTAACGTACTATGCATACAGGCTGGTAGGTTGAGTATGAGGATGTTGTAAGGTCTGTGAGGTGTAACGTGCTATGCATGCAGGTTGCTGGTTTGAGGATGAGGCTGGTGGCGGAGTTTTGTAAGGTCTGTGAGGGTTAACGTGCTATGCGTGCAGGCTGGTAGGCTGAGGATGAGGCTGGTGGCTGAGTTTTGTAAAGGTCTGAGAGATGTAACATGCTATGCATGCAGGCTTGTGGGTTGAGAATGAGGCTGGTGGCTGAGTTTTGTAAGGTCTGTGAGGTGTAACATGCTATGTATGCAGGCTGGTAGGATGGTGTAAGGTCTGTGAGGTGTAACGTGCTATGCATGCAGGCTGGTAGGTTGAGGATGAGGCTGGTGGCTAAGTTTTGTAAGGTCTGTGTGGTGTAACGTACTAAGCATGGCGGCTGGTAGGATGAGGAGTATGTAAGGTCTGTGAGGTGTAACGTGCTATGCATGGAGGCAGAAAGGTTGAAGATGAGGATGGTGTAAGGTCTGTGAGGTGTAACGTGCTATGCATGCAGGCTGGTAGGTTGAGGATGAGGCTGGTGGCTACGTTTTATAAGGTCTGTGAGGTTTAACGTGCTATGCATGCAGGCTGGTGGGTTACGAATGAGACTGGTGGCTGAGTTTTCTACGGTCTGTAATGTAGCGATTACCCATAGCTGGAGAGCTTGTATTCGGAAATACCGCTGCAGCACTACATCTCCCAGAAAGCCCTGGGACCTGGTTAAACGGCCCACGCCCTCTGGGAGTGTATAAAAACACTCTCGTCCCATCACCGGATGCTTGTCAATCCTTCCGGTTTATTGATCGTGTTTGGAACTAGCCTTCCGAGAGCTGAGGGTGCGCGGACGCTTGCCTTCCCGCTGAGGACGCCGAGAGCTGAGGGTGCGCGGTCGCTTGCCTTCCCGCTGAGGACGCCGAGAACTGCGGGTGCGCGGACGCTTGCCTTCCCGTTGAGGACGCCGAGAGCTGAGGGTGCGCGGACGCTTGCCTTCCCGCAGAGGACGCCGAGATACTTTGTGAATTTCTAGTAAGTAGAAATCTGATATATACATTTAGCACGGCCGTGCTATCCGAGTGTAGGTATCTACTTTCCTTCGGATAATTCCCAGAGGATATTTTGAACCTAACACGTACTAAAAACATATTTCCCTCCCGTTAGTGAATCAAACTACTCGAGGAGATAGTTAACTTAATTTCCTACTTGTGAATCGAGCTGTGAGTTAACAGCCCCCCCTCCCGCTTGAACTTGAGTCTCCATCTTTCCCAGACTTCAGGCTGTTTCAAGCGGTGGTTATTCGTAAGTGACTACTTGATTATATGTATATATGTTACCACAGTGATATTTGCCTGATCGTAGTACTAAACAAGTGTTCTTGTGTTTACAGACATTGTTGTGACTTGAAGTCATCCGAAGCCTTAGACCTGACCTTGAGGGGTGTCTTCACAACAACCTTCCCCGAGCAACTATCCTTCCCCTTACCTGGAGGACTACCTGTCTCTGGTGTGTATGTCACACGGAGAGGGTCAGTGCTATCGGGTATAGGGAAGACTATCTTCTCTCTGTGGTCCCCGCTGGCTAGACACCTAAGGTTAGTGGCTTGTGTATTCTACACTTGGGTTACTTGTCTGCTGCTAACCTTGACAGATTGACAAGCCCAAGGAAGAAGACTAGCCTGGGCCATGGATACGAGTGCGACTTTGGCCTCGTTACTTGAGGGTGTTAGCTTACTGCAGCAGGAAGTTCATGCATCCCGAGTTGAGAACCAAGAGCTCAGAAAAGATATGAACACCATGCGTAGAGAAGTCGCTGGCATGTCACGAAGGAATCCCGGGGCAGGGTCTTATATTAAAGAAGCCACGCTTCCTCCTCCAGGACAAACCATATCACAGCCCGCAACCCCAATGGCAACTGGGGGTGGGTTCTTTTCACCTACAGCCATACCTTCATCCTCCACAGACCACACTCCGACGGTGCACGTCATTCAGAACACTGGAATACCTTTGGCTCCCCCGGAGAGGTTCTACGGAGATCCCAAGAAATTTGAGACATTCTTAAACCAGTGCCGCCTCCACTTTTTGTGTAAACCTTCTGTGTTTCAGGATGAGGCGGCCAAAACCGCATTCATGATGTCATATATGGGTGGAAACGCTGCAAGCTGGACTATCCCTTTAATGGAAAAGAATGATCCCGTTTTACACCGATTCCCCGACTTCTGTTCCGCCTTAAGGAAACTCTTTGATCGAAAGACCCACATGTTATCCTTGGATAAAGAACTCTTGACACTGCGAAAAGGGTCACAGGACTTATTATCGTACATCACCTCTTTTAACCGGCTCTTAGCCGAGACTGATTGGCCACAAGAAAAAAGGACCTCGCTGTTCTATCAAGGCCTGAGGAGTGAATTGAAGGACGTCTTGTCCCAGGTAGTCCAACTGCCTGCGACTTGCGAAGAACTCATCGACCTAACCGTACAATTAGATCATAGGCTGTTGGAGAGAAGAGGAGATCGGAGCAGGGGTGATGGACGTGGATGGTATCCTAAATTCAAACTCCCACAGGAAGACAGCACCAAAAGTTCTGATGGTACTGAGCCCATGCAGATCGGGGGTATTCGAGGTCCTCTGACGTCAGAGGAACCAGAGCGACGGCGGAAAATGAAACTCTGCATGTATTGTGGAAAAGGGGGACACTTCATACGAGAGTGCAGAGCAAGAACCCCTCAAACGGAGAGGAATACCGCACCAAGAAAGTCGGCTGCTCTTGGAACACGAGAGACGTCGGAAAACTAGAACGTCCAAACCAGGTTGAGATCTCTGGGATGGACCGGCAACCAACAATGATCTCCACATTACTTGCCAATACGATGATGCCTGCTGTAGCACATATGAACTTGCCAGTATCCCTGTGGACAACCCGGGATAACTTCACGCAAATGGATGCGCTGTTAGATTCAGAAGCCACAGGAAATTACATGGACATTGACTACGCAGACTCCCTTGGGATATCGTGGGAACAGAAGGAAGAACCATGGATGGCCGTGGATGGATCCACCTTGTCATCTGGGCCTGTTGTTAAACACACGATCCCTTTGCGAATGCAGCATGGAGAACACACGGAGTATATCCAATTTGACTTGATTGCTGCTCCTCAGTTTCGCCTGATCTTAGGCATGCCATGGCTCACGTTACACGATCCTGTAGTGAGTTGGTCTGCTCGCACAGTCGCCTTAACCTCACCCTATTGTATGGAACATTGTCACAACCTTTTTTCTGTGTCTACGGAAGAAGAAGAACGTCCTAGCATTCGACACCTGGCTGTGGCATGCTCAGAGAAACACCTATGCAGTACTTCCAGTCTACCTGAAATGTATAATGAATTCCGTTCCCTGTTCGACAAACAGAAGGCTACCGGTTTGCCCCCACACAGGGTCTACGATTGTTGCATCGAACTCCTCGCGGGTGCAACTATTCCGTGTAGTCGAGTGTATGCCCTGACTGAACATGAAAACACCTATTTACAAAACTACATTGAGGAGAATCTAGCTACAGGATTCATCAGCCATTCCACGTCTCCTGCTTCTTCACCCCTATTTTTCATTCCGAAGAAAGACTGTGCAGAATTAAGACCCTGCATCGACTACAGAGCCTTGAATAACATCACGGTGAAGAATAGATACCCCCTTCCACTGATTCCAGTCATGATGGACCAAATAAAGGGCGCTCGTTACTTCACCAAGTTAGATCTCAGGGGGGCTTATCATCTGGTAAGAGTAAAGAAGGGCGACGAGTGGAAGACCGCTTTCCGAACAAAATTCGGCTTATTTGAGTATAATGTCATGCCCTTTGGCTTATGCAACGCCCCTGCGGCATTCCAATTTTTTATGGACGAAGTGCTCAGGGGCCTTCTGGATACCATCTGTATGGTGTACATTGACGACATCCTTGTGTACTCCAGTACTCTCCAGGAACACGAACAGCATGTCAAGGAAGTACTGAGTCGTCTGCAACAACACCAGCTGTTCGCCAAACTGGAAAAGTGCCTCTTCCATGCAACAGAAGTCTCCTTCCTGGGGTACGTGATCAACGCCAATGGCTTTCAGATGGAAAGTGGGAAGGTTGAGGCCATCACAAATTGGAAAACCCCACAAGACGTGAAATCGGTGCAAAGTTTCCTCGGCTTTGTGAACTATTACCGACGTTTTATCAAGGACTTCTCTAAAATCATCCACCCCATTTCCAATCTGTTACGGAAAAACGTTCCTTTCAAATGGGGTGAGGAGGCAGAACAATCTTTCCGTATTCTGAAAGACAGATTCACCCAGGCCCCCATATTGCGGCATCCCGATGCCCAACTTCCATTCATTTTAGAAACCGATGCCTCACAGTATGCCTTGGGGGGAGTGCTCTCACAACGCCACCCTGAAACAGGACAAATCCACACAGTGGCCTTCTACTCAAAGAAGCTCAGTCCCAGCGAAGTCAATTATTCGATTACGGACAAGGAGTTGCTGGCCATCAAGAGGGGTTGTGAGGAATGGAGACATTACCTGCTAGGAGCACGCCATACCATCGAAATCTATACAGACCATCGGAAACGTTATTCCTAAAAACAGCAAAGGCTCTCACTCCTCGGCAATTGAGATGGACTCTCTTTTTCTCTGATTACGATTTTGTCATAAAGTATCGTCCAGGCCCTCAAAATGGAAAAGCCGATGCCCTCTCTAGGAATCAAGACACTCAAGAGACCCAGTCAGAAATCCCCGTAGAACCATCATCCATCCTTCCTGAAAAATCCTTCCCTGAAAACACTATTGCCTTGCTCACCTCCACCGATTTTATCGAGGATATAAGAGTGGCTTTAACGGATGTCGATGTCCAGACTTGGCTACAGGAAGAACCCCAATGGAGGTCACAAAAAGACGAACTTCTGTACTACCGCCAGGCCTTGTATGTGCCGGACCCTGGGTTGCAAATGCAGGTGCTCAATTGGGCACAAGACTCCGTGTTAGGCGGACATTGGGGAGTGTACAAGACTATAGCTACCATTGAGCGATCGCTCTGGTGGCCTACCTTACGAAATGATGTCAAAAAATACGTACGGAACTGTTCAGTGTGCACCCAAGGAAAAGCAAAACACACCAAACCTACGGGTCTGCTACGTCCAATTCCAATACCCCCTAAACCGTGGCATACGGTCTTGATGGATTTCATTGTGGAGATGCCTTTATGTCAAGGAAAAACTACGGTACTGGTGATTGTGGATCACTTGACAAAAATGGATCATTTTGTACCTTTGGAGGGCCTACCCACTTCCGCCGAACTGGCCATGATTATTTTGCAGCATCTCATCAGAGCCCATGGCATTCCACGAGTCTTCATTACAGACAGAGGGGCTCAATTTACATCCCGTTTTTGGAAAGCCCTTTGTGAATCATTAGCTATTGATGTTAGGCTCTCTACGAGTTACCACCCGCAGACAGATGGCAAAACGGAGAGGCTCAACCAAACTATCGAACAATATCTGCGTTGCTTCACATTGCAAAACTTGACGGATTGGGTCACCCTATTATGGTTAGCTGAATTCACGTATAACAACTCTGACCACTCCACCCTGGGTTGTTCCCCCTTCTTTTGCCTTCTTGGGTACCATCCGAACATTCTTCCATTCGAGTGGCCAGTAACAACCAACCTGCCCAGTATTCAAGAACATCATGCACATTTACAGGCTGTACGGATAGACGCGAAACGTCACTTGGCGGAAGCTCAGGCATCGCAGAAACGCTACGCCGACAAGAAACGCACTCCTGAACCGGTCTACCAGGTGGGGGACAAGGTATGGCTTTCCACTAAAAACATTCATCTCCGGGGTATCAACAAACTCAAATCTAGATACATTGGTCCCTATAGTGTTGAGGAAGTCATCAACCCTGTGGCCTTAAAATTATCCATTCCCCAGAACTGGAGGATCCATCCTGTTTTTCACGTCTCCCTGCTCCTACCTTGTCCCTTAGACACTAGATTACCCGTTCATCCTGCACCGATGTTGGTAGCGGGATTGGAGGAATACGAGGTAGAAGAGTTGTTGGATTCACGGATCCATCGGGGCAGAGTGCAGTATTTGGTTGGTTGGAAAGGGTTTGGGGTTGAGGAGAGAACGTGGGAACCAGAGCAGAATCTCCACTGCCCCGATTTGGTAACTCAGTTTCATCTGCAGAATCCAGGGAAGCCGGGTCGCCCGCCGGGTTGGAGATCCTCGAGAGGGGGTTCTGTAGCGATTACCCATTGCTGGAGAGCTTGTATTCGGAAATACCGCTGCAGCACTACATCTCCCAGAAAGCCCTGGGACCTGGTTAAACGGCCCACGCCCTCTGGGAGTGTATAAAAACACTCTCGTCCCATCACCGGATGCTTGCCAATCCTTCCGGTTTATTGATCGTGTTTGGAACTAGCCTTCCGAGAGCTGAGGGTGCGCGGACGCTTGCCTTCCCGCTGAGGACGCCGAGAGCTGAGGGTGCGCGGACGCTTGCCTTCCCGCTGAGGATGCAGAGAACTGCGGGTGCGCGGACGCTTGCCTTCCCGCTGAGGACGCCGAGAGCTGAGGGTGCGCGGACGCTTGCCTTCCCGCAGAGGACGCCGAGATACTTTGTGAATTTCTAGTAAGTAGAAATCTGATATATACATTTAGCACGGCCGTGCTATCCGAGTGTAGGTATCTACTTTCCTTCGGATAATTCCCAGAGGATATTTTGAACCTAACACGTACTAAAAACATATTTCCCTCCCGTTAGTGAATCAAACTACTCGAGGAGATAGTTAACTTAATTTCCTACTTGTGAATCGAGCTGTGAGTTAACAGCCCCCCCTCCCGCTTGAACTTGTCTCCATCTTTCCCAGACTTCAGGCTGTTTCAAGCGATGGTTATTCATAAGTGACTACTTGATTATATGTATATATGTTACCACTGTGATATTTGCCTGATCGTAGTACTAAACAAGTGTTCTTGTGTTTACAGACATTGTTGTGACTTGAAGTCATCCGAAGCCTTAGACCTGACCTTGAGGGATGTCTTCACAACAACCTTCCCCGAGCAACTATCCTTCCCCTTACCTGGAGGACTACCTGTCTCCGGTGTGTATGTCACGCGGAGAGGGTCAGTGCTATCGGGTATAGGGAAGACTATCTTCTCTCTGTGGTCCCCGCTGGCTAGACACCTAAGGTTAGTGGCTTGTGTATTCTACACTTGGGTTACTTGTCTGCTGCTAACCTTGACATGTAAGGTGTAACGTGCTATGCGTGCAGGCTGGTAGGCTGAGGATTAGGCTGGTGGCTGAGTTTTGTAAGATCTGTGAAGTATAACGTGCTATGAGTGCACGCTTGTAGGCTGAGGATGAGACTGGTGGCTGGGTTTTGTAAGGTCTGTGAGGTGTAACGTGCTATGCATGCAGGCTGGTAGGTTGAGGATGAGGCTGGTGGCTGAGTTTGTAAGGTCTTTGAAGTGTAATGTGCTATGCATGCAGGCTGGTGGGTTACGAACAATACTGGTAGCTGAGTTTTCTAAGGTCTGTGAGGGGTAACGTGCTATGCGTGGAGGCTGGTAGGCTGAGTATTAGGCTGGTGGCTGAGTTTTGTAAGGTCCGAGGTGTGACATGCTATGTATGCAGGCTGGTGGGTTGAGGAGGAGGCTGAATGCTGAGTTTTGTAAGGTCTGTGAGTTGTAACGTGCTATGCATGCAGGCTGGTAGGTTAAGGATAAGACTGATGGCTGAGATTTGTAAGTTCACTGAGGTGTAACTTGCTATGCATGCAGGTTGGTGGGTGGAGGACGAGGCTTGTGGCTGAGTTTTATAAGGTCTGTGAGGTGTGACGTGCCATGTATGCAGGCTCATGGGTTGAGGATGAGGCTAAAGGCTGAGTTTTGTAAGGTCTGTGAGGTGTAACGTGCTATGAATGTAAACTGATAGGTTGAAGATGAGGCTGGTGGCTGAGTTTTGTGAGGTGCAATGTGCTATGCATGGAGGCTGGTAGGATGAGGATGAGGATGGTGTAAGGTCTGTGAGGTGTAACGTCCTATGCATACAGGCTGGTAGGATGAGGATGGTGTAAGGTCTGTGAGGTGTAAAGTGCTATGTATGCAGGCTGGTGGCTTGGTTGTGTAAGGTCTGTGAGGTGTAACGTGCTATGCATGCAGGCTGATAGGTTGACGATGAGGCTGGTGGCTGAGTTTTGTAAGGTCTGTGAGGTGTAACTTGCTATGCATGCAGGCTGGTGGGTTGAGGATGAGGTTGGTGGCTGAGTTTTGTAAGGTCTATGAGGTGTAACGTGCTATGCATGCAGGCTGGTGGGTTGAGGATGAGACTGGTGGCTGAGTTTTGAAAGCTCTGTGAGGTGTAACGTGCTATGCATGCAGGCTGGTGGGTTGAGGATGAGGTTGGTGGCTGAGTTTTGTAAGGTATGTGAGGTGTAACATGCTATGCATGCATGCTGGTGGATTGAGGATGAGGTTGGTCGCTGAGCTTTATAAGGTCTGTGAGGTGTAACATGATATGCATGCATGCTGGTAGGTTGAGGATGAGGATGGTATAAGGTCTGTGAGGTGTAATGTGCTATGCATGCAGGCTGGTAGGTTCAGGATGAGGCTGGTGGCTGAGTTTTGTAAAGGTCTGTGAGGTGTAACATGCTATGCATGCAGGCGTGTGGGTTGAGAATGAGGCTGGTGGCTGAGTTTTGTAAGGTCTGTGAGGTGTAATATGCTATGCATGGAGGCTGGTAGGTTGAGGACGAGGATGGTGTAAGCGCTTTGAGGTGTAACGTGCTATGCATACAGGCTAGGTTGAGGATGAGGATGGTGTAAGGTCTGTGAGGTGTAATGTGCTATGCATGCAGGCTGGTGGGTTGAGGATGAGGCTGGTGGCTGAGTTTTGTAAGGTCTGTGAGGTGTAACATGCTATGCATGCATGCTGGTGGATTGCGGATGAGGTTGGTCGCTGAGCTTTATAAGGTCTGTGAGGTGTAACGTGCTATGCATGCAGGCTGCTGGGTTGAGGATGAGGCTGGTGGCTGAGGTTTGTAAGGTCTGTGGAGGTTAACGTGCTATGAATGCAAGCTGGTGGGTTGAGAATGAGACTGGTGTAAGGTCTGTAAGGTGTAACGTGCTATGCATGCAGGCTTGTAGGTTAAGGATGAGGCTGGCCACTGAGATAAGAAAGGTCTATGAGGTGTAACGTGCTATGCATGCAGGCTGGTGAGTTGAGGATGAAACGTGTAAAGTCTGTGAGGTGTAATGTGCTATGCAGTAGGCTGGTATGTTGAGGATGAGGCTGGTGGCGGAGTTTTGTAAGGTCTGTGAGGTGTAACATGCTATGCATGCATGCGGGTGGATTGCGGATGAGGTTGGTCGGTGAGCTTTATAAGGTCTGTGAGGTGTAACGTGCTATGCATGCAGGCTGCTGGGTTGAGGATGAGGCTGGTGGCTGAGGTTTGTAAGATCTGTGGAGGTTAACGTGCTATGAATGCAAGCTGGTGGGTTGAGAATGAGACCAGTGTAAGGTCTTTGAGGTGTAACGTGCTATGCGTGCAGGCTGGTAGGTTGAGGATGAGGCTGGTGGCCGAGTTTTGAAAGGTCTGCGAGGTGTAACTTTCTAAGCATGCAGGCTGGTAGGTAGAGTATGAGGCTGGTGGCTGAGTTTTGAAAGGTCTGTGAGGTGTACCGTGCTATGTATGCAAGCTGGTATGTTGAGGATGAGGCTGGTGGCTGAGTTCTGTAAGGTCTGTGAGGTGTAACGTGCTATGAATGCAAACTGATAGGTTGAAGATGAGGCTGGTGGCTGAGTTTTGTAAGGTCTGTGAGTGTAACGTACTATGCATACAGGCTGGTAGGTTGAGTATGAGGATGTTGTAAGGTCTGTGAGGTGTAACGTGCTATGCATGCAGGTTGCTGGTTTGAGGATGAGGCTGGTGGCGGAGTTTTGTAAGGTCTGTGAGGATTAACGTGCTATGCGTGCAGGCTGGTAGGCTGAGGATGAGGCTGGTGGCTGAGTTTTGTAAAGGTCTGAGAGATGTAACATGCTATGCATGCAGGCTTGTGGGTTGAGAATGAGGCTGGTGGCTGAGTTTTGTATGGTCTGTGAGGTGTAACATGCTATGTATGCAGGCTGGTGGGTTAAGGATGAGGCTGGTGGCTGAGTTTTGTAAGGTCTGTGAGGTGTAACATGCTATGCATGGAAGCTGGTAGGATGAGGATGGTATAAGTTCTGTGAGGTGTAATGTGCTACGCATGGAGGCTGGTAGGTTGAGGATGAGGATGGTGTAAGGTCTGTGAGGTGTAACGTGCTATGCATGCAGGCTGGTGGATTGAGAATGAGACTGGTGTAAGGTCTTTGAGGTGTAACTTGCTATGCATACATGCTGGTAGGTTGAGGATGAGGATGGTGTAAGGACTGTAAGGTGTAACGTGCTATGCATGCAGGCTTGTAGGTTGAGGATGAGGCTGGCCACTGAGATAAGAAAGGTCTATGAGGTGTAACGTGCTATGCATGCAGACTGGTAGGATGAGGCAGGTGGCTGGGTTTTGTAAGTTCAATGAGGTGGAACTTGCTATGCGTGCAGGCTGGTAGGTTGAGGATGAGGCTGGTGGCTGAGTTTTGAAAGGTCTGCGAGGTGTAACATTCTATGCATGCAGGCTGGTAGGTTGAGGATGAGGCTGGTGGCTGAGTTTTGTAAAGGTCTGTGAGGTGTACCGTGCTATTTATGCAAGCTGGTGGGTTGAGGATGAGGCTGGTGGCTGAGTTCTGTAAGGTCTGTGAGGTGTAACGTGCTATGAATGCAAACTGATAGGTTGAAGATGAGGCTGGTGGCTGAGTTTTGTAAGGTCTGTGAGGTGTAACGTACTATGCATACAGGCTGGTAGGTTGAGGATGAGGATGGTGTAAGGTCTGTGAGGTGTAATGTGCTATGCATGCAGGTTGCTGGTTTGAGGATGAGGCTGGTGGCGGAGTTTTGTAAGGTCTGTGAGGGTTAACGTGCTATGCTTGCAGGCTGGTAGGATGAGGCTGGTGGCAGAGTTTTGTAAGGTCTGTGAGGTGTGACGTGCTATGTATGCAGGCTTGTGGGTTGAGGAGGAGGCTGAAGGCTGAGTTTTGTAAGGTCTGTGAGGTGTAACGTGCTATGCATGCAGGCTGGTTGTTTGTGGATGAGGCTGGTGGCTGAGTTGTGTAAGGTCTGTAAGGTGCAACATGCTATGCATGCCGGCTGGTAGGTTGAGGATGAGGCTGGTGGCTGAGTTTTGTAAGGTCTGTGAGGTGTAACGTGCTATGCATGCAGGCTGGAGGGTTGAGGATGAGGTTGGTGGATGGTGGCTGAGTTTGTAAGGTCTGTGAGGTGTAACGTGCTATGCATGCAGGCTGGTGGGTTACGAACAAGACTGGTAGCTGAGTTTTCTAAGGTATGTGAGGGGCAACGTGCTATGCGTGCAGGCTGCTAGGCTGAGGATTAGGCTCGTGGCTGAGTTTTGCAAGGTCTGTGAGGTGTGACATGCTACGTATGCAGGCTGGTGGGTTGAGGAGGAGGCTGAATGCTGAGTTTTGTAAGGTCTGTGAGTTGAAACGTGCTATGCATGCAGGCTGGTAGGTTCAGGATGAGGCTGGTGGCTGAGTTTTGTAAGGTCTGTGAGGGGTAACGTGCTATGCATGCAGGCTGGTGAGTTAAGGATGAAACATGTAAAGTCTGTGAGGTGTAACGTGCTATGCATGCAGGCTTGTAGGATGAGGTGGAGGCTGGCCACTGAGATAAGAAAGCTCTGTGAGGTGTAATGTGCTATGCATGCAGACTGGTATGTTGAGGATGAGGCAGGTGGCTGGGTTTTGTAAGTTCAGTGAGGTGGAACTTGCTATGCGTGCAGGCTGGTAGGTTGAGGATGAGGCTGGTGGCTGAGTTTTGAAAGGTGTGCGAGGTGTAATGTGCTATGCATGCAGGCTGGTAGCTAGAGTATGAGGCTGGTGGCTGAGTTTTGAAAGGTCTGTGAGGTGTAACTTGCTATGCATGCAGGCTTGTAGGTTGAGGATGAGGCTGGTGGCTGAGTTTTGCAAAGGTCTGTGAGGTGTAACGTGCTATGTATGCAAGCTGGTGGGTTAAGGATGAGGCTGGTGGCTGAGTTTTGTAAGGTCTGTGAGGTGTAACATGCTATGCATGGAAGCTGGTAGGATGAGGATGGTGTATGGTCTGTGAGGTGGAACGTGCTATGCATACAGGCTGGTAGGTTGAGGATGAGGATGTTGTAAGGTCTGTGAGGTGTAACATGCTATGAATGCAGGGTGGTGGGATGAGGATGAGGCTGAGTTTTGTAAGGTCTGTGAGGTGTAACGTGCTATGCATGCATGCTGGTGGATTGAGGATGAGGACTCGCGTTATTCGCGGTCAGCGGTCCAGTTGTTGCGCGATTCCCCTGGCACTGGGCAAATCTATTTAGAGAGGCCTACTGCGCATGAACGCTGCTATCGTGAGCTCCTTGCATCCAGCGCTAGTGATAGTGCATTAACCTGTTTTAAACCTGCCTTTCGCTGGTTGCTTTATTTTCCTTTGTGTGTGCTTGTGGGAATTTGGGGGGGGGGGAGCGCTTGGACGGGAATTTAGGGGGAGGGGGGAGTGCCTGAACTTTTACATTTATTTTTATTTGCAGCTCGATGAGGGCTTATATTGTATAGACTGCCTTTCGCCGCTTGATCCTGCTCAGGGCTTGTCTCCCTTTTGCCTCGCACCACTCCAGACACCGATTCCGGCCGAGTAGAGCCCATCTTGGACCTGACTCGCGTTATTCGCGGTCAGCGGTCCAGTTGTTGCGCGATTCCCCTAGCACTGGCCACTCCCTATTTTAATGTGCCTTGGCCGTGGGCGCAGCGGGCGCGCCTAAGGCAAGCCCGTCTGCGCCCGTCAGCGCTAAGGCAGGGCTCAGGGCGAGCCATGCTGCCGGTTTGGATCCCACTTATCACATTGGTCCACGTATTCGGTATTCCAGCTCGGCATTAAGGTCCTTGCGAGGCCCATGTTGCGCCTCCTATCCCATGTTTACCGCGGACCCGGTAAGTGTTCTGGCATGTCCTGACTGCGGCTTTCTTCCCTCCATTCAGCTCCGGTCGGAGGCACGGCGTATCGATTACTGCCTCACGGCCAGTTTTAAAGCCTGTCTTGTTAATTCCAGATCTCTCAAACGGCACCATGTTGATATTGCTGACCTGGTTATGGATACTGACCTTGATCTCCTATTTGTGACGGAGACCTGGTTAGATGCATTCTCTAATCCGATAGTTACTTTGGCCACCCCCGCTGGGTATAAAATACCTGGTTAGATGCATTCTCTAATCCGATAGTTACTTTGGCCACCCCCACTGGGGAGAGGGGGGGTGTTGCCATATTGTACAGAGATTGCTGGGTCCTTCAGGGGGAAGCATCGAATAATTGGGTAGACTGTGAGGCTCTGGACTTCAGTCTGCAATTGTCGCCCCACTTTACCTTGGGCGGCTCTTTACTATATCGCCCTCCGGGCCCTGCTGGGGTCTTTTTGGACACTTGCGGTGACATTATAGCGGAGAGAGCCCTTAGGTTTTCCAAATTCCTTTTGCTGGGCGACCTCAATTTACATCTAGACTCAGCAGAGTCGCCGGACGCCGCCACTTTTCGGGATATCGTCCAGTTAGCTATGCTCTCCCAATGGGTGAGTGATCCCACCCATAAAGAGGGTCATACCTTGGACCTCATTTGTTCCAACTTCTCGGTCCTGGTCCAAAAACCCCTCCCGGTCACCTGGTCAGATCACTTTCCAGTATTCTTTTCGTGGATGACTTTGCGAGAACGCCCACCAGTCTGCCATCGCGCCCCGAAGGCCAAGAAGATTGATGCTGCACTTCTGAGCGCTAAGCTGGTGGTCTTGCGCCCGACTCTTGGGGGCACCTTATTGGATAATGTTACCACGTTTTCGAGCTGGATTAGTGATGCCGTTGTGGGTTTCTCGGCCGCCGCCCCCTGTAAGTTGGGGAGAGAAACCCCCTCCAAGCCTTGGTTCACCGCAGAGCTGAGCAATCTCAAACACTCTTCTAAGGTCTTGGAGAGAATTTGTAAGGGCAGTGGCTATTGTCCTTTGGCCAAACAGGCTCTTAGGGACAAACAGAAAGTGTACTACACAGCCATCTCCTCAGCAAAAAGTTCCCATTTTGCCGCTCGCATTGATACGGCGAACAATAATGCGAAGGAAATCTTTGCCATTGTGCAGAGTTTTGTGGCTCCTTGTGCACAGGAGGCTGTTGCTACCACCTCAGTTACTTGGGCGAACACTTTGTCCAATCACTTTAGGGAGAAAATCAGGGATATTCAAGATTCCTTCCCAAAAAATGTGACGCCTGTTTTGCCCTTGGGGGGGTCTTGTGTGGCAAAGGACCTGGATTATTCCCTTTCTGCCTTTAGCCCCATCGACCTCTTGGCCTCCCGCAAAATCCTTGAGGCTCTGAATTCTGGTTCCCCCCACGACCCTTGCGCAGCTCGGTTGCTGGCAGATCTAGCTGACTCGATTAACCCGGAAGTTAATAATCTGATTAATCAGTCGCTTCGCGAGGCACATTTCCTGCTTGCTTGGAAGCAGGCCCTGTTATTGCCCTTACTCAAGAAGCCCACTCTCGACCCCTCGCTTCCTGGTAATTACAGACCTATTTCTCTTTTGCCTAGCTTGGCCAAGGTCTGCGAAAAGGTGGTCACTTCGCAGCTAACCAACTATGTGGCGAAGTCGGGCGCGCTACATCCTGCGCAATCGGGATTTCGGGTTGCCCACAGCACAGAGTCGGCATTGTTGGAGGTGGCTGAGGCTATTAGGGACTGTTTGGATGCCGGCGGGAGAGCAGCCTTGGAGATGCTGGATCTCTCTGCGGCTTTTGACACGGTTCCTCACTCTCTCCTTCTTAACCGACTTGCCGATATCGGCATTACGGGTACGGTGTGGAGTTGGTTGCAGTCCTTTTTGGAGGACAGGTCACAGCAAGTCTGGCTGCCTCCGTTTTCCTCATCATCCTCCCCTCTCTCCACTGGTGTCCCACAGGGCTCTTCCCTTCACCCCCTTTCGTTTAACATCTTTATAACTCCCCTGGTTTACCTCGCGGAGTCACTAGGGGCTAGGGTGAGGGCATATGCGGATGACATGCAGTTATTGTTCACCTGGAGAAGGGGTGAGGACTCAGTCATTATGGCTCAGCGTTGTGTTTCTGCTGTGTTTCGCTGGCTGGCCAATGCACAACTTAAGTGCAACGAGGAGAATTCGGAGGTGCTCCTGTTTGGGGCATTTCCTGCTGGCTTTAGAACCAGACTATGGCCTCCAGACTTTCCGCCCCCTTAATCAGACAAGGGCCTTGCAAAAAAAATTGGGGGTGTGGTTTGAGGAAAATCAGAATTTTGCGACGCATGTCAAAAAACTCACAGGGACTTGTTTTGGTATACTTAAAACCCTGCGAAAATTCCTCCCCCTTCTGCCAATGGAGGTCAAAGAAACAGTAGTCCGGGCTTTGATCTTTTCGCCGTTGGATTATTCCAACGCGCTTTTAGTTGGCTGTCCAGGTTATTTGAAAAAAATGTTACAGGTAGTCAAAAACGCGGCTGCTCGGCTCCTACTGGGCCTCTCTTCCAGGCAGAGCGTGCAGGTCCATCTCCGCCACCTTCATTGGCTCCCTGTTGAGGCCCGTTTGAAATTTAAAATGTTGGTCATTGTCCAACGGGCCGTGCATGGATTGGGCCCACTCTATCTGCAGAAGCGTTTTACTTTTTATTCCCCTACTAGGACTCTGCGGTCTTCGGACCAACTCCTTATCCGCGTTTTTTGCGCCATAGGTTAGGTGGCTGCTCATTCACCCGTAAAGCTGGCCTAGCCTGGAATGAGCTTCCTCTTGCTCTTAAGAAGGTTGCTGATCCGGCTGTCTTTAAAAAGAGCCTAAAAACACTATTGTTCCGAGACCATTCTTTTGAGGCTTTGCCTGCTGTGTTGGTGGGCGGGGGTTCAGGGTAGCAGCGCCGGGATACTCTGAGTAACTGCGTGCTTTAGAAATGCAGGATAACATAACATGAGGCTGGTGGCTGAGTTTTGTAAGGTCTGTGAGGGTTAACGTGCTATGCATGCAGGCTGGTGGGTTGAGAAGGAGACTGGTGTAAGGTCTTTAAGGTGTAACGTGCTATGCATGCATGCTGGTAGGTTGAGGATGAGGATGGTGTAAGTACTGTGAGGTGTAACGTGCTATGCATGCAGGCTGGTGGGTTGAGGATGAGGTTGGTGGCTGAGTTTTGTAAGGTCTGTGAGGTGTAACGTGCTATGCATGCAGGCTGGTGGGTTGAGAATGAGACTGGTGTAAGGTCTTTGAGGTGTAACGTGCTATGCATGCATGCGGGTAGGATGAGGATGGTGTAAGGACTGTGAGGTGTAACGTGCTATGCATGTAGGCTGGTGGGTTGAGGATGAGGCTGGTGGCTGAGTTTTGAAAGGTCTATGAGGTGTAACGTGCTATGCAGGCTGGTAGGTTCAGGATGAGGGTGGTGGCTGAGTTTTGTAAGGTCTGTGAGGGGTAACGCGCTATGCATGCAGGCTGGTGAGTTGAGGATGAAACATGTAAAGTCTGTGAGGTGTAACGTGCTATGCAGTAGGCTGGTATGTTGAGGATGAGGCTGGTGACTGAGTTTTGTAAGGTCTGTGAGGTGTGAAGTGCTATGTATGCAGGCTGGTGGGTTGAAGATGAGGCTGAAGGCTGAGTTTTGTAAGGTCTGTGAGGTGTAACATGCTATGCATGCATGCTGGTGGATTGCGGATGAGGTTGGTCGCTGAGCTTTATAAGGTCTGTGAGGTGTAACGTGCTATGCATGCAGGCTGCTGGGTTGAGGATAAGGCTGGTGGCTGAGGTTTGTAAGGTCTGTGGAGGTTAACGTGCTATGAATGCAAGCTGGTGGGTTGAGAATGAGACTGGTGTAAGGTCTTTGAGGTGTAACGTGCTATGCATGCATGCTGGTAGGTTGAGGAAGAGGATGGTGGCTGAGTTGTGTAAGGTCTGTAAGGTGTAACGTGCTATGCATGCAGGCTTGTAGGTTGAGGATGAGGCTCGCCACTGAGATAAGAAAGGTCTATGAGGTGTAATGTGCTATGCATGCAGGCTGGTGAGTTGAGGATGAAACGTGTAAAGTCTGTGAGGTGTAATGTGCTATGCATGCATGCTGGTGGATTGCGGATGAGGTTGGTCGGTGAGCTTTATAAGGTCTGTGAGGTGTAACGTGCTATGCATGCATGCTGGTGGATTGAGGATGAGGCTGGTGGCTGAGTTTTGTAAGGTCTGTGAGGGTTAATGTGCTATGCATGCAGGCTGGTGGTTTGAGAATGAGACTGGTGTAAGGTCTTTGAGGTGTAATGTGCTATGCGTGCAGGCTGGTGGGTTGAGGATGAGGCTGGTGGCTGAGTTTTGAAAGGTCTGCGAGGTGTAACGTTCTATGCATGCAGGCTGGTAGGTAGAGTATGAGGCTGGTGGCTGAGTTTTGAAAGGTCTGTGAGGTGTACCGTGCTATGTATGCAAGCTGGTGGGTTGAGGATGAGGCTGGTGGGTGAGTTATGTAAGGTCTGTGATGTGTAACGTGCTATGAATGCAAACTGATAGGTTAAAGATGAGGCTGGTGGCTGAGTTTTGTAAGGTCTGTGAGTGTAACGTACTATGCATACAGGCTGGTAGGTTGAGGATGAGGATGTTGTAAGGTCTGTGAGGTGTAACGTGCTATGCATGCAGGTTGCTGGTTTGAGGATGAGGCTGGTGGCGGAGTTTTGTAAGGTCTGTGAGGGTTAACGTGCTATGCGTGCAGGCTGGTAGGCTGAGGATGAGGCTGGTGGCTGAGTTTTGTAAAGGTCTGAGAGATGTAACATGCTATGCATGCAGGCTTGTGGGTTGAGAATGAGGCTGGTGGCTGAGTTTTGTAAGGTCTGTGAGGTGTAACATGCTATGTATGCAGGCTGGTGGGTTAAGGATGAGGCTGGTGGCTGAGTTTTGTAAGGTCTGTGAGGTGTAACATGCTATGCATGGAAGCTGGTAGGATGAGGATGGTGTAAGTTCTGTGAGGTGTAACGTGCTACGCATGGAGGCTGGTAGGATGAGGATGGTGTAAGGTCTGTGAGGTGTAACGTGCTATGCATGCAGGCTGGTGGATTGAGAATGAGACTGGTGTAAAGTATTTGAGGTGTAACGTGCTATGCATGCATGCTGGTAGGATGAGGATGGTGTAAGGACTGTGAGGTGTAACTTGCTATGCGTGCTGGCTGGTTGTTTGTGGATGAGGCTGGTGGCTGAGTTGTGTAAGGTCTGTAAGGTGTAACGTGCTATGCATGCAGGCTTGTAGGTTGAGGATGAGGCTGGCCACTGAGATAAGAAAGGTCTATGAGGTGTAACGTGCTATGCATGCAGACTGGTAGGTTGAGGAGGAGGCAGGTGGCTGGGTTTTGTAAGTTCAATGAGGTGGAACTTGCTATGCGTACAGGCTGGTAGGTTGAGGATGAGCCTGGTGGCTGAGTTTTGAAAGGTCTGTGAGGTGTAACTTGCTATGCATGCAGGCTGGTAGGTTGAGGATGAGGCTGGTGGCTGAGTTTTGTAAAGGTCTGTGAGGTGTACCGTGCTATGTATGCAAGCTGGTGGGTTGAGGATGAGGCTGGTGGCGGAGTTCTGTAAGGTCTGTGAGGTGTAACGTGCTATGAATGCAAACTGATAGGTTGAAGATGAGGCTGGTGGCTGAGTTTTGTAAGGTCTGTGAGGTGTAACGTACTATGCATACAGGCTGGTAGGTTGAGGATGAGGATGTTGTAAGGTCTGTGAGGTGTAACGTGCTATTCATGCAGGTTGCTGGTTTGAGGATGAGGCTGGTGGCGGAGTTTTGTAAGGTCTGTGAGGGTTAACGTGCTATGCGTGCAGGCTGGTAGCCTGAGGATGAGGCTGGTGGCAGAGTTTTGTAAGGTCTGTGTGGTGCGACGTGCTATGTATGCAGGCTTGTGGGTTGAGGAGGAATCTGAAGGCTGAGTTTTGTAAGGTCTGTGAGGTGTAACGTGCTAAGCATGCAGGCTGGTTGTTTGTGGATGAGGCTGGTGGCTGAGTTGTGTAAGGTCTGTAAGGTGCAACATGCTATGCATGCCGGCTGGTAGGTTGAGGATGAGGCTGGTGGCTGAGTTTTGTAAGGTCTGTGAGGTGTAACGTGCTATGCATGCAGGCTGGAGGGTTGAGGATGAGGCTGTTGGATGGTGGCTGAGTTTGTAAGGTCTGTGAGGTGTAACGTGCTATGCATGCAGGCTGGTGGGTTACGAACAAGACTGGTAGCTGAGTTTTCTAAGGTATGTGAGGGGTAACGTGCTATGCGTGCAGGCTGGTAGGCTGAGGATTAGACTGGTGGCTGAGTTTTGTAAGGTCTGTGAGGTGTGACATGCTACGTATGCAGGCTGGTGGGTTGAGGAGGAGGCTGAATGCTGAGTTTTGTAAGGTCTGTGAGTTGAAACGTGCTATGCATGCAGGCTGGTAGGTTGAGGATATGACTGATGGCTGAGTTTTGTAAGTTCAGTGAGGTGTAACTTGCTATGCATGCAGGCTGGTGGGTTGAGGACGAGGCTAAAGGCTGAGTTTTGTAAGGTCTGTGAGGTGTAACGTGCTATGAATGCATGCTGGTAGGTTGAGGATGAGGATGGTATAAGGACTGTGAGGTGTAACGTGCTATGCATGCAGGCTGGTGGGTATAGGATGAGGCTGGTGGCTGAGTTTTGTAAGGTCTGTGAGGGTTAACGTGCTATGCATGCAGGCTGGTTTGTGGATGAGGCTGGTGGCTGAGTTTTGTAAGGTCTGTGAGGTGTAACATGCTATGCATGGAGGCTGGTAGGTTGAGGATGGTGTAAGGTCTGTGAGGTGTAACGTGCTATGCATGGAGGCTGGTAGGTTGAGGATGAGGATGGTGTAAGGTCTTTGAGGTGTAACGTGCTATGCATACAGGCTGGTAGGATGAGGATGGTGTAAGGTCTGTGAGGTGTAATGTGCTATGCATGCAGGCTGGTGGGTTGAGGATGAGGTTGGTGGCTGGTGGCTGAGTTTTGTAAGGTCTGGGATGTGTAACATGCTATGCATGCATGCTGGTGGATTGAGGATGAGGTTGGTCGCTGAGCTTTATAAGGTCTGTGAGGTGTAACATGCTATGCATGCAGGCTGGTGGGTTGAGGATGAGACTGGTGGCTGAGGTCTGAAAGGTCTGTGAGGTGTAATGTGCTATGCATGCAGGCTGGTGGGTTGAGGATGAGACTGGTGGCTGAGTTTTGAAAGGTCTGTGAGGTGTAATGTGCTATGCATGCAGGCTGGTGGGTTGAGGATGAGACTGGTGGCTGAGTTTTGAAAGGTCTGTGAGGTGTAAAGTGCTATGCATGTAGGCTGGTGGGTTGAGAATGAGACTGGTGGCTGAGTTCTGAAAGGTCTATGAGGTGTAACGTGCTATGCATGCAGGCTGGTAGGTTCAGGATGAAGCTGGTGGCTGAGATTTGTAAAGGTCTGTGAGGTGTAACATGCTATGCATGCAGGCTTGTGGATTGAGAATGAGGCTGGTGGCTGAGTTTTGTAAGGTCTGTGAGGTGTAACATGCTATGTATGCAGGCTGGTGGGTTAAGGATGAGGCTGGTGGCTGAGTTTTGTAAGGTCTGTGAGGTGTAACGTGCTGTGAATGCAGACTGATAGGTTGAGGATGAGGATGTTGTAAGGTCGGTGAGGTGTAACGTTCTATGCATGCATGCTGGTGGATTGAGGATGAGGTTGGTCGCTGAGCTTTATAAGGTCTGTGAGGTATAACGTGCTATGCATACAGGCTGGTAGGATGAGGATGGTGTAAGGTCTGTGAGGTGTAACGTGCTATGCATGCAGGCTGGTGGGTTGAGGATGAGGTTGGTGGCTGAGTTTTGTAAGGTCTGTGAGGTGTAACATGCTATGCATGCATGCATGCTGGTGGATTGAGGATGAGGTTGGTCGCTGAGCTTTATAAGGTCTGTGAGGTGTAACGTGCTATGCATGCAGGCTGGTGGTTTGAGAATGAAACTGGTGTAAGGTCTTTGAGGTATAACGTGCTATGCATGAATGCTGGTAGGTTGAGGATGAGGATGGTATAAGGACTGAGGTGTAACGTGCCTTGCATGCAGCCTGGTAGGTAGAGTATGAGGCTGGTGGGTGAGTTTTGAAAGGTCTGTGAGGTGTAACCTGCTATGCATGCAGGCTGGTAGGTTGAGGATGAGGCTGGTGGCGGAGTTTTGTAAAGGTCTGTGATGTGTAACGTTCTATGTATGCAAGCTGGTGGGTTAAGTATGAGGCTGGTGGCTGAGTTTTGTAAGGTCTGTGAGGTGTAACATGCTATGCATACAGGCTGGTAGGTTGAGGATGAGGCTTGTGGCTGAGTTTTGTAAAGGTCTGTGACGTGTAACATGCCATGCATGCAGGCTTGTGGGTTGAGAATGAGGCTGGTGGCTGAGTTTTGTAAGGTCTTTGAGGTGTAACATGCTATGAATGAAGGCCGGTGGGTTAAGGATGAGGCTGTTGGCTGAGTTTTTTAAGGTCTGTGAGGTGTAATGTGCTGTGAATGCAGACTGATAGGTTGAGGATGAAAATGTTGTAAGGTCTGTGAGGTGTAACGTGCTATGCATGCAGGGTGGTGGGATGAGGATGAGGCTGAGTTTTGTAAGGTCTGGGAGGTGTAACGTGCTACGCATGCAGCCTGGTGGGTTGAGAATGAGGTTGGTGGCTGAGTTTTGTAAGGTCTGTGAGGTGTAACATGCTATGCATGCATGCTGGTGGATTGAGGATGAGGTTGGTCGCTGAGCTTTATAAGGTCTGTGAGGTGTAACATGCTATGTATGCAGGCTGGTGGGTTAAGGATGAGGCTGGTGGCTGAGTTTTGTAAGGTCTGTGAGGTATAACATGCTAATCATGGAAGCTGGTAGGATGAGGATGGTGTAAGGTCTGTGAGGTGTAACGTGCTATGCATACAGGCTGGTAGGTTGAGGATGAAAATGTTGTAAGGTCTGTGAGGTGTAACGTGCTATGCATGCAGGGTGGTGGGATGAGGATGAGGCTGAGTTTTTTAAGGTCTGTGAGGTGTAACATGGTATGTATGCAGGCTGGTGGGTTAAGGATGAGGCTGGTGGCTGAGTTTTGTAAGGTCTGTGAGGTGAAACGTGCTGTGAATGCAGACTGATAGGTTGAGGATGAAAATGTTGTAAGATCTGTGAGGTGAAACGTGCTATGCATGCAGGGTGGTGGGATGAGGCTGAGTTTTGTAAGGTCTGTGAGGTGTAACGTGCTATGCATACAGGCTGGTAGGTTGAGGATGAGGATGTTGTAAGGTCTGTGAGGTGTAACGTGCTACGCATGCAAAGTGTTGGGATGAGGATGAGGCTGAGTTTTGTAAGGTCTTTAAGGTGTAACGTGCTATGAATTAATGCTGGTAGGATGAGGATGGTATAAAGATTTGAGGTGTAACATGCTATGCATGCAGGCTGGTGGGCTGAGTTTTGAAAGGTCTGTGAGGTGTAACGTGGTATGTATGTAGGCTGGTGGGTTGAGGATGAGACTGGTCGCTGAGTTTTGAAAGGTCTATGAGGTGTAACGTGCTATGCATGCAGGCTGGTAGGTTGAGGAAGAGGCTGGTGGCTGAGTTTTGTAAAGGTCTGTGAGATGTAACATGCTATGCATGTAGGCTTGTGGGTTGAGAATGAGGCTGGTGGCTGAGTTTTGTAAGGTCTGTGAGGTGTAACATGCTATGTATGCAGGCTGGTGGATTGAGGATGAGGTTGGTCGCTGAGCTTCATAAGGTCTGTGAGGTGTAACGTGCTATACATGCAGGCTGCTGGGTTGAGGATGAGGCTGGTGGCTGAGGTTTGTAAGGTCTGTGGAGGTTAACGTGCTATGAATGCAGGCTGGTGGGTTGAGAATGAGACTGGTGTAAGGTCTTTGAGGTGTAAAGTGCTATGCATGCAGGCTGGTAGGTTGAGGAGGAGGCTGGCGGCTGAGTTTTGTAAGGTCTGTGAGGGTTAACGTGCTATGCATGCAAGCTGGTGGGTTGAGGATGAGGCTGGTGGCTGAGTTTTGTAAGGTCTGTGAGGTGTAACGTGCTATGCATACAGGCTGGTAGGTTGAGGATGAGGATGTAAGGTCTGTGAGGGGTAACGTGCTACGCATGCAAAGTGTTGGGATGAGGATGAGGCTGAGTTTTGTAAGGTCTTTAAGGTGTAACGTGCTATGAATGCATGCTGGTAGGATGAGGATGGTATAAGGACTGTGAGGTGTAACGTGCTACGCATGCAGGCTGGTGGGTTGAGGATGAGACTGGTGGCTGAGTTTTGAAAGGTCTGTGAGGTGTAACATGCTATGCATGCATGCTGGTGGATTGAGGATGAGGTTGGTCGGTGAGCTTTATAAGGTCTGTGAGGTGTAACGTGCTATGCATGCAGGCTGGTGGGTTGAGAATGAGACTGGTGTAAGGTCTTTGAGGTGTAACGTGCTATGCATTCATGTTAGTAGGTTGAGGATGAGGATGGTGTAAGGACTGTGAGGTGTAACGTGCTAAGCATGCAGGCTGGTAGGTTCAGGATGAGACTGGTGGCTTAGTTTTGTAAGGTCTGTGAGGTGTGACGTGCTATGTATGCAGGCTGGTGGGTTGAAGATGAGGCTGAAGGCTGAGTTTTGTAAGGTCTGTGAGGTGTAACGTGCTATGCATGCAGGCTTGTAGTTTGTGGATGAGGCTGGTGGCTGAGTTGTGTAAGGTCTGTAAGGTGTAACGTGCTATGCATGCAGGCTTGTAGGTTGAGGATGAGGCTGGCCACTGAGATAAGAGAGGTCTGCGAGGTATAACGTGCTATGCATGCAGGCTGGTAGGTAGAGTATGAGGATGGTGGCTGAGTTTTGAAAGGTCTGTGAGGTATAACTTGCTATGTATGCAAGCTGGTGGGTTAAGGATGAGGCTGGTGGCTGAGTTTTGTAAGGTCTGTGAGGAGTAACATCCTATGCATGGAAGCTGGTAGGATTAGGATGGTGTAAGGTCTGTGAGGTGTAACGTGCTATGCATACAGGCTGGTAGGTTGAGTATGAGGATGTTGTAAGGTCTGTGAGGTGTAACGTGCTATGCATGCAGGGTGGTGGGATGAGGATTAGGCTGGTGGCTGAGTTTTGTAAGGTCTGTGAGGGATAACGTGCTATGCATGCAGGCTGGTGGGTTGAGGATGAGGTTGGTGGCTGAGTTTTGTAAGGTCTGTGAGGTGTAACATGCTATGCATGCATGCTGGTGGATTGAGGATGAGGTTGGTCGGTGAACTTTATAAGGTCTGTGAGGTGTAACGTGCTATGCATGCAGGCTGGTGGGTTGAGAATGAGACTGGTGTAAGGTCTTTGAGGTGTAACGTGCTATGCATGCATGCTGGTAGGTTGAGGATGAGGATGGTGTAAGTACTGTGAGGTGTAACGTGCTATGCATGCAGGCTGGTGGGTTGAGGATGAGGATGTTGTAAGGTCGGTGAGGTGTAACGTTCTATGCATGCATGCTGGTGGATTGAGGATGAGGTTGGTCGCTGAGCTTTATAAGGTCTGTGAGGTATAACGTGCTATGCATACAGGCTGGTAGGATGAGGATGGTGTAAGGTCTGTGAGGTGTAACGTGCTATGCATGCAGGCTGGTGGGTTGAGGATGAGGTTGGTGGCTGAGTTTTGTAAGGTCTGTGAGGTGTAACATGCTATGCATGCATGCATGCTGGTGGATTGAGGATGAGGTTGGTCGCTGAGCTTTATAAGGTCTGTGAGGTGTAACGTGCTATGCATGCAGGCTGGTGGTTTGAGAATGAAACTGGTGTAAGGTCTTTGAGGTATAACGTGCTATGCATGAATGCTGGTAGGTTGAGGATGAGGATGGTATAAGGACTGAGGTGTAACGTGCCTTGCATGCAGCCTGGTAGGTAGAGTATGAGGCTGGTGGGTGAGTTTTGAAAGGTCTGTGAGGTGTAACCTGCTATGCATGCAGGCTGGTAGGTTGAGGATGAGGCTGGTGGCGGAGTTTTGTAAAGGTCTGTGAGGTGTAACGTTCTATGTATGCAAGCTGGTGGGTTAAGTATGAGGCTGGTGGCTGAGTTTTGTAAGGTCTGTGAGGTGTAACATGCTATGCATACAGGCTGGTAGGTTGAGGATGAGGCTTGTGGCTGAGTTTTGTAAAGGTCTGTGACGTGTAACATGCCATGCATGCAGGCTTGTGGGTTGAGAATGAGGCTGGTGGCTGAGTTTTGTAAGGTCTTTGAGGTGTAACATGCTATGAATGAAGGCCGGTGGGTTAAGGATGAGGCTGTTGGCTGAGTTTTTTAAGGTCTGTGAGGTGTAATGTGCTGTGAATGCAGACTGATAGGTTGAGGATGAAAATGTTGTAAGGTCTGTGAGGTGTAACGTGCTATGCATGCAGGGTGGTGGGATGAGGATGAGGCTGAGTTTTGTAAGGTCTGGGAGGTGTAACGTGCTACGCATGCAGCCTGGTGGGTTGAGAATGAGGTTGGTGGCTGAGTTTTGTAAGGTCTGTGAGGTGTAACATGCTATGCATGCATGCTGGTGGATTGAGGATGAGGTTGGTCGCTGAGCTTTATAAGGTCTGTGAGGTGTAACATGCTATGTATGCAGGCTGGTGGGTTAAGGATGAGGCTGGTGGCTGAGTTTTGTAAGGTCTGTGAGGTATAACATGCTAATCATGGAAGCTGGTAGGATGAGGATGGTGTAAGGTCTGTGAGGTGTAACGTGCTATGCATACAGGCTGGTAGGTTGAGGATGAAAATGTTGTAAGGTCTGTGAGGTGTAACGTGCTATGCATGCAGGGTGGTGGGATGAGGATGAGGCTGAGTTTTTTAAGGTCTGTGAGGTGTAACATGGTATGTATGCAGGCTGGTGGGTTAAGGATGAGGCTGGTGGCTGAGTTTTGTAAGGTCTGTGAGGTGAAACGTGCTGTGAATGCAGACTGATAGGTTGAGGATGAAAATGTTGTAAGATCTGTGAGGTGAAACGTGCTATGCATGCAGGGTGGTGGGATGAGGCTGAGTTTTGTAAGGTCTGTGAGGTGTAACGTGCTATGCATACAGGCTGGTAGGTTGAGGATGAGGATGTTGTAAGGTCTGTGAGGTGTAACGTGCTACGCATGCAAAGTGTTGGGATGAGGATGAGGCTGAGTTTTGTAAGGTCTTTAAGGTGTAACGTGCTATGAATTAATGCTGGTAGGATGAGGATGGTATAAAGATTTGAGGTGTAACATGCTATGCATGCAGGCTGGTGGGCTGAGTTTTGAAAGGTCTGTGAGGTGTAACGTGGTATGTATGTAGGCTGGTGGGTTGAGGATGAGACTGGTCGCTGAGTTTTGAAAGGTCTATGAGGTGTAACGTGCTATGCATGCAGGCTGGTAGGTTGAGGAAGAGGCTGGTGGCTGAGTTTTGTAAAGGTCTGTGAGGTGTAACATGCTATGTATGCAGGCTGGTGGATTGAGGATGAGGTTGGTCGCTGAGCTTCATAAGGTCTGTGAGGTGTAACGTGCTATACATGCAGGCTGCTGGGTTGAGGATGAGGCTGGTGGCTGAGGTTTGTAAGGTCTGTGGAGGTTAACGTGCTATGAATGCAGGCTGGTGGGTTGAGAATGAGACTGGTGTAAGGTCTTTGAGGTGTAAAGTGCTATGCATGCAGGCTGGTAGGTTGAGGAGGAGGCTGGCGGCTGAGTTTTGTAAGGTCTGTGAGGGTTAACGTGCTATGCATGCAAGCTGGTGGGTTGAGGATGAGGCTGGTGGCTGAGTTTTGTAAGGTCTGTGAGGTGTAACGTGGTATGCATACAGGCTGGTAGGTTGAGGATGAGGATGTAAGGTCTGTGAGGGGTAACGTGCTACGCATGCAAAGTGTTGGGATGAGGATGAGGCTGAGTTTTGTAAGGTCTTTAAGGTGTAACGTGCTATGAATGCATGCTGGTAGGATGAGGATGGTATAAGGACTGTGAGGTGTAACGTGCTACGCATGCAGGCTGGTGGGTTGAGGATGAGACTGGTGGCTGAGTTTTGTAAGGTCTGTGAGGTGTAACATGCTATGCATGCATGCTGGTGGATTGAGGATGAGGTTGGTCGGTGAGCTTTATAAGGTCTGTGAGGTGTAACGTGCTATGCATGCAGGCTGGTGGGTTGAGAATGAGACTGGTGTAAGGTCTTTGAGGTGTAACGTGCTATGCATTCATGTTAGTAGGTTGAGGATGAGGATGGTGTAAGGACTGTGAGGTGTAACGTGCTAAGCATGCAGGCTGGTAGGTTCAGGATGAGGCTGGTGGCTGAGTTTTGTAAGGTCTGTGAGGTGTGACGTGCTATGTATGCAGGCTGGTGGGTTGAAGATGAGGCTGAAGGCTGAGTTTTGTAAGGTCTGTGAGGTGTAACGTGCTATGCATGCAGGCTTGTAGTTTGTGGATGAGGCTGGTGGCTGAGTTGTGTAAGGTCTGTAAGGTGTAACGTGCTATGCATGCAGGCTTGTAGGTTGAGGATGAGGCTGGCCACTGAGATAAGAGAGGTCTGCGAGGTATAACGTGCTATGCATGCAGGCTGGTAGGTAGAGTATGAGGATGGTGGCTGAGTTTTGAAAGGTCTGTGAGGTATAACTTGCTATGTATGCAAGCTGGTGGGTTAAGGATGAGGCTGGTGGCTGAGTTTTGTAAGGTCTGTGAGGAGTAACATCCTATGCATGGAAGCTGGTAGGATTAGGATGGTGTAAGGTCTGTGAGGTGTAACGTGCTATGCATACAGGCTGGTAGGTTGAGTATGAGGATGTTGTAAGGTCTGTGAGGTGTAACGTGCTATGCATGCAGGGTGGTGGGATGAGGATTAGGCTGGTGGCTGAGTTTTGTAAGGTCTGTGAGGGATAACGTGCTATGCATGCAGGCTGGTGGGTTGAGGATGAGGTTGGTGGCTGAGTTTTGTAAGGTCTGTGAGGTGTAACATGCTATGCATGCATGCTGGTGGATTGAGGATGAGGTTGGTCGGTGAGCTTTATAAGGTCTGTGAGGTGTAACGTGCTATGCATGCAGGCTGGTGGGTTGAGAATGAGACTGGTGTAAGGTCTTTGAGGTGTAACGTGCTATGCATGCATGCTGGTAGGTTGAGGATGAGGATGGTGTAAGTACTGTGAGGTGTAACGTGCTATGCATGCAGGCTGGTGGGTTGAGGATGAGGTTGGTGGCTGAGTTTTGTAAGGTCTGTGAGGTGTAACGTGCTATGCATGCAGGCTGGTGGGTTGAGGATGAGACTGGTGGCTGAGTTTTGAAAGGTCTGTGAGGTGTAACGTGCTATGCATGCAGACTGGTGGGTTGAGGATGAGGTTGGTGGCTGAGTTTTGTAAGGTCTGTGAGGTGTAACATGCTATACATGCATGCTGGTGGATTAAGGATGAGGTCGGTCGCTGAGCTTTATAAGGTCTGTGAGGTGTAACGTGCTATGCATGAGGGCTGGTAGGTTGAGAATGAGACTGGTGTAAGGTCTTTGAGGTGTAACGTGCTATGCATGCATGCTCGTAGGTTGAGGATGAGGATGGTGTAAGGACTGTGAGGTGTAAAGTGCTATGCATGTAGGCTGGAGGGTTGAGGATGAGACTGGTGGCTAAGTTTTGAAAGGTCTATGAGGTGTAACGTGCTATGCATGCAGGCAGGTTCAGGATGAGGCTGGTGGCTGCCTTTTGTAAGGTCTGTGAGGGTTAACGTGCTTTGCATGCAGGCTGGTTGAGAATGAGACTAAGGTAAGGTCTTTGAGGTGTAACGTGCTATAAATGCATGCTGGTAGGTTGAGGATGAGGATGGTTTAAGGACTGTGAGGTGTAACGTGCTATGCATGCAGGCTGGTGGGTAGAGGATAAGGCTGAAGACGGAGTTTTGTAAGGTCTGTGAGGTGTAACATGCTATGCATGCAGGCTGGTTGTTTGTGGATAAGGCTGGTGGATGAGTTTTGTAAGGTCTGAGAGGTGTAACATGCTATGCATGGAGGCTGGTAGGTTGAGGATCGTGTAAGGTCTGTGAGGTGTAACGTGCTATGCATACAGGCTGGTAGGATGAGGATGGTGTAAGGTCTGTGAGGTGTAACGTGCTATGCATGCAGGCTGGTGGGTTGAGGATGAGGTTGGTGGCTGAGTTTTGTAAGGTCTTTGAGGTGTAACATGCTATGCATGCATGCTGGTGGATTGAGGATGAGGTTGGTCGCTGAGCTTTATAAGGTCTGTGAGGTGTAACGTGCTATGCATGCAGGCTGGTGGGTTGAGAATGAGACTGGTGTAAGGTCTTTGAGGTGTAACGTGCTATGCATGCATGCGGGTAGGATGAGGATGGTGTAAGGACTGTGAGGTGTAACGTGCTATGCATGTAGGCTGGTGGGTTGAGGATGAGGCTGGTGGCTGAGTTTTGAAAGGTCTATGAGGTGTAACGTGCTATGCAGGCTGGTAGGTTCAGGATGAGGGTGGTGGCTGAGTTTTGTAAGGTCTGTGAGGGGTAACGCGCTATGCATGCAGGCTGGTGAGTTGAGGATGAAACATGTAAAGTCTGTGAGGTGTAACGTGCTATGCAGTAGGCTGGTATGTTGAGGATGAGGCTGGTGACTGAGTTTTGTAAGGTCTGTGAGGTGTGAAGTGCTATGTATGCAGGCTGGTGGGTTGAAGATGAGGCTGAAGGCTGAGTTTTGTAAGGTCTGTGAGGTGTAACATGCTATGCATGCATGCTGGTGGATTGCGGATGAGGTTGGTCGCTGAGCTTTATAAGGTCTGTGAGGTGTAACGTGCTATGCATGCAGGCTGCTGGGTTGAGGATAAGGCTGGTGGCTGAGGTTTGTAAGGTCTGTGGAGGTTAACGTGCTATGAATGCAAGCTGGTGGGTTGAGAATGAGACTGGTGTAAGGTCTTTGAGGTGTAACGTGCTATGCATGCATGCTGGTAGGTTGAGGAAGAGGATGGTGGCTGAGTTGTGTAAGGTCTGTAAGGTGTAACGTGCTATGCATGCAGGCTTGTAGGTTGAGGATGAGGCTCGCCACTGAGATAAGAAAGGTCTATGAGGTGTAATGTGCTATGCATGCAGGCTGGTGAGTTGAGGATGAAACGTGTAAAGTCTGTGAGGTGTAATGTGCTATGCATGCATGCTGGTGGATTGCGGATGAGGTTGGTCGGTGAGCTTTATAAGGTCTGTGAGGTGTAACGTGCTATGCATGCATGCTGGTGGATTGAGGATGAGGCTGGTGGCTGAGTTTTGTAAGGTCTGTGAGGGTTAATGTGCTATGCATGCAGGCTGGTGGTTTGAGAATGAGACTGGTGTAAGGTCTTTGAGGTGTAATGTGCTATGCGTGCAGGCTGGTGGGTTGAGGATGAGGCTGGTGGCTGAGTTTTGAAAGGTCTGCGAGGTGTAACGTTCTATGCATGCAGGCTGGTAGGTAGAGTATGAGGCTGGTGGCTGAGTTTTGAAAGGTCTGTGAGGTGTACCGTGCTATGTATGCAAGCTGGTGGGTTGAGGATGAGGCTGGTGGGTGAGTTATGTAAGGTCTGTGATGTGTAACGTGCTATGAATGCAAACTGATAGGTTAAAGATGAGGCTGGTGGCTGAGTTTTGTAAGGTCTGTGAGTGTAACGTACTATGCATACAGGCTGGTAGGTTGAGGATGAGGATGTTGTAAGGTCTGTGAGGTGTAACGTGCTATGCATGCAGGTTGCTGGTTTGAGGATGAGGCTGGTGGCGGAGTTTTGTAAGGTCTGTGAGGGTTAACGTGCTATGCGTGCAGGCTGGTAGGCTGAGGATGAGGCTGGTGGCTGAGTTTTGTAAAGGTCTGAGAGATGTAACATGCTATGCATGCAGGCTTGTGGGTTGAGAATGAGGCTGGTGGCTGAGTTTTGTAAGGTCTGTGAGGTGTAACATGCTATGTATGCAGGCTGGTGGGTTAAGGATGAGGCTGGTGGCTGAGTTTTGTAAGGTCTGTGAGGTGTAACATGCTATGCATGGAAGCTGGTAGGATGAGGATGGTGTAAGTTCTGTGAGGTGTAACGTGCTACGCATGGAGGCTGGTAGGATGAGGATGGTGTAAGGTCTGTGAGGTGTAACGTGCTATGCATGCAGGCTGGTGGATTGAGAATGAGACTGGTGTAAAGTATTTGAGGTGTAACGTGCTATGCATGCATGCTGGTAGGATGAGGATGGTGTAAGGACTGTGAGGTGTAACTTGCTATGCATGCTGGCTGGTTGTTTGTGGATGAGGCTGGTGGCTGAGTTGTGTAAGGTCTGTAAGGTGTAACGTGCTATGCATGCAGGCTTGTAGGTTGAGGATGAGGCTGGCCACTGAGATAAGAAAGGTCTATGAGGTGTAACGTGCTATGCATGCAGACTGGTAGGTTGAGGAGGAGGCAGGTGGCTGGGTTTTGTAAGTTCAATGAGGTGGAACTTGCTATGCGTACAGGCTGGTAGGTTGAGGATGAGCCTGGTGGCTGAGTTTTGAAAGGTCTGTGAGGTGTAACTTGCTATGCATGCAGGCTGGTAGGTTGAGGATGAGGCTGGTGGCTGAGTTTTGTAAAGGTCTGTGAGGTGTACCGTGCTATGTATGCAAGCTGGTGGGTTGAGGATGAGGCTGGTGGCGGAGTTCTGTAAGGTCTGTGAGGTGTAACGTGCTATGAATGCAAACTGATAGGTTGAAGATGAGGCTGGTGGCTGAGTTTTGTAAGGTCTGTGAGGTGTAACGTACTATGCATACAGGCTGGTAGGTTGAGGATGAGGATGTTGTAAGGTCTGTGAGGTGTAACGTGCTATTCATGCAGGTTGCTGGTTTGAGGATGAGGCTGGTGGCGGAGTTTTGTAAGGTCTGTGAGGGTTAACGTGCTATGCGTGCAGGCTGGTAGCCTGAGGATGAGGCTGGTGGCAGAGTTTTGTAAGGTCTGTGTGGTGCGACGTGCTATGTATGCAGGCTTGTGGGTTGAGGAGGAATCTGAAGGCTGAGTTTTGTAAGGTCTGTGAGGTGTAACGTGCTAAGCATGCAGGCTGGTTGTTTGTGGATGAGGCTGGTGGCTGAGTTGTGTAAGGTCTGTAAGGTGCAACATGCTATGCATGCCGGCTGGTAGGTTGAGGATGAGGCTGGTGGCTGAGTTTTGTAAGGTCTGTGAGGTGTAACGTGCTATGCATGCAGGCTGGAGGGTTGAGGATGAGGCTGTTGGATGGTGGCTGAGTTTGTAAGGTCTGTGAGGTGTAACGTGCTATGCATGCAGGCTGGTGGGTTACGAACAAGACTGGTAGCTGAGTTTTCTAAGGTATGTGAGGGGTAACGTGCTATGCGTGCAGGCTGGTAGGCTGAGGATTAGACTGGTGGCTGAGTTTTGTAAGGTCTGTGAGGTGTGACATGCTACGTATGCAGGCTGGTGGGTTGAGGAGGAGGCTGAATGCTGAGTTTTGTAAGGTCTGTGAGTTGAAACGTGCTATGCATGCAGGCTGGTAGGTTGAGGATATGACTGATGGCTGAGTTTTGTAAGTTCAGTGAGGTGTAACTTGCTATGCATGCAGGCTGGTGGGTTGAGGACGAGGCTAAAGGCTGAGTTTTGTAAGGTCTGTGAGGTGTAACGTGCTATGAATGCATGCTGGTAGGTTGAGGATGAGGATGGTATAAGGACTGTGAGGTGTAACGTGCTATGCATGCAGGCTGGTGGGTATAGGATGAGGCTGGTGGCTGAGTTTTGTAAGGTCTGTGAGGGTTAACGTGCTATGCATGCAGGCTGGTTTGTGGATGAGGCTGGTGGCTGAGTTTTGTAAGGTCTGTGAGGTGTAACATGCTATGCATGGAGGCTGGTAGGTTGAGGATGGTGTAAGGTCTGTGAGGTGTAACGTGCTATGCATGGAGGCTGGTAGGTTGAGGATGAGGATGGTGTAAGGTCTTTGAGGTGTAACGTGCTATGCATACAGGCTGGTAGGATGAGGATGGTGTAAGGTCTGTGAGGTGTAATGTGCTATGCATGCAGGCTGGTGGGTTGAGGATGAGGTTGGTGGCTGGTGGCTGAGTTTTGTAAGGTCTGGGATGTGTAACATGCTATGCATGCATGCTGGTGGATTGAGGATGAGGTTGGTCGCTGAGCTTTATAAGGTCTGTGAGGTGTAACATGCTATGCATGCAGGCTGGTGGGTTGAGGATGAGACTGGTGGCTGAGGTCTGAAAGGTCTGTGAGGTGTAATGTGCTATGCATGCAGGCTGGTGGGTTGAGGATGAGACTGGTGGCTGAGTTTTGAAAGGTCTGTGAGGTGTAATGTGCTATGCATGCAGGCTGGTGGGTTGAGGATGAGACTGGTGGCTGAGTTTTGAAAGGTCTGTGAGGTGTAAAGTGCTATGCATGTAGGCTGGTGGGTTGAGAATGAGACTGGTGGCTGAGTTCTGAAAGGTCTATGAGGTGTAACGTGCTATGCATGCAGGCTGGTAGGTTCAGGATGAAGCTGGTGGCTGAGATTTGTAAAGGTCTGTGAGGTGTAACATGCTATGCATGCAGGCTTGTGGATTGAGAATGAGGCTGGTGGCTGAGTTTTGTAAGGTCTGTGAGGTGTAACATGCTATGTATGCAGGCTGGTGGGTTAAGGATGAGGCTGGTGGCTGAGTTTTGTAAGGTCTGTGAGGTGTAACGTGCTGTGAATGCAGACTGATAGGTTGAGGATGAGGATGTTGTAAGGTCGGTGAGGTGTAACGTTCTATGCATGCATGCTGGTGGATTGAGGATGAGGTTGGTCGCTGAGCTTTATAAGGTCTGTGAGGTATAACGTGCTATGCATACAGGCTGGTAGGATGAGGATGGTGTAAGGTCTGTGAGGTGTAACGTGCTATGCATGCAGGCTGGTGGGTTGAGGATGAGGTTGGTGGCTGAGTTTTGTAAGGTCTGTGAGGTGTAACATGCTATGCATGCATGCATGCTGGTGGATTGAGGATGAGGTTGGTCGCTGAGCTTTATAAGGTCTGTGAGGTGTAACGTGCTATGCATGCAGGCTGGTGGTTTGAGAATGAAACTGGTGTAAGGTCTTTGAGGTATAACGTGCTATGCATGAATGCTGGTAGGTTGAGGATGAGGATGGTATAAGGACTGAGGTGTAACGTGCCTTGCATGCAGCCTGGTAGGTAGAGTATGAGGCTGGTGGGTGAGTTTTGAAAGGTCTGTGAGGTGTAACCTGCTATGCATGCAGGCTGGTAGGTTGAGGATGAGGCTGGTGGCGGAGTTTTGTAAAGGTCTGTGAGGTGTAACGTTCTATGTATGCAAGCTGGTGGGTTAAGTATGAGGCTGGTGGCTGAGTTTTGTAAGGTCTGTGAGGTGTAACATGCTATGCATACAGGCTGGTAGGTTGAGGATGAGGACGTTGTAAGGTCTGTGAGGTGTAACGTGCTATGCATGCAGGGTGGTGGGTTAAGTATGAGGCTGGTGGCTGAGTTTTGTAAGGTCTGTGAGGTGTAACATGCTATGCATGGAAGCTGGTAGGATGAGGATGGTGTAAGGCCTGTGAGGTGTAACGTGATATGCATACAGGCTGGTAGGTTGAGGATGAGGATGTTGTACGGTCTGTGAGGTGTAACGTGCTATGCATGCAGGGTGGTGGGATGAGGATGAGGCTGAGTTTTGTAAGGTCTGTGGGGTGTAACGTGCTGTGCATGCATGCCGGTGGGTTGAGGATGAGACTGGTGGCTGAGTTTTGAAAGGTCTGTGAGGTGTAACGTGCTATGCATGTAGGCTAGTGGGTTGAGGATGAGATTGGTGGCTGAGTTTTGAAAGGTCTATGAGGTGTAACCTGCTATGCATGCAGCCTGGTAGGTTCAGGATGAGGCTTGTGGCTGAGTTTTGTAAAGGTCTGTGACGTGTAACATGCCATGCATGCAGGCTTGTGGGTTGAGAATGAGGCTGGTGGCTGAGTTTTGTAAGGTCTTTGAGGTGTAACATGCTATGAATGAAGGCCGGTGGGTTAAGGATGAGGCTGTTGGCTGAGTTTTTTAAGGTCTGTGAGGTGTAATGTGCTGTGAATGCAGACTGATACGTTGAGGATGAAAATGTTGTAAGGTCTGTGAGGTGTAACGTGCTATGCATGCAAGGTGGTGGGATGAGGATGAGGCTGAGTTTTGTAAGGTCTGTGAGGTGTAACGTGCTACGCATGCAGCCTGGTGGGTTGAGAATGAGGTTGGTGGCTGAGTTTTGTAAGGTCTGTGAGGTGTAACATGCTATGCATGCATGCTGGTGGATTGAGGATGAGGTTGGTCGCTGAGCTTTATAAGGTCTGTGAGGTGTAACATGCTATGTATGCAGGCTGGTGGGTTAAGGATGAGGCTGGTGGCTGAGTTTTGTAAGGTCTGTGAGGTATAACATGCTAATCATGGAAGCTGGTAGGATGAGGATGGTGTAAGGTCTGTGAGGTGTAACGTGCTATGCATACAGGCTGGTAGGTTGAGGATGAAAATGTTGTAAGGTCTGTGAGGTGTAACGTGCTATGCATGCAGGGTGGTGGGATGAGGATGAGGCTGAGTTTTTTAAGGTCTGTGAGGTGTAACATGGTATGTATGCAGGCTGGTGGGTTAAGGATGAGGCTGGTGGCTGAGTTTTGTAAGGTCTGTGAGGTGAAACGTGCTGTGAATGCAGACTGATAGGTTGAGGATGAAAATGTTGTAAGATCTGTGAGGTGAAACGTGCTATGCATGCAGGGTGGTGGGATGAGGCTGAGTTTTGTAAGGTCTGTGAGGTGTAACGTGCTATGCATACAGGCTGGTAGGTTGAGGATGAGGATGTTGTAAGGTCTGTGAGGTGTAACGTGCTACGCATGCAAAGTGTTGGGATGAGGATGAGGCTGAGTTTTGTAAGGTCTTTAAGGTGTAACGTGCTATGAATTAATGCTGGTAGGATGAGGATGGTATAAAGATTTGAGGTGTAACATGCTATGCATGCAGGCTGGTGGGCTGAGTTTTGAAAGGTCTGTGAGGTGTAACGTGGTATGTATGTAGGCTGGTGGGTTGAGGATGAGACTGGTCGCTGAGTTTTGAAAGGTCTATGAGGTGTAACGTGCTATGCATGCAGGCTGGTAGGTTGAGGAAGAGGCTGGTGGCTGAGTTTTGTAAAGGTCTGTGAGATGTAACATGCTATGCATGTAGGCTTGTGGGTTGAGAATGAGGCTGGTGGCTGAGTTTTGTAAGGTCTGTGAGGTGTAACATGCTATGTATGCAGGCTGGTGGATTGAGGATGAGGTTGGTCGCTGAGCTTCATAAGGTCTGTGAGGTGTAACGTGCTATACATGCAGGCTGCTGGGTTGAGGATGAGGCTGGTGGCTGAGGTTTGTAAGGTCTGTGGAGGTTAACGTGCTATGAATGCAGGCTGGTGGGTTGAGAATGAGACTGGTGTAAGGTCTTTGAGGTGTAAAGTGCTATGCATGCAGGCTGGTAGGTTGAGGAGGAGGCTGGCGGCTGAGTTTTGTAAGGTCTGTGAGGTGTAACGTGCTATGCATACAGGCTGGTAGGTTGAGGATGAGGATGTTGTAAGGTCTGTGAGGGGTAACGTGCTACGCATGCAAAGTGTTGGGATGAGGATGAGGCTGAGTTTTGTAAGGTCTTTAAGGTGTAACGTGCTATGAATGCATGCTGGTAGGATGAGGATGGTATAAGGACTGTGAGGTGTAACGTGCTACGCATGCAGGCTGGTGGGTTGAGGATGAGACTGGTGGCTGAGTTTTGTAAGGTCTGTGAGGTGTAACATGCTATGCATGCATGCTGGTGGATTGAGGATGAGGTTGGTCGGTGAGCTTTATAAGGTCTGTGAGGTGTAACGTGCTATGCATGCAGGCTGGTGGGTTGAGAATGAGACTGGTGTAAGGTCTTTGAGGTGTAACGTGCTATGCATTCATGTTAGTAGGTTGAGGATGAGGATGGTGTAAGGACTGTGAGGTGTAACGTGCTATGCATGTAGGATGGTGGGTTGAGGATGAGACTGGTGGCTGTGTTTTGAAAGGTCTATGAGGTGTAACGTGCTATTCATGCAGGCTGGTAGGTTCAGGATGAGGCTGGTGGCTGAGTTTTGTAAGGTCTGTGAGGTGTGACGTGCTATGTATGCAGGCTGGTGGGTTGAAGATGAGGCTGAAGGCTGAGTTTTGTAAGGTCTGTGAGGTGTAACGTGCTATGCATGCAGGCTTGTAGTTTGTGGATGAGGCTGGTGGCTGAGTTGTGTAAGGTCTGTAAGGTGTAACGTGCTATGCATGCAGGCTTGTAGGTTGAGGATGAGGCAGGTGGCTGAGATTTGAAAGGTCTGCGAGGTGTAACGTGCTATGCATGCAGCCTGGTAGGTAGAGTATGAGGCTGGTGGGTGAGTTTTGAAAGGTCTGTGAGGTGTAACCTGCTATGCATGCAGGCTGGTAGGTTGAGGATGAGGCTGGTGGCGGAGTTTTGTAAAGGTCTGTGAGGTGTAACGTGCTATGCATACAGGCTGGTAGGTTGAGGATGAGGATGTTGTAAGGTCTGTGAGGTGTAACGTGCTATGCATGCAGGGTGGTTGGATGAGGATGAGGCTGAGTTTTGTAAGGTCTGTGAGGTGTATCGTGCTGTGCATGCATGCTGGTGGGTTGAGGATGAGACTGGTGGCTGAGTTTTGAAAGGTCTATGAGGTGTAACGTGCTATGCATGCAGGCTGGTATGTTGAGGATAAGGCTGGTGGCTGAGTTTTTTAAAGGTCTGTGAGATGTAACATGCTATGCATGCAGGCTTGTGGGTTGAGAATAAGGCTGGTAGCTGATTTTTGTAAGGTCTGTGAGGTGTAACATGCTATGCATGGAAGCTGGTAGGATGAGGATGGTGTAAGGTCTGTGAGGTGTAACGTGCTATGCATGGAGGCTGGTAGGTTGAGGATGAGACTGGTGTAAGGTCTTTGAGGTATAACGTGCTATGCATGCATGCTGGTGGATTGAGGATGAGGCTTGTGGCTGAGTTTTTTAAGGTCTGTGAGGGGTTATGTGCTATGCATGCAGGCTGGTGAGTTGAGGATGAAACATGTAAAGTCTGTGAGGTGTAACGTGCTATGCAGTAGGCTGGTATGTTGAGTATGAGGCTGGTGGCTGAGTTTTGTAAGGACTGTGAGGTGCGACTTGCTATGTATGCAGGCTTGTGGGTTGAGGATGAGGCTGAAGGCTGAGTTTTGTAAAGTCTGTGAGGTGTAACGTGCAATGCATGCAGGCTGGTTGTTTGTGGATGAGGCTGGTGGCTGAGTTGTTGTAAGGTCTGTAAGGTGCCACATGCTATGCATGCAGGCTGGTAGGTTGAGGAAGAGGCTGGTGGCTGAGTTTTGTAAGGTCTGTGAGTTGTAACGTGCTATGCATGCAGGCTGGAGGGTTGAGGATGAGGCTGGTGGATGGTGGCTGAGTTTTGTACGGTCTGTAAGGTGTAAGGCGCTATGCAGCAGGCTGGTAGGTACAGTATGAGGCTGGTGGCTGAGTTTTGTAAAGGTCTGTGAGCTGTAACGTGCTATGTACGCAGGCTGGTGGGTTAAGGATGAGGCTGGTGGCTGAGTTTTGTAAGGTCTGTGAGGTGTAACATGCTATGCATGGAAGCTGGTAGGATGAGGATGGCGTAAGGTCTGTGAGGTGTAACGTGCTATGTATGCAGGCTGGTGGGTTGAGGATGAGGCTGGTGGCTGAGAAGGTGTGTGAGGTGTAACGTGCTATGCATACAGGCTGGTAGGTTGAGGATGAGGATGTTGTAATGTCTGTGAGGTGTAATGTGTTATGCATGCAGGCTGTTGGGATGAGGATGAGGCTTGTGGCTGAGTTTTGTAAGGTCTGTGAGGTGTAACGTGCTATGCATGCAGGCTGGTGGGTTGAGAATGAGACTGGTGTAAGGTCTTTGAGGTGTAACGTGCTATGCATGCATGCTGGTAGGATGAGGATGGTATAAGGACTGCGAGGTGTAACGTGCTATGCATGTAGGCTGGTGGGTAGAGGATGAGACTGGTGACTGAGTTTTGAAGGGTCTGTGAGGTGTTACATGCTATGCATGGAGGCTGGTAGGTTGAGGATGGTGTAAGGTCTGTGAGGTGTAACATGCTATGCATGCATGCTGGTAGGATGAGGATGGTATAAGGACTGCGAGGTGTAACGTGCTATGCATGTAGGCTGGTGGGTAGAGGATGAGACTGGTGACTGAGTTTTGAAGGGTCTGTGAGGTGTAACATGCTATGCATGGAGGCTGGTAGGTTGAGGATGGTGTAAGGTCTGTGAGGTGTAACATGCTATGCATGGAGGCTGGTAGGTTGAGGATGGTGTAAGGTCTGTGAGGTGTATCGTGCTGTGCATGCATGCTGGTGGGTTGAGGATGAGACTGGTGGCTGAGTTTTGAAAGGTCTATGAGGTGTAACGTGCTATGCATGCAGGCTGGTATGTTGAGGATAAGGCTGGTGGCTGAGTTTTTTAAAGGTCTGTGAGATGTAACATGCTATGCATGCAGGCTTGTGGGTTGAGAATAAGGCTGGTAGCTGATTTTTGTAAGGTCTGTGAGGTGTAACATGCTATGCATGGAAGCTGGTAGGATGAGGATGGTGTAAGGTCTGTGAGGTGTAACGTGCTATGCATGGAGGCTGGTAGGTTGAGGATGAGACTGGTGTAAGGTCTTTGAGGTGTAACGTGCTAAGCATGCATGCTGGTGGATTGAGGATGAGGCTGGTGGCTGAGTTTTTTAAGGTCTGTGAGGGGTTATGTGCTATGCATGCAGGCTGGTGAGTTGAGGATGAAACATGTAAAGTCTGTGAGGTGTAACGTGCTATGCAGTAGGCTGGTATGTTGAGTATGAGGCTGGTGGCTGAGTTTTGTAAGGACTGTGAGGTGCGACTTGCTATGTATGCAGGCTTGTGGGTTGAGGATGAGGCTGAAGGCTGAGTTTTGTAAAGTCTGTGAGGTGTAACGTGCAATGCATGCAGGCTGGTTGTTTGTGGATGAGGCTGGTGGCTGAGTTGTGTAAGGTCTGTAAGGTGCCACATGCTATGCATGCAGGCTGGTAGGTTGAGGAAGAGGCTGGTGGCTGAGTTTTGTAAGGTCTGTGAGTTGTAACGTGCTATGCATGCAGGCTGGAGGGTTGAGGATGAGGCTGGTGGATGGTGGCTGAGTTTTGTACGGTCTGTAAGGTGTAAGGCGCTATGCAGCAGGCTGGTAGGTACAGTATGAGGCTGGTGGCTGAATTTTGAAAGGTCTGTGAGGTGTAACGTGCTATGCATGCAGGCTGGTAGGATGAGGCTGGTGGCTGAGTTTTGTAAAGGTCTGTGAGCTGCAACGTGCTATGTACGCAGGCTGGTGGGTTAAGGATGAGGCTGGTGGCTGAGTTTTGTAAGGTCTGTGAGGTGTAACATGCTATGCATGGAAGCTGGTAGGATGAGGATGGCGTAAGGTCTGTGAGGTGTAACGTGCTATGTATGCAGGCTGGTGGGTTGAGGATGAGGCTGGTGGCTGAGAAGGTCTGTGAGGTGTAACGTGCTATGCATACAGGCTGGTAGGTTGAGGATGAGGATGTTGTAATGTCTGTGAGGTGTAATGTGTTATGCATGCAGGCTGTTGGGATGAGGATGAGGCTGGTGGCTGAGTTTTGTAAGGTCTGTGAGGTGTAACATGCTATGCATGCATGCTGGTGGATTGAGGATGAGGTTGGTCGCTGAGCTTTATAAGGTCTGTGAGGTGTAACGTGCTATGCATGCAGGCTGGTAGGATGAGGATGGTGTAAGGTCTGTGAGGTGTACCGTGCTATGCATACAGGCTGGTAGGTTGAGGATGAGGATGGTGTAAGGTCTGTGAGGTGTAACGTGCTATGCATGCAGGCTGGTGGGTTGAGGATGAGGTTGGTGGCTGAGTTTTGTAAGGTCTGTGAGGTGTAACATGCTATGCATGCATGCTGGTGGATTGAGGATGAGGTTGGTCGCTGAGCTTTATAAGGTCTGTGAGGTGTAACGTGCTATGCATGCAGGCTGGTAGGATGAGGCTGGTGGCTGAGTTTTGTAAAGGTCTGTGAGCTGTAACGTGCTATGTATGCAGGCTGGTGGGTTGAGGATGAGGCTGGTGGCTGAGTTCTGTAAGGTCTGTGAGGTGTGACGTGCAATGCATGGAGGCTGGTAGGTTGAGGATGAGGATGGTGTAAGGTCTTTGAGGTGTAACGTGCTATGCATGCAGGCTGGTAGGTTGAGGATGAGGATGGTTTAAGGCCTTTGAGGTGTAACATGCTATGCATGCAGGCTGGTAGGTTGAGGATGAGGATAGTGTAAGGTCACGGTAATGCACTTTACATAAATAGAAAAATAAAGAATCTCAACGGCTGCTGAAATTGCTAAGAGTCCGTCTCTCTCATTGTTTGTGGACGCAGTGGTGATATTGGCGTCGAGAGTGGAATCAGGATATATATACACAGCACAAGGGATTGCTAAAGGAGCCACAGACAATAGCCCTGAAGCCCACTGGAGGGCTTGGAACACTATAAACATATTGGGAGTTTAAACATTTGGGTAAAAATCACGGAACCTACTGGAAGGTTTAATTATGGACTTCATTTCCCGGCATACCATTCACTGGAGAGTGTATGCTAATTAGGTGAAAGGCGTGATGTTCCAATCCGGATTTTACCTGTCTCCCTGTCCCATGATTAAGGTGCAGGGGCATCGAAACGCGTCGGGACCAACATCAGCTGGGCTGTGTTTGTGGCGCTGAAATAAAAGATTTGTCAAAATCATCCCTCGTGGAGTGGCGTTTTCTACGATCTGGGGCATCTTGGAAGATATATATATATATATTCACTGAAAAAACCATAGGTTATAGACCATATATAGTTAGGAATTCGCATTTACAAAACCTTATTTTACTCACACAAAACCATTGAAATTCCATATATAGTTAGTTGCACTAACTATATATCGCGCACCCGCAATCCACTGCTGATGATGTCACATATTACATCATTCATGACATGGTCAGTGACATCACTGATGACATCACTGATGACATCTCAAATGATATCACTGATGACATCTCAAATGACATCACTGATGACATCTCATTTGACATTACTGATCACATCACTGATGATATCATTCATGTGATAATACGATGAACCTCTTCAGACTCTAATATAACCTTAGATACAATCAGTGTAAACAGACACTCACAGACTGTCACTCATCCATGGAGTTACTCACACACCTAGTCAGTCATGCAAAGGATCAATCACACCTCCATTTCCTCAACTATACAGTTATACAAACTTTACTTATTCAAACATATACTAACACATATTTACTCTCTTATACAATCCCTGATACAAGTTCACAATGATCCATACAGCCACTCACACATTCACTGGCTCTTATGCACAGTTATTTATATATGTCAACTCTCACATGTACTGTGTTTTACATATGTACTTACTTTGACATGTAGCACTGAGATATCCATTCACTCACCAATACACTCATGCACACAGTCAACCGCCCATACAGCTGTTTCCACATGCACTTTTGAAACCATACATCTAGTGAATCAACTGCTCACACATCTATGCACAGAGTCATACACCTCCCAGCCACCCACACACACACTCAGTCTCCCATACAAATACTTGGGCAACCAATCAATAACCCATATAGTTACTCATATAGCTACTTATCAACACATGCAACAGTTTACAGAACAACACACATAATGATGCACAAATTAAGACAGTTTAGTCACTAACCCATGCACTCAGTGAGACACATGTAATCACTCACTCATACAGTCAGTCATGCACCTACTAAATCCTTCATCCAGACACTTATACATCCACTCATTCTTCAATATGTAAGACATATTTTAACTTTACAGAAGCATACAGTCACTGGATGTTGTCATCAGTGATGTCATCAGTGATGTCATTTGAGATGTCATCAGTGATGTCATCAGTGATGTCACTGACCATGTCATGAATGATGTAATATGTGACATCATCAGCAGTGGATTGCGGGTGCGCGATATATAGTTAGTGCAACTAACTATATATGGAATTTCAATGGTTTTGTGTGAGTAAAATAAGGTTTTGTAAATGCGAATTCCTAACTATATATGGTCTATAACCTATGGTTTTTTTCAGTGAATTTTCAAGGTTTTGTAAATGCTAATTCCTAACTATATATGGTCTATAACCTATGGTTTTTTCAGTGAATTTTCAAGGTTTTGTAAATGCTAATTCCTAACTATATATGGTCTATAACCTATGGTTTTTTCAGTGAATATATATATATATATACATACATATATAAACATATATCATCTGTATATCTATATAAATACAAACATAAATGCATGCATACATATACTTATATGCATACAGATGCATGTTATTTACATGAAAGTTGAAAAAACACTAATAAAAGCAAAGCTAAAAAGCCACCTCATTACAAACAGAATGGCTTTAACTTAAACGAGGGCGAGATCTATTGCATTTTCAATGCTTGTTTACTTTGGTTCCATCAAGAAGGCATTCAGATGTGTCACACATTTGCCATAAATTCTGAATGTTAGCACTCTAGTTGCACATTAGATCACTGTAGTAAAGCTACTGCTCACCAGGGACGTCTGCTGCTGGTATTCAAAGTGCATGTTTCAGTCTGCATGTCAGAATTTTTTTAATGAAATAGAAGAGGATTTGAGAAGTCACTCAAAATGATCCCTAATTTTTCTTTCTGAAGCACTAATCATACTTTCTATGGCAAAATTAACCCCCTCATGTTGTTCCTTTTTAAATTGAGTGTTTTCAGACTTACCACTTCATTCCAATCAAGATGGCTTCTGGTGTGCCATACTTTTGTCATAAGTAAGACTGTTAGCGCTCTAGTTGTTCTTTAGAACACTCTGGGACATTCTGTCATTGGGCTATACTTGGGGTACATCTGGGTGATATTTGGGCTACATTTAGGCTCTTTTGTCTCTGGTGGCCAACTTGGGAGACTGTATGTCAGAATTTTTTAATGAAATTGAAGAGGGTTTGAGAAGTCACTCAAAATGTGCCCTAATTTTTCTTTCTGCAGCACTAATCATAATTCATATGGCAAAATATACCCCCTCATTTTGTTCCTTTTTAAATTAAATGTTTTAAGAGTTACCACTTTATTCCAATCAAGATGGCTTCAGGTGTGCCATACCTTTGTAATAAGTAGGACTGTTAGAGCTCTAGTTGTTCTTTAGAACACTCTGGGACATTCTGTTATTGGGCTATACTTGGGCTACATCTGGGTGATATTTGGGCTACATTTGGGCTCTTTTGTCTCTGGTGGCCATTTTGGGAGACTGCATGTCAGAATTTTTTAATGAAATAGAAGAGGATTTGAAAAGTCACTCAAAATGTGCCCTAATTTTTCTTTCTGCAGCACTAATACCTTCTATTGCATAATATACCCCCTCATTTTGTTCCTTTTTAAATTAAATGTTTTAAGAGTTACCACTTTATTCCCATCACGATGGCTCCAGGTGTGCTATACCTTTGTAATAAGTAGGACTGTTGCGCTCTAGTTGTTCTTTAGAACACTCTGGGACATTCTGTCATTGGGCTATACTTGGGCTACATCTGGGTGATATTTGGGCTACATTTGGGCTCTTTTGTCTCTGGTGGCCATTTTGGGAGACTGCATGTCAGAATGTTTTAATGAAATAGAAAAGGATTTGAGAAGTCACTCAAAATGTGCCCTAATTTTTCATTCTGCAGCACTAATCATACTTTCTATGGCAAAATATACCCCCTCATGTTGTTTCTTTTTAAATTAAATGTTTTAAGAGTTACCACTTTATTCCAATCAAGATGGCTTCAGGTGTGCCATACCTTTGTAATAAGTAGGACTGTTAGCGCTCTAGTTGTTCTTTAGAACACTCTGGGACATTCTGTCATTGGGCTATACTTGGGCTACATCTGGGTGATATTTGGGCTACATTTGGGCTCTTTTGTCTCTGGTGGCCATTTTGGGAGACTGCATGTCAGAATGTTTTAATGAAATAGAAAAGGATTTGAGAAGTCACTCAAAATGTGCCCTAATTTTTCATTCTGCAGCACTAATCATACTTTCTATGGCAAAATATACCCCCTCATGTTGTTTCTTTTTAAATTAAATGTTTTAAGAGTTACCACTTTATTCCAATCAAGATGGCTTCAGGTGTGCCATACCTTTGTAATAAGTAGGACTGTTAGCGCTCTAGTTGTTCTTTAGAACACTCTAGGAGGCTGCAGTAGAACACAAAGGAATCAACTGACAGTCTCTGTCCTTGTTGGATGTACATGTTTTACTGAGAATGTCAGACTTCATTTTCACATGACTGAGAAAGATAATGTGAATTTACAGAAAATATGCTTTCAGTTTAGCTTATAGATCCCCTTCCAAACCACTGTGGGAAAATCATGAGATATTAGTTTTCTTTCAAACAATATTCATATCACAGCAGAAGGTTTTTTCACATGGTAAAATCACCTTAGAACCCACCACAATTCCTAAAACGAGTATGGTACCATCAACAAATGATTTATAATGTAACTAAAGTCCTAAAACCCTCTATTAACTACAATGCTTTTTAATGAGGTGCTATCATGTATATTGGTCCCAAGATGGCTGCCAACACTTCTTGGATAAAGTGCTGACAGCCAATCAGATCAGATGTGTGGTTAGGCTCCGCCCAGATATATATCTTTTTTTGAACCTAAATTACTCAAAATCCACTGGAGCACATATATTGAGACCTAGCAAAGGCACATCGGGCTAACAGTCCCTACAATTTTGCCAAGTTTCGTGCAAATCCATTCAGCCGTTCGAGCTAAAAGTGAGGCCAACCGCCCTATGGAAATTAACATGGGAAAAACGCGTTTTGGGACCCCCCTTTTTTCTCGGCCCCCCCTTGATGAAACCCCCCCAAATTGTCAGAGGCTGCTCAGAAACAAAATGTTCCATTTTCCTGAAAATTTCAGCCAATTCCGTCCACAAACGCCAAAGTTATTAGACATAGAATTTTCAAAAATCCCATAGAGAAAAAATCCTAACTATATATACCTACTGGCGACCGCCAGTAGGTAATATTATATATATATATATATATATATATATATATATATATATATATATATATATATATTTTGTTTTCTTTGAGGAAAAAAGTCGATTCGGGAACTCCTAAAGAACTACAGCGGCACACCAAAGGACAGCACAATAAAAACTTAAAACACAATAAAAAAGTGTTTCAGCGAAGCCTCCATGAACTTGATGAAGGCTTCGCCGAAACGGGCTGTTCTGTTTGTGACACAATAAAAACTTATTGTGCTGGCCTTTGGTAAGCCACTGTAGTTTTTTGGGAGTTCACAAATTGACTTTTCCTCAAAATTAAATAAAAGGTGTTGCAACAGCTGCTGGCACCAGCTTTGTTAGGAGGGTGAGCGGCCAGCTGTAACGAATTGTCAATATATATATATATATATATATATATATATATATATATATATATATATATATATATATATATATACACACACACACACACATATATACATAAAAAGCTCTGCTTAATCCTTTACAAACAGGTGAAAGAAAAAATACACAATGTAACCACATAGATGTATAATAAAATACAACAAGGAACACTGCAGGGTAAGGCAAGCCATGCAGAAACATTGGCATCTACTAAGAAAAGACACCATCATAGGTAAGCAGATGCCCTGGGGTCCCATGATAAGTTAGAGGAAGTCTAAATCGATGAGGGACTACTTGGTCAGAAGTGAATTTAATACAAGTACAAGATTCAAGACATGGTTGGCACAACAAGAGAGATTCAGGAAATGCACTAAGTGCAAAGCCAGCACTAACAGCGTGAACCTGTCACTGTTGGCGACACCCTTTAAAAAGAAAATCAAAGTGAGAAGCAGCCTAACATGTATATCTGATTTTGTGGAGTACATCCTCACTTGTCCCTGCAAGAGATCATATGTAAGGAATACCATTTTACCGGTACATAAGA